>NC_134238.1:17729286-18349078 GCF_965152275.1 Natator depressus | reverse complement strand
CAGAGTTGGTCAAGCTAATCCAGTTAGTTATGGAGCCTGGTAATCCAGCACCCATAAACTACAATCAGTAATTGGATTTGTTTCCATCTTCCAGTTTTTTAACACTATGATTTGGGGTAATAAAGATAGAAAAATCCAAGCCCCTATACCTCATCAGGCACACCTAATTTTGGGAAAATAGTGATCATGTCCATGTTTCTCTCTGATTATAGCAGCTGCCTGAGGGATATAGAGACTTAAGGTTGCCAAGCCACTCATCTCCACTGCCCTCAGGTTTTCTCAGCCTAAAGTTGAGCTGGGTGGCAAGAAACTAACGTGTCAATAGATGATCATATCTATTAAACACAAAAAAATTCTTTTCAATCATTCATCTCTGGGCCACAATCTACATTCAGGAAGTGAGAGATTGCTGTCAATTCCATATAGCACTTTGCACTGCTTTGTTTGCTTAACATGCCCCTTCTTTGAAATTCACAGACTGGATGCTCTGAACCTCTCTGTATTTGCAAATAATTATAATGCTCTTTTTTTTTTCCAGAATAGCTTTGTCTTACCCCTTTAAGCATTCACACCTGGTTTCACTCTTCGTAAAGTTCTTTCAGGAAGGGAGCTTTGTGAGTTGTAATCTGCACATCTGCTGTTTTACATCTTTCCTGTTTATTTATAAGGTGGAGAGGAGAATACTGTTTCACAATACAAACTGCTTCAGTCTACTAAGGCCAAATTCTGCTCCCAGGTACGCGTCCAGAGCTGCCATCAACTCTGGTAGGAGCTGTGTGTGTGCATCCAAGGGATGAATCCAGCCCTAAATTAGAGAGTTGCATTGGGTTCATTTTATTAATGAGGCCTTGGATTTCTTGTTCTTTTCAGTTTTATACTTGAAGTTCATGACCAGGAAAATTATTGGGCAATAACTGTAGAATTATTAAAATGAAACTATCTTTTTGGTTTATTTTACAGTGTAGCTGAGGGACTGGAGAAGCTTAACTTTAATAAGGTTATAAGTTTTAAAGTACTCTACAACTTTTCTAAAAGTTATAATATTTTATAGAACTAAAGGAGGCTAATGAGAAAAGTTTGTCTACCCATGGGTAACTACTTTGAATACAAGAGACATCTGATTAGCTAACTAAGACATGCTTTTGATCCCATTTGAGTTAAAAGGGAATTTTGCCATTTTCTTGAATAGGAACAGGATTGGCCCCTTAATTTCTCATCTCATACAACTATAATCTCTAATAAATCCTCAAATCCACAGCTCGTGGTGTAGCTGAGAATCAGGTCCATTGCAGGTGGATATTCCTATCAGGTCATCTAGGTCATCTCCTGCCATTGCAGATTTTTTCCTTACAGTGTATTTTTAGCACTTTGTCCAGTCTTTTAAATGTCCCCCAACTACTTCCCCAATTTCTTTAGGGGATTATTCCATAATTTGTAGATTCCACTGTCAGGAAGTTTTCCCCCCTATAGTTAATATACATTTTTTTCTTAATTTTATCCCATTACTTCTAGTTATGCCCCCTTGTAGCATCTTGTCTTTCACTATCACTGCTGACTTTCTTTTCACCAAGCAAACTCTCTCCCCTCTAGTCCTAAATTCTCTCTTATGTCAGGCCCCATTACTAGGGAAAATGCCCCTCTTCCTTTCAAAACTAATCTTTGCCAGTCTTCTTTCTGGTGCTAGTAGTTTTTACTCCTCATCAGGGCCGGATTAACGTTTTGTGGGCCCCGGTGCCTGGATTGTGGCCCCGCCCACACTCTTCTCTGAGGTCCTTCCCCTGCTTGGCCTCTTCGCCTCAAGGCCCAGCTCACCACTCACATAGGGGAGAGGGAGTAGAGAGGAGTGAGCAGGGGACAATCTGGGGAAGGGGTAGAGAGGTAGGGAAGGGGTGGAGCCTTGGGGAGAAGAGGCCGAGCGGTGGCAGGGCCTTGCAGTGGAGCATGGGGGTGTGGAGCCACAGTCTAGGTGCTGGGGCCCCTTCTGAGTGTGAGCCTGGTCCCATTGTAAACTCGGTATTGCTCCTTATACATCCTTGAAGTGATATTACTCAAGCTATGGCTACCCTAGACAGATTACAGTGGCACAGTTGCACTGCTGTAAGCACTCTAGTGCAGTGGTTCTCAAACTTTTTTTTCATGGACCACTTGAAAATTGCTGAGGGTCTCGACGGACCGCTTAATGATCTTTCCAAATGTTGTTTGTACCGTTAGCTAACTATTGTAAAGTGCTTTCGATAAAAGCGCTATATAAAAAAACCTTAATAATTAGCTTTTTTTGTTCTACAAATAAAAGCACACAACTCATATTTTAATATCAGTAGTCTTACCTTTCTAATGTGATGGATGTGCCCTCTCTCCCCTGCCATGGCTGAGGCTGGGAAGGAGGGCCATCTCTCCCCGGCAGCTGCAGCCCTGGAGCTGGAGAAAGTCGCCTCTTTCTCTGGCTGCAACAGCCCTGCATGTCCCAAATTCCCCCAGCCCCTCTTTTCACCCCACTGCTCCATCCCACCTACCTCCTATCCCCACCAAGGCCACCACCTCACCTTACATGTGTGTCTTCGCCAGGGTCCAAGAGGCTAATTAGTGGAGCCACGCCTGTGCAGCTCCACTAATTAGAAGGGTGACCCTTCGTTCTCTTGTGTGCGGCCACCCAGGCACGCACCTTAGAGGGAACTATCCGCAGACCGCCTGAACGGAGCTCACGGACCACAGGTGGTCCACGGACCACAGTTTGAGACCTCTGCTCTAATGGAGCTGGTCTAAGCTGGTCTAAGATGACAGGAGAGAGCTCTTTCATTGGCTTAATTACTTCACCCTCCCTGAGCGGCAGTAGCTATGTTGGTGGGAAAAGCTCTCCCGCCAACATAGCACTGTCCACACCGGTGCTTAAGTCAGCATAAATTATGTTGCTTATGTTGCTTTAAACTGTAGTGTAGCCATAGCCTCACTCACTGTAGGGAAAAGAGTATTTCAGTTACTGTGAGTGTAAGAGGATAAGATTTGGGGTACAATCTGAATATCTTGGTGCCAGATTCTGCTCTCAAGTATAGCCATGCAACCTCACTGGCTTGAATAGAGTTGTACTGATGTTAATGAGAGCAGAATTTTGCTTGTTATCTTTAAGTGGCAGCTACGCTGAATGTAAAATGTTGAACAACCTTTTGAAAAGCTGAGTGTCTTGAGTAAATGTTCACACTTTGTGTGTCTTCAGAACCTTCTATCTCAGACTGTGAAAGCACTCTACAAACTTTAATTGGTTTTCATATAATTTCTGTGAGCTAGGCTGGATGAAGAAAACAGAGGCACAGAATTGTAACAGCTATATTTTCAAAGATGGCCTTTAAATTTGGATGACTATCTTTAGAGACAATGGGCCTGATTGTCAGAGGTGCTGAATAGCCAAAGCTTCCATTTACTAACACTGGAGTTTCAGCTCTTCTGAAATGGGGAGGCCCAAAGTATCTCCAGCAGAGTGCTCGGAATTATTGGCCTCTGTTGAAAACTCTGGCCTAAGCAAATTGCTCAAGCTCACACAAGAAGTCTCTGGCAGAGCTGGGCATAGGACCCAAATATTCTAACATACAGTGGTGTTTTAGCCACAAGCTCGTTATTCCTCCCCCATATGCATCAGATATATTCCAACTAATAAAACATTCTCCTTTCTTGGTATGTAAATGTGCAGCACATCAATAATGGGGATAAACAGAAATTATTTTGAATACAATGTGTTTGATACATATTTTTCTTGTGAGCTATGTGACTGCATTTGAGGCATTGCAGAACAGTAATATCAGAAATGCCCTTTCCATCAGCAAGCTGCAGCTTCAGGTCTCATCAGATGATATTCTGGTGGACAGTTGAGTCATTCCTTCCACCAGCTATTCTGAATCAGGAGTGGCAAGGAAAATGGGACCAGACTTTCCAGCCAGAGGAGGAAAGAGAGGGAGAGCCAGGCACTTGTCTGGCCAACACAGGAGAGAGGGAGATCCCAGGAACCTAGACTGGGGGGAGGGGGAATGAAAAAGCTGAGTTTGGACTGCATAAAGAAGTCTTTCACCTGAGAGAGAAGACCAGCAAAAAAGAACCTAGGATAAGAAACAAGATCAAACAGAGTTTCAGGGGGATGGTGGGGATAGCTAAAGCCAGAAGGAACTCAGGTTAGGATTCATGTAGACAAGGAAAAATTGCAGCCAGTGAAAGCCCATGAGTTCTAAAGGTGCTTGCAAGGGTATTGGTTGATATTTAAAGTAATGATAATCAATTTAGGCAAACAGTAAAATACTCTTACTCAAGTTGGGTCTCAAAGCCAACTACTACCCCACAGTAGTTCCACAGGCATGCGTTCTGTAGAACAATGTGGTGGTGTTTGATAAGATAGCAGGGAAAAAGCTATTTTCTGATTTAAAGATAGTTTATCTCCCTTGATAGGTTTCATGCCAGTTCTAAAAAATGTTCAGCATAACCAATAGAATATGGATTGTATAGGGACAGATAAAACACGTTGAACATCACAAACTTGCAAGCCATACTTGGATTTCTTCAGAAGTTGTCTGGGACCCATTGCCATATTTTTTCTGATTAAATTAGTGTTCCAAAATAATTGTGGGGCAGATGAAGAAGGAGCGGTGGGAAGAGGTATACAAGCCACTGCAGTGTTTCTCCTTTTGACATGTCTTGTGTTGGGTGTCCATTAAAATTGAAAGGCCAGAGAGGCAGGCATACAATGTATCTTCCTTTATATCCTTATGTTGGCACCAAATGCATTATCAAAAGCTCGATAGATAACAATCCTCAGACCCAGATTCTAGGATTCAGTCAAGATGATGAGATCAGGGGAGGTGACATTAAGACACCTTACTGTCCCATCCCCTTTCCCAAACCTAGGGGGCAGACAGTTGTCAGTTTGGCCCTCAGTCCAATTTAGAGCAGCTTCAGGACTGCTATAAGTTACAATGGCAGCAACGAGCCCCAAAGGGCTGTTCTGCTCGATCAAGATAGCCAGAGCTATATGCTTCATGAGGAACTCCAGCCACTTCATGCCCCAAAATACCCTTATAGTGGAGGCGAGGGGTGCCAAAAATAGGTAAAGTAGAATTTGCTATATCAGCTTTACCTCACGTTTAAACAATATTTCTGTCCCCACCAGTGCAGCACAAAGGATCTGGCTCTGAATTTTTTTTAAAAAGAAAGTGAGGAACAATGCACACACTGCCATTTTGAGGCATTAAATGAGGACATTTTGCCTGTCAGAAAATTTTCAACAAAGAAAGAAACAACACAATGTGAACTTGCTACCATGGGTATGATGACAACTTGTTTGTGCAGATCAAGACTTTGTGTTCATTCAAAAGGGCAAGGCTTACAGTTATGACATGTTTCTTCAATATCCCTGTCTATAGCTGGCTGCCAGTCATGCTGACTAGCTAAAGCTTCCCTACCTGGATGGTTTTAAACAAAGGTTTTTTTAAAACTCATGAAAATTCCTTTTCAGAAGACTGGTTTTTATGCCCCACAAGAGGCACCTTCCCCATCTGTTGAAAGATTACCCTTCCTGTAACATCTCATCTCCTGAGTAAATGCATATGTGCTTGTCCACTCAGTTGATCTCAGTGTAGAAAGTCAGATAACTTACCGTTCAAGTAGGCCTCATGGATTTACTTGACCCACAGATAATAGATCAATCTGGCAATTTTTCAGACTAGTAGCTCTGACAGAATTATTTTTGTGTCAGGGCTTTTATAATAACTTCCAAGGATGACAAAAGTCAGTAGATTCCTTAAGAATTTACAGAGGATCCAACATAGTCACAGATGGAGGGTATTGTTTTTTAAAAAACCACACCACATGGGCTTTGTACATTTTATTTCATATTCAACTGACTATTTTAAGTCAGCTTCCATATTTTAGGAGTAAGCACCATCATTTCCTCCCATTTTGTATTAATCTGGAAGATCTTGCAGAATCTGGAAGTGCTGAATGACACCATACAGTAATTTCTTATAAATACATGCTTATGGTGACACAATCTTTGGACTTTTCATTTACTATTAATTTGTGACCAGCAGTGAGAGTCCCACTTTCAAGACATTCTGTTGCAGATCCAGGTGTGAAATTCAGAGAAGGATTGGAGAGGAGTAGGATGGATTGTAGAAGATGGCAACATTGAAATGGGTGGGATGTCACTTAGAAGAGGGAGGGGATGAGAGCAGGAGGAGCAGGTAGCTTGATGTCACCACCACATTACCTAAGGGCAGACTTGGGACAAGGTGTGTGTGTTTACCATAAATGGAAGCAGCTGTTGAAGCACTGTCAGAGTGGGAGATCTAGTCTCCAGCCAGTGCCAGGAAATTGAGGGAGCAGGAGATGAAAAGATTGTGGATGGTGGTCATCATTTTAGAGATGGCGCATGCATTCCAGTGGGTGCAGGAGAGGAATGGCTATCTAATGTAGGGGGGATGGAATGCTATCTAATGGAGCTGAACAGGAGTGGATCTTGTCTGTAAAGCTGGGCTTCAGGAAGTAAATTTACCATACTATTTGCTACCCTTTGTAAAATAAAGGTGCTTAAGCATGGAATTAGGGTAAATTTCTGCACACAGTGAAATCAACCAGACTATGTTCTTTCAGAAAAGCAGGTTTTATTATGCAATTCTGATTCTGGAAGGGGTTGGTGATCTGTATTTCAGAAACATGTAGCTAGTGTTCACTCAGTCCCTACCCCATATTTGAGACTAGTTTTACCCCTATTATACCAAGTCAGTTTCCCTTAAAACTCACACTGGCTAATTTACTTTTCAGTAGGGAAAATAAGTATCTCCCTCAGTAGGAATCTCATGCTCTGCAGCACATTCTGTTGTGCAGAAAGACTTAAGTCCCAAAGGATAATCAGAAAGATGATTAACTCTAGTGGACAGTAGGTAAGGTAAATTCTAGGCTAAAAGCATGTGGTGGGAAGTCTGCCTAACACACTGTTTATGTACCTAGGGACTCCTGAACTGGCTGTTCTCTTAATTTATTACGAGCAACATTAAGCATACAATGACACTCCAGTATTTCTATTTCTAACACTCCAGTATTTAAGTAATATTTTCAACATTTTATAAATAGGATGCCAAACCAAGCTAATCTATCTATGGTGTTTATAGGGCACCAAACGTCATACTTTCTAAATGCCACACCTTGAACCTACACCTTTGCAGGATAGCTGTGTCTCTTATTGTACACTGCATAACTAAAAAGTTGATTTGTATACATTCATCTTAGAACATAAGAATGGTCATACTGGGTCAGACCAAAGGTCCATCCAGCCCAGTATCCTGTCTACTGACAGTGGCCAATGCCAGGTGCCCCAGAGGGAGTGAACCTAACAGGTAATGATCAAGTGATCTCTCTCCTGCCATCCTTCTCCACCCTCTGACAAACAGAAGCTAGGGACACCATTCCTTACCCATCCTGGCTAATAGCCATTAATGGACTTAACGTCCATGAATTTATCTAGGTCTCTTTTAAACCCTGTTATACTCCTAGCCTTCGCAACCTCCCCAGGCAAGGAGTTCCACAGGTTGACTGTGCGTTGTGTGAAAAAGAACTTCCTTTTATTTGTTTTAAACCTGCTGCCCATTAATTTCATTTGGTGGCCCCTAGTTCTTATATTATGGGAACAAGTAAATAACTTTTCCTTATTCACAAAAAGAAAAGGAGCACTTGTGGCACCTTAGAGACTAACAAATTTATTTGAGCATAAGCTTTCGTGAGCTACAGCTCACTTGATTTTACATACCTCTATCATCTCCCCCCTTGTCTCCTCTTTTCCAAGCTGAAAAGTCCTAGCCTCTTTAATCTCTCCTCATATGGGACCCGTTCTAAACCCCTAATCATTTTAGTTGCCCTTTTCTGAACCTTTATAATGCCAGTATATCTTTTTGAGATGGGGGACCACATCTGTACACAGTATTCAAGATATGGGTGTACCATGGATTTATATAAGGGCAATAAGATATTCTCTATCCCTTTAATGATTCCTAACATCCTGTTTGCTTTTTTGACTGCAGCTGCACACTGCGCGGACGTCTTCAGAGAACTATCCATGATGACTCCAAGATCTTTCTCCTGATTAGCTGTAGCTAAATTAATCCCAATCATATTGTATGTATTGTTGGGGTTATTTTTTCCAATGTGCATTACTTTACATTTATCCACATTAAATTTCAAAAAAATCTTTTCCATGCATTCCCTCATCTACTCTTTACCAGAGGATATTTTACAGGTCCTTTCTTACCTCCAAATTGTTCAGTCTCTCCCGTTAGAAAAGACATTGGCGGGAGGAAGACAGTCAAAAAAGGAGTTCAGTAAGTTAGCCATTGTTTGAGTCACCATTAATTTCATTCTCTGCTTTGTTTGTTAATGGCCCTAATTTCTCCCAAGCAGAGCTGGAAAGCATAAGCAGAAAAAAAAAAGTTTAAATGTAGGAAATGAAAACTAACAATTGACTTAAATTTAGATCAAGCCTTCCTCATAATTCGTTGTTCTTGTCAAGTAGAGGCTTAGTGATATTAAATAAACTTGCATGCTGTTGATGAAAGCTGAAAATTAGCCTTGGTTGGCAGTTGTTTGGTTTACTAAAATGGTTTTTTTTTGTTCTCTCAGTCTCCGATTTGGACTAGAAAATAAGGTCCTGATTCTCTTCTCAATCATTTCCCTGTCACTGTGGGGGCATTGGTGTACCTCAGTCCCTCCTATTTGCTGTCTGTGGCACATAATAGCATATAGTCTCCTGGGGGCTGTAATATGTTGTTCTAATTTTGGTTGTTGGGTTAGTGTGAAGGTGCTGGGTGATGTTGGTGGCCTGTGAGATACAGAAGCCCAGATTAAATTATCTAGTGGTCCTTCTGGCCTTAAACTCGGATTCTTGGTTATCATTGGTATAACTCAGATTTTCTGAGATCAGACTTCTGATTTTCACCAATATGAGAGGAGAAATTAGATTCTAAACTACGTACCAAATAAGGGCCTGATCCTACAATGGTTTAGGTCAATGGCTACAGAGCTGTAACTAAGCATTTTAGTGCCTGGGAGGAGGAATCATATTTGCATCTCCTAGAGGTAACACCCAGTTAGCTGGGTAGTTATCCAAAGTGAGAGCGCCAAAGCATCCCCAAGACTTTTTGGATGTAGTGGTGGGGCTCCTCTTGCCTGCTCACCAGGATGGCTGAGTGGTTAAAATGTTGAACTTGAGTTCCAATGGGCATAAGGCTGTGAATCCAGCTCCAACCAGGGCCCTGGTGCTGCTACCCTTTGACCAACTGGTACAAAAATTCAGGCTGCTGCTTCTCTTTAACAAAGCTCTCTGGCATCCTGCCCTGCTGCACCCCTCCCAAAAATTAATAAATAAAGCCAAGCACTTCGCTGCTGGGACAGGGGGAGACAAAAGACCCAGCCAAAAATTGCTGCTCAGGCCCCAGCAAACTTTGAGTTCACAATCCCTGGTTTACAAGAGCAATGTTCTACCCCTGAGCAATGGAGCCAGGCCCGAGCTTGCCCGCCCTTGCCACGCATGCCTACATAAATGATACTGCGCCTGCCATAGTCATGCGCTTAAGGCAGCTGGCTTGTTGGAGCCATCCCAAGAAGTCACTCTTTTGCTGGTCAAGTCTATGGTGCTCACCAGAATGGCCAAGTGGCTAAGGCACTAGATTTAAGTTCCAATAGACATATGTCTGCATGGGTTCGATTCCCCACTTCTGATAAGCTGCTGTTCTCCTACGTGGGAGCTCTAGGCAGCTGGCTTTTAGTCCTTTGCCATGGCACAGCCGCTCTAAGGGAAGCTCCCTCCACCCAGCGCTGTCTCTGGAAGAGGCAAAGAACTCTGAAAACCTGCCCCTAGGGCAAGGCTCCACCAAGATTTGAACTCACGGCCCTGGTTTACAAGACCCATGCCCACCCCCAGATTTTTGCCTCCCATTTAGCACAGAGGTTTTCAAACTGTGGGGCGTGCCTCCCTAGGGGGATATACCCCACAGTTTGAAAACCGTCACTTCCTGTCAGGCGCCAGCAGATGGGAAACTAGTGGGAGCCGCCCAGCCTGGTTGGGCCCCTGGTTCTCCATGCTGGGGGAACTGGGGTGCTAGTTGGCTGCCCGGCAGCCCTCCCTGCCCTTCTCCCCGAGCCAGGCTGCCTCTGGACGGGCAGATGCTCCCCAGGCAGGGCAGGTGCACAGCTCCGAGCTGCACCCTGACATGCTTCTTGCCTCTTCCCCGAAGGAGCTCAGTATCAGCCATTGACACCCCCTGGAGCTGCCCCTGCCCATGGGGCCTGGCTGTCATGAAATGCTCCCCAAAGCACTCCCTAAAATACTCATTCCTAGTCACACCCTGCTCGTCACTCAGGAACCTGCCATTGCAGCCAGGTCCCTCTCCCCACACTCCCTGCGTGCAGAGTGGAACCGCTCCTTGCTCCCCTTGGCTACCTTACCTCTGCCCCATGGCTGTCGGGCTTGCAGTCACACCATCTGAGCTCAGCCTTGCGAGCTGGTGCGCAGGGGACAGGCAGCTGCTGGCAGGGTGGACTCGCTCCTGCCAGCTCTGGAAACCAAGTCTCTGAGAACAGAGCAACACTTAGGGTTACTATATTTCAAGTTCCCAAATACAGGATACTGCCAGGGTGAGGGGGAGGAGGAGTTGGAGGAGATAATTTGGGGGTGCTGGATGGGTTTCTGTGCACTGGGGGGGATTTTGGGGAGTGCTGGAGGGGGTATTTGGAGGGCACTAGGAGGGTACCTGCAGCTGGGGTACCCACAGGAGGTGGGCTGCCAATGCTGTGGGGGGGGATGGGCCAGTTTAACGGGGGAGGCCCAGCTGCTGCTGAGGGAAGCTGCATGCGGGGCTCCCACTTCCCCCACATTCCCCTAGCCCCTTCTCTGCCCCATCCCTTCCTCACTGTCCCCTGCCCCATCTTCTCCCCTCCCTTTCCTCACCCTATCCCCTTTCCTCTCCCTACTGTCCCATGCCCTATTCCCTTCTCTTCCTCACTGCCTCTTCCCCCCCAGGGGAACTCATTCTTGTACGGAAGACAAGATGGTGGCCATAGAGGGCCCAGAAGACAGCATCCAGCTGCAAAGGCAGCGAGCACCCAGCAGGAGAAGCAGCTCTGGAACACCCCCTCTGTTCTCTGCCTGGGCCTCTGGTTGGGGGGGGGGCAATGCCCCTCCCCAACTATGCCCACAGACTCCAGCTGATCCTGCTGGGAGGGCTGGTGCTGCTGGGCCTGATCCTACACTGCCCCCTTTTTGCACAACCCCGCCCCCCATCCCAGCCCCACCGGCTTTGTGCCCTGGTCAGCTGCCCCTCTCACCTCACCCTAGTTATAGCCCTGAATGGCTAAGCTGTCATTGATGTCAACGTAGGCAGGATCAAACCCTAAACTACTGCAATCTGAAGATCACACATGCCTTCCCACCCTCTCAGTGTTTAATTTTTTATTGTTGCAGGCATAGCCAGACCTAGATAATTCTTTTTTCTGAGCCACATTGTGCCATTTAAGTACTGGCTTATGTTGGGGGTGGGGTGGGGCAAGGAAACTGTGCACTGCCTCAGGAGGGACTCCATTTGATTTCTCTCTCACTGAACGACCTGGCCCATTGTGTAAGCTATACAGAAGAGTTCAGGGGAGGAGCCAAGCCATAGTTCCACCTCCTCATTTATCATGCAATTGTGATTGTGGGCAGGGACTATAATTCTCATTGGCCCTTGCACAAAGTACACAGGGCTAGGGAGGTTTCTGAGCCCTCAAGGGATGTGAGCAAAAGCCAGCTGTTACAGGAGTGTTCGATGTCTGTATAGATGTTGTGACAAAGTTCCTCCTCTGACTTGGCGGGTCTTGCGCTTATTGGCAGATTTGCTTGCCTCAGAGATTCACGGCCCCCCTCAGTTTGGGTGCTTTTGCTGGTGGCTCAAACCTGCTATTCACTCACCTAACCTCATCACTGGCCAGCATGGGGAAAGGGAGGAGAACAATCCCTGCAGTCTCTGCTGACCCACCTAGTGGGTTGAGGGATAGGCCAGGGACCTTCCCCTCTGGTGGGGCCTACAGTCCAGGTCACCTCCTCTTGTCTCCATCAGAAAGTTGAGGGAGACGGAGGGAATCTGGGCCCACCCTCTACTCCAGGTTCCAGCCCAGGGCCCTGTGGATTGCAACTGTCTACAGTGTCTCTTGTATCAGCTGCATGACAGCTACAACTCCCTGGGCTACTTCCCCATGGCCTCCTCCCAACACCTTCTTTACCCTCACCCCAGGATCTTCCTCCTGAAGCCTGACCCCACTTGTACTCCTCAGTTCTCTAGCAGCACACCTTCTCACTCCACACACACACTTAACTGATGGGAGGTCCTTTTTAAACCAGGTGTCCTGATTAGTCTGCCTGCCATAACTGATTCTAGTATGTTCTTAATTGGCTCCAGGTGTCTTAATTAGCTTGCCTGTCTTAATTGGTTCTAGCAGGTTCTTAATTGCTTTAGCACAGCCCCTGCTCTGGTCACTCAGGGAACAGAAAACTGTTCCTCCAGTGGCCAGTATATTTGCCTTTGACCAGACTCCTGTACCCCACTGGTCTAGGTCTGTCACAATGTAAATAGTTAAGGTACCAGTAGATGGTTATGCAGTATAGTTCCTGGATTTTGTAGGACCAAAACTATCTATCCAAATCCCACTGAGGTCAATAGCAATGCTTCCGTTGACTTCAGTGAGGTCCAGATTTCATGCAGAGAAAGAAATCTTCTCTTGATATTGTTATTCTTAAATGTGTATGTTAACTTAACCATAAAACTGTGTCGATTGAAAGATGAGGAGAGTCAGAACAAGGTGATATATTTGAAGGAGGAACTCATTTTTAAAAATCTTATCATTCAGTTGAAACCATGTAACAGGAGCCTAGGATGGTGATGTAGGTGGGAAATCTGATTCTGTTCATTCTGACTTAACCAACTTATCTCAAAAGGATTACATACTGAGCTGGATAAAGAAGGTTCAGTAAGATCACAGGGGAGTGTTTGAGGGGAGTAGGAGAGACATTGAATATTCAGTTTAATTATATTAGTCCTGTCCCTCAGACAGTGGGAGGTTAGCACATTGGTTAAACACTTCAGAAACTTTCTTTCATTAAGGTATGTAACTTTCTCTGTAAGGATGCTCTGGGATTTAAGAACTGGAGTGCTGGCATGAAATGGGGCTGCAGATCATTAACAGAAGTTGTTTTCTAGAAATGAGACTTAGCAAAGAATAAATGAAAAGCATGATCTATAGTCACCATAATTCACTTGGATCCCACATGTTCTGGGGTGTCCTCAAGGCTTCTTTATTGTGTGGTGTTGAATAGCAATGATTAATGCAGCACAGATGTCAGGAACTAAGCTGGCTTCTGATGTGGTTGCCTAGCAGCCACAATGAGCTTGGCTAGATACAATAAACCTTCACTAAGTGACTGTGCTCCCTGATTGGACAGAAGGCCCAACAGATCACCATTTACGACTTGTAGCTCCAGCAGCACAGTGACTGCTCAATGTCATTTATGCCTGCAGCTATGCTAGACCTGCTTTTTTATCCAGCCAATGCATGCCTGCTCCTGTCCTTTCCTTCCCCAGAACTCCTGGCTCTGATGATTGGCTTGTCCCCTGACAAACCATCTGGTTCTGCCCTCTGATTCTGCTCCAACCACTGGGTTGCACCACTTACTCCCTGGTATATGACAACAGCGGGGTACGGGATTTCATGCTGAGCAAGATCTACAAATTAGTACTTTTAATCCATGTTAGAAAGCCACTGTACTCTGAATGCACAAAGAGGGGCAGGAAAATTGGCACAATGTTTTACAATAATCAAGTTGACTTGAATTAATAAAGGGGATAAATAATAATAAATAGGAATAGCAGCATCAGCTATATTAGGAATAGATTTGTGCAATGAAGTAAAATGAAAGTCTAGCTATTCTCTAATGCAGTGTAAGATATAAACTGCATTCTAGTCCTAGGTGAACTTCTGTAATTTTTTTTGAAAGAAATAGTGTTTCCACAGTAATTTGAAGAAGGCTGCCATCTTTTCTTTTTTACCTGAGAAAGATCACAATCTAAACCTAAGACAGGGTAGTTTGATTATAATGAAGATGGTTCCGGTCTTTGGAGAGACTGGGCCATTATTCTATAACATCGCTAACAGTGCTCCAAATACTGAGCAAAAAGATTTCATATCCTCAGATTCTGACAAATTAAGTGTACACGCTAACAATGTTTGCCTGTTAGCAAGCATTGATATGTCTAGAAAAAGTATTAACTGGGTTTTACTGACTCACTAAGGTAGTTGGCTTGGATTTAAGGGAGATTGAAGGGATTATTTAGAGAGAGCCTAGGGTGTGATTTGAACACTCCTGAGGGAGGAACCCTAGAAGCAGGCTAGCCTAGGGAGAAGGCTTGATTTCACTTTATGTCAGGGTTGGATTTTTTTTGGGGGGGGTCAATAAATCAATCCCCAGAGAGGAGGAGAGAGCTTTTGATTCTACACAATATATGGACTTTGAGAGCAGGTCACCAAAGATACCTGCTCATGCCAAGCTATACTGATAGACCAGATATTAATTATAACTCTACTGAAGTCAGTGGAATCATCTGGGATTTAAACGGGTGTTAAAGAAAGATTTTTCACTCATTTTCACTGTCACAGGTGACTGGCCCCTTTAAGAGGAAGCAGGCTCTAGTGTGCTTCAGACTAATTGTTTGCTGAACAATTGGGCTTAAGGGAAGGCACCTGGGCCCTATAAAGGGACTGACCACTGCTGGGAAAACTATTGGGAGAGTTGCTGAAAGGATTCCTGGAGGAAACAGTAGGGGAAGCTGTTGGAGGAGTGGCTGAGAATCCAGAAACACAGGTCCCAAGAAGGAGGGATGGATGTGGCTAGAGTGAGCCGAGGGGAGAGACTGAGTTGAGCCCAGGAAGGCTGGAAATGGGACTTAGTGGAAAAGTGTGAAGCCAGAGAGACTCAGGGAGGAGGACCTGTGCCCTGTGGCAGACTGGGATGAAAGAGGCAGAAGAGACTTTAGTTTGGGTTTGTTGTATTTATTTTATGTTAATAAATCAGTCTCTAGAAAGGGTGTTTTTATTGGACATATGCCTGGGAATCTCTGAAGGGAAACTGAGTCAGGGTGATGCAGAGCCACAGTTGGCCAGCACCAGGCACTACAGGGTAGGTGTGCCCTATTGCACCCACACAAAGATTAAGAACCAAATTCTACCTTTGTATCTGCATAGATAAATCCCACTGATGTCACTTTGTTACTTAGCATGGGATAAACAAGGAATTAAAAAGACACTAGTGACAGAAATAAATGTTAAATGACTTTAAAATGATTATGCTGTAACATAGTCATCAGGTATAAGTCATTTTAAATACTCAAGAAATGCCATAACTTGTTATAAACCACTTGCATCCACAAACAGGTATATTAACATAGTAATCTGGAATACAAACTTACTTGTAAATACCTGTACAGGATAACCTATTTTGTAATCATATATTGGTCACTCAACAATTGCTATTGATTACTAAGGTAATTACAAATGATCTCAATATACGGTGTTACTGAAAGCCTGCTCTGTAGAGGAGAATTATAAATGAATGACTTATTTTGTCAGAATGAGTCATTAGAACATTGTTTTTGTTTTGATTTACTAAATTATCAAATGCAGCTGCAGAATGTGAACAGAAGTAAATGGAGCATTTACATCTAATCTAGGATTGCACTGCATGATACTGGGTTTGAAATGGCCTCGATAATACAGGACAAACTGACACTAATTAAAAGAAATCTGAAAACAGAGCCCAGGAGACACTTCAGTGCTCTACTGCTGGTGCCCTACTTCAGCAACAGTGCTGATGTGTTGTGTTAGGAACAAATCCACAGCACTTGGCATGATTAGCTGGATCAGGCAGTGGAGAGAGATATAAGACAAAAGGAAGAGGAATATTTCCATTAAGCCCATGGAACTGTTCTATGAATGAGGTAGCTCCGTGCCCTCAACATGACTGCATCTTCAGGGACTGGAGCTTTGGCCCCTCTCCTGAGCACACCCATACCCTAGCGAGCCTTTGAAATGCTGCACTCCATGCTGCACCTCTTCTAGAAGACCCTGAAATTCAGCTCCTTCCTGTGTGTAAGAAAAGCTACTGGTTCCACCACCTGTGGTACTTCCATGGCTGCCTTGATAGGTGCTGGATTTCCCTCTTAAAGTGGAATATTCACCGCCCCCCCCCGAGCACTGAATGGGACATTTAGTTGAACCTGATACACCTAACCATACATTGCAGTCTTAATTCTGGCATTTTCTTGCTTGACTTTGAAAACGCAACATTCAAAAGGAATCTTATAATGTAGCTTTCTATAACTTTATATAGGTTTAGGAGATTATGTAGTAAGATGGTGGGCAGATGGAGTGACTCATGTTTGCACACCCAGTATTCAAAAGCGGAGCAGTTAAAGGCCCAGTGCATGAACAGTAACAGCATCAGGATAGTCATCATGAAATATATAAGCAGGCAGATTCAGAAATGAAACAGATGAAAACACTAATTAAAAAAGAATAGGAATGGCAGATGCCATATGGAGAACTGTAGAGCAATGCAAGAGAGGATCAAAGAGACAGAACATTGATTCTTGATTCTTCAGTGAAAATACAGCGTAGGCTTCAAAGGTATCTAAATTAATTGTGTTTTGGTTTAAGAGATGAAAGTGCAGAATCCTATTTAAATCAACACAGATATCTATAAAGCACCTTCTTCCCTCTGGAATGAACCATTACAATTTTAAATTTAAAATCCTAGCAAAGAATAAAGCCAGAAACATAGAGCCTATTACAAACATACATGCTCACCAGCTTCGTTATGAACAAACCAAACTCTTTGTATGAACAAATTTTCCGCCACTTTTAAATTTGTCTTCGTACAGAGAGTGGCACACCAGTAATTTCTGCTATTCCCTTTGTGGCTGAGGTCCCATCTTGCAATACAATCCCATGTGAGTGGGTTCCTGTGCCCATCTGGAGCCCCAATGACTTCAATAATAAATCTTGCTGAAAATAGGGGTGTTGGGTAAGCCAAAAAGGACAGGATACAAGATCAAAGTGGCTGGTCCTTTTATTCGGTTTCATTTGATTTCTCTCTCGGTGCCTGCCCCTAATTTTGTCAATAGTGTTAAGAAACAACCCTGTTTTAAAGACACATAGGGTGAAATCTTGACTCCATTGAACTTTGTTATTTTAAATGCATTTTTCTTAGTGATGTGTACCTTTTGGCAAAATAAATCAGACTTTGTTTTGAGGAAGCTGCCTCTGGGTCACTGCATCCTGAGAGGAAACTTGCAGGTGGCAAGCCCATTGGGCCAGCTAAGGAATATGATTGGCAGCCAGGCAAGAGTAACCCAGAAACGCAGTCACAGAGTGGTTGGATTGCAGAATCCCACGCCAAAGAGAAAAGGAGGCACGGGTCTTGTCCCTTAAAAGGACTGCAGTCATGGGGACTGGCAAAGGTCCTCAGGGGGGCAGATTACCCAGGCGCTGACAGAAGTCAATGCAATTTCTTCACACAATGGATCCAGGGGCTCAGCTGGTGTAATTTATCATTTATCCACTGAAGTCAGTAGAAGTATCATCATGTACACTAGCCAAGGATCTGGCCCCCAGTGTCGAAGATCTTACTCAGTCCTTCCTTTATTCAGACAAAATTACCATTGAAATCATAAAGAGAAGTATTGGTTAAAAACTGAGTTAGGACTTTAGGATTTCACCAGTCAGAAGAGGTATTATGGGCATAACTCCCAATACTCTGTATTAAAAACTAGAGATTGGTTTGAACCAAAATCTGGAAATACCAAAATGAGGGAATGGGATTGGAACAGGATAGGAATTTCACAGCTGGCCTGTTTCTAAAATTCATCAAACCAAGGCCCCCAATCTGAACACTGTGGGGTTTGAAATCCAGATCTGAATGTACTTTCCGAGTTGGGACTTAGATAGAATTTATATTTATACTAGTGGACCTGAGAGCAGACTGGTCAAAAATCTGAGTCTAATGGGTAATAACTTGTATTTAACATTTGGACAAAGGATCCCAATGTGCATTGTAAACACAACAACCACTTTACCTGGCTCTGTTGTGGAACACAGCAGCTGCCTAAAAGCACAAAGCATCACCGACAAAAGTTTTTTGCACAAGATGTGAAAAAGAACCTTGCCACCTACTGACATTGCAGGGGCACTTTAGAATTAAATTCCCTCCGTTAGAATCTGGATGGGACACCAATATACAGAACTTCTGAGAAAAGTGTGATGGAATCTTTATTGATGATTTCGTTTGGGATCCAAAAAAAAGCACCTATGGTAACACATGGCTCTTTACCTTGAATCACAAGGGAGCTTTAGTTTAGTACTGAATGATTCACCTACATGAAACACCAATGCCATTTTTCTACAGCACATTGGTTTTCCTTGAAGGAAAGCACTGAGTAGACCAGACTCTCCTTAGCTGGTGAGAGCAGACATTCACAGAGCAAGGTGGGATGCTGCCGGCATGAAATGTACGTCATTAAGGCTTCTCCTGGGATGCTTATTCATTCGGTAATGAGTTTCTTTTATTCCTAGCTTTTACATGACAAGCTTCTAATCGGTTGGGTAGCTATCAAAAGGGAAATGAGGATAAATGAGTAATGAGATCATGCCATTTAGAACAGTGCCTTTGAAATACACTTACAAAACCTTATCGGAGGTAAAAAGTCATTGAGCTCATCCCTACCCTGGGTGGTAACTCCTTGCTCCTGAATCTCACTAGCAACAAGTTTAGCTTTAGTTTTAAGTTTAATGTGGACTGGATTTTATCTTCTACATTATGTTTTAATCTCTTACCTGTTAAATTTATGTAGCTACATTATACTTGTAAATCCTTGCTTGTCACAACATGAGTGATTTACACCCCTTCTTTCAAGGATTTCCCTACATACTGTCAGTGTCTTTTGTATCTTTCATCACAGGAGCAGAAGTAATAGCGTGTTGTGATTTTAAATGAGGCTAAAATATTGTTTTCTGATAAGCATCTATTTATTCTTTTCTAGCTCACTTAGGAAGCTTTCCATAATTGGAAATGTTGAGGTAATGCTGTTTTAAATTCCTAAGATAAGAAAAATTTCCTTAACATAAAACACTGTTTTTTCTGTCTGTGTGGGTGATTGGGTTTGAATCAAAGACTTGGAACATTAATTTCACTTTAGACTAGACTCTTAAAGGACATGTTAATTTTTCACTATGATGGGGGCACAGTGAAAGGCTGGTATTGACCTGGAAGGGTGATGGCCTATTGTTGTGGTGTCAGTTGCTTAGTGAGGGCTCAGACCTGGCTTCATTTGGGCCTCATATTGTCTTCACTGGAGAAATGGTCTGAAATAAATAGGATGGAACTCAATAAAGACAAATGCTACACTTAGGAATGCAAAATTGATTGCCCAAATACAAGATAGGAAATGATTGCCTCGGAAGGAGTACCGCAGAAAAAGACCTGGGGGGGTGGGGGGAGGAGGGGCTATAGTTGATCACAAACTAAATGTGGCAAAAATGTAAATACTGTTGCCCCAAAGCAAATATTCGAGGATGTATCAGCAGGATTTTTGTAAGCAAGATACAAGAAGTAATTTTTAGTCTATTTAGCACTGATAAGGCCTCAACTGGAGTACTGCATCCAATTCTGGGCACGATGCTTTGGGAATATATGGACAAATGGGAGAGTCCAGAGGACAGCAACAAAAATGATTAAAGGTTTAGAAAACATGACCTACGAGGAAAGATTGAAAAAAACCTGGTTTGTTTAGTTTGGAGAAGAGAAGACTGAGCAGGGACATAACAGTCTTCAAGTACTTAAAAGGTTGTCATAAAGAGGAGGGTGATAAATTGTTCTCCTTAACCTCTGAGAACAGGACAAGAAGTAATGGGCTTAAATTGTACCGAGGGAGACTTAGGTTAGACTCTAGGAAAACCTTTCTAAGCTTAAAGGTAGTTAAGCATTGGAACAAATTACCTAGGGAGGTATAGATATCTCTGTGATTGGAGGTTTTTAAGAACAGGTTAGACAAACACCTGTCAGGGATGGCCTAGATAATACTTAGTCCTGCCTCAGTACAGGGGACTGGATAGATGACCTGTCGAGGTTCTTTCCAGTCCTACATTTCTATGAATTGGTGATTCGTTGGGGGTGGGATGGGGCATGAAGGGAGATCTATAATTTTTAATCTGAAACCAAGGAGGTAGAGATGATTAATTGTCTTTGGCCCCTTTCCCAAAGTTCTAAATTTCCCCTCAACTCTACACAGCCACTATCTGACATGTCTGCCTGATGTGCAACCTTTCCCTCATGCCCAACATTTTCCTCCTAACCCTCTCCTCCCTCATTCTTTGACAACCTATAGTGGAGACTGAAACAAATCAGCCCTGCATAATAGGTATCTGACCTGAGCTACTTTCAAAGCTCAATTAATGCTCCTCTTCAATGGGCAGAAAAGGACAAGATATGGCTCACGCCCCTGCCATGCTACATGAATCAGCATCTCCTGCCCTTACTGTTTCTGGGAACAAGAATCCCAGGTCAGCATCTGACACCAAATCCCTCCTGGGAGCCCCCTAAGGACGCTCAGGCTACTAGAGTCGAAGTGTCATGATCTTCACCCCATGGCAGCAGCAGAGGCTAACGTGACAGTAGCAGGTTTTCAGTCCCCAGGAGGGGTCCAGCATCGAGAAGCACCATCTTCCTCCCCACCCGTCAGAAGGTCAGGACCTGGGGGTCCTGAATAACAGCAGGCAGCTAGATGGGAATAGTGGTCACTTACTTTCTAAGTTTATATTAATATAACAATACCATGCTCTTATATGACACTTTTCAAAAGTAGATCTCAAAGGAGGTCAATATCATTTCCCCCATTTTATAGATGGGGAAAGTGAGGCTCAGAAAGATGAAGTGACTTGCCAAAAGTCACCCTGCACAATAGTGGCAGAGCCAGGCATAGAATCCAGGTCTCCTGAGGCCCTGGCCAGTGCTTTAGCCATTAGGAAATACTGCCTCTCCCTTTTTTTTATTTTTCACCCTTCCCTTGTATATAGTCTATATTTGATTATAGCCTTATCTCCTCCCCCTTCACTTGTCACTGGATTCTTAGGCCCTAAATCCTGCAACTGATTATAGTGGAGTACAGCAGTTCATTCACATTGATCACAACACAGGATCAGGGCACTAGACTGTAAATTCTTTGGACAGGGACCTGGATCCAGCACTGCATCTCTATTTAGCAAATCATTTAAGTGCTTCCCTTTAGCCACATATGAAAGATCTGCTAAAGTAAGTGTGAGCTTTGGTGCTTTGCTGAACTGAACTGAGGGCCAGAGATTGTATTTATACATCAGTTAGCACAATGGAGCCCTTTCCAGACTGGGGCCTCTGGATTATACTAGACTATTTAATAAGTCACAAAATTCATGACTTTGGTGACCCATGTGAAACAGCTGGCCTTAACTATACCTGAATTGTGGGTAAAAAGTAACTTTATAGTCTTCATTTCTGTTATTTTGTGGGATGACTAAAGGATTAGAAAAGCTGCCTTAGGCCATGTCTACACACTTATGTTGCCAAAACTTGTGTCACTCAGGGGTATGAAAAAACACCCCCCTGAATGACATATGTTAGTGATCAATGGCTCCATGTCTAGTTGGCAGCCGGTATCAAGTGGAGTGCCCCAGGGGTCGGTCCTGGGGCCGGTTTTGTTTAATATCTTCATAAATGATCTGGAGGATGCTGTGGATTGCACCCTCAGCAAGTTTGCAGATGACACTAAACTGTGAGGATTGGTAGATATGCTGGAGGGTAGGGATAGGATACGGAGGGACCTAGACAAATTGGAGGATTGGGCCAAAAGAAATCTGATGAGGTTCAACAAGGACAAGTGAAGTGTCCTGCACTTAGGACGGAAGAATCCAATGCACCGCTACAGACTAGGGACCAAATGGCTCGGCAGCAGTTCTGCAGAAAAGGACCTAGGGGTTACAGTGGACGAGAAGTTGGATATGAGTCAACAGTGTGCCGTTGTTGCCAAGAAGGCCAATGGCATTTTGGGATGTATAAGTAGGGGCATTGCCAGCAGATCGAGGGACGTGATCGTTCCCCTCTATTCGACATTGGTGAGGCCTCATCTGGAGTACTGTGTCCAGTTTTGGGCCCCACACTAGAAGAAGGATGTGAAAAAATTGGAAAACGTCCAGCAGAGGGCAACAAAAATGATTAGGGGACTGGAACACATGACTTATGAGGAGAGGCTGAGGGAACTGGGGATGTTTAGTCTTCAGAAGAGAAGAATGAGGGGGGATTTGATAGCTGCTTTCAACTACCTGAAAGGGGCTTCCAAAGACGATGGCTCTAGACTGTTCTCAGTGGTAGCAGATGACAGAACGAGGAGTAATGGTCTCAAGTTGCAGTGGGGGAGGTTTAGGTTGGATATTAGGAAAAACTTTTTCACTAGGAGGGTGGTGAAACACTGGAATGCGTTACCTAGGGAGGTGGTGGAATCTCCTTCCCTAGAAGTTTTTAAGGTCAGGCTTGACAAAGCCCTGGCTGGGATGATTTAGTCAGGGATCGGTTCTGCTTTGAGCAGGGGGTTGGACTAGATGACCTCCTGAGGTCCCTTCCAACCCTGATATTCTATGATTCTATGTTTCACTGGCATAAGTGGTAGTGTGCACAGTGGTATGTCGGTGGGACAGCTTCTCCTACTGACATAGCTACTGCTGCTCATTGAGAGTGGTTTAATTATATCGATGGGAAAGCTTTCTCCCATTGGCATAGAGAAACTACAAGAGAGATCTTACAGTGGCACAGCTGCATCGGTACAGCTCTCTAATGTAGACATAGTCTTAAACCAGGAGTTCTCAAACTTCATTACACCGTGACCCCTTCTGACAACAAAAAATTACTTCCCGACCCCAGGAGGGGGGACCGAAGCCTGAGCCTGCCTGAGTCCCACTGCCCCAGAGGGCCGGGACAAAGCCAAAGCCTGAGCACCACCGCCTCGGGCAAGGAAGAGGTTAAAGATGAAGCCCAAAGGCTTCAACCCCAGCTAGGGGGCCTGTAACCTGAGCCCTGCTGTCCAGGGCTGAATCCCTTGGGCTTCGGCCCTGAGCGGTGGGGCTCGGGTTTTGGTCCCGAGCCCCTGCAAGTCTAAGTCAGCCCTGGTGACCCCATTAAAATGGGGTCATGACCCACTTTGGGATCCTGACCCACAGTTTGAGAACCACTGCCTTAGAGAGATAGACTCAAGGAGCTCAATCTATTTAGCTTAACAAAGAGAAGATTCAGGGGTGACTTGACGAGAGTCTATAAGTACCTTCAGGGGGAACAAATATTTGATAATGGATTCTTGAATCTAGCAGAGAAAGGGATAACATGATCCAATGGCTGAAAGTTGAAGCTAGAAATAAGGCATTGGAACAATTTACTACCGGTGAAGTCTCCAGCCCTGGCAATTTTTTAAAATCAAGGTGGGCTTTTTTTTTTTTTTTTTTTTTTTTAAAAAGGAAGCGCTAGTTCAGAAGGAATTATATTGGGGAAGTTCTATGGCCTGTGTTATACAGGAGATCAGCCTAGATGATCACAATGGTCCCTTCTGGCCTCAGAATCTATGACGTAGGTAAAATCCATTATATTATGTAAGTGTACAGTGTCTTAGTTTTTTTGTTTTTGTACTAGAAAACAGCAGTTCATATGTCTATGAAAATTGACACAATAAACATCACAGCTCCACAAGAGTCTGGTCTTGGAAAAGCACAGATACATTAAAAATGTAATTAGACACTTTTAAACATGCATATTATTTAGCCAATGAGTCTAGTGGCTCCTTTTGGATCTCTTAGGGTTTATTATGCAAACAACATTTATTTATTCAATTTTAAAATGTTATTTACCAAAAATGACAGTAACAGGCCCCTTCAGAGTTCATTGTATAAATCTTAATTCGGGCACATGGATTATTAATGAGCCAGTAGGCAGAAACTTGCGGTGAGTCTATTAACCATTCATAAAATGCTGCTGTTCCTATGTATTGTGTATGCTTTTTGAAAAAGCATCCGAAATTGTGCCAGGCTCCTTACAATATAAATTACACAAGGTCCAAGACCAGAGATTACATCTGTTTACCTTCGTGACTCAACGTAGCAGCAGCATAATAATGGGATTGGACTGGAGAGATGGAAGAACACAGTAGCCACAGCAATAAAGCTATACTGTCATAAACTGATATGTGCATAGTATGGTTGAATTAGGATTTCCGTAGTTTAATGTCCAGAGATGATAGAGGTATAAAATTGGCATCTCATAAAATAAAAATGCCATGGTTGACTTTCTTCTAGCCATTGAGGCAGAAGGGGGTTTATAGGGCGTACTGCAATGATGATACAATGCATATTGTGTTTGAACTGGCATCCCACTGAAGACAACAGGAGTTTGGATGTGCAGTGATGGAGGATTGCGGACACTGTGGAAAGAGGGCTTGGCATGGGGCCCAGATGATGGCATGAGACAGTGGACACAAAGGAGAGAAGCTCAACAATCTGGACATGAGTAGGTTGTGGCTTTGATAAAAAAAACAATTGTAATGAGGAATATAACTGGATCATCAGCCAAAGGGACAAGCCTTGGTTTTCTGGGGAAAGAATAAGAAATTGAGAGAAAGATAAGAGACTGGATTTTTTTAGCCCCCACCCCTTCCTCAGACTCCAGACTATGGATGGCCCCAGTACTATACTTGCTGTCCTAGGCTAAAAGCCTGGCAATCAGCATAGTCCTTTAGAAACAGGGACTGAAGGTCTGCATGACAAACTGATTGAAATGAGGGCTCCCAGGGAAACCTCTGTGGAAACAAAGCTGGGCAATTTGGCAGCTCAAATAGATAATCTGAATAAGATGAAGGAGTAGAAGGGACAATAACCAAGTGGTAAACCATCTGAGAGTCAAAGAGGAGGCCACAAGTGAAACTTTTGTCTTGCTGTACTTGAAAGCCACACATTTTTGCAAAGACAGGAAAAAGTTCTGCAGAATCCAGCGAGAACCAAAATATCTGGATTCAGGCCTTTTTCACATGCCAGAAGTACTCAAATCAATAGCCATTGTCTTCAGTTTCAGAGTAGCAGCCGTGTTAGTCTGTATTCGCGAAAAGGAGTACGTGTGGCACCTTAGAGACTAACCAATTTATTTGAGCATAAGCTTTCGTGAGCTACAGCTCATGTCATCGGATGCAAGCTTATGCTCAAATAAATTGGTTAGTCTCTAAGGTGCCACAAGTACTCCTTTTCTTTTTATTGTCTTCAGTGTAATCCTACATCTCTTTGAGCTGAGCACAGAGGAAAACTCCAGTTACCAAGGAGAGAGATTACAGAATCCTATCTAAGCAGAGCACCAGTTTGAGGGCTCTTATTGCTTCTGATAAGACAGTTTCCTTAAAGCTGTCTGATCCAAGGGGACTATGTCTGCACTGAAGGACCCAGAATTTTTTTTTCCTAGAGTGGTACCACTCAAGCAAGTTCAGAAAAAGGATTTGAAAGTGATCAAAAAAAGATTTGCTGTAGAAGGGAATTGAAGTAGCTGTACTGAATCCAACCAACCTGCCAAGCAGGCACAAAAGCAAATCCTGCTTTGGAGCCAAGTCAGCAGCCAACAAGCTACTAGTGGAAATTAAAATTAAGGAGTCTGAGGACCTGGACACTCACCTGTGCTACTGGAAGGACCTTGCCACTTTTGTCTGCAGAGTTTACGGTGCCTTACAGTTCAGTATTAAATACTTCTCTTGGGATATGAATGTCATCTATTTCTTGATGCTTTGTTGTCCAAACCTAATATTAGTTATTTCTGGTTAATACTGGTGTCAAGGCCGATTCCCCACTCTGGCATTTTGAGTGCAAAAAGGTAGGGGCCTGCAAGGATTCTAAAAATTAAATACTGACCACTCCAGGCTGGTATTAAACTCGCAAGGTTACAGCTTTTTTCTGAACTTGTATGGGTAGAAGCTGCCACCACCCCAGTGCAAAAGACACCCTTTGAACCCAGGAAGGCGCACTTGGGAATTCCTTCCTGTGGGGTACCCTCAAGCCCTTTCACCCCCCACGCTGGGGAAGAGCTGAGAAAGAAAAATAAAGGAAATCAGCTGTTGCCACCAGCTAATTAAACAACGTGTGCATAAACCTCTTAGGACACAAAAATCCAATCCTGTTCTTAGAAAAGGTAAATTTTATTAAAAACAAAAAGAAAGAAAATACATCTGGAAACTCAAGCTATTGCTAGATTAAACAAAAAACATAAGGATTAAGCATCAAGAATAACTTTCTTGAGGTCCAGCTTAAAAGCATAACAGAAGCATTTGGGGTTAGCACAGAGGGGGTCCACAAGCCATAAAGAAATAAAAGGAGATACACTTGATCGCATCTTCCAAACATTTCATGATCTACCTACATATCTGGGGGTTTCAAACGAGTAGTTTCTCGGTATGATCCAAATGATTTTTCATACCTGGCCCAAAGTGTCTTACAGCATAGTTGCTGCCCTGTTCCTTCTCTCCGGAGAACAACCACAGTCAGACAAAGGGGAAGTTTTTCCCCAATTTTAAAAAGTTCTAGCCTTCCCATTGGCTCTTTTGGTCAGGTGCCCACTCCCTTCCTTTTACCTATGCAGGGAGACTTTCTAACCCTTTACAGGTAAAGCAAGTAGAGAACAACTACTAAGAGGGATTTTATAGCTAACTGGCTGGCTGGGTGTCCATAAAAGGGAGCTACCCTCCCTCCCCCCCCCTTTCATTTACCACAACTGGTTAACAAGCTCTTTTGGACAGGGACTGTCTTTTTGTTCCATGGTTGTACAGCACCTAGCACAGTGGAATCCTAGCCCATGACTAGGGCTCCTAGGTGTTCTCATGACAAATAATTAATAATAATAGCAGCATGAAGACAACAACATTTAGCTTGTATTTATACTTGGGAAGGCCTTCCCTTCACCATGCATCCCTTAAAAGGACAACTACCCAGTCATTATGCAACAGTGTATGTCTAATGAGAAATGTATTTATATGCTAGTTTAGATATGTGTATGTGACCTGATTCTAAACTCACTTATACCATTGAAATGCTGGTGTAATGCCATTGAAGAGTTACAGCATTATACCCCCTTATCATTGGCATGAGTGAGATCAGAATCAGGCCATAATCTTCTTGTAGTGTTGCATTAGAAATGTTATATGCTGGACACTTCCCTTGAAGGCATGAAGATGTGAGCTTGAACATTACAAATAGTATTAAATAACTCAGCATTGATTAACTGGGCAACACAGCAGATTTTATTATGGTTGGGCGCTGTGCTGCGTGGTCTAAGCTATATTGAAACTGTACTTGGTGACTTATTTGCTAATGTTCTTTTTCTTTTTGCATTGTAACTGTTGAGTCCGTTTTATAAAATGCAATAAAAACATAAATCCTTCCTGGAGTTTTTATGGTTGAGTTATCAACTTCTCAGAATAGAGGTGTATCGTGCAGAGTCATTCCTATAAAACTGGCCAGGCTGACTATAGCGTCAAAGAGGAGGCCTCAAACATTAATTAGACTTATTAAATCAGGAAAGAGAAAAGAGAAATGTCCATGCATCCTTACACCAAAGCAATATGGAAAGAGTCCGAGCCCATTTATAAACAGGAAAGAATAAAAGAACATTGTAGAAGCGCCTGTAGAGAGAGGAAAGAAAAAGTGAAGGTTTCAAAACTCACAAGAGTTTTGATTTCCCTTCATACTGCCCCATCTTGGTAGCCTCCAGACCACAGGAACTTTCAGCTGTAAGAATTTGTCACATAAAGAATTGCGATTAAATAACAAACAAGACCAGGACTCCCAGTATCACACCTTGAGATTGTTTTGTGTCTTTGCTGCTTCTCCCTTCAAAAGCAGAGTGCCTCGGCAGGGTCACGCACAAGAGCTGCCTTAAGAGAGTGTTGTTTTTCGGAGTCATTTATTTGCAATTTCAATCAATCAGACCTTCCTTCAGAGGGAAGATAACCAGTGAGTTTATCATCTTCCTGTCACTCTTGTAAATCCTGGGGAGAGCTTCCTCACTGTACTCTGTTATTACCCAATAAAAGTATATTATGGAGAGAGTATGTCTCATAGTTGGAGCAGGGAACTCGGACAGCCTCCTAAGATCTGTTCCATCTCTGCCTTGATGTATGGGCTTGAGCAATTTACTGTGCACAATGGCTCCCAGCAAAGTAAATAGAAAACTCCATTGACGTAAGTGGTATGAGATCAAGCCCTTAATATCTATCACATGGCTCAGTTTACTTTTTGGTAAAACAGATCTACTAATTACCCTACTTCACAGGGACGCTGCAACACTCAAATGAAAGGCACTATGTGTATAGTAGAAGAAGTAGTATTTTGTTATATTATTTTTAGGGGCTATATATTTCAAGTTAGGTCATTTTAATTGTCATATTCTATACAACTTAATATGAATGAGCCAAATTCTGCCCTCAGTTACACCCATGGTAACTCGTTGTAATCAATAAATGATGGATGTAACTGAAGGAATAATATTTCTATTACTTTACTATTTTTAAAGCATTTCACTTTATTTCATTTTAGAGAGATACAACTCAGTGTAGTGGCGGAGAACTCAGACGAGAGACGAAGCCTACCTCTTGATGGGGGGCGGGGGCAGTGACTGCTCCATGCATTGTCTCTGGGACGGGGAGACATGGGGAACATTGAAACTTGCCTGCTGACTTTGACTGGACTTTTGCTGGCAGCTGGAGCAGAGCTGTTCACAGGTGACAAGCCCCATCTTGCAGAGTGCCTGGCTAGTGGGCTGGCTGGGGAAGGCGGGCAAGGCTGCAGTCGGGAGTGGTCTTGCCTGTGGGTGTGAGTCTGGGAGCTGTGGTGAAAGAGAGCCCAGGCTGGGGAGCAAGAGGAGGAGGAGGGGAGCTCAGCGTGGACTGCAGTCCTGTTGTTAGGAGTAAAGTGGGACTGAGCCCACCCAGCCCACTCCACCCAGAGGTGGCAGGGGACTGGGAGGGCTCTTCCCTGCCATATCAGCACTTCAGGGAGCAGGGCCAAATGGGAGGCAGAAATCTTGGGGGGAAAGGGATACGTGACCACACATGCACTCCCCATGCATCACCTGTGACCTGTACATGCACTCCCTTCCCCAGGCCACATTTACTTGGGCCTGATCCAAAGTCCCCTAAAATAAGAAAGAATCTTTCCTTTGACTTCAATGGGCTCTGAATCAGGCTATCTGGCCCAGATCGTCACAGGTATCTGGGTTCCTAACTTCCACTGAAATCACAAAGCCTAAATGCCTGTGAGGAACTGGGCCTTCGTGATTGCCCAATCCCTGTTAACCCAGGCCCACTGCAGATTTTCCTCTAAAAGGAATTTCCCCCCACATGCCTGTCTGTGGAGTGGCCCTTTAAATTTGGCAGAGATCAGCAGCTACAGCCCTACAGTGGCCATTTTGCAGCTAGTTGCTGTGACTTCTCCTCTTCCAGCTGGTAAGTACTCTCAGTTCCTGTGGTTTCAATTTCTTATTGCTGAGCAGATGCTACATTCTCCAGGCAGCTGCGTTACAGATTTTAGTGCCATATACAATTCTAAACCTTATAAGAGCAATCACATATTGGGCCTGATTCCAATCTGAGTTATACATTGCACAACTCCATTGATTGCAGTAAAGTGACTCCTTATGTATACTAATGTGAAATCAGAATAAGGGTTTCAGGTAGGGCTACAGGCCCTGATCCACAAGGTACTTGGTTGCCTAAAGTCCCAATTTTAGGCTTCATTGCAATCCACAAAACTCCTTCCAAATGCTATAGGTGCCTAAGTTCAGAGTAGAAGGTCTCTAGGTGTAAGGGGACTGTTACCCCCTTACTAACATGCAGTGGAGGTGTTTTAGTTGCTAGCTCCCAGTAGTAAAAGGGGGGAAGGGTCTATGGGGAATCAGGATCCTGAGACTGACAGCCCCCAGGAACAATGGGGAGAGGCCAATGCTCCAGGTCAGCCTGAATGACAGGGTGGGCAGGCTAATCAGGGAGTCAGGAGGCCAGGCAGGTCCTGTCCTCCGTGTGAGCTGGAATTGCCTGGGTCAGACAGAGTGGGGCCGAGCTAAGGAGAAAGCAGGGGCCTGAGTTGAGCTGGGGAGCAGAGCTGGGCCAGATCCAGAGGGACCAGAAAAGCAGCCCAGAGAGAGCACACCCTGTCTTGGGAGCAGAGCTGCAGCAACCAGAGCCAGAGGGGCCAGAAAAGCAGCCCAGGAAGCAGGTCAGTGCTGGGAGCAGAGTCACAGAAGCAGCCTGCAGAGCAGACCTGTCCTGGGAGCAGAGCTGTAGCAACTAGAGCCACAGGGGCCAAAGAAGCAGCCCAGGGAGCTGGAGGCAGAGCAGCAGCGCTGAGACAGAGTGGTGGAGCTGGGGCTGGAGCAGTCGAGAGCGAGGGGGACCCTGGGCAGCAGGCCCAGCACAGGGAGACGCCTCAGCAAAGAGGCTCGGCAGACCAGGCTTGGATCGTAACCCTGATAGGGCGGGGGCGACACTGGGAAGAAGGGTCCTACCACTTAGAGCCTGAGAGCATGTGGCCACCACCAGAGCAAGTGTCCAACCCACAGCATCCCTGCAGCACAGCCAGGGCCTGAGCAGGAGGCCTGGGACTTACAAGGAGCAGACTGAACTGCCCTGACATTCCAGAGACACTGTTTGTGATGTTCCCTGCCACAGAGCGGGGTGATGTGTTTCCTTTAACCTTTCCCATTTTTCCTTATTCTTTTTAAAATTAATTGTTGATTAAATAACTTGCATTTGCTTTAAATTGTATGTAATGGTCAGAGAAGTGCCTGGTGCAGAGAGAATACCCTGGAGTGGGGACACCCTAGCCCCTGTCCTAGGTGACCACAGCAGGGTTGGGGGTCGAGCCCCCCAGGAATCCTGGGCCCAGCCTTGTTGGGGTTACGAGGACTCTGACTCAGGAGAGTGGAAGGGGAGTCCTCAAGGGAAGGGAGGCCACTGGGTAAAGGAAGTGGGAGCTAGGACTCAGATCCTTTCGCTAGCCCACTTCACCGGGGTAGTACAGAAGCCAGGAAAGTTTCCCACAATAGCAGGACTATTCCCCCGCTTACATATATGTTTCTGCCTCTGGGCATGCCCACTGCTGCCCCATTCTGGATGCCTATCTCCTGCCCCAGAGCGATTCACAAAGTGGGGGAAAATGTGTTTGCTTGCCTAAGTCATGTTCCGGGCCATCTACTAGATCAGGGTTCCATTCAAAACCTTGCTGCCAGAGTAGGAGGTGGTGGCACTCACCTTATAACTTAGCCAAGTGGTTAGAGCACTCACCTGGGATGTGGGAGACCCAGGGTTGATTCTCCCCTCTGCCAGAGGAGGAGAAGAGAGACCCCTGTTCAAACCCTACCTCTGAGTGGGCTAACCACTGAGCTATGAGATGTTCTGATGTGGCATTCCCTTAATTTCTCCTGTTCAAGTTCCACTGTGGATGAATAAGGAAAAAGATTAGAGCAGGGGGACCAGACTCTGGGTCTCCCACCTCCCAAGTGGGTACCCTAACCACCAGGCTATAGAGTCACTCTCTCTAAGTTCGTGGATCATTAAGCTGAAACTGCTGCTTATCTCTGAGAGAGGAATGGGGCTTAAGACACACCCCTGTAATGGGCATCTCCCATTGTCTGGCTTAGGTGGCTCCCTGCCTAACATGCTGGCTTTTGTTGATTACATTCTAAGGCACCTATCTCTCCCATTCATTGAACAGGAGCCTAGACCCCTAACTCAGGCTTTGTGGATCATTGTTGTTCCTGTGGTTTTTTTTTTAAGGCACCTAAAAGGTGATGCTCAGTGTTGCAATGTCTAAGTACCTTTGTGGATCAGGACCCCAGCTACTGTGGTAACGAGGGTGGTATAAGAACCTAAGGAGAACAGAATAGAATACCATGCTTTCCACAGAAAATCCCTCTTCTGTTTTCTAGTTGGGGGAAAGTTTTCTGTATCTGTAACCCACCCTAAAAGCTTGTGAATCTTTGCCATCTAGTAGCTGGTCCACATAGGAGGATAAGAGTCTACTACAGCTGCTAGATAACAAAATTGTTCCCTTAGCTTAGTTGATAGGGGATAATGCTTTTAGTGCTGAAGCCTTCAGATACTGAATTCCAACCAAAGGGTCATTATATAAACTTTGTTCATCTTGATTCCTCGGGAGAAATGTTTTGTTACTTGATTAACAGATAAAGAGGGTCTAGAACTACATCCAGAAACATGTACCCTTTTAAGTACCAATATTCTCAGTCCACTTCCTAGAGGACAAGTAGTCATACATTTTAAAAAAGCACAGCTGCACTGCTATGTGTAGCTGAGAGGCTACCAGGCCAAGCAGTATATAGACATGGCAACTGAACTTCTTCCTAGGCTAGCTCTCTCCAGGTTGGGACTGTCATTCAAACATTAGTGTTCCAGCCTGAGGGAGTTTTTGTGGCTTCTGAGTATTCAGGTCTCTTGTTAGGTGGATAACGGAGGAGTTCAATCTCCAAAGTTGTTGGGTTGGCGCCTTTCACCAGCAAGCACTCAAACATGGCTCATTTCTTGTTAATATGTGATTCTGCTAGCAATTTGTTTGTTGCTGCTGCTTTTAACTGCAGACAATATACTGCTACCTAGGTGTTAGCTGTTATTTAATTGACACTGAAAAGGTGTCTCAGAGGAATAAAAAGCAACCTTTTCCAGTTGAGAGCTAAGCAATAAAGCTGACATTGGCACTTGGTGCCAACAGGGGGGACCCTAAGACCCAGATGTCCTGTGATGCCCACAAAAATCATAACTGCAGTTTGAAGACGATGCCAACCAACTTTTAGTTGGAGGCAGTGTGGCCCGATGAACGTGACATTCGACTGAAAGGGGCACCGGGGTCCTATTCTCTGCTCAGCCACTCATCATGTGACCTTAGCCAAGTTGTTTAACACCGTGCTGCTTTTGTTTCCCTTCCCAACCTTTGACATGTCAATTTTGTCTGTAAACCCTTTGGGGCAGGATCACTCTCTTCCTATATTTTTGTACAGTGCCTAGCACAATGGAGCTCCAATTGAGATTGTGGACATTACACAACACTAATATAAATCATAATTTAGGTGCTGATGTCCTCATTTGAATATGGTAATGTGGAATCTATGCACCCCACCTAGGAGCCTCAGTTTGAAATTTGTGCCTGCAGTGGTTACCTGAGTGGCTCCGTGATCACACTACCTCTTTAGAGGGAGATGAGTTTTCTCTGTATGTATGTAGTTCCATGTTTTAAACATGTATTTGTTTCCAAATTTTCTGTTATTGCAGAAGGCGCCTCAGCAAACTTCAAAATTCTTGATAGTTACAAAAAAAAAAAAAAAACCCACCAAACACCCATGAAGCACAAGAACATCAACAATTCTTCCTGCATGGAAAGGAACAGTTTGGAATGATGCCCTTATGTTGTATTCTATTGTACTTGTCGCATATTAATGCTTATTTCCTGTGATAGAGAAGACTAATGATGCATTGTTTACTCCACACCCGGTACTCTGTAGCTTATTATACAATAGAGCGTTTGTCATTTTTATTTTGACTCCATGTTTTCTTTAGACTTAAAACTTTGGAGCATTGTTTTTAAAAAATGATACAGTTGCAAGCTCCGCCATGATCAGAACTGATCATAATTGTCTAGTCTAAACTCAGAACTGCTGCTAGCAATGAGAAAAACATTGCTCATTTTAGTTTGTTTTCCTAAGCCAAATGTGACTATGAATTCAAATATTACAAATCATATTCAGCCTCGACATCAACAAAAATGGAGCACAGTCATTACTTGTAAACTTGCCAATATGTCATGTTCCTTATTTGCACTTCTTGTTTCATCTTTCTTTGTGCTACACTAGAATACTGTGCTCTGACCTGGAAGAATAGCCAAGACAGTCAAGAAATCAATAATAAACTGCATGTTGTCTCTTGTGCCTTCACTGACTGCTTCTGAAAATCAGCGTTCTGCCCATTCTTTCATTTCAGAAGAAAGGGGAGTGTCCATGTACCAGCAACGCAGATACAGGTAAGCAACCATTTTCATGTTCTCTCCACAGGTTCTAATGTGGAGAGTGGACTAGATGATACATCTGAGGGAAGGAAATAGAAGGAGACTCCGCCGATTGGAAGGCATGAGATGCATTGTCCTAGGGATGGGGGTTCCACGACCACCGCTCCCAAGAGAAGGAGGCGGGTGGTGGTGGTCGGGGACTCTCTTCTCAGGGGGACTGAGTCATCTATCTGCCGCCCCAACTGGGAAAACTGAGAAGTCTGCTGTTTGCCAGGAGCTAGGATTCACGATGTGACGGAGAGACTGCTGAGACTCATCAAGCCCTCAAATCACTACCCCTTCCTGCTTCTCCACATGGGCACCAATGATACTGCCAAGAATGACCTTGAGCAGATCACTACAGACTACATGGCTCTGGGAAGAGGGATAAAGGAGTTTGAGGCGTCCATCCTCCCCATGAAAGGAAAAGGCCTGGGTAGAGACTGTCGAATTGTGGAAGTCAATGAATAGCTATGCAGGTGGTGTTGGAGAGAAGACGACTTTGGATTCTTTGACCATGGGATGGTGTTCCAAGAAGGAGGAGTGCTAGGCAGAGACAAGCTCCACCTAACAAAGAGAGGGAAGAGCGTCTTTGCAAGCAGGCTGGCTAACCTAGCGAGGAGGACTTTAAACTAAGTTCACTGGGGGAAGGAGACCAAAGCCCTGAGGTAAGTGGGGACGTGCGATACCGGGAGGAAGAGGGGAGGGCTCCTGCCTCATACTGAGAAAGAGGGATGATAAGCAAGTTATCTCAAGTGCCTATATGCAAATGCAAGAAGCCTGGGAAACAAGCAGGGAGAACTGGAAGTCCTGGCACAGTCAAGGAATTATGATATGATTGGAATAACAGAGACTTGGTGGGATAACTCACATGACTGGAGTACTGTCATGGATGGATATAAACTGTTCAGGAAGGACAGGCAGGGCAGAAAAGGTGGGGGAGTTGCATTGTATGTAAGAGCAGTATGACTGCTCAGAGCTCCGGTATGAAACTGCAGAAAAACCTGAGTCTCTGGATTAAGTTTAGAAGTGTAAGCAACAAGGGTGATGTCGTGGTGGGAGTCTGCTATAGACCACCAGACCAGGTGGATGAGGCTTTCTTCCGGCAACTAACGGAAGCTAAAAGATCGCAGGCCCTGGTTCTCATGGGAGACTTCAATCACCCTGATATCTGCTGGGAGAGCGATACAGTGGTGCACAGACAATCCAGGAAGTTTTTGGAAAGTGTAGGGGACAATTTCCTGGTGCAAGTGCTGGAGGAACCAACTAGGGGCAGAGCTCTTCTTGACCTGCTGCTCAAGCCGGGAAGAATTAGTAGGGGAAGCAAAAGTGGAGGGGAACCTGGGAGGCAGTGACCATGAGATGGTCGAGTTCAGGATCCTGACACAAGGAAGAAAGGAGAGCAGCAGAATTCGGATCCTGGACTTCAGAAAAGCAGACTTTGACTCCCTTAGGGAACTGATGGGCAGGATCCCCTGGGAGAATAACATGAGGCGGAAAGGAGTCCAGGAGAGCTGGCTGTATTTTAAAGAATCCTTATTGACAAACCATCCCAATGTGTAGAAAGAATAGTAAATATGGCAGGTGACCAGCTTGGCTTAACAGTGAAATCCTTGCTGAGCTTAAACACAAAAAAGAAGCTTACAAGAAGTGGAAGATTGGACAAATGACCAGGGAAGAGTATAAAAATATTGCTCAGGCATGCAGGAGTGAAATCAGGAAGGCCAAATCACACTTGGAGTTGCAGCTAGCAAGGGATGTTAAGAACAACAAGAAGGGTTTCTTCAGGTGTGTTAGCAACAAGAAGAAAGTCAAGGAAAGTGTGGGCCCCTTACTGAATGAGGGAGGCAACTTAGTGACAGAGGATGTGGAAAAAGCTAATGTACTCTATGCTTTTTTTGCCTCTGTTTTCACGAACAACGTCAGCTCCCAGACTACTGCACTGGGCAGCACAGCATGGGGAGAAGTGACCAGCCCTCTGTGGAGAAAGAAGTGGTTCGGGACTATTTAGAAAAGCTGGACGAGCACAAGTCCATGGGGCCGGATGCGCTCATCTGAGAGTGCTAAAGGGGTTGGTGGATGTGATTGCAGAGCCATTTGCCATTATCTTTGAAAACTCATGGTGATTGGGGGAGGTCCCGGATGACTGGAAAAAGGCTAATGTAGTGCCCATCTTTTAAAAAAGGGAAGGAGGGGTATCTTGGGAACTACAGGCCAGTCAGCCTCACCTCAGTCCCTGGGAAAATCATGGAGCAGGTCCTCAAGGAATCAATTCTGAAGCACTTAGAGGAAAGGAAAGTGATCAGGAACAGTCAGCATGGATTCACCAAGGGCAAGTCATGCCTGACTAATCTAATTGTCTTCTATGACGTGATAACTGGCTCTGTGGATAAGGGGAAAGCAGTGGACATGTTATTCCTTGACTTTAGCAAAGTTTTTGACACAGTCTCCCACAGTATTCTTGCCAGCAAGTTAAAGAAGTATGGGCTGGATGAATGGACTATAAGGTGGATAGAAAGCTGGCTAGATTGTTGGGCTCAAATGGTAGTGATCAATGGCTCCATGTCTAGTTGGCAGCCGGTATCAAGTGGAGTGCCCCAAGGGTTGGTCCTGGGGCTGGTTTTGTTCAATATCTTCATTAACGATCTGGAGGATGGCGTGGATTGCACCCTCATCAAGTTTGCTGATGACACTAAACTGGGAGGAGAGGTAGATACGCTGGAGGGTAGGGATAGGATACAGAGGGCCCTAGACAAATTAGAGGACTGGGCCAAAAGAAATCTGATGAGGTTCAACAAGGACAAGTGCAGAGTCCTGCACTTAGGACGGAAGAATCCCATGCACCGTTACAGACTAGGGACTGAATGGCTTGGCAGCAGTTCTGCAGAAAAGGACCTAGGGGTTACAGTGGACGAGAAGCTGGATATGAGTCAACAGTGCGCCCTTGTTGCCAAGAGGGCCAACGGCATTTTGGGCTGTATAAGAAGGGGCATTACTAGCAGATCAAGGGATGTGATCGTTCCCCTCTATTCAACATTAGTGAGGCCTCATCTGGAGTACTGTGTCCAGTTTTGGGCCCCACACTGCAAGAAGGATGTGAAAAAATTGGAAAACGTCCAGTGGAGGGCAACAAAAATGATTAGGGGACTGGAACACATGACTTATGAGGAGAGGCTGAGGGAACTGGGATTGTTTAGTCTAAAGAAGAGAAGAATGAGGGGGGATTTGATAGCTGCTTTCAACTACCTGAAAGGGGGTCCCAAAGAGGATGGATCTAGACTGTTCTCAGTGGTAGCAGATGACAGAATGAGGAGTAATGGTCTCAAGTTGCAGTGGGGGAGGTTTAGGTTGGATATTAGGAAAAACTTTCACTAGGAGGGTGGTGAAGCACTGGAATGCGTTACCTAGGGAGGTGGTGGAATGTCCTTCTTTTGAAGTTTTTAAGGTCAGACTTGACAAAGCCCTGGCTGGGATGATTTAGTTGGGGATTGATCCTGCTTTGAGCAGGGGGTTGGACTAGATGACCTCCTGAGGTCCCTTCCAACCCTGATATTCTATGATTTGAGTGCCTGTTTTTCCTGGCTGGCATGTGTCTCAAGAATGTACACACTTGCTCTGACAGTTCCCAGTTCTCTTTTTCTTCAGCCTATAAGAACATGCCACAATGAACGTGGTCTGCTGAGGGGTCTTTGTAGGATCCAGTCTGCAAACCAAAAGCAGGTGGAAAACCTTATTCTTTTCCAAGTAGCAATCAGCCTTGGAAACACAAAAACAGGCCACTTCTTAGAGTTCATTTTTGCCTCAAGTTATTGTGGATCAACCTAACTATCATGTAAACAGCTCTATTTGGAGGAGATGAAATGACAGGAAGCCCAAAAAAGTATAGGATGGTGAGAAAGTACTTTGATAAATTACAAACAGCGACAGTATTAGAAGTTTGTAGATCAGTTGAGAGATGTTGTAGAGGGAAGGACTGAGTGTTTTCCTAAAGTAAGAATACAATTTCCAAAGCCTTTTTTCCAGTCCATATTATCAATATCCAAATATGTCTTAGTCCTTGCATCCTTTGCTCCTGCTTCCATGCCACAGAGTATCTGTAGAGAAACACGTAGGCACCATGTGGACTTCCTCCATTAAATGTGTTTTCCCTTCCTTCAGTTCTACCATCTTCCTTGCTAAATCATCCTGCTCTTCCTTTGAGTCTTAGCCTAACTTTGTAGAATTATTCTTTGTGACTAAATCACTTCAAAAAGTCTACTTTACATTCATCCATCTCTCTTTTCTGGTGTGTGCATTGGAGTTCAGTTATCCATCCTCATCTCTGCTGATCTGGACACCATCTCAAACTGAAAAGAATACACCACCACCTCTCCATTCCCCAAAGTCCTTTCCCATTCATCTCCCTTCTAAATCAGTCTCAACAATTCCTCCATCTATCTTGTCACCCAAGCTTGCTCCCACTGTCATTTTCACCCACTTACTCTCTCTTTCCTCAACACATCTGGCCTGTTTTGGTTTTATACCATGCACAATGGTATGCTAGTAGCTGGGCGTGACAGGGTTTCCAGGGTGCAACCTGGACTGTGGGACCACTGAGACCTTCAAACCCACCAACCTGGGCTGCCTCTCACACTGTGATGCTGATGTCAGGCTACAAACCTCTGATAGGCACTGCAATTACACTACCATCCACAGGCAGGGGCACACTCAGCTGTATTATATCATTGATCTCCCAGCCACTCATGAACCATAGGGAGGTTACAGCCAATTCCCCGCCAGTCCTTGCACCCCAGAAATGTACCATCTTGCCCTGGTCAGAAGCCTGACCAGTGTAAGTTCATTAAGTAGTTCGCCATTCCCTCAGTGTGGAATGGACACACACTAGCCTTTGTAAACTGAGCTGAGATTTCTCAAGCACTTCAACCAGAACACTCCATTTTAGATAACATATAAAACAGGTTTATTAACTACAGAAAGACAGATTTTAAGTGATAAGTAGTTGGCACAGAGATCAGAGTTGGTTACTTAGACTGCTAATTTATTTTTGTTTCTTAAGTTCTACAAACTAAGCAGGCGTGAATCAAGCGCTGTCTCATCCTGACAAATGGTACAAGCAGGTTACAGTTCCTCAATGCACAGACTGGACTCCATTTCCAGCCTGGAACCATCCTTCCCCAGTTCAAAATCTTTGTCCTCCAGATGTTCCTCCAGGTGTTGAGGTGGGGATGTGGGGGAGAGGGGCTAAGTGATAATGTCATTTCCCCTCTTTTATAGTCTCTTCCAGATTGCTGGAAAGATCTTTGCTGTGATGTGGGCATCAGGCAGTCCCCCATTGCATATGTGCTCTGTCTGAGAAGTCTCTGGATAAGGGGGGTGAGGCTGGGGCCATAGCTGGGAGCGGAGCCTTGGCTGGGGTTTGAGGCCGGCAGTTGGGGTCCTGGGTGCGGGGCCAGGAGCAGAGCTGGGTGGTGCTCCCTCCCTGCTCACTGGGGCCCCAGCCGCATCCCCCTTGGAGGAGTGGGGGCGCATCACAGTTGGGGGACCTCTGCTTTAATGGGCCATCAGCACATCTGGCTGATCCTTTGTTGCAATTGAAAAGTTGGCTGTGGGCATCTCCCAGCATAAGAATGGTCATACTGGGTCAGACCAAAGGTCCATCTGGCCCAGTGTCCTGTCTTCCGACAGCAGCTAGTGCCAGGTGCCCCAGAGGGAATGAACAAAACAGGCAATCTTCAAGTGTTCTATCCCTTGTTGCCCATTCCTAGCTTCTGGCAAGCCTCACAAAATATTTCAAATCACATATAGCAATGCTTCATAACTTCACATACAAGGATAGTAAAGACAATCCAACAGGATATTATTGTTCAACAGATCAAGACTCCCCATAAGGTATGCATTGTACAAAACATTTCATAATCCTGTCACCATAGTGAATATGGGGGTTCCAGGGCGCTACTTTGAGGTACAGACTGTCTCAGTGGCCTAGAGTAGTTTGGAAGCTCCTTCAGGCTGGGACCTTATTTTTATTTAGAATATCTGTCAAAAGTGAGTTTATCAGAGAGGTTGGTGAATAGGTTTCAGGAGATATGGGGTGTTGCAAATTCTGTTGCTTTCTCCTGATGAGCCATCCTTTCCCCTCCTTCACTACAGATGAACCCTTGTCTATGTACATGTTCAGCTCTCACTTAGTCCACTGCACCCACTTCCCCTCTAGTACCTGTGTTTCACCCCACTCTCCTGCAGTTTATCTAAAGTGGTGCTGTGAAAATGTCTGCTGATTTGAGCATGTAATTCCCCTCAGGGACTCTCTCCATTGGCTCACTGTGACCTTCTGAATCAAGTTTAACCACTTTCAAGTTAAAGGAATTGGTTATCAGTAGAGTTAGGTAGGAAGCTTCTTTTCCTGTCCTATGAACATTTTCAAGATATTGAAATTTTTTCCTCTCCTGAATTGGTTTTTGTGAACCAAAAAATAAAAAATTTGTCTGGGTCAATTGAAATGCTTTGTTTTTATTTGTTTTACTATAATTAGCTTAAATTTTGAAATAAACTTGTTTTAGAACCAGAATTTTTCATTTAGAAAATGTCAAAACTCAACATTTGGGCCATTTTGAAACTTTTTTCAAAAAACGTTCAAGTCAAAACATTTGCTGAAATCAGCCCATTCCTTTTGGTTTCAATGAATGGCATTTTCTGACATTTCACTGAAAAATTCCCAACCAGCTCTAGTCCTGCCATGGGAGTAAAGATCTGCTGGGCTGCTCTCGCTTTCCTTAGAGTTGGAACTTTCCCCAGATATCACCAGGGCATTGGTATTGGAGGTTCCTCATTTTGGGAATCTACTCTGTCTTGCAGGCCATCAGGACTCAAGTTTGGTGACATTCAGGAAAGAGTGTAGGACTTCTTTTTTAATTTACCCCATTCTGATGATTGATATTTGTAAAAATGGAGGAGTTTTGCAAGTAAGCAAGATGGAGATGGAGTCTGTTAGATTCTGTTGATCCGTAACTGATTATTTGTCAATATGAATGGCTAAGTAAAGACAATTAATCCAGTTTTGCCTTTATATGTTTATACTACTTGGCTCCATCAGCTAGATTGGATGTTCTTATGGCAAAAATATAGAACTAAGAAGCAGGAGATACACGTTCTTTTTAGGTTTCAGAGTAGCAGCCGTGTTAGTCTGTATCCGCAAAAAGAAAAGGAGTATTTGTGGCACCTTAGAGACTAACCAATTTGAGAATAAGCTTTCATGTAGCTCACGAAAGCTTATGCTCAAATAAATTTGTTAGTCTCCAAGGTGCCACAAGTACTCCTTTTCTTTTAATGTTCTTTTTAGATCCTGTCTGAGTCTCTTAACCTGTCTACACCCAAGTTACTTTGTTTCTAAAGTGTGGATAAGATTCCCCTGTGCCACAAAGCTATCGTGAGGTTTCCTTCATTAATATTTGCAATGTGCTCACATATTACAGTGCGGAGAGCCATTGGTGTGTCTATAAACCAAAATATCTACCTTTCTCTGTCATAAAATGTTGCATTTCTCTGAATCTAAAGGAGGAGGACAGTGACTCATGTACTGTAATTCAAATTCCAAAATGCGTGAATGTTCCTGCTTGCCAGGGATCTCTATCAGGCAAAACGCCAGCTACTGCAGGAGATAGTTTGCTCTAGCCTTTATCCAGATTGGGCTGTGCCACAAAATGGCTTCCAGGCCTTTGCTCAAATGGGATGTAAAGAAAGGGGAGGAATGTACCTATGTAGGAAGGCAGAGTATGGAAGCAAGCTGCACAAGAATAAAATGGGATGGAGTATTGCAGGACACAGCTGATTGGGTCATGCCAAATCACGCAAAGTTCTTTCAAAGGTGATTTTGATTTTAAATACATTTTGCAATATTTGGAGCCAAATTTTTCTCAACTGTCACTTTATCTTTATTCAGGATCTAGCTGGAAATATACATAGTGGTAGAAAAAAATTGGGTGAATTTTGCAAAATACTGCAAAAATATTCACATTTATGTATACACAGTCAAATAACCACAAATTCCCTTGAATGTTGTTTGCAAAACTTTTTTTTTAGTTTCCAGGAATATGAAAAAAATATTTTTTGTTCAGAAGAGTGGTTTATGGGAAGAAAAATTTGCACAACTAGTTGTGCAGATATATATATTCACATTTGTATGTTGAAAATCTTGAAAGCTCTTTTTAGGTTTTGATGTCTTACAGTCAGATCATGAACAATACATTGTGATTTGGGTAGTCAATCATATATCAAGAATAGTGAATCGTAAATAATTGAGGTAACAATCATGGCAAACAATCAAGGGCTGAAATTTGTTCACATAAACCATCCATCTAAGAGACTGAAGTGTGAACAAATTCAGAAAAATCAGTCTGTCTGCAGATAATTTGCTAACAGAACAAATGGTGAAATTCATTAAATAGTTCTAAAAAGTTTGTTGGACTCCAGCCATCAGCACGAATGCTGCATGAGTGCATGGCTCACTGTATGTAGGTGGCTCCACAGTCTGGGCACAATGGGGTTTAGAGCCAGCTCCCTCCAGACATACATGTCTCAGATCTCTCATGCTCCATGAGGACTCGTTTTGCACATAGCATACTGTATTTCCATTTGTGTATGCAAAACTGTCATGCGAAAAGGGCCTTCTTCTTTTAAGCAGAGATACCAAGGATCAAATTTGAGCCACCCTTTCCATATAAGCAGAGAAAGAATGAGGCAAGAGGGGGATTATTAGGATACCTTCACTGTACTTCACTCCTGGTTTCCTAAAAGCTCATGGGGTAAAAGCCTGAGCCCGCTGAAGTCAATAGCAAAATTCCCATAGACTTCAATGGAGATGGGCTTTCCACCATGAAGTTCAGTCTGTAGATCCTCAACAGCTGGATCTATGGCTGGGGCATTTTGGGGGGATGGGTTTTGATGTCATATGATAGGCATCTTCAAGTACATTCATTTCTGACCCAACATCTCATGCAAATTATTCCTGCCTCTGAGGAGACTAGATACAGGTTCAATTCATAATTGATGTTTTGCACCTTAAATTATGCCAGTTGGCACAGGGATCTCAATTTGATACCTATAACTGGAGAAAAATGTGGAAATGTGCAATAAACATCTATTGTATTGTAAGTAAATGGAGTAGAATGAACAAAGAACTTGACAAATCTAGCCTCATTTTCTCTCTCTATGTGGAATGCCCACAAAGTAGACCTTAATTTCTCTGTTGTATTTGTTAATTAAATTTTACTCACATTTCTCCCTGCTATTAAGGACTGATTGCAAACAGCCCACAGCAAATATTCAATATTCAACAGGTGAGCAGGATTGGCTAGTTGTACGGCAGTGATTGTGGAGTGATTCCATTCCCTGATTGGACAAGCATAACTTACAGTCAACAAAAGGGCTTCCAAAAGCTACTGAGGATTTGATTCTTTCAGGAAAGGGCAGCAGTTTAGGGAGCCGAAGCAGCAGATAAACTTAAGTAAGGGAGTTTCGAACGCTTCACTTTTCTCTTTTGGTGAAGTCAGGCCTTGCCTGATGCGTCCTGGATAACTTAGGCTATTGTAAGGTTTATTATCGGAATGCAGAGTTTACATTTTTTTCTTATCATTCATACAGATTAATTTGTGTATGTGTGTACACTCCCCATTGTGAAAGGGGGCTCTGAAATCTCTCTCTGTCTTATTGAATTGCTTATATTCAAGTGTTCAAGCAAGATATTTTTGGTATCCTGTTCCTTTGCTGTCATGTTTTGTCCCATCCCTTATAAAACATGCCAAGTGCATCACTTTCACTGACTGGTAACCTTCTGTTACTGACACAAAGTTATTACATGTGTGCATGGGCGATCTTAGCTGCAAAGGTCAAGCTTAGATACTTGGGTGGCTCACTTCATTGTCTTTAAGCCAGGACCTGCCAAGGCTCTTGGAGATCTGTCCCCCTGTTGTGTCATGCAATGTCCTATGCTATGTCAAATACCTGTGAGCATGTGAGCTTAAAATTCACTTCTTGTGGGCATTCAAGAGTGTGAAACTTAATCAGATGCATGTACCTGGAAAGCACATGGTACAAGCACAGCTGAAGTAAATTCATTTTTAAAATCAAGAGAATGGAAAATTTTCCATGGTATTCATGCAGCTCCACTCTTAAATATACCAATTAAAAACCAGAGTCTGAAGTAAGAATGCAGCCCTAATTTGTCCCTGTAAATCAATGAGAGAAAGATTTAAAGTGATGTTTTTAACTCTTTGTGCATCACGTTGATAGCAGAACTTTAGTAAATTAAGCTGTGTAAATAACATTGTTTGTATTCCTGTAAGATGTTTTCATGGTCTTATTTTTATTCATGGACTATACATAAAGACAAAAGCAAAGTGCCCGGCCCAGTAATGATCCTTCCAGCCCATAAGCTTTCCTTAGGGCACATGAACTATACAATATATAAATAGCTTATGTATAGGCAAGATAAAAATAACTTGGAAAAAGTAAAAACTGCTGAGCCATACTGTTCTGGCTCAAGTTTATTTTGTCCCTAAAATATTATGCACTGCTTCAGAATTTGTTTTAAAGTCTCCTGTTGGTGAGATGAGGGCACAGAGGCTATTTCTGCTCTCCCATCTGGCTCCTACCTGTGCTACTACTTTTAGTTTCTGACTGCTTTCAAGACTATTAGGGGCTGACTTTCTGCCTCTGAATATTTGCATTAAATTCCCAAGGTGTCTGATGGTAAAGTGCTTAAGTACAAGCAGTTTTCCATAGCTAAGGATTTCTTTCTTCACCTCAACAGCCCATGGTCCAGGTAAAATGAGCGCTTGTGTACTGTATGTCAGTAATAATAGAGCCCACACCTTAAGTGGGCCTTCTAGGGTTTCCATGGACCATGATGGGAAAAGACTGGTTAAAAGAGATGATATTTCTGAGTGTTAAGGCCTGATCCAGTATTGACTGGAGTTAGTGGAAAGGCATCCACTAACTGCAGGGGGCCTTGGATTAGTGCTTTACTTATGTCTGATGAAAAGGTAGAGGAAGGACCTCAAGACTGATGGGGTGGAAGCCCAAGTGGAGCTAGAGCAGGGGTGGGCAATAATTTTCACAGGGGGGGCCACTCCACAAATTTTGGTAAGTCATCATGGGCCACACATTTCTACTATATTAATGAAATTTTTAAATTCTACCCCTCCACTGCAGTGCCATGTAATAAAATAATTTGTGCAAAAACTGAGGGTGCAGGAGGGAGTGTGGGGTCTGGGAGGGAGTTTGGGTGTGGGAGGGAGCTCCAGGCTGGTGCAGAGTTTTGGGGTGCAGGTGAGGGGTGTGGGCTCTGGGAGGGAGTATGCTGCAGAAGGAGGCTCCTGCCCACACTCCTCACCCTTTCCTGCACCCCAAGACTCTGCACCAGCCCAGAGTGCCCTCCTGCACCCTCTGGGATGGGGCAGGAGGTTGCGGTGTGGGAGGGGGTGTGAGGTGCAGGTTCTGGACAGGAGGCATTTACCACAGGCGGCTCCCGGCTGGCAGCGCAGCAGGGCTCAGGCAGGCTGCCAGCCTGCATGCCATGGCCCCAAACCACTCTCAGAAGTGGCCAGCTGCTGGTACATCTGTGCACCACTTGGGAGCCTCCACAGCTCCCATTGGCTGGTTTCTGGCCAATGGGAGATGTGAAGACTGTGCTGGGGCTGGGGCAGCACATGGAGCCACCTCCCCCCCTGCCAGGGGCACACAGAGATATGCTGGGAGCAGCCAGCTGCTTCCAGGAGCAGCATGGGGCCACGGCAGGCAGGCAGCCTGCTTGAGCGCCCCATGGTAGTTTTAGCAGCTCAGAGAGCATGAGGAAAGAAATGTTGGTCGGACCAGATATGGCCCATGGGCCGTAATTTGCTCACCCCTGAGCTGGCTGTGTGGCCTTAATCTCTAGCAAGTTTGGGGGGCTAAGCCCCATTTTAGCAAAGCCCAATTCCTTGAGGGAACATCCTTAAGAAGAATCTCAGGACATTCTACCCAGTACGTGGGCTACTCACATAGGGACCCTCTGCTCCTACTGAAACTGCAATGGAGTGACATGGGTGTTCTTACAATGGCATTTGACTTGGGAAATGTGAACGGCAGAAACTTTCTTACAGCCATATTTTCTACTGAGCAAGGCCACTTTGAATCTTTGTTTTTCTGTTTCTCTGAACTACTCATGCAGAACGGACTGTCCCAGAGCACCTTATAAAACTCTCCATATTAATGTTTTATAGTGTGCTGATTTCCATTGATCTGACACAAGAAGTCACCGTTTTTTCACCACTTATGTATTCTGCCTTATTTCTAATTTGAAAGAATGTAACTTTCAAGTCCATTTATTTGATATGATTTATTAAGAAAGTACATCAGTTTCACCAAACTAATTATCATAGGCAAATGACTTGTCATAAAATTAATGTACCTAGTAAGAAAAAAATTTAAATTCATTGATTCCTCTTTCTTTGTCTGTAATTACTTCTAGATATGTGAATGAATACAATTAGTGAGGTAAAGTAAAAATAAAAGTGAATTTGATTAATATTTTCTTCTTCACAATGACCCTTCTTCCTGCAACCTTTACTCTTACGACAAAAGGCGGTGGGAGATTAGACGCTTTTTTTTTCTTTTTAGAGCAAATTTAAAGAGATCCCATCAACATGAAATCTATTTTTAAAAAAGAGTTCAAAGAAGTTACTTTCTGTTACTAAGGGAGCTGCTTGGAAAATGATTTGTATGTGAAAAATTTGGAAGAAAAATGAAAAAATGTTGAGTGGAAATTTTTGACTTTTCAAGCAGGTGCAGAGAGCTTGTAAGAGGCCCATGCAGTGCTGCTCATGTCCCACTCAAATGGTGCTGAGCATAATTTCACCCACCAACCGTATGCTGAATCGCAGAAAATACATTAGAGAAAATGAAATCTTCTTTGTGGATAGTCCTCACACAGACAAAGGCTGAAGTTCATTGAATATATTCTTTGTTATAAATTATTCACCCAGCAGTAATTTACCAAGAGTCAGATCCTCAGCAAGTGTAATATGCTGATCTCTACTGGCTGAAGAGCTCTCCCATAGTGTTGGAGGTACACTTAAGATTAACAGTCTTAAGGTAAAACAATGATATACTCTGTCAAAGTAAAATATGAATATTTTGGGAATGGTTCCTTTGGAGAAGCTGTCTAAAAATGGGTCAAGTATCAAATGTTCCACCAATAAACTATTCTCAATGAGGGAATCTGACACCAGGCATTTGCTGGAATCTGACACACCAAGCATCATGTTCAATAAATGTGGGAATCTGCTTCAGAATTTGGGCACAGAATTTCAAGCAAAAGCAGTAATAAAGCAAACTTTGGATTTACAGCTGAGTGAATCTGCCTGCATTATTGTCCTCCACACACTGCAATGTTTACAGAATTATCTTTTTCTGCATCCTGTAACTATGATAAAAATTATTTAAAGCTAAGTGAGACGCAGTTTAAAATGTTACATTAATGCAAGTTATGCTTGGGAAAAGTCAGTGTTTACTCAGGTGGACTCATGTAGGGTTACATCTACTGTAGAAATAAATGCATTTTGTCAGGCTTGGATTGGTTCCCTCCTATGCCAGCAGCTGAATTTAAGCTCACCATGGGTAACCACTGAAATAAACAGAATTCTGGCATTACCAACTCTGGTGGGTGAAGGCAGGGGTGCTAGAAAAATTTTGATAGTGGGGGTGCTGAGTGTCATTGAACCAAACCTTATATATAATGGAAACTACTTCAATCCAGGGGTTTCCATTATGCAGGAGCACCCTTGCATTAGGGTAGGGCCCCTGAGCTTGGGGGTACAATTGTCTCACCTTTGTTTCCTTCTCGTCAGCCCTAAATAACTACATGGGATCTGATCCAGTGCTCATTGAAGTCAATGGAAATCTTTCCTTGATTTCAGAGGTTATTGGCTTCAGCAAATAACTACTTCAGATAAAGAAGCCAATTTCTCTGACCATTTTACCTTTTCTCACAGGGAAGTGGCTTAATTGCACCATGTGATATAATTCAGAGAAAGCCCTGGTATGTAACTTGTGAAATCCCAAATGACTTCAGTATAGAAGTGTAAATGGGGGCTGAAGTTTGCTCCTGATCAGAACATGTTCTCCTTCCATTTCACCTTTCTTGAGTCTTCTCTGCACATAGGACCACAGGGGCAGAGCCTACCAGTGAGTAACATAGGACTAAGTAGCTCCTTTTTAAAGGGCTCCCCTGCAAATGCCTGGGATTATTAAAATCGTGGGTGGCACAAAAGGGTGTGATGTTAATCATCATGCTGCACCGTCTTTGAGAACATTTTAGGGCTAGATTCAGCCTAGCCAATGGAAGTCAGTGTTGATGCCTGTAGGGTCCTAGCAGTAGAAAGTATGCTGGTAGGAAGGGAGGTCGCAGCAGTGAAAAGTAACTGCAATCTTCCCTCTATGGAAAAGGCCCAGCACGGATCACAATGCGAGTGATGCTGTCTGGGGAAGGGGTGTGGCCAGTGCGACTGGTTGATACACTGCTTTGGTACATCCTCCTCCTCTGGGGATCTCAGGAAACTGCCTCCCCCTGGTAGAAACACTGAGGGTAGGTGGCAGCTGCAGAACTGCTGTGGCCATGTAAATACATTTTGGTGTTCTGGAACTAGGTTGGCAGAATGGAAGGTTCATTTATACCTCCCTTTGCCAGCATGCATGAATCTATCTTATACAGGTGCAGTCAATAACATTAACATCATTGATACAATTAATATCTAAACAGTTAGAGTAATTTGGAGGAGACTTTCACACCACCTTCCCCTTATTAACAATTCATCATAGCTGTTTGTGTACAGATGGGCATGGGAGGCACCTAAATATCTCAGCAATGCTACAATTTGCTATTTGTGTTCACTCTTGGAGGAGTAAACATGTTATAAGAAAATTGATAATACTCTGACGCTGCCAGCTTTGTACAGTGTGGTGAGTTAATGGGATTCCTCTCTAATCTTGTGGCCAGACATGTCACTGCCATATCCCAGAATTCTGGTGTATCACTACCTAAAAACAAGGGTTTTTTTTCCCCCTGAAGAATTTTAGCAGGAACGTTCTATGTATCTTTTAGACAGAACTCCCATATACAATGCTGTAAATAAGACTTCATTGAAGTTCCTTATAGTTAATATCACATCTATGTAATCAAGCTTCCCTCTTCTCACAGGAAAGTCTTCTTGCTACTTATAAACCTGCCGGGCGTGAATGTGGGACACAATTTGTGACAGAGACTTCCAAAAAAGGGCACAAAAATGCTTCATGCAGGAAATTTAAAACACCGTAGGATTCATCCCTTTAGTGGAAATACACTACCAGATTCTGCCACCCTTACTCACAATATTTACTTCAGTGGGAATATTTATTGAAGGAGCTATGAAACATGAGTAAGAGTTTCAAAGTCTGGCCCTAAGAAGACAAGAGACATATGAAGTATGGGGGATAGGGAAACAGGTTGGGGGATAGGGAAACAGGTTGGGGGATATTGTATGCACATCAATAACAGCCACCAGTACCACACAAGTAACTCTTTAGATGCTGAACAACTACGGCCTGATTCTCACTTAAATTAAGATAAATAGTGTGACAAAGCTCTGTCCCTGTCTCCATGGGGCCCGCATTTCCTGGCAGATTTCACTAGCCTCAGAGGCTCACTGTGACCCTCCACATAACCCTTCTCTCTCTAGAGACAAGGGTCACAGTCTACTGAGCCATTTTCATCATAAGCCAGCAAGGGAGGTGAGGAGAAGTTATCCTTCCTTGCACAATCTCTGTTGTCTCCCAGTCTCAGTGATTAATCAGGGGGCAAAAAGGGGGGAGCCCAGGCCCACTCTCTACTTCAGGCTGCAGCCCAGGGACCCTATTAGTAACAGCTATGGAAGCTGACCTTTTAGAAACATGACATGTACAATTCCCTGGGCTACTTCCCCCCACAGCAGCCCTCACTTCCTCAAGTTCCACTTCACCCTTACCTCAGGACCTCCTTCCTTATGCCTGATATGGTGTGTACTACTCAGTCTCTCCAACAGCACAACTTCCTCCCACAGCTCCTGACATGCACACCCACCTGACTGGCTGGGAGGCTTTTAACTAGTTTCAGCCAGCCCCTGATTGGCTTCAGGTGTCCCAATCAACCTAGTGTTCTCCCTGCCTTCTGGAAAGTTCTTAATTGGCCCCAGGTGTCTTAATTGACCTGGAGCAGCTGCCATTTCACTTATCCTGGTACCAGGGATTTGTTTAGCCTGGAGCTAATATATCTATCTCCCACTGCTTTTCTATAGCCATCTGGCCTTGCCCCGTCACAATAGATTTTAAGGCTAGAAAGGACCATGATGATGATCCAATCTAAGTACCCATCCATAACACAGGCCATGGAATTTCACCATGTGGATCCTGCATCAAGCCCACAACTTTTGGTAGTATTATATTTTGGAAAGATATTCAGTCTTAATTTAAATAGTTCAAATGATGGAGAATCTGCCACATCCCTAGGTAAGGGATTGGTTAACTTCCTCATTGATAAAAGAATGTGCTTTATTTCTGTCAATTTGTCCACCTTCATCTTCCAGATATTGGATGTCATTACACCTTTTCTACTTGATTAAAGAGCCATCTACCATCAGAAATCTCTTCCCCATATAAGTACTTGTAGACTATAATTAAGGATACGATTCTGTCATGCAGGTCACAGATTCTGTGACTTTCCAGGACCTCCGAGACTTCTTCCACAGCAGCAGGGCTGGAGCAGCTGTTAGCCCTGGAGCCACCAGAGCAGTGGCCCAAGGGCTGAAGCAGTGGCTAGGGTTGGGTCAGACCCCCTGGGGCTTAATCAGTGGTGGTCAACCCAGGCCGCAGGAGCATCAGTGGAGCTGGAGCAACTGCCAGAGGTCAGTCCCTGGCAGCGCTCCAACTGATAGTCCCCTCCCCCAGGGTATTTAGTAAAAGTCAGGGACAGGTCACTGGGTTCTGTGAACTTTTGCTTACTGTCTGCAACCTGTCCCTGACTTTTACTAAAAAATACCTGTGACAAAATCTTAACCTTACCCATGATCCAGATGTGTGGGTTAAGGTGGATAATCAGATAAACATGAACTCCCAGTGTGACGCTGTGGCCAAAAGGGGTAATGCAATCTTCAGATGCATAAACAGGAGAATCTCGAATGGATGCAAACAGGTTATTTTAGCCCTTTATGGCACTGGTAATACTTCTGCTGGAATACTGTGTCCAGTCCTGGAGTCCACAGTTCAAGAAGGATGCTGGTAAATTAGAGGGAGTTCAGAGAAGAGACATGAGAATGATTAAAGGATTAGAAATCAAGACTTATAGTGATAGACTTAAAGAGCTCAACCTATTTAGCTTAACAAAGAGAAGGTTAAGAGGTGACTTTTCAAACCTTTTCACAAAATGGAATGGTGTCAAAAGAGTGTATTTTTGATGAAAAACCTGAGCTTTACAATTTATCTTCCTCTCTCACCAGAGACCAGAGAGCCCATGACCAAAAAACCTTCCCAATGAAAACTTGGTTGAAACTGATATAGCTTTGCGAAACATTTCAACTGTGATGAAAAAACATATGGTGTCAAAAACGTTCTGATCAGCCCTACTCTTAATCTCCTCTTGGGTCAACTAAAAAGATTAAGCATCTTATGCTTCTTATTATAAAGCATGTTTTCCAGACCTCGAATCATCCTTGTAGCTCTTTTTTTCCAATCCTTTCTGATTTTTCAACAATTGTTTTGAAGTATGGAAACCAGGACAGGACCCATTATTCCAGTAATGGTATCACTAATGGTCTGTACAGATGTATGTGTATTTTACACACACTTTAAGGCCCCTTTACCCTGCCAGAGTTATGTAAAGAGAAGGGCCTTAGTGTAAAGGAGAATCAAACCCCTAGTTCATTGTGCAATTTCTTCGGTAATATGCTCCAAACTACTTTCATCAATGTCCCCCTAAGACAGAAGATGAAACAACCATAGAAAATTGGTGTTTTTAAAAGCAGTTTATAACATTACTCAGTCTCTGATTCTCAGTTCTGCATAATTTATTAATTAGCCCAAAAAACTACCAAATGTACCTTTGAGCTGTAAACAATTAAGTTAAAATACAGATTGTGTTATTCAGGTTTCCTTCAGTGTAGTCTGCTCAGACCGATTATGCTACATTTTGTACTCTGCACCAATGCAACACTGTGCTTGCAAAGCTGTTTGTGGGAACTAATGAATATAAATGGTAAAGCTAGATGTGCATAATAAACTCCTACAGTTTGGAGCTTGGAGCTCAGGTGTCTTTTTAGTATGCACTAGACATCAAAGGATCCCCGGAAAGCTAGCTGCCTAATCCAGTTTAGCATGTGTGAGGAACATATTATGGTTCATCATTAAAAATAATAAACCTTTGAAAGTGACCATAAATAAAAATACCCTTACATGAAACTCATGATTTGCCAAGCAGAACCACAAGATCCATAAGATAAAATTAACAGATAAGTCCCAACTCTGCTTCCCACTGAAGTGAATGACAATACTGCTACTTGCATCATGTAGAACAGGACTGGCCACAAAAGTTAATAATACGCCATCAATAATATTAAAAAATGGACGCTGGCATGGGTAAGCCAGTATATGTGGCTAAGACTCAGTTTCAGCTGATGAGACTGTTAACTTCTGCTATGCCTCTATGTTTCTTCTATTCTTTTGAAACAGCAGCAGCTGTGTTTCAAGATCAGATTGTTCCATTGTATAAGGGGATTGTCTATCTAATGTATAGGCATTTACTTTATATAATGACCTGTATGCTAAAATCTGTTGTATAAGTTCAGCCTGAAAATTCGATTGACAGACATGATACTGACCAAGTATCAGAGGGAAGAATTCCACCTGGAATTCAACAATTTCCACCCCACCATCAACCTCAGCCTGGACCAGTCCACACAAGAGATCCACTTCATGGACACTACAGTGCAAATAAGTGATGGTCACATAAACACCAACCTATACCAGAAACCTACTGACTCCTATACTTACCTACATGCCTCCAGCTTCCATCCAGGACAGATCACACAACCGCATTTGCTCCAATTCCTCAGACAGAGCCAAACACCTACAAGATCTTTATCAAGCATTCTTAAAACTACAATACCCACCTGGGGAAGTGAGGAAACAGATTGACAGAGCGAGATGGGTACCCAGAAGTCACCTACTACAGGACAGGGCCAACAAGGAAAATAACAGAACACCACTGGCCATCACGTACAGCCCCCCCAGCTAAAACCTCTCCAGCACATCATCAACAATCTACAACTTATCCTGGAAAATGATCTCTCACTCTCACAGACCTTGGGAGGCAGGCCAGTCCTTGCTTACAGACAGCCCCCCAACCTGAAGCAAATATTCACCAGCAACTACACACCGCACCACAGAAACACTAACCTGGGAACCAATCCCTGTAACAAACCCCGTTGCCTACTCTGTCCCCAGATCTACTCTACCGACACCATCATAGGACCCAACCACATTAGCCACACCATCAGGGGCTCATTCACCTGCACATCTACTAATGTGATGTATGCCATCATGTACCAGCAATGCCCCTCTGCCATGCACATTGGCCAAACTGGACAGTCTCTATGTAAAAGAATAAATGGACACAAATCAGAGATCAGGAATGGTAACATACAAAAGCCAGTAGGAGAACACTTCAATCTCCCTGGACATTCAATAACAGATTTAAAAGTAGCCGTCCTTCAACAAAAAAACGTCAAAAACAGACTTCACAGAGAAACTGCAGAGCTATAATTCATTTGCAAACTTAACACCATTAATTTGGGCTTGAATAGGGACTGGTAGTGGCTGGCTCACTACAAAAGCAATTTTCCCTCTGTTGGTATTGACACCTCCTCATCAATTATTGGGAATGGACCACATCCACCCTGACTGAATTGACCTTGTTAACACTAGTTCCCCACTTGTAAGGTAACTCCATTCTTTTCATGTGCCAGTATATTTATGCCTGTATCTGTAATTTTCACTCCATGCAGCTGAAGAAGTGGGGTTTTTACGCACGAAAGCTTATGCCCAAATAAATCTGTTAGTCTTTATGGTGCCACTGGACTCCTCATTGGTTTTGATGATACTGACCAGTGACAATAAAATCAAAGCTTTGGTGAGATTAAGCTAATCAGCTGTTTAGGTATTATTGAAGCTGCAACTGAATTCAAGCTTCCTGCAGCCAAAAGCAGTGTGACCAGTTCTTCACAGTTATATCTATATAGCCCCATCAATGTGTAAAATGTTGAACTAGTATAGAAGACAGCAAGGAATGTAATAGAAATACTAGGGTATATATGTTAGTTGATCAGTGAAAAACACATAACCAGAGAGTCTAATGCAGTGTTTCTCAAACTGTGGGATATGGATCACCAGTTGCCATGTGGTCGGTGGAGCTGCTTCTGTCACAAGTGAGGATATGACCCTCTTCAAGCGGTGATGCTTCCTCCTCCTAGTTTTTACTCACAGGAAAGTCTCTGTAGCAAGCATGGCTGCTTCATACCTGTCATGTGTCTGATGTTTCTTTGGTGTGTATTTAATTGTGGTTACAGTTGCTGATGTCATAGTGAGTGGGCTTGGGAATTACCATAGCACTCAGCTTTGGCCTGACTGCTCCTATTTCAAGTCAGTTTTTAAAAGTCCTCTTCTCCTACAAGGATTGCAAAATCTATCATGTTTACTTGCTCACTTGGTATAAAGCCACCTTTGTTCCCTCTGCTAAGGGGCTGATCCAAAAGCAAGTGAAGCCAATAGGACACTTTCCATCAACTTTGAGAGGCTTTGGATCCAGCCCTAAGTGATGGTGAAACCAAAGGCTGAGCCATACGTAAGCCTCCCCTTTAAAATTTGTCCCAAAAGCCATACATCTCTATGTTTTCCCGGCTTTACTCTCACTGCAACCTCCCTAAACTTTCCTAGCCTCAGTTCAGCTGCTGGTTCAGCCTCCATGTGCTTCTCTTCTGTATCTCAAGGCTTTTACAACCTCACCTGTTGTTTTTTTCTGTTACCCCGCTGAGCTCTGTCTCTCCCACATGCCTGCTAGTGTTGAGTGACTGAGTTAATGTAATCAATCCACTAAATGATTTGAACTATAAACCCATTTTCCCCCCAAGCAACTTCAAGCATTTCCCCACATTTTTGAATCTGTGCTAGTACATACAGTAAATCTGAAGGCTAAATATTGAGACCCATCTGCTCCTTCTTAGTAAAGATCTTCATATAGGCCTCTTTTCCTCAAATGATAAATCTACAGTAAAGAAGTAGATTTTCCACTTAAAATGAATAATGACTTGCCAAAATTAAATTTAAATACATATTTCTTTAAACAGAGATGTAGTCTGTCCCTCTCCGCCAAAATATGGTTTGATACAGCTCTTACATTATAGTAATTGCAATCTATGAATTTCAAATGCTTACTTGGTACTTTGTCAGTTTCATGCTAGAAAGAGATTCAGGGAGGGTTGATAGCCAAAATACTGAACAGGAGTAGTAGCCAAAATACTGAACAACGACACTGTCAAAAATCCCTTACTCCCAAAATTCAGCCAGTAATTAATACCACTACCTAGAAAATGCAGGGGCCTCTCACTTTCTGGCACATATAGACAGGTGCAGGGCTTACACACCACCGGGGGACAGGGATGCTCAGATCTCAGCTTACATGAGGGACGGGGAGATGGGGGGGGGTAGGGTCTAACCTAAGATATGTGAGCCAGGTTCTGGAGGGGGCTTGCCTAAGTGAGGGGTCACATTCCTGTGGATGGGCCGCAGGGCCCCAGATCATGATACACACATGGAAGGGGAATTTGGGGCTGACAGGTGCCTCTGCCCCTATTCTTCCGCACTCCCCCATCACTGACATCCAGGTGCCCTTTCCCAATGTCCCATGCCTCTCCTCACACTTTCCTTAGTCCCCATCCCCAACCCCTCTTCTCTATTCCCATCTAGTCTTCCACTTCCTAATCACCCTCCCTGCTATGAACATTTGCTCCTGTAGGTTTTTCCCCACAAAAAACAGTTTCAGGACTTTCTGACTATTCTGCTGTCAGGTTATATTTCTGCAGAATAAGAATCCCACCCTTTGACAGAGGCAGAGTGGAGCAATACGCCTGATTTTTTTTTCTTTTAAACTTCAAATCCAGCTGAACTCAGAGTGCTTGGGGAAGTGCTCAGATTCAATGACTGTAACACACGCTTGGAGACACCCCAGTCCTGTGATGCAGAGGTAGTTTTCAGAGACTTAGCTTCTCTCCGCACATGCTCACTGTAATCCATTAGGTAGGTGACCAGGCATGTGAGTCATAGTTTGCCTAACTGGAGAAGCAACCTCTTTTTGAAACAACATTTTAATTGGATTTCCCTCAAAGGCTGGTGAGTACCATGCACTTTGTTGGGGTAACCCTTGAGACTCAGACCCTGGTACAATGATCTGAGCCCTAGTTTGATCTCTGTCAGCAAAAAATGTGTCAACTTTAAGAAAAGCTGTCTTTTTCCCATGGGGTATATCTCATGAATTAAACGACCCCAAATTTGGATCACTTACGGTATCCCATATCCCCATGAGATATACCAAATTTCAACAAAATTCGATTAACCATATGGATTTCAGAGCACTTAGAACAGTCAAGCTTTAAACAGAAAGCTGGCCTTAACTTTAACTATAGCAGAGATGTTGCTCCACTATAATGCTCTAGATTTTTTTCTCCTCCATAGGAATTGGTCCTCACATAACTACTTTAGGCTGGTGAATTAAAAGTGCAACATCTTCATGAGTTGCTCTTCCTGTGCTGGAAAGAAGGTGAAGTATCACAAGAAATGAGAGGCGCCAACATCATCACTCTCTATAAAAACAAGGGTGACAGTGTAACAACTATTGTGGCATTTCCCTTCTGAGTATTATGGGAAAAGCCTTTGCCCGAGGTGTCCTGAACAGACTTCAGACCCTGGCAGACAGAATCTGTCCTAAATCATAGTGCGGCTTCAGAGCTGAAAGGTCTACTATCGACATGATCTTCTCGCTGAGACAACTACAAGAGATATACAGAGAACAAAATAAGCCCCTCTATATAGCCTTCATCAGTCTCACAAAAGCTTTTGACTTTTGTCAGTAGAAGTGGACTATTCACACTTCTAGAAAAGATTGGATGTCCCCTCAAGCTCTTAAGCATGATTTGATTGTTCTATGAAAACATGTTCAGCATAGTCCAATATGACAGCTCAGCATCTGAGGCTTTCCAGCTTCGTAGCGCAGTTAAGCAGGGTTGTGTACTTGCCTCAACTCTGTTTGGGATCTTCTTCTCCCTGCTACTGAAACCAGCTTTGGGTTCCTCAACTGAGGGTATCTGCTTGCATGCAAGGTCTGATGGAAAACTGTTCAATCTTGCAAGACTCAGATCTAAAACCAAGACTCAGGAGGCCCTTATCTAAAACCTCTTCTTCGCTGATGACACAGCAGTGACAACCCACACAGAAGCTCATCTTCATAGCTAATGGACAGTTTTTCCAAATCTGCCAACGCTTCGGGCTTACTATAAGCCTAAAAAAGACTAATGTGCCAAGGATTTGAGGAAGCACTCTCCATCAAGATCAACAACTATGAACTTGAAGTGGTGAACGAGTTCACATACCTGGGGACCACTATCATAGTCAACCTCTCACTTGAAACAGAACTCAACATCCTCATTGGAAAAGCCGCCACAACAATGTTTAGACTGAACAAGAGAGTATGGCAAAACAACAAACTGACAGACCACACAAAGATCTGTGAGTACTGTACAGCTATAATTAGCACGCTTTTGTATGGGAGCAAGACATAGACCTCATATTCTCATCAGGAAAAGAAGCTCAACAGCTTTCATATGCGTTGCCTTCGTCAAATCTTTGGAATCTCCTGGAGGGACAGAGTCACTAACTCTGAGGTGCTCAAATGGGCTGGCGATATCCACCATGCAAACACTCTTCAAACAGAGATGCCTCCGCTGGCTTGGGCATGTGTGCCAAATGAATGATGGGCACATCCCAAAGGACATTCTCTACGGTGAATTCTCTACGGTGCATCTGGAAAAAACCCAAAGGATGCCCAAAATTGCGTGTGCAAGTGAGACCTCAAAGAAATGGACATGGATGTAGACAAATGGGAAGATCACACTCAAGATCACAGCCTTTGGAAACAAGAGCTTAACAGAGATCTCCGGAGTTACAAGAGGAAGCCATCCAGCTTAGCAGAGGAGAAAAGAGCTCACAGAAGGCAGAGACCAAAGGGTCGAAACATCACCTTTAAATGTGGCAGATGCGACAGAGATTGTCTCCAGTGGGTCTTTTCAGCCATGTTTGCAGCTGTCATAAAACCAACTGAGTAAATTCTTTACCTCTCAGGGGCACATACCCATGGTCTCTCGAGACTGAAGGATGCCTACTACTACCTAGAAAATCTAATTATGGGTACTCATATATGTAAAATGAACACACACACACACACAAAGCACTTAAAACTCTCCTTGGTGTTTACTTTCTGTTTTCTGGAATACTGCAAGATTAAAACATGAGTAAACTACACAAGAACATAACTATTGTGCATACTAAATAGTGGGTAACATATGTCATATGCCAATTTTTAATTCTTCTCAAGTAAATCTTAATTAGGTTAAATATAACTAAGCTAAGAATTCTTTTATTGTGAAATTGGTAGCAAATTAACTGTGAAAGTTATATCGTCCAACATACTAACAAAAATAAAGAGCTACTTGTTTTTGGCAAGCTGGTGAACGCACTTTGCTTCTAATTACTTCTATTATTAACAAAGTGCTTTAATCCAGTGATGATGATGATGATGATTTAGGTGATCTGAGTGTCATTCTTTACAGATCTCTTCATGGCACACAAAACAACACACGCAGTGTGACATAATTCAGCACAATGGACAGTTTCTGCTTTGCTCTGAAATGGCAGGGATGCTGCAGGCAAGGATTAAGGGGCATTGAATGAATTGTATGGTTCTAGTTTTATTTCCAGTTTTACAGGCTCTGTTCATACAGGCATGCTTCACACAATAGATAGATAAGATGACAGGGAACGTTCCCTTGTATTCAGGTATAGTTAAAAAAGAAAGAAAAAAATAAGCTTAAAGAACAAATAAAAACATTACCTACATACACCTTTTATTAAAAATCCAAGACCCATTTTTTAAATACATGGTTTTCTTTTAAGAATTAATCACGCTTAGTATTTTTTATCCCTTTTCATTCATATACCTTAAAGTGTTTTTGAAACAAGGCTATGTATCATTAAGCCTATTTCCCAGGTGGCGAAATGGGACACGCTGAATGACATGTTGAAATGACTTGCCGAATGTCCCACAGAGACTCTACAGCAGTGACAGGAAAAAAAACAACTACCCTGTCTTCTAACTCCTGACCTTGTGCTCTATTAAATGGATCATAATGTGTCCCCAAAATGAGCTCCTTCTTGTCCTGTATAACTCTGATCCTATATGATTAGCGCTTTAATGGAGTGGGGGTAGTTAGTGCACCTGCACCATGAATCTTCAAAGCAAGCCTTGCTGGTATTCTAGCTATTTGACTGCTCTTGAAATTCAGCACGCTGCATAACTTGTGAGTTCAAGAGTCAGTAAAGGACTGATTTATGTTTTCATAGAAAGAAATAACTCAAGAGTACTGTCTGGCTGAGTTTCAGCTGTGCTGTTGAAAAGCCAGAAAATAGTGACATAACAAGTTTGGTACATTTCACACATGAAAATGAGAACATATGGGAAAACAGAAGAATCTACAGAAGGGCAAGATTGGAGGGAATATCTGGAAACCCTAAGTCAGTTCTATAGCATCCAAGAAAGAAGCTGATATGAAAAATGTAGTGTAGTAGTCTGGAATATGGGTTTTGAAGTGTTCATTTTTTGCATTTAAAAGATGTTGATTTTTATTTTGAAAACGGAGAGGAGGAAAGTGTTTTGAATAAAACTGGCTCAAATTCAATACTAAGATCAATGGAGTTATACTTGCTTACACCAAGGATGGATTTAGCTCTCTATACCTGGGACCAATATAAGTCTCTAGTATTGCAGTATGAGACAAAGACTTGTCTTACAGTTAAAGGAATGGACTGGGTTGTGGATTCCATCCTTGGCTCCCAAAAAGACTTCCCGTATAATTTTCCTGAAAGTGTACAATCCCTCTGTGTCTCAATTCCAATTTACATATTGTGTGTGTGTGTGTGTGTGTGTGTGTGTGTGTGGTTGAGAGGGATGCCCTCTCATGGAGATGGGCACCTAAATCCAAGCTTCAGGGAGGCACCTATCTCTGCTAGCAATCCACAGCTGGGTACCCCTCCCCTGGTGTCAGATGGCTTAGGTACCTAAGTAATTTCCTGCCTCGCTCCATGCAAAATGGAAGAGGAGGAGGAGGAGCTCATAAGAACATAAGAATGGCCACACAGGGTCAGACCAATGATCCATCTAGCCCAGTGTACTGTCTTCGGACAGTGGCCAACACCAGGTGCTTCAAAGAGAATGAACAGACCAGGCCAATCATCGAGTGATCCATCCCCTGTCATCCACTCCTAGCTTCTGGCAAACAGAGATTTAGGGACATTCAGAGCATGGTGTTTCAACCCTGCCCATCCTGGCTAAAAGTAATTGATGGACCTATCCTTCATTAACTTATCTAGTCCTTTTTTGAACCCTGTTATAGTGTTGGCCTTCACAACATCCTCTGGCAAAGAGTTCCACAGGTTGACTGTACATTGTGTGAAGAAACACTTCCTTTTGTATGTTTTAAATCTGCTGCCTATTGATGTCATTTGGTGACCCCTAGTTCTTGTGTTGTGTGAAGGAGAAAATAACACTTCCTTATTCACTTCCTCCCCACCAGTCAAGATTTTAAAGTCCCAATCTTTTTAATCTCACCTATTAGCCCAGTGGTTAGAGAACTCCTCTGGAATGTGATTCCCCCCGCTGCCTGAGGGACAGGGAAGGATTTGGGCAGGGATCGCCCACGTGTCAGGAGCATGTTCTAACCACTGAGCTCTGGGATAGTCTGATGTGGGGCTCCCTTAATTTTCCCTGTTGAAGTTGTTTCACTTAGTTACTGGGCTAATGAGAGAATTAGACTGACTCTTCAGCTTGGGGGTTAGGGCATCCATGTGGGAGACAGAGTCCAGCCCCCCTGCTCCAATGAGTCTTTAATTGTTTAGCCAAACTGGAACAGCTTCAACAAGAGAGACTGGGGGGAGGCCCACCTTAAAATCTTGAGGCTGAGACTGCAGTGAGAGACTGCCAAAGATGGAAGGCAGCAGTGAAGACCCTATGTTCCATATGGAATAAAGAGGCATAAGTCAAATCCGGGTCGTACTGCTCTCGTGGGAGGGGGGAGTCAACTCAGTAAAAGTCTTCCCTGAGCCACCTGATAGGTGGCTTGTCAGGCTGATGTCATTTAAGCCAACAGTACCCAAAGGAGCAGTGTGCTGGCATTACGTCCGACCATCTTTGACTTCCCCAGCTCTGTGCATCAGGTACCCTTTTTTGTCACCGCTGGCTGAACTGGAGGCAGCCTTTTAGTGTGAGATTAAGCCAGGCTCAAACCTGTGGCCTCCATGATTGTCATCAAGCTGGTGCACCTCTTGAAAGGTGGGAGACCTGTGTTCAAATCCTGTCTCCCCCTCAGGCAGAGGTGGGGAATTAAACTTGGGTCTTCCACATCTCCGGTGAGTGCTCCAGTTGTTGGGCTAAAAGTTATAAGGTGAGCCCCACCACCTTCTCCTCCTCTGGCCAGATTTTGAATAGGATCTGATCCAGTAGGCAGGTTCTGAGCATGCCTGTGACAGATATTACAATCCCATGCCATATCTTTGGGGTCATATGATATTAGGTGTATTTATCACTGTAGGCCTGGGATTATATGCAACTCCAGGGGGGAGGGTTATCAGAACTTCTCCAGGAACCAAAAACAGTGAGGGGTTATTAAGGTGAATCACTTAAGTTGTAAACACCTCCGGAGAGGTACCTGGGGAGGCTCGCATTTACTGATTCAAACTGGGTTTCCCAGAGTCCGAAAGAAAAGGCTGCATTTAAACCGACTCAGGGCCTTCTTTCTGATCCAGCAAATGGGCAGGATTTACTATCCAAGGGTGGGGCCAAATCTTGCAGAACGGTTGGAAAGACTTTGGCCTACTAGGGTCCAATAAGATTGATGGGTGACTCCTAGTATGTTTAGTGTTTTTTCTCTGTAATCCTTTTACCTTAAGAATAAATGTGCTTGCCTAGAAAGAACGGTGTGGTAACTTGTAATGGCTGGCAATATGCTGTTCATAGCTCTAAAAGAGAAAGCAATGCACAGGTGCTGGTCTTTAGGGAGACTGGCTTGCTGGGCATATTTCAGTGTAAGGCAGGGAGCTGTGTAGCTTTAAAACCGCTGGCCAGAGGGGATTGGGACAAGGATCCTTACCCAGAGAAAGGTGATGGCAGAGGACTAGAGACCTGACTGGGAACTCCTGGAGTGGAACCTGGCTGTGGGGAACACATATGCACTTACCCTGAAACTGTGACAGTGCCTGCCAGATTGGGTCCTGTGGGTGAAAAAGGTGCTTTTCTGCCTATCTTCTCCCAGTTAATGGGTTGCACTGGGACTTAGGTGGAAGATAGGCATCCAGATGCCTAGAGTAAGGCAGCAGTGCATATGCCCAGAGGAAGAAATTTAGACAGCTAGGGAACTTTTGCAGCAGAAATTTAGATGCCTATAGGATTAGGCTGCAGCTGAACGGGGTTTTGTGGATTGCAGTGGTGCCTAAAACTGGGACTTGGACACCTAAATGCATCTGTGGATCTGGGTCTAAGTGACTTTCCAAAGTTCTCATAGGAAGTATATGGTAGGGCAGGAAATTTAAGCTACATCTCCTTAATCCCAGGCTAATGCCCTAACCACATGACCATCCTTCCTCTGGACTGTTAGTGGGCAATATATGTCTGACACAATGTGACTGACATGAACAGTAATTATTTGTGGTGATATTTATGGCATGTATAATTTGTAGATTAGTATAAATATAGTAATGATAGACCCAGTTTTACTAGCAAAGGTGATTATTTTTAAATGAGGCAATCATGAAACATAGCAATTTTTTCAGAGAAATTACCTACTTTCAGGTTCACAATGAAATGCAAGAACACTTCAGATTTCCAGTAGTGTCACTTTTCACAGTTATACTTTTGCCCACCTTTAACTTGCACCCTGTAGTTTTAATCTGAAAGTGTGGTTCAAATGAACCCAAAGGGAAATAATGTGAAACTGATTTCACCTGGTTTTGGGTTCAACCCATTAAGGACTCTGAATTTATCACTTCAAGGTCAGGGCCCTGCATGTAGGGCGAGATGCTCAGCCAGACCCAGATTAAAAAACTCTGGGTTCCTGTACACTAAGGAAATTGCCCCGCTTCTATAAACTGGACAGCAAAGTGCTCCCACCCCACACAGACCCCCCCAAACACCTCTTCCCTCCATCCCAATACACACTCCACCCACACAGACCCTGAAAAGTTCCTCCGACCCCACATACACTCCAACAACTCATCACCAGCCCCTACTTATCCTCACAGCCCCAGTATGCATCCCAGCAGTCCTGACTCACATCCCACTTATCACAGCTCCCAACGTCAGCCCCACCGGCCACTTGCACCCAACATCCCCACCCCCCACAGTGCCCCAGCATGACCCACTCACCCCATAGTCTGCCAATAACTAACCCCCAGCTGCTCTCTCACTGCCCCTCGTATGTCCTGAGCCACTCACCAGCCCCCCACCCCCAGCTCAACTCTGTTCCAGTCTCGGGGGTAGAGGGGCTCCTCCCGATACAGCTTCCCATCTCCGCTCGCTCCCATTGCCTGCCCTGAGCTCTCATGGCACTGGGCCAAACTTGAGCAAGTGAGGTGCATTGCATCGCACAGGGTTGCAGTGCTGGTCAGTTCTGTCTTCCCCCCACTTGTTCGGTCCCCTCTGAGAGGGTCTCTGTGCAAGTGCAGGCAGTGCACATAGGTTAATCTGAACCTGTCCTCAGCTGTGGCCAAGGAGGGTACAGCTAAAGGTGAGTGTAAGTCGCCTGTCTGACCTCCAGTCCTGGTACTGGCTGGATTTTGGGCTGGTCTCTGGTCGAATTCAGAAAAGCTTTCTGGATGCTATTAGTTGTGCCGGCTGTCTATGGACCCAAGGGCCCACTTCAGCAGCGGGACTGCTAAAACACAAGGGAGACCCAGCTACAGGCAACCAGGAATGGGTTGACGTAGGAACCGAGGCAGGAGGAATTCTCTTGGGATTAGATCCACCATCTCTAAGGATGCTTTGGGCCACCGGTGGAGAAGAAAGCAATCTTTTCACATAGGAGAATCTGGGCAGCACATTTCAGATGCATGAAAGCTACTTATATATATACACACACGATATACAAATACAGCATATTGAACTAGGCTTGTTTCCAACAGTGTTGCTCCTGCTGGCTGTTAACAAATCATTCAAGTGTCTTCTGTGTCAGAAAGTACTGTGGAGATGAGAGAGGCACAAAGAAAGGCTTTTATTGGAAGCAATGTGGCCATTCATCTGTGAAAAAGTCTATAGCAACAGAACAATAAAATTCAAACCCTGAATCTAAGGGATGAAATAGCATGGAACCAAGAGTGTTTTTGTTAAGCTTCCCTATGTTTTGCTCAATGACATGTCAGACTCATTATATTTGATTCATTGGTTTCAGTGTCCAGAGCTGAGCACCAGTTTCAACAACCAATTGTAAAGGAAAAAGTGATACCATGAATAGACTGCTCAGCAGCTTAGAGGAGCACAATTGCCCCTGACCATTTTAAATTCGGTCACATGATGAGCTTTACTACAGGCGATACCCAGGACATCTCCAAACCTGAGCATGCACTCCAAGGGCTTGGATGGTTTTCATTAGACAACTTTGTTCAAATGTGATTGGGATTCTTTGGGAATATGATTTTGACATGATGCTAGGCATGAATTTGCAATTGATTTAGACAATAAGTCATGTTCAGTGTTGTGTCTTGACTAAGCCTGCTGGTTTCTTGTCTGTAATGATCACAAACTCCTGGTCAGCACAATGTAATCTAATCTGAGTTAGTTTCCAATTGTGTTCAAACACAATAACATTTTCTGGAGAAGGATGAGCCTCGTATGTATGTGCCCACTAGCTGCACAAATTGTCCATTGGACGTGTTGGATCAAGTATTTCAGATCAGGATGAAAAGTTCTTCCAGATGAATGGAGGAGAGAGGTTGTCATCCATATCATAGAAATTAAGGTCGGAAGGGACCATCATGATCCCCTAGACTGACCTACCGCACATTGCAGGCCACAGAACCTCACTCACCCACCCACTCCTGTAATAGACCCCTAACCTCTGGCCGAGTTACTGTAATCCTTAAATCATGGCAGATGATGATGAGAAGCCATTGTGGTCTAATGGATTGGGCTGAAGTCAGGAATTCCTAAGTTTTAAGCCTGGTTTTACATATGTTTCTTATGATCTTGAGCAAAATCTATCCTTATTTTGTCTCACTTTCCCCATCTATAAAATGGGGATGATGTTACTTATTTACCTACCTTCCAAGGATATATGAAAAATTACTTAATGTTTGTTCAGTGATGGGAAATATTAAATTCCAAGAATGGCAATGGTAGAGAGACTAGCTTTGTGGCCTCTATTACCTATTGCTCTGTGACAATTAGGGAGCATGCCTTGCTACTCATGATAGCTGTTTTAGCTGATGGTCTTTAGGTGCAGTTGTTCAGTTGCTTCCATTCCCTCAAAGTTACTTGAAAATAAGGAGTTAATTGGAAGAGAATGAATATGCAAACACATTTTACAAAATTTTAACGAGGGAATCACATAAATTGAGGGAATCTTTTGATTAGATACATCCATATTCTATAATCTTTATACTGTGCTCTTTCATAGGACAAACTCTCCTTCTAATCAATGGCTGTTTTGCCTGAGTAAAGACTGCAGGCCTTGGCCCTTAGTTAAATAGTTCCCTCACTTCCTGGTCTTGCTTCCATTTTCTGATTGGTAGGGGCCTGGTTGATTGGATAGAACACTTCTTTTCATAATGTGACCTTTCCCTCTCCTCCTAAGGAAAGACAAGGAGGATAGAGGAAAGCAGTGAATTATGGTTGGGAAGGGAAGGCACAAACTCTCCAGAAGCTTCAAAGTAGCTGCAAGGTGAGCTGTAACAAAAGCAGGGTGGTGGCAGAATCACTGACAGCTTGGGCAGTCATTAAGGCCTATTTTCACAAATGTACTTCAGCACCTAAGCCCAGATTTAGGTGCCTAAATCTGGGTTTAGGTGCCTAAATCACAACTTTAGGCTCCACTGTGATTCACAAAACTCCCACTAAATCCTGTAGGTGCTTAAACTGACTTGGCACCTATATTTTTGCAGTAAAAGTTCCCTAGGCACATATGTTTCTGCCTCTGGGCATGCACCAGTATTGCTGTCTGATTCCAGGCATCCAGACACCGATCTCCCACCTAAGTCTCAGAGCAATTCACAAATTGGGGAAAGATTGCATTCTTCCGCCTCATTCGTGTGTGGGCCCGATCGGGTAGGCATCCTCAGAGGTGGCCTGCTGGATTGTGTGACAGATTTCTGTTACCAGTCTGCCTGAGGTGTCAGGTAATCAGGCTAAGGCCACAGGATTGTTCGGGGAGGAGATGACAGAACACACCAAGTGTGTAAGTTTTAAAACTTTATTGATAAAATAATAAAATAACAGCGGAGAGTGATGGGTGCTCCCCACGTCTCTCAGAGGAAGGAAGAAAGCATTAGTGCCCCAAGCCCTTCATACTCACACACTCACTATCTAAGGCTGGCCAGGTCCCAGTGTAACGTAAGAAGAAGAGGGGGAAGGGTGGACGGGAGTTCTTTCCTGTGCGCACAGGTCATCCAGGGCCCGCTGTTGATCTCTGAATTGCTCCAGCTCTCAGGAGGGTTTTAATTCATGGGTTCCTTTGGGGGTGTTCCGTTCCGCAACCTCTGTTCCTGGTGCTTTTTGTACCAGTCCATACCAGCTTTCTGTGGTCTTCTCCGCTGTCCCCAAAACACACCGGCTCCAGGGACACGCAGCATATACAATGCTGATCTGCCTCCCCCTGGGGACCCTGTGACAATTGAGCCTCTCAGGCAAGTTCACACAAAAGAGCTGGGGAGAGGCGGACGATGATGAAATCCCTTATTTTAACCCATCAGTTAAGAGTACTCACCTGGGATGTGGGAGACACCTGGCTCACCTCCCCTCTCCATCTGAGGAGCGAAAAAACAGGGATCTGCTTCCTCCCAGGTGAGTGCTGTAGCCACTAGGCTATGGAATATTTTGATGTGGGGCTCCCTCAGTCTCTCCTATTGAAGCTGTTCCAGCATGGATAACCAATTAAAGTCACTTGCACCAGAGAAAGAGAGAGAGAGAACACACACAGAGTCTTTCTCATCTCACCCTTGGGGTTAGAGCACTCACCGAGGATATGGGAGATCCAGCGTCCAGTCCCCCTGACCCAATGGCTTTTTCATTATTTATCCAGAGTGCAACAGCTCCAACAGGAGAGGCTGAGGGATTCCCAGCATCAGAATATCCTGTAGTCCAATGGCTAGGGCACTCATGTGAGAGTTGGCAGATCCCTGTCCAAATCCATCCTCCACATCCCTGAGCAATGTAGTTAAGTTGACCTATCCCCCGATGTAGACAGCGCTTCTTCTGTTGACCTAGCTACCACCTCTTGGGGAGGTGTACAGTGATGGGAGAACCCCTCCTGTTGCTCGAGTGAGTGTCTAAGGGCTACAGTGGTGCAGCTGTGCTGCTGTTGTGGTTTAAGTGTAGACATAGCCTTAAGTGCCTATCTCCATGAGAGGGGTGGAATTTAGTTCACACCCTGATCACTGGCATCTCTCATTGGCTAGCATAGGCAGCTCCCCACCTAGTGTGCTGGCTTTTGTGAATCAAAGACTAAGGTGCCTATCTCTGCCCATTCATTGTATAGGGGGCCTAGGCACCTAATTCAAGCTTTATGAATCATGGCGTTGTTTCTGTTAGTTTCTAGGCACCTAAAAGTTAGGTGTTGTGATGCTGAGCATCACAGTGCTTAAGTACCTTTGTGAATGTAGGCCTAAGAGCCTTGTAAGGCTGGTATAACTAAGACCCTTCCCTATAGCTGACTGACATCACCATTACCCGAAGCCAGTACCTTTTTCGGGTAATAGTAACAACAGGCTTCCTTGGCCTAATCTCTCCTACGTTCAGCAGCACCCTCAACTGGCTCCACTCCTTCATGAGGACTGATTTACGAGAGTGTGTTTGAAGGCATATGGTGGGACATTTAAAAAAAATATATCAAGCTGTATTCGACATCAAATCAATGAGCTGGATGATGGGATGGATTGCATCCTCAGCAAGTTTGCGGATGACACTAAGCTGGGGGAGAGGTAGATATGCTGGAGGGTAGGGATAGGGTCCAGAGTGACCTAGAGAAATTGGAGGATTGGGCTAAAATAAATCTGATGAGGTTCAACAAGGGCAAGTGAAGAGTCCTGAATTTAGGATGGAAGAATCCCATGCACTGCTACAGGCTAGGGACTGACTGGCTAAGTGGCAGTTCTGCAGAAAAGGACCTGGGGATTATGGTGGATGAGAAGCTGGCTATGAGTTAGCAGTGTGCCCTTGTTGCCAAGAAGGATGGGACAAATTGGAGAGAGTCCAGTGGTGGGCAACAAAAATTATTAAGGGACTGGAGCACCTGACTTATGAGGAGAGGCTGAGGGAACTGGGCTGATTTAGTCTGCAGAAGAGAAGAGTGAGGGGAGATTTGATAGCCGCCTTCAACTACCTGAAGGGGGGTTCCAAAAAGGATGGAACTAGGCTGTTCTCAGTGGTGGCAGATGACAGAACAAGGAGAAATGGTCTCAAGTTGCAGTGGAGGAGGTCTAGGTTGGATATTAGGAAAAACTATTTCACTAGGAGGGTGGTGAAGCACTGGAGTGGGTTACCTAGGGAGGAGGTGGAATCTCCATCATTAGGGGTTTTTAAGGCCTGGCTTGACAAAGCCCTGGCTAGGATGATTTAGTTGGGGTTGGTCCTGCTTTGAGAAGGGGGTTGGACTAGATGACCTCCTGAGGTCTAATCTTCTATGATTCTATGATAAGATTTGACTGGCTAGCTGAGGTGCCAAGTAAACAGCTGCTATTCTAGTTCTGAACAAGTCAAAATTATGTTCTCTTTTACTCAGGTAAAAGTCCCATTGAAATCAATGGGAGTTTCACCTATGTCAGTCATAGCAGACTGTGGTCCCAAGTCTAGTTAATGCTGGTATATCTTAGATCTGTCAATCAATTTTGAAACTCCATTTTAAAGAAGCACTCAGGAACCCCTAATTAGATTGATAATGTCATTAATTTTCAAGTACTCCTTGAGTCCTCTTCTTCTGATTAAAATAAATCTTAGGCCCCTCCCACCCCCAAGCCCTAATACCCCAATCACATATCAGGAGAGAGGCAGACAGAGAAATGGAAAGTACAAATGGGCAGACGCTATATGTAGATCAAGAAAAGGAGATTTATCATTCAAGCCAGGTAGTGGGTTATTAGTTCCTTCAAGTGGTCCTGCACATGTCATAAACCATTAGAGTAGTCTAGCTCAAGAGGTTCACAAAAATCAGCTGAACCCCAAGAATTACTGCTAGCGGTGGGTCTCTTGGATATTGGTTGATAAATCTTGTATATTACCCCTCACCCAAAAGAAAAAGAAGCAAGGAAGGCAATGCTAAAAAAAATCAGAACACATGACAATAAGCAAAAAAATATTGATATCGATGAAACGCATACCATATATCTCCTCACAGAAAAATGTACTCCGAGAAAGTTGGTATATAAATCCAACATTCTGCTACCTTTCCATGAATCTCAGTGCCACACTTAGAAACGCCACACAGCCTCTCTGATGTTATGCTGGCTCGACGCTGTGTCAAATACTTCCACTACAGTTTTAGTGCTCTGCTTACACACACTCAGATGCTTCTCTGATTGCCATGGGGCTCGAAAATGAGAACGAAAAAAATTGTGACTGACCTGTGTCAGAGGGAAAAAAACCCCATATGTTTTGGCAGTCAGGTTAGGGTGATCAGATAGCAAGTGTGAAAAAACAGGACACTTTTTTTTTGGAGGAACATAGTTGCATATATTAGACAAAGCCCCTAATATCAGGAAGTTCCCGATAATATCAGGACGTCTTGTCACCCTAATTCAGATTGAGTTCATGGGGCACTCTTCAGTGAAGAACATTATGCAGCCTTTCAGCATGAGAACACACAATAGGAGAGGTCTCTTATTTGTTGGAGCTACACATAAATCCTCCCCCCCTTCCCCCACAGAGGCCTTACCTCACCTTCTAGTCATTCTTCTTATTCCCTCTAATTACTGCACAAGTTCTAACCACAGGGCTGCTTCGTAATTTTCTAAAATGGAAAGTTTCACAGCTGGACTTTAAATGTCCCAGCAGCAACGTTTTTTTTAAAATAACAACAACAATAATAATGATGAGTTTCTCGGGACCAAGGATAGGCTGTCTTTTATATTCTAACCACTGTAATTTTTCTTCACTGCTGTGAATAAGAGGGATGTCGCCAAAGGCAGGAATAAAAAGGGATGGATAATTTTGGTCCTAAAATCCCACTTAGATTCTTAACTGTACCCCAGACATGGTTTTCATGGCCAGAACAATCTGAAGTTTTTGTAAAATAGAGCTCATAATTAATACACACCATATTTCATGTATAGCACATTAAATCTGTCCAACAAATCAAATTAATCTTCAGAGCCTGCCTGTTACTCATTTATTTGTCTATGTGGTAAACAGGTCAGGCTTGTCTGGATAACTTCCTGCTGTATAATTGCCTTCTGTGGAGGTCTTTGGTACAGTAGCAAAATATTAATTTTATGTTGAGTTTAACAGTATGGCAGATAATCCACACAACCCACAGTCTGCACACCATAAACAGCAGTCTCTCCAGAGATTTAATAGTCGACTGCTGTAGTAAGATTTCATTTACAAAGACATTTTCATTTTCATTTACTAATACATTTATGAAGAATACCAAAGAATATTTACTAATATACAATATAATCTCATAAATAACTACAGTTTTAGAATCTGTCTCTAACTCACTGTTAAGTGAATTTGTCACATGTATTCAAGTTGCTTTAGTCCAACCTCATTAGACCTCTAATTATTTTAATAATGTTTTGTTTATTTCTGAACAGTATTTAATACCAATGAGGGTTTGCAATGAAACCCATGTTATTTATAGTTGCAAATCATGACATTCCTTAGCTTGCATATAGATAGGGGTCTGTGTCTGTCTCCGGGGACCGCCTGAGCACTGGCTGGTGTGGCTGGCCCTGGTGACTGCCTCTGCAGCTGGCCCTGGGGTCAGCCACAGTGGCCGCTGCAGAAGTCACGGAGGTCACAGAAAATCATGGCATCTGTGATTTCCACGACCTCTGTGACAGACACAGAGCCCTATCTATATGCAAGCCAAGGAATGTCATAAGGAATGCCATTGAATAAAACTGTAAACCCTATTTATAATGGAAACCACGTCAAGCCAGGGGGTGCTGCCGCACCCCTCTTCCTTGTATTTCCAGCACCTATATGGCAGCGGTCCAAGGGCGTCCAGAGCACTATCACTGGCTCCCAGCAGTGGACCTGGCGTGGCTGTAGCAGCCACTGTCAGCGGCCCGCAGCAGTAGTCCTGGGGCAGCTGGAGCAGCCACTGTTTGGTGGCCTGCCCCCAGCAGCTGGTGCCACTGGTCCTAGCCCTCCCGAGCAGCAGCCCCCCGGCAGTGGTCCCGGGGCAGCTGGTGTAGCCGCTGCTTGGTGGCCCCTAGCAGTTGGTGCCACTGGCCCCACCCCCCTCAGCAGCAGCTCCCTGGGTGATGCCCCGAGCAGCAGTCCCCCAGGGCATCCCCCCGAGCAGTGACCCAACCCCAAGATTTAGTCAGGGATATTTATAGTATAAATCATGGACAGGTCACTGTCCGTGAATTTTTGTTTATTGCCCATGACCCATCCATTACTTTTACTAAAAATACCCATGATTAATTGTAGCCTTACATATAGACATAATATCACTTCTGGAGGTAAATACCTCTCCTACAGAGCAGACAAAGTGTAGACCCAGAAAAAGGATCAGGCATTTTGTGGTGATCCAGCAAAGCATCTAGGATGTGCTTAACTTTAACTACAGTTTAAATAATCCCATTGACTTCAACAGGACTACTCATTCATGTAAAAACACTCCAGTTATTAAAGAAGGTCTTAATTTTTCACAGGAAGTAAAAATAATTTGAAAACAGGAATCTTGTGGGAAAAAAATCAATTTTGGATAAATGAAATCTATGAAATTTTTTTTGTTCAAAAATTTTAAAACGGCTCTATTTACAACCCTGACTTTGGACTTGAAATCACTCTAGATTTGTGCAATACAGACATTCTTTCTTACATCAGAGGACAAGAGTTTTTTATAACAAGAGGTATTTTACAAGTTTGTTTATCCTTTTCCCTGCACTTCTACCAGAAGATTGGAAGAAAGGACCTCCTATCTCTGGCTTTGTCTATGCTCTGCTACCTAATTATTCCAGACTGCAGTTTTGGTCACGATAACCCCTCATCCCAGTTCTCTTGCCCTTTCATTACTCAACGGGGTAATAACATTTTATAATGCAAACACTTAAAAACTTAACTGAATTTTGACCAAAATGCCCCAATCTGTCATATAACAGAAATTGAAATGAGACCTGGCCCATTCAGTCATTTCCCCCTGCTCATGAACAAATATGGGCAGAGAGCCCCTCCAGCCCCAAAGGAACTTCTGTCCATCTGGAATTCTCAAGTAGCTCTGAATTGCTCTTTCCCCCTGTTCACCAACAGTTGTACTGTCTTAAGGCTTCAGGCCATAAGGCTTACAATGAAAAGTCAAAATTCTCTGCCGGATGAAAAACTCATTTTCCATCATGCTCTAACAGCTACACATTTTTAGGGACTATTCACAATAGATATACTTCTCTGCAGCTCCAAATAGCAGACAATCAAATAAAAAAATTCGTCCCCTGTCAGTTATGATTCCTCAACATCAGCCTGCTGTTATACATTCCATGACATGTAAACAATGCTATTTTGGTAAAGAATATAAATAGTGACCATAACTAGTTATACTGTAATCCCCTTTTAGTGTTGACGCATTATAATACAGAGGCTTTTTGAGAGTTTTTGTATTCCATTTTTTGGTTGTACAATTCTCTATTATTCTAGCTTCCTCTCTGTGTAAAACATAAAGTCCTTAAAACAGATGTTGTAAGAAACAGAGTAAAAATATTGCATATTTCAAGCTGAACCACAGCTGATATTGAACTAATACTATTTACACTGCAGGGCATTCTCTTGTTGTAGCCAAGAAGTTATATTTGTTTCCACTGGAGTTGAAATTAAAATTATGCTTGTGTGTTGTGTCATTATCCACAGCTGCTTGCACACACACAGTCACCAGTCAACCACATCATGTGACAGGACCAGACCTCATGATGACCACCTGTACCAAAAGCTCATGCTCAGTCAGTAATACCATTCCACTCAGGCTCTATAATGAATACGTCACCATGTTGGACAGATCACTAGGGAGGAGTGTAAAAATATTGCTCAAGCATGCAGGGGTGTAATCAGGAAGGCCAAAACACAACTGGAGTTGCAGCTAGCAAGGGATGTGAAGGGTAACAAGAAGGGTTTCTACAGGTATGTTAGCAACAAGAAAAAGTCAGGGAAAGTGTGGGAGCCTTAATGAATGGGGGAGGCAACCTAGTGACAGAGGATGTGGAAAAAGCTGAAGTACTCAATGCTTTTTTTGCCTCGGTCTTCACAGACAAAGTCAGCTCCCACACTGCTGTCCTGGGCAATACAGTATGGGGAGGAGGTGAGCAGCCCTGAGTGGGGAAAGAACAGGTTAAGGACTATTTAGAAAAGCTGGACATGCACAAGTCCATAGGTCCAGATCTAATGCATCCGAGGGTGCTGAGGGAATTGGTTGATATGATTGCAGAGCCATTGGCCATTATCTTTGAAAACTCGTGGCGATCGGGGGAGGTCCCAGACGATTGGAAAAAGGCAAATATAGTGCCCATCTTTAAAGAAGGGAAGAAGGAGAACCCGGGGAACTACAGAGCGGTCAGCCTCACCTCAGTCCCTAGAAAAATCGTGGAGCAGGTCCTCAAGAAAACCATTTTGAAGCATTTGGAGGAGAGGAAGGTGATCAAGAACAGTCAACATGGATTCACCGAGGACAAGTCATGCCTGAACAATCTGATTGCCTTTTATGTTGAGATAACTGGCTCTGTGGATATGGGGAAAGAAGTGGACATGATATATCTTGACTTTAGCAAAGCTTTTGATATGGTCTCCCACAGTATTCTTGCCAGCAAGTTAAAAAAAGTATGGATTGGATGAATGGACTTTGATACTGAGATATTCCTGTTAATTATGATTTTTATGTCTGTTTTGAGCAGTGGCGACATTTTACACTCACTTGCCTTCCCACTGACTATGGAAAGAGCTTTGCTCTATGTTCTGCTGTAATATGCACCACCTTATATCTTTACATTATAATCTTTACATTATTTACATTATTAAAGCCCTGTGTTGGCTTTAATATAATGGAAGCAGAAAAGTATTCTGGAAAATGCGAGCTATGTTCTAATCCATGTTTCATTTGAGGGCAGATGGGAATTAACTGTAAATATCACGATCAATTAAAGCAGAAGAATGGAGTTTTTTTTTTAGATAGCTCTAACTCATTTACAAGAAAGAGTAAGCTTCTCTCTTTTTTGGGGGGGTTGATTTGCATTGGAAGAAGGATCCATTTGCCAGCATAATGGAGACTGGTACAGAAGGAGTGATATATATAGTTTGAGACTATATTTACATTTAGATGATAGTGATAAGCTTTAGTTACAGTTTTTCTCTGTGCATCTGTGAATTGTGCAAGCAGAGGAAGCAGCCAGTAGTCATTTTCTTATACAAACTCCACTTTCAACCTTGCTTTTTCTTTTCTCAGCTATTTGTGTATTATACTTTCCCTGTGCTATTTCATGTTTCCATCAAGTCTTTGTGACAGATATGTTGTATGTTCATGGCACAAATCTCGCCACTCTTCGAAAACATTATTCTAAGGTGACCCTTGTGGTTTACAGAATGTCTAGGCATACTTCCGAACCAGAGTAGCAAATCAGTTACTTGTCCAAGGTCACGCAGTAGCTCAGTGACAAAGCTGGGTATAAAACATAGGATCTATCCAGTGTCTAGCTTTGGGATATGTGTGTTTTCATTGGAAAAGCCCCCACAATTGAAACTGGGTGCTCCAGGGATTAACGTTATGTGAGGCCACTCAGGCCAGGTTACCTGGTCACATGTGATCAGTGAGCTAGCTGTATGAGTAGAAAATGGAAAAAGATCTAACTGTTGTCAGATGGGAAAAGAGACTCAGAGGAAGCAGGAAATGTCATGAGTGAGGTCAAATAATAGTGCAGCCGCCAGCATCCATAAAGAGACAGATAAGTCATAGATTTGTATTAAGAGACCAGGGGAACCAGAAGAGACGGTATAGTCCTGACCTTTGATTTTGTGCACCTCATATGCATGCCTAAAACCCGCCATCCCTGCTGACCCTTAACTGCCACCTGAACTACTACTTCAGAGGACTCTGCAAAGCAAAAACTGCTTAACTTGTAAATTAACTTTCCTTCACTGTTTTGAGATTATCTGAAACCTCAGCATACTACAGACTGAAGTAAAGTGCAGTGGAAGAATTGAAAACCCTTATTGCAAATAGTTCTGGACGAGAATCCCATCTCATTCTCTTTTCAGATTAACAAACTTGCTGTTAATGTCAGTGAAGATTAATTGGGTAGGACATTGATTTGAGAGTTTAATTGTCTGGGGATAACAATGGAATTTTCAAGTTAATTCATTTAGAAAAGTTATTAATGTTAATTATTAAGAACTACAGTCACCTTTTCTGAAATAATCTTAGTTGATAAAATAAAATCCATTGAGGTGATTGCAATTCAGTGACTCTAAATTCTTAAAGTTCAGACACTACTTTGGGAAAATTTTGGTCTACCAAATGTGTGGAGAACCCAAGATATATAAAGAAAAGGAGGACTTGTAGCACCTTAGAGACTAACCAATTTATTTGAGCATAAGCTTTCGTGAGCTACAGCTCACTTCATCGGATGCATAAAGTGGAAAGTACAGCGAGCAGATTTTATATATACACACAGACCATGAAAAAATATACATTGTAAGGAGAGTGATCACTTAAGATGAGCTATTACCAGCAGGAGGGTGGGGTGGGGGGAGAGAAAACCTTTTGAAGTAATAATCAAAGTGGGCCATTTCCAGCACATTTCCAGGAGTTAACAAGAACGTCTGAGGAACAGTGGAGGGGGGAGGGGGAAGGAATAAACAAGGGGAAATAGTTTCACTTAGTATAATGACTCAACCATTCCCAGTCTCTATTCAAGCCTAAGTTAATTGTATCCAATTTGCAAATTAATTCCAATTCAGCAGTCTCTCATTGGAGTCTGTTTTTGAAGTTTTTTTGTTGAAGGATACTCACTTTGAGATCAGAAATCGAGTGACCAGAGAGATTGAAGTGTTCTCCGACTGGTTTATGAATGTTATAATTCTTGACATCAGATATGTGTCCATTTATTTGTTTATGTAGAGACTGTCCAGTTTGCCCAATGTACATGGCAGAGGGGCATTGCTGGCACATGATGGCATATATCACATTGGTAGATGTGCAGGTGAACAAGCCTCTGATAGTGTGGCTGATGTGATTAGGCCCTATGATGGTGTCCCCTGAATAGATATGTGGGCACAGTTGGCAACGGGCTTTGTTGCAAGGATAGGTTCCTGGGTTAGTGGTTCTGTTGTGTGAGGTGTGGTTGCTGGTGAGTATTTGCTTCAGGTTGGGGGGCTGTCTGTAGGCAAGGAGTGGCCTGTCTCCCAAGATCTGTGAGACTGATGGGTCATCTTTCAGGATAGGTTGTAGATCCTTGATGATGCGTTGGAGAGGTTTTAGTTGGGGGCTGAAGGTGACGGCTAGTGGTGTTCTGTTATTTTCTTTGTTGGGCCTGTCCTGTAGTAGGTGACTTCTGGGTACTCTTCTGGCTCTGTCAATCTGTTTCTTCACTTCAGCAGGTGGGTATTGTAGTTGTAAGAATGCTTGATAGAGATCTTGTAGGTGTTTGTCTCTGTCTGAGGCGTTGGAGCAAATGCGGTTGTATCGTAGAGCTTGGCTGTAGACAATGAATCGTGTGGTGTGGTCTGGGTGAAAGCTGGAGGCATGTAGGTAGGCATAGCAGTCAGTAGGTTTCCGGTATAGGGCGGTGTTTATGTGACTATCGCTTATTAGCACTGTAGTGTCCAGGAAGTGGATCTCTTGTGTGGACTGGTCCAGGCTGAGGTTGATGGTGGGATGGAAATTGTTGAAATCATGGTGGAATTCCTCAAGGGCTTCTTTTCCATGGGTCCAGATGGTGAAGATGCCATCAATATAGCGCAAGTAGAGTAGGGGCATTAGGGGACAAGAGCTGAGGAAGCGTTGTTCTAAGTCAGCCATAAAAATGTTGGCATACTGTGGGGCCATGCGGGTACCCATAGCAGTGCCGCTGATTTGAAGGTATACATTGTCCCCAAATATGAAATGGTTATGGGTGAGGACAAAGTCACAAAGTTCAGCCACCAGGTTAGCCGTGACATTATCGGGGATACTGTTCCTGACAGCTTGTAGTCCATCTTTGTGTGGAATGTTGGTATAGAGGGCTTCTACATCCATAGTGGCCAGGATGGTGTTTTCAGGAAGATCACCGATGGATTGTAGTTTCCTCAGGAAGTCAGTGGTGTCTCGAAGATAGCTGGGAGTGCTGGTAGCATAGGGCCTGCGGAGGGCGTCCACACAGCCAGAAAATCTTGCTGTCAGGGTGCCAATGCCTGAGATGATGGGGCGCCCAGGATCTCCAGGTTTATGGATCTTGGGTAGCAGATAGAATACCCCAGGTCGAGGTTCCAGGGGTGTGTCTGTGCGGATTTGTTCTTGTGCTTTTTCAGGGAGTTTCTTGAGCAAATGGTGTAGTTTCTTTTGGTAGCCCTCAGTGGGATCAGAGGGTAATGGCTTACAGAAAGTGGTGTTGGAGAGCTGCCGAGCAGCCTCTTGTTCATATTCCGACCTATTCATGATGACAACAGCACCTCCTTTGTCAGCCTTTTTGATTATGATGTCAGAGTTGTTCCTCAGACGTTCTTGTTAACTCCTGGAAATGTGCTGGAAATGGCCCACCTTGATTATCACTTCAAAAGGTTTTCTCTCCCCCTACCCCACTCCCCTGCTGGTAATAGCTCATCTTAAGTGATCACTCTCCTTACAATGTATATTTTTTCATGGTCTGTGTGTATATATAAAATCTCCCCACTGTACTTTCCACTTTATGCATCCGATGAAGTGAGCTGTAGCTCACGAAAGCTTATGCTCAAATAAATTGGTTAGTCTCCAAGGTGCCACAGGTACTCCTTTTCTTTTTGCGAATACAGACTAACACGGCTGCTACTCTGAAACCTGCCAAGATATATATATATTCTTCCATTTGTTTAATGGAATAAAGATAGTCATTTAGTTGTATAATAACTGTGTTTTATTTAGAGAATTGAGTATGGAGATACTATTAGATGTAAGAACTGTTAATGGAAACAAATATCATAAACGATCATATTCTTTGCTATAACTAAAAAGAGGGGATGGTCTGTAACTTGGGGATCAGAGGTAGGTTAGAGATTGGTTAATGAGTCATGTGGTTAGTAATAATCAGATTTCACAAATATCCTTGTCTTATTGGCTGTAATAACAATGCTAAGGTTGGTAAATATCCTATAACATTACTTGGTGCAGAAATTTTACCACTTGTAAGCAACAGTTACAAAAGGATGCTGCATAATTTCTCACAAATGGCTATGAAAAAACTTCAGTTGTGTGACTCACAAAGTGTATTACAATCCAATTAATATGCAAAAGATGCTTAGCAGCGCTACAACATGGAAAAAGGAGGCTGGGAAAAGCCATTAGTGAATGTCAGCATACCTACATGTGAACAAATCTGATCTCTTATAAAGAAGACTATCATACCAACTGTGACAGGGCGGGGCCTTGTTCCTGTCTCTATTCAAGCAACAAACAGCTCAGAAAGCTTCTGGTCAAACACCTTGTGGCTTATTTCATTATGTTCTCCCTACCACCTATACAAACTCGTGAAGCTTTGTATTTACAATATCATACAATCCTGAGCTCACTCAGCCAAGGAGTGGGGAGACAGAAGGTATCTGCCCCCTGAGAGAGCTCTCCTGGTCCTGACTCAGAAAAACGGGCCAGTATCTCTCTTCCTCCTGAGCAATTACTTCCTGTGCCTTTTCTTCCTTTTGGGTGATGGGATAATTAGCCTTCTGGGCCTTCCTCGACCCCTCCCAATCCACCAGCCAAGTACATCTCTTCCTAACAGGACTACTCCAGAGCAACTACTTCTGGCTGCAGTGAACAGAATGCTGCACCAGTTGCTGTTTCCCAGCTCTCTGTAATACCAACGCTTTGGTGCTGTCACCTAAAAGGGACTTTGAACAAGAAATGTTACTTGAAGGAGTATTCGAGTTATCCATCTCTAAATCCATTTTGTCTGGCGTGTATAAACTATAGTAATGATTTTACCAACCTCTGAATGGATGGTATGCTAGTTAGACAAATAGCCATGAATAAAGTCAGCTAAGAACACATGTATAGGAGCATTAAGGCTAACCTTTTTCTAAAACATCTGCTGATTTTTAGTTCCACAGTTAGGATCTGATCCAATACACACTGATGGAAGTGGAAAGGCTGCCAATGATAAGTTGGATGAGACCCTTAATGAGTATCCAGCACAAGACACCTGAGTCATTTTGGACTGGGCATCCAAATTAGTAGACACTTTTTAGAAAATGTTGCTCTAAATGTATTACTTTGGGCATGATTCTCAGCCTGGGACATCCATTATGCTGCCTGCACATTTGTTGCAATGAATGACCTGGCTCCTTCTATCTAGTTATCCCCAGTATTTGTTCATGGGGAGTTTCACTGAAGATTTTCATAACATATGAGTTTGGAAGAGAACCCAGAATGATGTCTTTTTGTGGAATCCTATTACGCACTTGGACACATGATATGATTTTAGTTAGTGTCTTGTCCTCAATTGTACTGGAAATAGGACCCTTTTTGCTTTTAAAAATCATCACTGTGAAGGTGCTTGGTGGAAAAGTGGTATCTTATGCTGCAAGACTCAACAGTGGTTAATTTCTTAAATGCCCCCTGGAATCATAATCTACAATTCCATATGCATCATAAATTGCAGCAGTAAGCCCCTCCTCCATGCCATGTGAACCCCTTTGGAGAGATCATATGCTCAGTCCTGGTAGGAGGGTGGGTTAGGAGGACCACAGAGTCAGCACATGGCCAGATATCAATGAAACATGAGTCCCAATGCCATTGCCTGTGGATTTCTGGCATTGCTTGGAGACTGAGGTCTTCACCCCTGCCTGTTCCAAACTGTCCTCAGCTAATAAGGGGAGCACACAGAAGATTTTTTTATTTTAAAATCTCCCCTTTGTGGTTTTTAAGAGGGAAGAGAATAATGACTCCTACATACAAACCCTGCTTCACTGCAGCAGGTCTCCTGGACATAGAACTACTGCACTGTATCTGAAAGCCCTGCTCCATTGGGGTTTTCTGGGCAGGAGTCATTTGGCCAAAGTCTCCATGGAGTAATTCCAGAGCCATTCCAGCACCTTCCCCATTATCATTTCTGCCCCTGTATATTTTTCCAGCTCCCAGCATAGCCACTCAAGCCAGATATTGTTTAAGGATTTGGCCTTGACTGAAGAGTAGTGTGCTACCTTCCCCCCATGCTGTGGCCCCCACAATCTCTTGTGACTCTTTTAAGCATTTTAATTTTCCTATGAAATGTTTATGAAGTAAAATCCCACCCTTCCATCCAGTTAATCTGTGATCTACCAACCCACCAAACCAAGATGGGTGTTTCTATCTGAGTCCCTGTCCATTGCAAATGAATGTGATGAGATTTTGTTCTGAGCACAGTAGTAGATCTCTGCTAAACACGTTTTATTTTTAATTATTTTTCCTTCACTATGTGGCAGGCAAAGGCATGAAAAGCAATTGCACATTATTTATATGCTCCTGGCCCTTTGAATTACATTGTACAGAGACAAGAAGATGACAATTAATTCCTCTCTCCCTGATTTTAGTTCCTCCAATGTATTACACATTCCTCATACAGAGTTTCTCTTATTTGCAAAGAATTAGATTTTGAATTATGATGATGTCTTTGCCATGTCGCACTCCTAATGCTAAACTAGATTAATGGGAGGCATGTAGTAACTGACTGATGTATATGCTAGATGACGAGAATGTTACGATCAAGCATGCTGTCCTTAATTCAAAACGAGAGTATCTGCAGACCTCAAGCTTAAAGTCTGGGTAAAGAGACCCCAGATTAAAGACCAGATCCTGCAAACACATAAGATTAGTGAGTACTTTACTCATACTTACGTACATAAATCCACTCCTGTGCTTAAGTGTTTGTAGAATCAGGCCATAAAATGTCAAATGTGTATGGGAATAAGTCTATTTTATCAGAAGTTTTTCTACTAATTTACATCTAATTTTTATGCAAATAATTTGTATAAGAAAGGTCATACTGGGTCACACCAATGGTCCATCCAGCCCAGTATCCTATCTTACAACAGTGCCCAGTGCCAGATGTTTCAGAGGGAATGAACCAGAACAGGGCAATCATTGAGTTGTCCAGTCCCAGCATCTGCAGTCAGAGGCTTAGGGACATCCAGAGCATAAGGTTGCATCCCTAACCAGCTTGGCTAATAACCTTTGATGGACCTATTGTCCATGAATTTATCTACTTCTTTTTTAAACCCAATTATATTCTTGGCTTTCACAACATTCCCTGACAATGTGTTCCACAGGGTTGACTGTGCATTGTGTGAAGAAGTACTTCCTTTTCTTTGTTTTAAACCTTCTGCCCTTTAAATTTGTAGACAAGACAAACTTTTTCAAAGCTCCCCAAAAAATCCTCTCTGCATATTTTTTAGGCATCTGTGCATGGAAAAATGCAATCAGTCTCCAATGGGCAATTTCTCCTAAAGATTCCTCAAACCTTAGTTATGTGGAATATGGTTTTATCTGGCATCCTAAATTCACCCTGTGTTTTCAATTGGATATCATGGTCTTCTTCAGTGCTCATTCTAAACTGTTGACTAGGATTTCTGTACACTGTAGATCAGCTTCCATGAGGCTTGATTTTTGTAATGCTGTTAAAGTGCTTTGAGATGCTCAGATGGAAGGAATTAAAGGAGGGCAAGTTTTGCTATCATTACATATCCAGAAGGATTTATTTGAAACTGGAGATCCATGCTGTATCTTCTTAACAGGAGAAGGGATAAAAATAAAACATTCTAGTGAGTCTATCCATGAGTATGAGTTTCACAAAGTGTCAGTTCCAAATCATTACCCTCATTATTTTCAAAGGGATTCATCCTTCTCATTAGCACAGGAACATTATCGTTGCAATCAAGATAGTCATTTAGTTCAGGGAATATAGTTTAAATTGATAATGCATATTTAGTTCCCTTTTTGTAAGAGAATCACAGGTTTGTAAATGAGAATGTGTGAAGAACAGGCAAGGAATGGCATTCCTTACACCATATAGGTATATAATAATGATGTAGCTGATATAACGCTATGAACTACAGCTGTGTGACATATTCTCATTGGAAATCAGGAAGACTTGGACTCAGCTGGAGATTCTCAAACTTCAGTCCATGTTCTTGGGAAGTTTAGGAATACAGGCTGAGATTATTCATACCACTGCACCCTGTGAGCCCTGGCCAGGCTGCCTCTCCTCCACAGCCACTGCCTCCACTCTCACGAGTCCACAAAATTTCCCATCCCACACCAACACAAGAGCCTCCCATAGGACATTCGTCTTGGGGAAGCTACCCATCCAAGTGATGGTGGAGGGGGCTGGATCTCTTCTAAATCCTGAGAACCAAACTGTGGGGCTCAGATGGTAGACGTACTGTGGACTCAACAGTTTCAATAACCCTTATGCTAATGTTTTCCCAAACAATGATAGTAAGCAGTTCGGTTCAATTTCGATAATCATCCAGAAGTGCAGATGTTTATTGATACCCCAGGGGTCTGGTGATGGTATTTATGAGACTCCACTGGTTTCAATGGTAGTAATCTCCTTCTAGTCATGGGAAAAAGTTAGTTCCATATAAGTCAGGAGTAATTCATCAGCAGCTTGTGACATCATTGGGCATGTTGTTGATTAGACTGTGGATGTTGGCAGGGATGGATGGGATAGCATTTGAGTGAACCTGTTCCTTCCTTTCAGAGTGACACCTGATACATATTCAAACAAAGGGCTCAATTGTGATGAGCTTCTCAGGTTTTTGCTGATTGTGTATGTGAGACCAATAGGGGTAGGAGCGGGGCAGGGGAAAAGGAGATTGTTTGGGCCTAGAAACTTCATTGTGTAGTTCCATACCACTCTAAGTCTTGTTACCATTCAGAGAAGAATGGCATAGTATCTCTGTGTTTCATTTCCTGGCTGATCTAGGGGCTTCAATGAGAGTGAGTTGGCTCAATTCAGACATAGTAGGGTAGACGATGCTGATTGTTTGGGATTCGTGGTAGGGCTAGAGCATAGCTGGGATTTTGTCAACCTGTATGAGTGAGGGTGTGTCACATGGCAGGGCTTCTCCCCAGCTCCAAACACTTGCTGCCATACCCAGTTTCCTTCCTCTTAACACAGGCATGTAAACAAACAGAAACCAGACTTTAAACTCAAACCTTTCTCTCAGGCTTCAGAACCACTCCTCCCCGGGGTCTCTGCTACTCTACTCCTGGCAGCTTCCCTGTTCGCGTCAGCTCCGCTCCCTTCCTCGTACAGTAGTTCCAGGGCTGCCTGAGCACATAGCCCCTTGCTTCAGAGACCCACCACAGGAATTAGCTCCACTCTGCCATGGCTTCCCTTGCCCAGGCACAGCCTGTCCCCATCATTCTCTTCCACACCCCATTTCCTGCCATCTGGCAGGCCTGTTTAGGCCCAGGTGTAGCCCTGCCCCCTTTAATTGGCTGGATTGGGCTCACCTGCTCTGACACGGGGGAGCTGGGACCAGTTCTACTCAGAAGGGCCAGCTACCCTACGACAAGAGGGTTATATGCCATATACGCCTATGTGATTATCAATTAAGGGGCAAGTCTGAGTTTTTGATTATTCTTGGTCATCTATACCAGGGTGCTCAACCTTTTTCTTTTGGAGGCCACCCCCACATGCTATAAAAACTCCATGGCCCAGTGTGGGGGGTGAGGGGGGAGGGGGCTTCTGCTGGGGCTTGGGGAACCGGGACTCCAGCCCCCCAGGGCACCTGGGTTGGGACTGTGAGTGACCCTGCTTGGTGGACCCTCTGAAATGGTTCGCAGTCCCCCAGTGGGCCGTGGCCCCCCAGTTGAGAACCGCTGATCTATCTCCTTTGACATGATGATTATGACCACTTCTCTCTGATGTGGACCTTGCCATAGTCATCATGCATATGACCTGTGCCTGCGTCGTACCTGGAGTTACTTGAAGGCCACTGAAAACCTACAGCTGGTACAGCACACAGTGACCTCTTTGCTTGCGTAAAGATCTCTTTCTCTCTTTGTCCAGCCCTATCTCTAACTACAATATATAATATATCCTTAGATAGATACTGGCACGTATGCATATATAATGTGTGAGTGTGGAGAGAGAGCGAAAGAGCTGTTCAGAACATTTTCAACAAAATGTGCTGTTCTGGGAAAACAAAAACTTTCCCTGGAAATGTACCATATTTTTGACAAAATGTTCATCAGTCAGAGGCGAGAGACTGATTTTCTCAATAGCTGAGTGGTCAGGGGAAATCCAGATTCAAGTCCCTGCTCTGCGATGAAAAACTCCGCTCTGAATCAGGTAGAGCAGGGCCTAGAACCTGCATCTCCCACATCCCAGACCAGTGCCCAAATAACCAGGATACAATTGTGTTTTTGTGAAAGTGTTAGAAAGGTTTTTTTTTTCATTCCAGTGTGGAACAAAAGCAAGTTTTGAAACCGTGAAAGTTGCCACGAAACGGAATTGTGATCCTTCGATCGGTGTGTGATTTCTCTCTCTCTCTCTCTCTCCCCCGCCCCTTCAGCATGGACATAACTCTTTCTTTCAGAGGTATGTCTAAACTGCAGTCGAGTGGTATGATTGCAGCATGTGTTAGGCACACCTGAACCAGCTCACTAAAAATAGCAGCATAGCCAGTGTGGCACAAGTGGAAGACTGGACTAGCTGCCCACATATATACCAGGAGGCCTGGAAGGGATTGTAGTTGGGCAGCTAGCAAATGCCACCATCCATGCCACCTTAGTAACTCTGCTGTTTTTAGCCTGTGACCAGGCTTACTCAAGCTAGCTCAGGTAAGTTCCTAAGCGTGCTGCAGTCACACCTCCAAGCTGCAGTGTAGACATACCCAGAGAGACAGACATTTAGAAATCAAATGAGTGGGAAACAATATAAAACCTTTTCAGTGGGAGAATTTATAAATGGGTGGTGGACCACCATTACTGTAAATTGCCATCAGCTGTTATCTAATGCTACATTACAATGGGATGCCTAGAGAATCATAAGCATGCCATGAATCAGTTCCTCATTGCTAATGTGGTTGCACTGGATTTGAATTTCAAGTGATCAGGGGGTAGGGTGACCATATGTCCCATTTTGATCAGGACAGTCCCCCTTTTAAGCCTTGTCCCAGCTGTCCTGCCTTTTTTCCCAAAAGGACGCATTTGTCCTGTTTGCTCTTGCTGACTTCATCAGTTGACAAAAGCAAATAGGACTAATGCCCACTTTTGTCAAAAACGTGGGGTGCAGTGCAGAGGAGTCGAATGGAGATGCCAACCCCACGCAGAGGGGAAGCAGGGCTGCGGGGAGAGGGGAGAGCAGTGTTCCAGCATGAGGGGCCCCCGCAGGGTTCTAGTGACAGGGCAACAGCTTTGCGTGAGGGGTGGGGGAAGGTTTCAAATGGGCAACAGCATGTGCTGGGGGGGGGCCTCCGGCAAGCAGCTGGGGGTGTCCTGGTTTCTCTTTGGGAAATATGGTCACCCTATTGGGGGAAAGCAGAAAAGTAGCAAAGAAAGGGAACTTTGTGGCTGTGATCCCAACTTACAAATTCTATAAATGTTATTTGCATTCTAAACTACAGATTCATTATAACCATAACTTTCTGAAACAAATGTCTCGTGCCATAACGGGGACTATTGTGTGAAGATACAGAATCGAGAATGAGTATCTTAGTGCAGTAAACCTGAATGGGATTTTTGGTGGTGTTTCATTTTGGCACATTGGCTCTTAAGACAATTTTAGTATTGCCACGTTGTAAACATTTAGGGACATTTAGGAACATGAGAAAGAAGCTCATGTGTATTGCAGAGTAATGCAAGGCTGAAAAAAATATGGAAATAACTCTAAGATTTTGTTATTGGACAGTATAAAAATTATCGATGTCTGAAAGGTGGCTTGAAAAGAGCATTTTCAATTTAAGAAAGAAACAAAATAAACGATATCCTATTTTATTTTTGTAAAGAAATGAAAGGGAGATTTTCAAAGACATCTCTAGAGTCTGTATGCCCAATTCCCAGTAATGAGATGGAAACTGGGCATCTGAATCCCTGAGAGCGCTTCGGATATCTCTCCCATATGTAATATTATTTGAGATGGGTTCTCAATGCAAAACTTAAATATAGGCCCCAATCCCTCAAGATAAAGTGTGCATGTGGACCTTAAGTTAAAATGGAGTCCCAGGTCTTCCTGCAAAAATCATCAGACCGGATTGGGACCGTCATGGAGTGTATGTACCTCATGCCAGTCCAGCAGCCCAGGGGTTAATGCTGGTACTGCTGGGCCAGAGCCAATGGGCAGCCTCACAGCAGCTGGGAGAATAAAAGAGCTGGAAAGTAGAGGTGGCACAGCTGTCAGAGGAGCAGCCAGGCTGGAGAAGGAAACTTTAACCAGTAAGCAGCAGAAAAGCCTCACAGCGACAACACCCTGAGAAGGGGTTCACAGGCTGGAAATGCCTGCAGAAACCAGGGAACGTAGGAAGGCACTCAGAACACAGAAGGAGTTGCGGGGCCTGGCTTAAGAGCCCTGAGCTGGATCCCATTGGAGTGGGTGGGCCTGGGTTCCCATAGCAATCTCTGAGAGATTTAAGGACTTGAAGGGGCTTGCAGACGCCCTGAGCACCCAGAGTTGCTGACCCCATCTAGTAGCAGGGGCAAACCCCAGAGTTCAGCGGAACTCAGGCAAGGGGAACTGACCAAGCCCCCGACCAGACCAAGTGAACTCTGGCACAATGCTCAGTCTGGCCAAAGGTGCTGTTGCATCAGCCACAGGAACCCTTAGTTGGGCTTAGACATGTAGTAAACAGATGTTTAGCCTTGTGGATAGAGTAGGTATTTTTTCACTCAGCCTATCCACAGTTGATTATTGTCCCAACTGAAATTGTCCCTAGAAATCTCAGTCAGACCTGAATAGAAGTAAGAGAAAATCACCTGGCTTCAAAAGATCTGGCCATTGTGGTTACAGCAAGTAGTGGCAAACCTGCTTAAGGGAACCGAGATGGCTGAATCTTGGATTTTTTGGTACGTTAGCAACAATAAAACATTAAAAAGTTTCATTTGGTTCAAACTGAAAATCATATTTTTCAAATTTTTGGTGAATTGAAAAGTAGAAGAAAAGAGCTGAAATAAAACAAAATGTTTTAACATTTCCAAACATTTAGATTTTATTTTTGTTTAGTTGAAACTATTTGGCAAACTCCACATGAATTTGTGAATAGTTTTGAGTCAACCAAAACTGCATATTTCAGCGAATAAACTATTCACCCAAAGTTTTTTGCCCAGCTCTAGGAATAAATGGCCATCTCTGAGGAATCTGGACGTGAGAAACTCAGACTGTTTATTATGGTTCCCTTCCCTTTTCCCATCACCTTGGCACTGCTGCTTTCTCAATACAAGGGCAGATGATGGTGGAGATGTTATAATGGACTCTATAACAAGCATGCTAATGATCAGCAAAGTGCGGTTTTATCTACTATTTCAAATTCAGTCTCATTTTCTGATGAAAAGATTTTGTTACTTTAAATGAGGTTTTTTATGAATGTTACATTTCTGCACCAAGCACCCCATTGTCACATGGATTTTTGAGCACCTAACCTACTTATTCTATCCTGTAAACCTTTAGAGGTTCACTTGGTATTAATTACTTTAGTGCATGATCATTGACTCAGAAGATGATAATATGTTTATAACCACAATCACAGTGATTATGATGCAGAAGTCATTTCTGTTGATATCACTAAGAGCTAGTGCAGACTGAGCTCACAACGTTGTTTTCTAGTCCTCTTATAAAGAGGTTGAAAGTCCAAAGAAGAGAAACAAAAATTATCAGGAAGCTGGAGGTATGCATTTGTGAGGAATGATGAAAGAGCTATAGATCTACTGCTTGACTGAGTGATGACTTGGGGAGGTAGTTGCAGTTTTGAAGGTGATGTAAACTCCAAGATGGAGAAGAAATCCTTAAGGTGACAGAAGAGGATCTAAATAGGTATAATCATAAAAAATTAAGAGGAAAAAATTAGGCAGACTGTCAGGAATGCTTTCTTAAAGAGGTTGTGGAAAAGTTTTGTAGGAAGTTCGTTTTTCTAGACTGGACAAAATATTTGAAAATCTACTTTAAGGAATTGTACTACATTTGTAGGAAGATGGACTAGAAAACCTAAATGATCTTTCCCATCTCTAACATCTATGACTTCTTGTGAGAGACAAGCTTTCTTCTTCAGGTTTGGGACAAGCACTCTGAGCGTCATAGCTAAATGCAAGGTGGAACAGATTGTTTGGCATAGATAGATAGCACATATTCTAAGGAACCACTGCACTCATATATGATCCATGTAAGGCAATTTCATTTTTAATGCCTGTGGGTGGTCTCACTAGTCATTGATTGCAGGTGAACTGTTTAAACGAGCATATTCTCATTCCTCTAATCACTGTTTTACAGAAGACTTTGAGATAATGTCTAGCTTTGTTTTGTATTCCTACTGTTTTATGCGACTCAGAGGTTCATTTCATGCCATGCTGTAAACCCTCAGCAACTAAATCATCATTAAGCTTCCATGCTGATTCAAAAAGATTTGAGAAATGACTCTAAATTGATGAGCTGCAGAAAGCACATTTTGGCCAATTACCTGCATCTCAGTGAAACGTTTTGGTGTAATTTCGGCACAGAAAAAAATAATCTAGAGTATCTTATTTACTGGAATCATTTCCTTTCTTTTCATTTTACTTGTCTCATTGAAATCCTGTTAGTGAAACCTGAAACTTGGTATTTTCTCTTCTTGATGAGTAGTAGAAATACTGTTGAAACTTCTACTCTTGAGTGTTTGCAAGGTACATTTCAGGCAAACTTGTCTTCTGATTTGTTCCAGCTCTTGAAGCTCTCCATCTCATACGCTTCTGTTAATAGCTACTCATCATGTTCAGCTCTGACATTTGACAGCAAGAAGTTTTGATAATCAGCTTATTGTGAATCTAGTTGGTTGTGATGGCAAAGCACAGGTGTCTGGACTCTTGCATGTACAAAATATAAGACCCATTATCCTCTTTTCCCTGTTTCTTCTAAACCTCTGTTTTTGCTTTCCTTGTAGTCTGTGCATGCACTGGTGAAGAACCATGACAAAAAGGATTCTTGTATTTCTGGCCCAACCAGAAACAGTGGCCAAGGGAAAATTCCTGAGAAAGTTGTCTCTTGTGACATTTCTAGACACATTTTGCAAGCTCAGGAGCAGAACTAGTAAAATTATTCACTGGAAATATATTACGTGATGGATTTTGCCATTTTGTTCTGTACTCAATTGATTTCTGCACAAATCCTGATAACCGTGTGTTTACAAATATTCACTAACTAGCTTGGATGAACTGTTTTCCGCCTGTGGGCTGTCTACAAATGTTTGTGACTCATTATTTGCGGTGTGTGAGTGGTCACCAAAGTTGCTTGTTTTTTTTCCCTGCACTCTGATTGGATGAGTGAAATATTTTATATAAGGTAATAAATGACTAATAGGGATGAGCAAATAACAAACTCTTGTTAGCACATGAATACTCTCATTCCTAGGTGAATACAGGCATTCAAATGAAGAACAGCCATTCTCAAAATACTTAATGCACATGTTCACAGACAGCAAATAAAAAGCAGCATGAATGTGCTGGAAATGAATAGTTACTGGGAGATCAGACTAGTGTTTGTGAACACTGGGTTTTGCAATATTGAACCAGCTCCTCCTCAGATGGGAAAGTAAGCAATTTTTCAGTAATTCTGTGCTATGACACTTTTGTATTTTTATGTCTGATTTTGTAAGCAAGTAGTTTTTAAGTGAGGTGAAACTTGTGGGTATGCAAGAAAAATCAGTGTCCTGAAAGGGGTACAATCACCTGGAAAGGTTGAGAGCCACTAAGCTCGAAAACATTACAACTCCTTTACCTTTCTAAAACCAATTATGCTAGGTATGTGACTTTAATGTTCTGTCTCTGGCAGTTGAAAATTCATGTGCTCTACTGATGTCTTTCTCCATTTCCGTGGACTCTGCAGAAGTTAGTTATCTCTGCTTCCGTTTAACTGTTCTGATCTTGAACAGTAAAAACGTGTCCAACATATAAACTCTATAGAACAAATAGATCTTTGATGGATGTATGCTGGAATGAATTCCAACATGCTAGCTGTTAATGTTTTATTTTAATTTTGGCTCAAGCGATCCTTAGAGTTTATTTGATATTTTTTGCAGAGCACAAAATTTTCAGTTTGCAGGGCTTACAACACATAATGATGTGAAAACAGATAAATAGAGATTCCTGATGCTGTTTGTTGTTCAAATAAGCACTAAAATTCATACATGCATAGGTCAATACATAATTATTAGTTTTGTCATTCTTCTATTACTGTTATAACAAAGGTGGCTTATGTCAATGAGGTTGGTGCATAAATTTGCACATCACTCAGGACAATACTGTGACAGTGAGTAATGGACTAGCTCAGTGTTTCTTACCTTTTCAGGCTGGTGACCCCTTAATTGAAGTAAAAAAAAATCATGGGCACCTTACACTTAATAAAAAAAATCTATCAATTATAACAATGCTAAGCCCAGTGCTTAATTTGTTGCGGTTCACAGCCCCGGCACCTCTGGGCTTGCTGCATCAGTTATGAAAGAAAAAAAATTGCTTGAGCCCTGGCACCTAATTGCTTTTGCCCTGGCATCTCTTGCATTACAAATTAAGCACTGGCTAAGCCTATATAACAGAGAACACTTGATTTTGAAGGGTTAGGGTGTGTTGGGAGTTTGGGGAATGAGATAGTGGAACAGATTAACTGCAGGGTCATGAAAATGGTGGAGTTTCTAATACAATTACTACATTTGACTTTACAAACATTGACTTTTTGGCTGCCCTGAATTTATTCTGGAAAATTTATTGCTTTTGATTGTAACAACCTTTTCAATGCCTCGCGATCCTTGATTGCCTTTTGTGACACCACCAGTTGAGAAGCACTGAACTAGACGAGCCATAGGTCTTTCCATCTGTAGTCACAAAAAGAACAGGAGTACTTGTGGCACCTTAGAGACTAACAAATTTATTTGAGCATCCTGGCTCATTCACCTGCACATCAACCAATGTGGTCTATGCCATCATGTGCCAGCAATGCCCCTCTGCCATGTATATTGGCCAAACCGGACAGTCTCTCCGCAAAAGAATAAATGGACACAAATCTGACATCAGGAATCATAACATTCAAAAACCAGTAGGAGAACATGTCAACCTCTCTGGTCACTCAGTAACAGACTTAAAGGTGGCAATTTTGCAACAGAAAAGCTTCAAAAACAGACTCCAATGAGAAACTGCTGAACTGGAATTAATTTGCAAACTAGATACCCATTAACTTGGGCTTGAATAGAGCCTGGGAGTGGCTGGGTCATTACACAAATTGAGTATATTTCCCCATGTTAAGTATCCTCACACCTTCTTGTCAACTGTCAGAAATGGGCCATCTTGATTATCACTACAAAAGTTTTTTTTCTCCTACTGATAATAGCTCATCTTAATTAATTAGCCTCTTAGAGTTGGTATGGCAACTTCCACCATTTCATGTTCTCTGTATGTATATATATCTTCTTACTATATGTTCCATTCTATGCATCTGATGAAGTGGGCTGTAGCCCATGAAAGCTTATGCTCAAATAAATGTGATAGTCTCTAAGGTGCCACAAGTCCTCCTGTTCTTTTTACAGATACAGACTAAAACGGCTGCTATTTTGACATCTGTAGTCAGTAAACCAGATACTAGATTCCCTTGCATGGGTTTGCATAGGGGTGAGAAGGAACCATCCTTAAGGGATGGACAACTAGAATCCCTCAATTTGTATTCTTTGGACCTGATCTGAAACCACTCAAAGTCAATACAAGTTTTCCATTGTCTGAAATGGGCTTTCCATAAAGCCCTTTGAGCACATGGTGCAGGAATGTTAGGACCATCAGAGATGCTATATACCTCACAAGAGATGTGGCTGGGCAAGGTTGGGGATATGGTCATCCCCATCTCTTTCACATAGACTGGCAGTCCGAGGTCACCGCTAGGAGGAAGTGCATTCTGCACGGGAGAAGTACTGCTCCTTAGCATGCAGGCAGAACATCTCTGACAGTCTCTGTCCTCTGGATTGCATCCAGCTGCTGGTGTGGGGCACCCTTGCGTTCACCCATTCCCATGATAGCTGGTGCAGGGAAAGCTACAATATACTCTACTGTGTGATCTAGATTTCCTTTCCAAAACTGCTTTTCCAAAATGTAGCCGTATGTGTTTCTCCTAACTTTTAGAACGATTTCCTTCCTGGCTTCATTGCTGGAACTGATTGCATGCTCTCTGTCATCAACAATACTCTCAGGATGAAATTCGCTCCTGTGCAGAAGGCCAGCTCTAGGCCAATGCACCACATGGCCATAAAAAGCTGAAGAGACTCACATAATGCTTTGGCTTTGTGCTGTTCCTCTGCATAGAGTGAATTTCACCCTCAGAAGCATTAGCTCAGCACACAACACTGAAAGATCAATTAAGGCCAATGTTAAAAATGTAAAGACATCTTATGTTTTTCTAACCACACAATTCTAAACAAAGCAACAGACGTACCAGTAAGTAAGATGGAATGGCCCAAACAATTCATTTTATCATATTGCAAACACTCATGGCTTTTTGTGTTTCTGTGTGCACATGAATGTGAAGTAATAAGATGCAAATTCTAAGTGCATTGTAAAGAAACTTGATAGTGTGTGAAATTAAAACTTACAGACAGTTAAATTATTGATAGGAAATCAAATAACACATTTTGTAATTGTATTACACTTTACATTTAGACGGTTGTTCTATAACAAATTTATCATGATATGCCTGTGAAGAAGCTTGGCAACATGTGACCTCCAGAAGAAGAAGGGGGAATGTCCGGGTTCCAGCAACGCAGATACAGGTAACTAACCGCTTTCATGTTCTCTCCACAGGTACCATTGCGGAGAGTGGACCAGACGATACGTCTGGGGGGAGAAAGCAGAAGGAGACTCCGCTGGTTGGAAGGCATGAGATGCGATGTCCTGAGGTTGGGGGTTCCACGACCACCACTCCCAAGAGAAGGAGGCGGGTGGTGGTGGTCGGGGACTCTCTCCTCCGGGGGACTGAGTCATCTATCTGCCGCCCTGACCGGGAAAACCGAGAAGTCTGCTGCTTGCCAGGGGCTAAGATTCGCGATGTGACGGAGAGACTGCCGAGACTCATCAAGCCCTTGGATCGCTACCCCTTCCTGCTTCTCCACGTGGGCACCAATGATACTGCCAAGAATGACCTTGAGCGGATCACTGCGGACTACGTGGCTCTGGGAAGAAGGATAAAGGAGTTTGAGGCGCAAGTGGTGTTCTCGTCCATCCTCCCCGTGGAAGGAAAAGGCCAGGGCAGGGACCGCCGAATCGTGGAAGTCAACGAATGGCTACACAGGTGGTGTCGGAGAGAAGACTTTGGATTCTTTGACCATGGGATGGTGTTCCATGAAGGAGGAGAGCTGGGCAGAGACGGGCTCCATCTTACGAAGAGAGGGAAGAGCATCTTTGCGAGCAGGCTGGCTAACCTAGTAAGGAGGGCTTTAAACTAGGTTCACCGGGGGAAGGAGACCAAAGCCCTGAGGTAAGTGGGAAAACGGGATACCGGGAGGAAGGACAGGCAGGAACGTCTGTGAGGGGAGGGCACCTGCCTCATACTGAGAATGAGGGGCGATCAGCAGGTTCTCTCAAGTGCTTATATATGAATGCACAAAGCCTTGGAAACAAGCAGGGAGAACTGGAGGTCCTGGTGATGTCAGGGAATTATGACGTGATTGGAATAACAGAGACTTGGTGGGATAACTCACATGACTGGAGTACTGTCATGGATGGTTATAAACTGTTCAGGAAGGACAGGCAGGGCAGAAAAGGTGGGGGAGTAGCACTGTATGTAAGGGAGCAGTATGACTGCTCAGAGCTCCGGCACGAAACTGCAGAAAAACCTGAGTGTCTCTGGATTAAGTTTAGAAGTGTGAGCAACAAGAGTGATGTAGTGGTGGGAGTCTGCTATAGACCACCGGATCAGGGGGATGAGGTGGATGAGGCTTTCTTCCGGCAACTCGCAGAAGCTACTAGATCGCACGCCCTGGTTCTCATGGGCGACTTTAATTTTCCTGATATTTGCTGGGAGAGCAATACAGCGGTGCATAGACAATCCAGGAAGTTTTTGGAAAGCGTAGGGGACAATTTCCTGGTGCAAGTGCTGGACGAGCCAACTAGGGGGGGAGCTTTTCTTGACCTCCTGCTCACAAACAGGGAAGAATTAGTGGGGGAAGCAAAAGTGGATGGGAATCTGGGAGGCAGTGACCATGAGATGGTCGAGTTCAGGATCCTGGCACAGGGAAGAAAGGTAAACAGCAGGATACGGACCCTGGACTTCAGGAAAGCAGACTTCGACTCCCTCAGGGAGCAGATGGGTAAGATCCCCTGGGGGACTAACATGAAGGGGAAAGGAGTCCAGGAGAGCTGGCTGTATTTCAAGGAATCCCTGTTGAGGTTACAGGGACAAACCATCCCAATGAGTCGAAAGAATAGTAAATATGGCAGGCGACCAGCTTGGCTTAATGGTGAAATCCTAGCGGATCTTAAACATAAAAAAGAAGCTTACAAGAAGTGGAAGATTGGACAAATGACCAGGGAAGAGTATAAAAATATTGCTTGGGCATGTAGGAATGAAATCAGGAGGGCCAAATCACACCTGGAGCTGCAGCTAGCAAGAGATGTCAAGAGTAACAAGAAGGGTTTCTTCAGGTATGTTGGCAACAAGAAGAAAGCCAAGGAAAGTGTGGGCCCCTTACTGAATGAGGGAGGCAACCTAGTGACAGAGGATGTGGAAAAAGCTAATGTGCTCAATGCTTTTTTTGCCTCTGTCTTCACTAACAAGGACAGCTCCCAGACTGCTGCGCTGGCCATCGCAACATGGGGAGTAGATGGCCAGCCCTCTGTGGAGAAAGAGGTGGTTAGGGACTATTTAGAAAAGCTGGATGTGCACAAGTCCATGGGGCCGGACGAGTTGCATCCGAGAGTGCTAAAGGAATTGGCGGATGTGATTGCAGAGCCATTGGCCATTATCTTTGAAAACTCGTGGCGAACGGGGGAAGTCCCAGATGACTGGAAAAAGGCTAATGTAGTGCCAATCTTTAAAAAAGGGAAGAAGGAGGATCCTGGGAACTACAGGCCGGTCAGCCTCACCTCAGTCCCTGGAAAAATCATGGAGCAGGTCCTCAAAGAATCAATCCGGAAGCACTTAGACGAGAGTAAAGTGATCAGGAACAGTCAGCATGGATTCACCAAGGGAAGGTCATGCCTGACTAATCTAATCACCTTCTATGCTGAGATTACTGATTCTGTGGATGAAGGGAAAGCAGTGGATGTATTGTTTCTTGACTTTAGCAAAGCTTTTGACACTGTCTCCCACAGTATTCTTGTCAGCAAGTTAAAGAAGTATGGGCTGGATGAATGTACTATAAAGTGGGTAGAAAGTTGGCTAGATTGTCGGGCTCAACGGGTAGTGATCAATGGCTCCATGTCTAGTTGGCAGCCGGTGTCAAGTGGAGTGCCCCAGGGGTCGGTCCTGGGGCCGGTTTTGTTCAATATCTTCATAAATGATCTGGAGGATGGTGTGGATTGCACTCTTAGCAAATTTGCGGATGATACTAAACTGGGAGGAGTGGTAGATATGTTGGAGGGCAGAGATAGGATACAGAGGGACCTGGACAAATTGGAGGATTGGGCCAAAAGAAACCTGATGAGGTTCAATAAGGATAAATGCAGGGTCCTGCACTTAGGACGGAAGAACCCAATGCACAGCTACAGACTAGGGACCGAATGGCTCGGCAGCAGTTCTGCGGAAAAGGACCTAGGGGTTACAGTGGACGAGAAGCTGGATATGAGTCAGCAATGTGCCCTTGTTGCCAAGAAGGCCAATGGCATTTTGGGATGTATAAGTAGGGGCATAGCGAGCAGATCGAGGGACGTGATCGTTCCCCTCTATTCGACATTGGTGAGGCCTCATCTGGAGTACTGTGTCCAGTTTTGGGCCCCACACTACAAGAAGGATGTGGATAAATTGGAGAGATTCCAGCGAAGGGCAACAAAAATGATTAGGGGTCTGGAACACATGACTTATGAGGAGAGGCTGAGGGAACTGGGATTGTTTAGTCTGCAGAAGAGAAGAATGAGGGGGGATTTGATAGCTGCTTTCAACTACCTGAGAGGTGGTTCCAAAGAGGATGGTTCTAGACTATTCTCAGTGGTAGAAGAGGACAGGACAAGGAGTAATGGTCTCAAGTTGCAGTGGGGGAGGTTTAGGTTGGATATTAGGAAAAACTTTTTCACTAGGAGGGTGGTGAAACACTGGAATGCGTTACCTAGGGAGGTGGTAGAATCTCCTTCCTTAGAAGTTTTTAAGGTCAGGCTTGACAAAGCCCTGGCTGGGATGATTTAATTGGGGATTGGTCCTGCTTTGAGCAGGGGGTTGGACTAGATGACCTCCTGAGGTCCCTTCCAACCCTGATATTCTATGATTCTATGATTCTATGATTCTTTAGTGGAAACAATTGAGACAACTGAAATTTCCCAGCTAAGACAAAATGGACACTGTATTACTACCTGGCCATTCACATACCTTTTCTGGTTCACACGTCAGGAGAATTGTTAACTAAATCCCCCTGCATAGTCTTTATGTTAAATTGATTGTAGCAATAATACACCTCAACTAACTCAGGCTAGTGTTTGATGATGCTTCATCTAGCATGGATAGTCTTATGGTCAAGGCACAGGGATGAAAAACATGGGATGAAAAACATAAAACATAAAGCATGGGATGAAATTCCAGTTCTTCCATAGACTTTTTGTATGATCTCGAGAAAGTTCCTTAACCTCTATAATTCAGTTCCCCATCTGCAAAATGGAGTAATAAGCCTTTCTTTCTCTTAGGCTTTGTCTGTCTTGTCTAATTAGAGTTTAAATTTTAGGGGAAGAGATTGTCTCTTATCATATGCATATACAGTGCTTGGCACCATGGGGCCTTGATCTCACAATAACTCAGAAAGAACCCAGTTTGTCTTTCAGAATCTGGATCTGTTTGTATTCTTCCACTTGAAAGTTAAGCAATTAGAGGACCTGTATATGCAAAGCCCTTACAGCATCAGTTTATTAAAAGAAAATAAAAGTATATGAGACAATACTCATGCACTTCCCACCACCAAGCCATGCCTAGAATCACTTTTTGAAGCAGAACTATATTTTAGGATTTCCAATATATTTTGCTTAAGCATCATCAACAGCTACCCTGAGTTAGAGGAGGTGTATTACTGATACAATCAGTTTAAGAAAAAGACTATGCACGAGGATTTAGCTAACAATTCTCTTGATGTGTGAACCAGAAAAAGCATGTGAATAACCAGGTAGTTATAATAAAAAGAAGTGTAAAAGTTAAACTGTACAAGCTCCCATCCCCAGAACGTGCCTGTTTCCTTTTTGCCTGCATGAATTAATCCAAACAAGCATTTGCTTTAAGAAATCCCTCAACCGTAGGACTTCCTTTACTGACACTGAAAATTAACAAAAGTAAATCATATTTTTAGAAACAGTTTCTAAGTCCACTCTTTTCGTATTCTCGCTGTTCATTCCTTGAAATCGGTCACAAACACCCTTTGCCTCCCAGTCCCAGCTGTTGTCCCCCATCTGAGCTGGAGTAACCAATCTCTTCTTCAGAGTTTAGTCAATCAGCTGCTCTTTCTCAGTGTGTCTTTCCAATTCCTTGGTCTCTCCCTGGGAGCTTATTTTATGCTGTCTGAGTGGCCTTTGATTCCCTGCTCCCTGCCCAGGAACTATGTTTTCCATTACAGACCTCTTACTTTAGAGGCATAAACTCATTTCCTTCCTTCCTGGGGAAAAACCCTTTAGTTGATTCAGATAGGCTTCCTTAGAAGGATCAGGTGCTTCACCCCTAATGGCCAATAAACTACCACCTGGCATTCCCATTTCCACCTAGGGATAGCTCAGAGAGTTTTCACTGGCAAGCAAGGCCTTTATGCCCATTGAAGAGTCCCTTTCCCCCTGACATAAACCTATTAGTTATCATCCAGCCAAGATAACAGAGCTAGATTGGGATATTTGTGGAGTCCCTCGCTCCCAGGTTACAAGGCCCCTTTTGCCTACTTAATTATAATTATTGCACATACAAACACTAAGTGTACATGCATAGGCCAGTTAGATGCACAACTGACCAGCTGAGCACACACAGTTGCAAAAGGCTGGATCTACAGTACAAGCTAGGGGGGTATGATGCCTAGCATTCACTAATTTTAAAAGGCTTTGGCAGAGCTTCTGTATTCCCGTGCAAACAAAACCCGCAATAAAACGGGCCTTTCATGTTTTTTAAAAGTCTCCGAGACCTCCCAACTTCCCCCATCACTTAAAGTCACATCTAAATACATTTTTGATATTTAAATAAACTTTTATTTTTTAATTATGCTATTAATTATTATTTTTATCTGACTCAGAAGGCTTAAGAGTGATGGTGTGCAGTGCAATTCATCACAGAAGGGACATGCTCCGGTGATGAATAGTTCTAGGTGCCATCACTCCAGTGATGTATTTTAGTGTAGGAATATAAGAATGAAGTTGAAAAATGAAGGGCATATATTATGTATTGTTGAAGGATGCTGATGAAATCCTAGGTACAATCATTAGTTATCCTCAACATGTGCCAGACTCTGGGTACCAGCCTGCTTTCACAGCCATTTTGTAAATCAAGTGCAGAACTAATGAGAATTTCTGTATGTACTTTACAATGCGAAATTATGCTTATCCTTGTTTGCACTCACTTACTTTTATATATATATATATTTATAATGTGCCCCTCTTGCCACTTCTTAGCAAGTCTGTATCATCTTTAAAACATCAAATAGTCAAATTTGTACATCAAAACATGTCAAATTATGAGACCTCCAAAGAAACCTCTGAGCAGAAAAAGAAAAAAGGGTTCAAACAAATTATTCAAATCCCTCTTCAAAAATATCCCCCAGGAAAAAGCCTGAGAAACTAGCAACGCTTTATAGCATACCCGACAAGGCAACAAACTTTGGCTATGAAGGCCCTTCCTTCAGGAAGTGAGTTCCAGAGTTGAGAGCCTTCTGCTGAGAAGCTGCTGTGTCCAAAAACCTATGACATACAAATGTAGGGCAAATTTTCAAGAGATCCACACCCACAATTAGCGCAAGATTTTCAAAACTGTTCAGGACAGTAGTGCCAAACTGTTTAAAAAATCTGGCCACAAGTTGCAATAGGGAGTCAAAGGCACTTTTGAAAACCTGGCATTTATTTAGGTGTTGAAATGGGAGTTAATGATCTATGAGCCAAAGTGTTGCTGTCAAACACTTTGGTAGCTATGGAGAGGGCTTAATCCAAAAGACAAGTCTGTAGTATCCTCACCTAACCAGCTAGAGTCTGGAAAACCATGCTAAGCCACTTCTGTTACCTGACAGTACAGTCACAGTTGAGGATGCACCCTCATAGATGCCACTTTGTTATCAGAGTGGGCATAATCCCTCAAATGAGGGGCAAAATTAATTTAGTCCTCCTCTTCCGAATGTTTCACTCAGCCAACTGGCATCACCTCTGTCTTGCATGAGATGAACTTCCAGGCTTGTATCTCAATGAAATATTTGGAAACTAAAGAGGACTGCTTGTCCACGTTCAGTGAGAAGGATACAGAGGAAAGTATCATCTGCACAATGCTGTACCTGCAACAAACTTTTTCATTGTCTTCATTAAGGGAGTCACATGTGCATTGAACAAGAAGGTAAAAGAAATGATCGTTACAAACTCTGTGTCATAAATAGAAAGGGAAGGGTAAACCCCTTTAAAATCCCTCCTGGCCAGAGGAAATCTCCTCTCACCTGTAAAGGGTTAAGAAGCTAAAGGTAACCTCGCTGGCACCTGACCAAAATGACCAATGAGGAGACAAGATACTTTAAAAAGCTGGGAGGAGGGAGAGAAACAAAGGGTTTGTGTGTCTGTCTACATTTTGTCTTTGCCGGAGATAGACCAGGAATGAAGCCTTAGAACTTTTAGTAAGTAATCTAGCTAGGTATGTGTTAGATTATGATTTCTTTAAATGGCTGAGAAAAGAATTGTGCTGAATAGAATAACTATTTCTGTCTGTGTATCTTTTTTGTAACTTAAGGTTTTTGCCTAGAGGGGTTCTCTATGTTTTGAATCTAATTACCCTGTAAGGTATTTACCATCCTGATTTTACAGGGGGGATTTCTTATTTCTAATTACTTCTATTTTTATTAAAAGTCTTCTTGTAAGAAAACTGAATGCTTTTTCATTGTTCTCAGATCCAGGGGTTTGGGTCTGTGGTCACCTATGCAAATTGGTGAGGCTTTTTATCCAACATTTCCCAGGAAAGGGAGGGTGCAAGTGTTGGGAGGATTGTTCATTGTTCTTAAGATCCAAGGGTCTGGGTCTGTAGTCACCTAGGCAAATTGGTGAGGCTTTTTACCAAACCTTGTCCAGGAAGTAGGGTGCAAGGTTTTTGGGAAGTATTTTGGGGGGAAAGACGTGTCCAAACAGCTCTTCCCCAGTAACCAGTATTTGTTTGGTGGTGGTAGCAGCCAATCCAAGGACAAAAGGGTGGAATATTTTGTACCTTGGGGAAGTTTTGACCTAAGCTGGTAAAGATAAGCTTAGGAGGTTTTTCATGCAGGTCCCCACATCTGTACCCTAGAGTTCAGAGTGGGGGAGGAACCTTGACATGGTGGCAGCGGTGGGATTAACCTGAAATCATTTTGAGATCCAGTTGAGATTTTTTTGAACTAGAAATACAGATTTTAAAAAAGGAGATTTTTTTTTCTTTCCTTTAGAAAGGAAGTCCAGAAGCAGCTGAAACTGAAAGCAGCTTGTTTTTTTCTCTGCTTTGTGGCCAAGCAGAGACAAAAGGGGATTATCTTTGTGAATTGCAGGTTTTCTTTGCCTGGAGGCAGGGTACTTAACTCCTGTAGGGAAATTCACAGTCTTCCAACCCAGAGTTTTTTTTTCCCTAAAAGTAAATAGAAGGGGGGGTGTTCTACCCATTTGCCTGGAGACAAAAGTGGCAGGGTTTTTTTTTGGATTTTGAGTTTTTACAAGGAGCACAAGTTTAAAAAGGAAACTTGTTTTTTCTTTGGGCTGGGTAAACAGGTTTCCAAGTAGTTGGAAGTTTTTTGCTTTGATTTGGGCCCAGAGCAGAGACAAGGGAATTGTCTTTTTCTGTAGGCTGACAATCACTATCAGAGAATAGGTATTCTATTCCAGCACAGCAAAATTTTACAGCCAAGTTTTGTTTGTTTATTTCTAAACTTTGGGTGTAAAGTTAGTTAAAAACAGAGAGGTTAGAATGACCAAATCCGCGGCTCGACTACAGCTGGAATTAGCCAGATTTCAGGCTGAGGAAAGACAAAGGGAACATGAAAGACAGATAGAACTCATGCGGCTGAAGAAGGAGGAGAAGGAACAAGAAAGGGAGGCAGCGAAAGAGGCAGCAAAAGAGGCAGAACAACACCAAGCGGCTGCTCACAGGAGAGCTATGGAAGCAAGGGACAAAGAACTGGAGGAGAAGGAAAAAGAGAGGAAGTATGTGGAGGAGATAGAGAAGATAAAGGCTCAGCAGAATATCCCAACAAACCCTAGCAATCCTTCTCCAAGTACCACTTCCCATCCCAGAAAGTTCCCCACCTACAAGGCAGGCGATGATACTGAGGCCTTCCTAGAAAACTTCGAAAGGGCCTGCCTTGGGTACAACATCTCTACTGACCAATACATGGTAGAGCTGAGGCCACAGCTCAGTGGACCCTTAGCTGAGGTGGCAGCTGAAATGCCTAAAGAACACATGAACAAGTATGAACTGTTTAAATCCAAGGCAAGAGTCAGAATGGGGATAACACCGGAGCAGTCTCGTCGGAGGTTCAGAGCCCTAAGGTGGAAACCAGACGTGTCATTTACCCGACATGCCTACCACATTGTGAAACATTGGGATGCCTGGATATCAGGAGCAAATGGTGAGTCTCCAGTAAATTTGCCCTTCCTAATGCAAATGGAACAATTCTTAGAGGGTGTTCCTGAGGAAATAGAAAGATACATCCTAGATGGGAAGCCCAAAACTGTAATCGAGGCAGGAGAGATTGGAGCCAGATGGGTGGAGGTGGCAGAGAAGAAAAAAACTGGTCGCAGTTGGAGCGGAAACCAGAAAGGACAACCCCAGACCACACCCTATTACCGGGGGCCGCCCAAAGCCCCACCTACCTCCCAAAGAACCCTCCAGACCCCTTATCGTCCCACCACCCCGTTCTCCAGCAACCCTCCTCGCCCCAGTGACCCGTCAGCTGGACGATGTTTTAAATGTAACGAGCTGGGGCATGTAAAGGCCAACTGCCCCAAGAACCCCAACAGATTACAGTTCATTGCACCGGAATCACACCAGAGGTCCACAGGCCCAGATACCTCCCAGATACCCTTGGAGCGGAGGGAAACTGTGAGTGTGGGCGGGAAGAAGGTCACCGCGTGGAGGGACACCGGAGCACAAGTGTCAGCTATCCATGCTTCCTTAGTGGACCCTAAGTTAATCAACCCAGAGATCCAAGTGACAATTCAACCCTTCAAGTCCAACTCTTTCGATTTGCCTACAGCCAAGTTGCCTGTCCAGTACAAGGGCTGGTCAGGAACGTGGACTTTTGCAGTCTATGATGATTATCCCATCCCCATGCTGTTGGGGGAAGACTTGGCCAATCATGTGAAGCAGGCCAAGAGGGTGGGAACGGTCACCCGCAGCCAGGCTAAACAAGCCGTGAGGCCTAGCTCTGTTCCGGAAACTTCTATCAGGACCCGGTCAGAGGTGATGGACCCGGACCCCAGACCAATGTCTGCAACAGCAGTAGTGGATCCAGTCCCAGAGACCCAGACGGAACCAGTCCCAGAACCGGAACCAGCCGAACAACCAACACCAGACCCATTGCCAGCACTGAATCCAGTACTTGCAACCTCAACACCAGAGGGCCCCACCGACCCTGAACTGGTAGCAGCCGATAACCCTACACAAGAGGCTCAGCCGGAGCCTGAATCCCAACATAGTGCACCAGCGGAGAGCGGTTCACAGTCAACAGAAACAGCTCTATCCCCTATATCACTTCCAGAGGGACCAAGCCTAGGTCCACAATCCAATGAGGAACTGATGTCTCCAGCATCAAGGGAACAGTTCCAGACCGAACAGGAAGCAGATGAAAGCCTCCAGAGAGCTTGGACGGCGGCACGGAGCAACCCACCGCCTCTCAGCTCTTCTAATCGATCCAGGTTTGTTGTAGAAAGAGGACTTTTATACAAGGAAACTCTTTCTGGTGGACACCAGGAAGACTGGCATCCTCAGAGACAGTTGGTAGTTCCAACTAAATACCGGGCCAAGCTCTTGAGCTTAGCCCATGATCACCCTAGTGGCCATGCTGGGGTGAACAGGACCAAAGACCGTTTGGGGGGGTCATTCCACTGGGAGGGAATGGGCAAGGATGTTTCTACCTATGTCCAGTCTTGTGAGGTGTGCCAAAGAGTGGGAAAGCCCCAAGACCAGGTCAAAGCCCCTCTCCAGCCACTCCCCATCATTGAAGTTCCATTTCAGCGAGTAGCTGTGGATATTCTGGGTCCTTTTCCGAAAAAGACACCCAGAGGAAAGCAGTACATACTGACTTTCATGGATTTTGCCACCCGATGGCCGGAAGCAGTAGCTCTAAGCAACACCAGGGCTAACAGTGTGTGCCAGGCACTAGCAGACATTTTTGCCAGGGTAGGTTGGCCCTCCGACATCCTCACAGATGCAGGGACTAATTTCCTGGCAGGAACTATGAAAAACCTTTGGGAAGCTCATGGGGTAAATCACTTGGTTGCCACTCCTTACCACCATCAAACAAATGGCATGGTGGAGAAGTTTAATGGAACTTTGGGGGCCATGATACGTAAATTCGTAAATGAGCACTCCAATGATTGGGACCTAGTGTTGCAGCAGTTGCTCTTTGCCTACAGAGCTGTACCACACCCCAGTTTAGGGTTTTCCCCATTTGAACTTGTATATGGCCGTGAGGTTAAGGGGCCATTGCAGTTGGTGAAGCAGCAATGGGAGGGATTTACACCTTCGCCAGGAACTAACATTCTGGACTTTGTAACCAACCTACAAAACACCCTCCGAACCTCTTTAGCCCTTGCTAAAGAAAACTTACAGGATGCTCAAAAAGAGCAAAAAGCCTGGTATGATAAACATGCCAGAGAGCGTTCCTTCAAAGTAGGGGACCAGGTCATGGTCTTAAAGGCGCTCCAGGCCCATAAAATGGAAGCATCGTGGGAAGGGCCATTCATGGTCCAGGAGCGCCTGGGAGCTGTTAATTATCTCATAGCATTCCCCACCTCCAACCGAAAGCCTAAGGTGTACCATATTAATTCTCTAAAGCCCTTTTATTCCAGAGAATTAAAGGTTTGTCAGTTTACAGCCCAGGGAGGAGACGACGCTGAGTGGCCTGAAGGTTTCTACTACGAAGGGAAATGTGCTGGTGGTGTGGAAGAGGTGAACCTCTCCATGACCCTTGGGCGTATGCAGCGACAGCAGATCCAGGAGCTGTGCACTAGCTACGCGCCAACGTTCTCAGCCACCCCAGGACTGACTGAACGGGCATACCACTCCATTGACACAGGTAATGCTCGCCCAATTAGAGTCCAACCTTACCGGGTGTCTCCTCAAGCTAAAACTGCTATAGAACGGGAGATCCGGGATATGTTACAGATGGGTGTAATCCGCCCCTCTGAAAGTGCATGGGCATCTCCAGTGGTTCTAGTTCCCAAACCAGATGGGGAGATACGTTTTTGCGTGGACTACCGTAAGCTAAATGCTGTAACTCGCCCAGACAACTATCCAATGCCACGCACAGATGAACTATTAGAGAAACTGGGACGGGCCCAGTTCATCTCTACCTTGGACTTAACCAAGGGGTACTGGCAGGTACCGCTAGATGAATCTGCCAAGGAAAGGTCAGCCTTCACCACACATCTCGGGCTGTATGAATTTAATGTACTCCCTTTCGGGCTGCAAAATGCACCCGCCACCTTCCAAAGACTTGTAGATGGTCTCCTAGCGGGATTAGGAGAATATGCAGTCGCCTACCTTGACGATGTGGCCATATTTTCGGATTCCTGGGCAGACCACCTGGAACATCTACAAAAAGTCCTTGAGCGCATAAGGGAGGCAGGACTAACTGTTAAGGCTAAGAAGTGTCAAATAGGCCTAAACAGAGTGACTTACCTTGGACACCAGGTGGGTCAAGGAACTATCAGCCCCCTACAGGCCAAAGTGGATGCTATCCAAAAGTGGCCTGTCCCAAAGTCAAAGAAACAGGTTCAATCCTTCTTAGGCTTGGCCGGTTATTACAGACGATTTGTACCGCACTACAGCCAAATCGCCGCCCCACTGACAGACCTAACCAAAAAGAAACAGCCAAATGCTGTTCAGTGGACCGAAAAGTGTCAGAAGGCCTTTAACAAGCTAAAAGCGACCCTCATGTCTGACCCTGTACTAAGGGCCCCAGACTTTGACAAACCGTTCCTAGTAACCACAGATGCGTCCGAGCGTGGTGTGGGAGCAGTTTTAATGCAGAAAGGACCTGATCAAGAATTCCACCCTGTAGTGTTCCTCAGCAAAAAACTGTCTGAGAGGGAAAGCAACTGGTCAATCACTGAAAAAGAATGTTACGCCATTGTCTACGCTCTGGAAAAGCTACGCCCATATGTTTGGGGACGGCGTTTCCACCTGCAAACCGACCATGCTGCACTGAAGTGGCTTCACACCGTCAAAGAAAATAACAAAAAACTTCTTCGGTGGAGTTTAGCTCTCCAAGATTTTGATTTCGACATCCAACACATCTCAGGAGCTTCTAACAAAGTGGCTGATGCACTCTCACGTGAAAGTTTCCCAGACTCAACTGGTTAAAATAGTCCTTGAGATGTGGAAAATATTGTTAGTCTTTATGTACTTGGTAGCATATTTAGAGATGCATGTGTCTTATTAACTCTGTTTTCCTAGAGCTCCAGGAAGAAATCCCAGCCAGTGTTTCACCCTAGCTGAGATTTGGGGGGCGTGTCATAAATAGAAAGGGAAGGGTAAACCCCTTTAAAATCCCTCCTGGCCAGAGGAAATCTCCTCTCACCTGTAAAGGGTTAAGAAGCTAAAGGTAACCTCGCTGGCACCTGACCAAAATGACCAATGAGGAGACAAGATACTTTAAAAAGCTGGGAGGAGGGAGAGAAACAAAGGGTTTGTGTGTCTGTCTACATTTTGTCTTTGCCGGAGATAGACCAGGAATGAAGCCTTAGAACTTTTAGTAAGTAATCTAGCTAGGTATGTGTTAGATTATGATTTCTTTAAATGGCTGAGAAAAGAATTGTGCTGAATAGAATAACTATTTCTGTCTGTGTATCTTTTTTGTAACTTAAGGTTTTTGCCTAGAGGGGTTCTCTATGTTTTGAATCTAATTACCCTGTAAGGTATTTACCATCCTGATTTTACAGGGGGGATTTCTTATTTCTAATTACTTCTATTTTTATTAAAAGTCTTCTTGTAAGAAAACTGAATGCTTTTTCATTGTTCTCAGATCCAGGGGTTTGGGTCTGTGGTCACCTATGCAAATTGGTGAGGCTTTTTATCCAACATTTCCCAGGAAAGGGAGGGTGCAAGTGTTGGGAGGATTGTTCATTGTTCTTAAGATCCAAGGGTCTGGGTCTATAGTCACCTAGGCAAATTGGTGAGGCTTTTTACCAAACCTTGTCCAGGAAGTAGGGTGCAAGGTTTTTGGGAAGTATTTTGGGGGGAAAGATGTGTCCAAACAGCTCTTCCCCAGTAACCAGTATTTGTTTGGTGGTGGTAGCAGCCAATCCAAGGACAAAAGGGTGGAATATTTTGTACCTTGGGGAAGTTTTGACCTAAGCTGGTAAAGATAAGCTTAGGAGGTTTTTCATGCAGGTCCCCACATCTGTACCCTAGAGTTCAGAGTGGGGGAGGAACCTTGACACTCTGGCTATGAAAGCCCCCTGGAGGAAGCGAGTTCCAGAGTTGAGAACCTTCTGCTGAGAAGCTGCAGTGTCTAAAGGCCAAGACATACAAATGTAGGGCAAATTTTCAGGAGATCTTCACCCACATACTGTAACCCTCAAGACAGAGATGCATTTGGTCAGTACTACTCTCAGATCCCTCTGAGGAAAGAATGGAGTGATTCAAGTATAAGTGTTACAAGAAATTCTATTTGAACCCTGGGAACAGTTTTTATGAACTTTTGCAATTATGTATTAGATATCTATTGCATCAATGGTTTTTAACCTCTTCTATACTGAAAGCCCCTCTTCCATAGTGGAATCACCTGGGACCCTGACCTTGTTTAGCTGGGCCACCCATTTAGCTATATGAGAAGGGTAGGTGGCCACATCTCCTTCACACCTGTTTGCTGCTCTCAGGTTAAGAACTCACATTTGACATTATTGTTAGAAAAGATGAGCTGGATTGTTTCCTGCCTCCATGAGTAAGGCAGATGGAAACCTAGAAGATCCATTTTGGGAGTCCACAGAAGAAAGATTTCTGGGAGGATCTTCTGGTTTGTGGGGCCAATACTCTGCTTCTTCCATGGAGTGAGGCAAATTATGACCCCACTAGCCGGCAGTGGAATGATACCAGGGAAAATTCAGCAAAACAGATGAATAATTCCAACATAGGGCACAAATTGGCCTTTAATCTATTAATATCAACTTGTATTTATTATTCCAAAAATGCTTTATTTGATCATAGTTAACTCATTACAGCACTTAGGACATTTAATTTAGTTATCAATTTTCTTTTTTTAATTGGGTGCATCTAAAGCACCTTAACTACTGTTAAATAAAAAACTTACTAAAAATTGCAAATGCCCATGTAAACAATATTTTAAGAAGAGATTCATGGAGGAAATTTCTTTCCCACAAATATTAACCCCAAATATATTCTGACATAAAAATGTTGCTTATTTATTTTTCTAGGTAAAGGAATATCATAGATCGATCCTATAAGGATACAATGGATTATCTAGCTATCTAGCTATCTATCATGCTTCTAATAAGCCTATTGCTGTAGTATCTAGGTAGATTACATTGTTAGCATGTGTGATCAATAAGTCAATCATAAAAGAATGGTTTCAAACTGATCTACTGCAGCCTGGAACTGAAAATGTACTGGGAAGATCCAAAAACTGTTAAATTGTACCCATTAAAATATTAATTTCAAATATTTCTTCTGAGTCTTTCTGATAACTTATCTTCTGGTACTTAAATGCTATTGCAATCTTATTACATCAGGAGAATACAGTTGTTAGACAGCAGAGGAAGGCTCTGGGGTATAGTCTCAAAACAGAGATTAAAGGGGTCCATTCTTGCCTCACAAATGAACCACCCAAATTAGTTTGTCTAGAAGCTCTTGGTCCTGGAAAACTTCCAGAAGATTTTGGAGAGGAAATGCACCACTCCAAAAAATGGTGCATTAATTAACTAGTAGCTGAGATATGCGACCAGTTCAAACAAGTTAGTTTGAAAATGATGCCCATCTAATAGCAGCCACAACTCAATCTAGGAAGGACAGAAGTGAGGGAAACACCACTTTTCTGCAAGTATTAACGTCACCCATCAGTGAAGGCATCAGACTTCAAATCACTAAGATGTACAAAGCCTCTAGGTCATGCTGGACTGATCCTGAAGATGAAGATTGGCACAGCAGTGAGGAATATCTTATTCCATCTTTTACTAATCAGCAAATGAACCCTCTCCCCTCAGAAGAGGTCTTAAAGTCCTTAATGACTGAGGCCACCTCCAATCTTTGGCATTTCGTATATACCAGATGACCGTATGACAAGTCAAACTGGTGAAGATATGTCTTTACAACCCCATAAATATGGACCTTGACTTATGTAATTCACATATAGGAGAATGTGGGTCTTTCTGTTCCTCTGGTCTGATTAACGAAGAGATTTATTAGTATAATTGGTACAAGCTTTAATGAGTGTATATATATATATATTTAATGAGTATATACAAAATATAAAAGAAGAGGTGTGTGTGCGTGTATATATATATATATAGTTGCACTTTCAGAACAAGGAGTTTTGGTAACCATATCACTTCCTAACTATCCATTTAAAATGCATAATTTCAAAATTATTCATTTTTAAAAAAAGTATACTGCATGCATTGATTCTGTTTCATAGTGTATCTTAGTAGAATTTGGCATTTGCTGCTCCCTGTTATTAATCTTTAAACATTTTGCAGCAGTAAGATAATTTTTCTTTTATGTATGGTTGAAAAATCTGAAGCACTGAGATGACGATCGCCAGTATAACTTAATTTCAAAGGTAATTAATGAGACTGCATTTTAATGAGCTTTTTTATGTAGTATTGTGAACTGGGCTGTTTCATGATGCCATTGTTCTCTCACTGCTAGAAGGAAAAAAAAGCAGAACTTGGTGAAATTAATCTAAAACAGACCTATCCCCCCTTCTCCAAATAATCCTATGCAGCAATTTGCATTTATTTTTCTTTAGAGGTGATTTTTGTAGCAAACAAGCAATTATTTCAAAGTTCTGATGGGGGGGGGTAGTAGATTTCTGTCATACTCTTATTGTTTATGACCTTTCATTCATTATTTTGTGATTTAATATTCTGTTTCCCCCCAGTTTGCAAAGAAATCAGGTCTAATCAGAATCAGTGGTGTCTAAAGGATGTAAGCAAACCCATTATTTTTATGGAATAATTTATTTTCTTCATCAAACGATTTCCGAATGGTAGTGTCCTTTAACTCTTTATTAATAGTTTATGCAGAATTACCAGTGGAGTGACAAGGTATGTGTGGGGGATAGGTTATGCATTCTAAGGCTGCAATTTAATGAATATTACTATAAGCTGTATCTGTTAATGACTTATACATGGGTGTAAACATAACAGAAATATGTGCATAATAGTTTAGGGTTGGGAAAACCCAGAGCCATTTTGTTTCTAACGTGTGATCTGTTGTTGGCCAAAATGCTCGGCAGCAATCTAGATATCGTCCAAAATCAGAACGTCAGCTTCAAACTGGTTTATATTCCGAAAGATTTAGATTCAGATCCCTGGATCTGTACCTGCCCCTATTGCTATGGATGGAACTTAAGACGGAAGAGGCTTATTTTCCAGTTCCAGTTTGGATGCATCTGGAATCTCATAATGAAGGCCAATCTTGTGACACTTCCATGATCCAGTCTAGTGGAAATCTCACAACAGCTGCTGAGCTCATAAGATTTCTGCACGTTGGGCCAAAAATATGCAAGAACAACTTGAGAAGTTTTGGTGCAGTCGAATCTCATTTTAAACACAAACCCTAGCCCTTCTTTGGACTTTTATATTAGTTAAGAAGGAATATATTGGCCTAAACTGTCAAAGGTATTAACAGGACCCTGTCACTGTCTGATATTAAACAATTTTAAACAAGGTTGGGGTTTGGTATAGAGAGACTTCAGCATCCTTAATACCATGGCAAACACACCATTAACATTATTTAAAACCTTTTAGTAAAGATTCAGAAAAGAAGGAAAAATGGTTAAAGCATTTGAAATATAAAGCTCTACAACAGGTTTTCATTTTAGCAGCATCCCTTGTTCCCAATCCGTTTAGCTGGAGAGAGTTTTTAGAAGGAAAATTTCCTTTGTTTGACAGTCTCCATGGTATCAAAAATGATAAATATCCTTTTGTGGGAAAAGAGGAGTTGAGACAGGTTGGGGCTTTTGTTAATACTGTTGTTGTTTAATTCTGATCCTGTTTCCTAAGAAGACAAAACAAGACAAACACACAGAAAAGGGGAGCAAAAAGAACAGCAAAGATAAAAATGCAGCTTCCATCTCTGTTGCTGTCCCTTGCAGTCTCACTGCTGGAGAGACAAAGGCACGGCACGGGGTCTTATCAGCCACTCCAAGACTTGGCAAACTTGTACCGGCACTGAGCTGTTTAGGGCATTGTTTTTAGCTGCCTCTCTGGTCACAGGCTTAAAGCAGTGTTGCAAAGTATGCAGTTTTGGCTGGTTAAGCCAGACTCTTGTTAGATAAAAGGCAAAAGGAGAGGGATAAGAAAGAGAGGAAATAAAATAGGGAAGGAAAAGGACACCTGGGAGTATAGGGTGGGGTGACAAAGTCTCACATCTCAGGTGATACCTGGGATTTAGCTGAAGCCAAAAGAATTGGCAATGTCATCTGAGTCTCTCTCTGGCCTCATCTGTCTAGGACATCTCTCAGGATCAGGATGACAAAGGCCTGGGTCCTAAGAGATGGTAGGAGTGGCAACCATGTTGGTGAAGCTCACTCCAGTAACCAATTTTTCTCCCCAAAGTCTTTTTCTTTAAGGCCCCAAAGGCAGTGATGGGTGGAATAGCCAATCCCCTCATTTTGTCCACCAGTTAAACCTAAAATCTGACATACTGATTTTGGTTTATTCATTTTCAGTCTTCACTTCCTCTTGTTTACCAGGGATGATCTTAGCACAGTCCTTGAGTTATGTCAGGGGCCCTTTTCGTTTGGACTAATTCAGTCTGTCTGTCTCCCTTTTGTACCTTTCCCCGTCAACATTTATTATGCGTTATTGTGACATCTAATGAACTTTCATTCACTTTTTTTACACTGGAGCTCACAGTTAGGGTAAATGTGTAGGCCCAATTATTACACAAGGCCTCAACCCCTGAGCACTGCATACGGCTACACTGGATCTGAACACCAGCTCTTCAGTCCATTTTCAACAGAAATCAGAACTTGCAAAACCCAAACTGGACAGAACATACTGCATAATATGGAATGTGTGTACAATGCCACTCTTTAGGGGTCTCTGTCAACGGAGAGCTATTATAATGCTTACTGTGTGAGAAAAGAAAACTATTTCCCTATAAATCTTGTTCTTGGAGGGTATAATAGAGCCCATGCCATCTCTTTCTCAGGGAATGTGGGATGAATGTTTGCATTTTGTATGGCTTCTATCTTTGCTTAAAATAAAGAACAATTAGGCAATTTCTCAGTAGAGTGAGTGTCATATGACTTGCAAACATGCCGTGGCCAAGAAGGCTCATCTTCAACTGCTAGACTATCAAGACTGTTGGTTTAATCTACCGCACTTGTTAGTCCACAGTTAAGAAGCAGACACAGTCCCACAGAAGTTTCACTTTATCACATTATATATTTGTGCCTAAGTCAAGCTGGCTGCTACACGTGTGAATCGTTTTCTGTTGAATGAAGGGTTTGGCTTTTATGTGAAAAGTGTATCATGGTATTACTATTATGATTTATGATTTGTTTTACTGTAGCACCTGGGAGCCCTAGTCATGGACTGGTGCCCACTGTAGATACAACAAAAAGACAACCCCTGTCCCAAAGAGCTTACATAGGGACTAGTCATAAGAGTGGACTCTAGTAGCTGTTCTCTGCCATTAACACTAGGCTGCCGGCTTTAGGCAGTGAAGGGAGGAAGCCTGTCTCCTACTGGAAACAGGGAACAGAAGCTAGAGAGAAAGCCATTACTCCAGCTAGACTTTGACAGGGACACTGAGGCCAGGTCTACACTTAAAATGCTGCAGCGGCTGCTGTCGTGCTTCAATGAAGATGCTAGTACGCTGGAGGGAGAGCTTCTCCCATCAGTGGAGTTAATCCATCTCAGCGAGAGGCGGTAGCTATATTGGTAGGAGAAGCCCTCCTGCTGACATAGCACAGTCTATGCAGGGCGTTAGGTGGGTATAACTACATCACTCGGGTGTGTATTTTTCAAACCTCTGAGCGATGTAGTTATACCCATGTAAGTTTATAGTATAGACATGGCCTAAGGCTAACTACCCTGCTCTCATGTGAGGTAACACATTTTCAGCCCTCATAGAGGCATGGATTTATATGGGCAGTCTGGAAGTGCATCTCCAATTTTAAATTGAACAAAACATACAATATGACAACATTGTAAATGTGCTACTAGGATGCAGAAATAAACACTATTATCAAAAATGTGGCTTGATTCTAACACAGCCCCACACACGCATGTCTCAGTGATTTACACACATGTACCCAGAGGAATGTGCACAAGTAGGCATGTTTAGCATGAGTGCAAAGGCATACGTCTTTGGGACCTAAAAGTCAAGCACAGAATCTTAAATGATCATGAGGAGACATGACCTCAGTTCTACATCTCACAGAGAGCAAAAACCTCCAGCAGCTGGCTTCAAACAGTTAACAGCTAGTTTGATAACATATTGATAAATGCTTCACACTTCTACTAATTTTATTTTCTAGCATCTGTGTTTTGTGATTGTCAGAGGCAGAGCTAAATTGTGTGAGATCAAAATTATCATTCTAGCAACATACTAGTGTGTTTTAAATGCTCCAAATAGGTTTAAACAGATTCCTGAATGGAAAATATAGCTTTATAAGAGATATTTTAAAAGAAATTCTTCACAAGACAAATAGTTTTTTGCCAAATAGTTTAAAAGGTTTTTGAAAAAATAAAGATTTGTAAATACTAATACTGTGTCAATGAAAACTGAGTCCTTGTAATATGGTGATTATAGAATGCAATCTGCTACTAATGGGGAAAGCCACTTAAATTCAAACCTAGCAAATGACCTTATCTGTGATCATTCCCAGGAATGGGCTCAAACCACATAATTCACATCTGGAGTTTGAACACACCGAGGCGGGAAAGTGTTTGGATGTTAGGATTTGTTTCAATCCATGGGTGGTGGAGAGCAGAGGCTTAGGAAAAATCATAGCCACATCTGCCTTCAGATTTCAAACCTGCACAGAGGTTATATAGTTTGAGCTCATCTCTAGTAATTACCAGAAATCTGAGATTTTTTAGGAGCTTTCTTAACTCAATGCAACAAACAAAATGAAACCTTGGTTGGTAAACACATGGAAATGTCTTTTAAAATGACTAAATCCCACTTTATCACTCATTGCAGGGCTAGCAGACCTTCTCCCTATTTCCTTGTGTTATTACTTTCTGTGCTCTGAAGGGCATTCTAGAGCATGTACAATCTGCACACAATATGCAATCATCACATCACAACCCTGGGTAAATGCACCTGTGGAAGTTAAGAGGGGGTGGAAATTACTCTGGGGTAGATTCCACTCTGTTTCAATGATGTAGTGTTCCAGTTACACTCAATCACATGTGTATGTAAAAGTAATATTGATAAATGATATAGGGTAATGTCTTTCCCCCCCAGTGTAGGTAAAGAGGGAAAGGATTTGCAGAGTTAGCACAGGGGAGGTGAATGACTGTACACCTCAGATCTTTGGAAGCACTCTGCATGCTGTTCCTCTGAGGGGATGTGGTATGTAGCTATATGACTGTAGGATTTTTTTTCTTATGTACTGCACCTTTAAATTTTTACAAATCTGCTGCCTGCTGGAAGTAGCTGCCCTTTTTCACTCTGTTCAGATGCAATCTGTTGGAGAAGAGAGGTACACACACTGTGCCATCTCAAGACTGGATGTAGGTTAATTTGTGGCCCTGATTATATTAATTTGTGGCCCTGATTATATTAAACATTCATTTGGGTTCTTTAATAGAGAATGTAATTAATACCCACAGAAAAAGTAATGCCATGTGATGCTTGAGCCCCAGTCCTGCAATTTCTACACACACCCACAACTCTCATAAAAGTCTATGGGTTTTCTGAGAACCTTTCATTTTGCATATGGAGCTCTGGGGCACCTTTTTGGAAATTTTTCTTACTCCTTAAAGCACTCAGTTGGTTAAGGGAGGCATAGATCAAAAAGAGCTTTAAGTCAAAATGAGTTTTTGAAGGAAAAATGCTCCTTGTAATAGCTCTAGGTGATCTTTGAAAAGGGAGCAAATAACAACCACAACAAAAAAAATGCATTTATTTAGCACCCATCACAGCACAGCTATCCCTGGGCACTTGACAAAACTTGCGTGTTTGCATTAAAGAAACGCTGAGAGATCACTGAATATGAATATATGTAAATCACAATATAAACTTCCAAAACATTGCTTATAACAACTGTTTTATTAAGTCACTCTCTCTTTGAGTTTTCGTGAGTTTAGGGGAAGAGGCAGGTCACATTTCAGAGTTTTCTCTCAGCTTTCAAATGTATTTGAGTTGTGTGCCATGAAGTGTATGAGTTTGAAGAATCCAGATTTGGGAAGGTATTTGGAGATATCATCTGATTTATAATAGTGACTCTGCAAGTCATCCAGAACAGGAACAAGCATGAAGGTTTGTTTATTTGAAGGAGACACAAGTTGCTACTCCTTGCCTTTTTTTAGCTGTATTCGTCAATAAAATATGATCAGAGTTTTGGGGAGACTCATGAAGTTTCCATCTGTACGGCAGCCAGTCAGAACCTGTCAACACAATTTTTGGAAACTGTATGGAAAACATTAGCAGAATTAAAAGCAATCTAAATATACAGTCAGGTAGCATGTGGATATAACAGGATGGCAAACACCTTATTTTTTTTAAACAAAGAAAAGGATTTGCTATTAGATAGATTTGAATGGCTAGGCAGTGCTGGAGAACATTCTGTGTTGATCACATGTAAAAACTACAGTAAACAAAATGAATTAACTCTCCAGTTACGCCAATATATTCAGAAGTAGCCAAGTCACTCTTGCTATCAGTCTTTCACATTGTTGTGAATTACTGTGTGACTAAAGGGCCAAATTCCTGCTACATAGGGGATTTTGGCCACTCTTGCAAATCCTCTGGCCTCACCTCACAGCTTCCAGCTGCCCACTCATTGACCATAGAGGGGCCTGCTGCAGAGTGCTGGTCCTTAGCATGCCAAATAGGGGGTACAGGTCACATTCATCCCTGCTCCAATGCAGAGCCCGGCACTGATGTAGCAATCTGGTGAGAATGTTACATGTCCTCCTGTGCCCAATTTGCAGAAGACATGAGTCTGTTAGAACCCCTGGGTCTAGAGTGTGGCTTTTAAGATCAAGCAGCAGAGACTTATCTGTTCAGCTTATGGTTCAGTCCCCTTGTGCCCATCGAGAAAGCAGCCATCACCTAAGTGAGGCTTGCTCAGTATCTGAACTGCTGTGGGTCTCAGATGCTCAGAGAAAAGGTATCTCTGTCCAGAAGGAGTTCATAACTCACAGGTCAGTGTGTGTTAACATCTCTTTCTGTGCCCAGTCCACAGAAGCTGTGGGTCTGCTTCAGCTTGAGAGGCTGAATCTCCAGCTCAAGCTGCAGTGATTCATGCTTTTGGTGGAAGAGGTCCCCACTTTAATCCCCAGTGTTGGCCAAAATGGTGGTCATCACATGGACCAACGGGATGCAGCTTGCACCCTCCCTATCCTAGGGCTGCCCAAGGGCTGATCCAATTCCCAGTGCAGTTAGGGCAGTCTTGAGGGATGCTGTAACTTGAGCCCTGGCTGTCATGGCCTCTATGGACTTTGTCACAGCCAGATAATTGCTGGCTACCACTTCTGTTGCCTGGAATTCATCCTTTACTGACCCCAGCATGTTTCCCTGAACTGGGGGCTCCTGTGGGGAAGACAGTACAGAGCAGACTATGTTGGCTCTGTGAATAGTGGAGAAGGCCTATTGCACTGGGCATATTCCCCAGTGGGGAAACAGCTTATAGCTGCTATGGTACTATTTGGACCAGCTTATCGGGCATAAAGGGCCTATAGGAAGGGTGACCAGATAGCAAGTGTGAAAATCAGAACAGAAGGTGGGGGGTAATAGGCACCTGAAAAAGCCCTGAATATCAGAACTGTCCCTATAAAATCGGGACATCTGGTCACCCTACCTCTAGGACACTGAAGATTTCTGCCTTTTGCCACCATTCACATATCCCGGCTCCACCCAGTGGCTTTTTGCTGAATTTAGGGCCTTGCTCACATATGGCAGGGAGGCAACCTTGGGTCCCAAAGAGTTTGCTGAATATCACAAGACCCCTTTTGTTCTCTGTGCACTAAATGAAGTGACACAGATTGCTGATGTATTATGTATCTATTTTGTGCTCATTACAAACAAAATGTCATGACAGAGAAGTGTCACCTGCTAACATCTTCCAGTGTAAGATTAGTGATTGAAAGGAAGGGGAATAAATTCCTGTGAGTGATTGTCAGAGGAAGGTGAAAGAATTAAACAAGAGGAGGAAGAGGAAGGAAAACGTTTCACGTGTGATGGATTTTTGATGTTTTGATAATATATATTTAATAAATTCCAGACACGTGAAGCACCAAGAATCTCTCTCTCTCCCTCTCTCAGGATATGTCTACACTGACACTGCAAGTTGTAATCCCCAGCTCAAGGATGTGCAGCTGTGGCAGCATGACTGGTGGGAGGGGCTAAATACCCCAAGTACAATCCTGTCCAATACCATAGGTACGTAATCAGGGCGTCCAGCCCCACCCAGCACTTACACTACTGCAGCTACACTTCAGGTTTTAGTGTGGTAGCTCAACCAGAACTAGCGAGGGTACATCTCCTCAAGCTGGCATTTACACCTTCCAGCTCCCATGTAGATAGCTCCAGTGTAATTTGCACTACATTTACTGTACAACACACAGTATGGTAGACCCTATGTAGCATGCCCTGCACATAAAAACCCATTAAGGGGAAAGGAGACTCTGGAAGCACCCTGTGCTTGTGGACTTTCCACCAAATTGTTCCATCAGAGGCTACATTTGCTGTCAAATTGTCAGAATGTTCAGTCCCTGACCCACAGATTCCCCCCAAGCTCTATGGGAAACTTGGAAGGTCCCACACAGATCTTAGGAGAAACAGTGAGATCCAGAGCAGGCACCTGAAGGCCCTGTTCCTGAGTACTGCTCTCCTGGCCTCCATGGAAGTACAGTGACAACGTCCCACTGAGCAGCCTTCACCTCTCCTACCTCACCCACAATGACATGAATACATGAATGAAAAGAAATGAGATCAAGTAGTCCTAGGCACTTAGATACGATGGGGGACAATGCCACAGAGCCAGCATTCCACCCCTTTCCCTTTCTTCTTCCCTCAGCCAGATATGTCTATCTAGGATTTTATACCAGGTTTCTCACTATCATATCAGAGTGTTTAGCTCCACATGATTTGGTTCCCCTTCACTCAGGAAAGTAGCAGGGACCATCTGGCCTGATATTAGACTCCAGTTACCATGCAAAAGTCTGAAGTAGTGCCAGTGTAGCTGAGGGAAGAATTTGGGATGTACCAATAAGCAAATAATAGCCTGTTAACGTTAGAGTTGAAAATGGCGTTACCGTGCATAGGGGTTCAGATACTATCATAATGGGCACTAATACCAAGCCCAAAGATAGATAATACAATAAAGGAAAGAAGAAAAGGAGTACTTGTGGCACCTTAGAGACTAACCAGTTTATTTGAGCATGAGCTTTCGTGAGCTACAGCTCACTTCATCGGATGCATAGCATATCGTGGAAACTGCAGAAGACATTATATACACACAGAGACCATGAAACAAAACTTCCTCCCACCCCACTGTTAGCAGCAGGACAGTGGGGTGGGAGGAAGTTTTGTTTCATGGTCTCTGTGTGTATATAATGTCTTCTGCAGTTTCCACGATATGCTATGCATCCGATGAAGTGAGCTGTAGCTCACGAAAGCTCATGCTCAAATAAACTGGTTAGTCTCTAAGGTGCCACAAGTACTCCTTTTCTTCTTTCTTTTTACGAATACAGACTAACACGGCTGTTACTCTGAAACCTGACAATAAAGGAACAATTTCTACAACTTCTCTATCTTTAGTTGTTTTTACTGGGAAAAAATATAACCAACAAAATTAACCATGAGGCTAAAAAAATAACAAACACCAATATCTCTTTCGTTTACAGAAATGACAAGGAAGTCATGCCACACTACACAGTGGAACAAATTACAGGGTTATTGAATCAGCAAAGTACAACACTATTTGTAAACAATGTGATACTGGGCTCTGGAGAAATACAGAGGGAGATTTTCTGGCACTATTTGATGACCTACAAAAAATATTAAATCATTAGTTCAAGCAATCAAACAGGGTAAATAAGTGAACAGACTTTCTGCTAAATGACAGTGATGTTCTGTGCTCAGTGTTGATTAGTGTCTTAATTTTAATCAGCTGAGAAATACTGCAGGGGAAATATAAATACAACAATAATTTGTTGTTTTGGAAAGAGTTTTTCTTTGTGGTGTTTCAACAGATGGTTATTTTTGTTTCCTGGAGACAGTGCATGTGCAAGCCATTTATGCTTTGATTTAAAGTGGCAGGTTAGTGCGGCATTTTTGAAATTTGCTTCCCCCCCTCAGTATAAATTCTTTGCATTCTGATCTGGGTTCACATCACTGATGCTGCAAAGAGAGGAGTAAAATGAATGTGTGCATCTGTGCAGATGCACAGTGTACTTGTGCGCTATGTGTCAATTCTATAAAGAGCTCCATTAAACAAAGCAGATTGAATATTACTCTGGCTAATTCTGTAACGTTTGCTGTGCCAAAAATTGATAAATTCACTTGTTATGCACTCATAAATTTCAGCAAAGTAGGCTGAGAAACGTGCCAAGCGTAGTGCCACATGTTCCTACTTCCTACCTCCGCTAGTGTCCTCAGACAGGAAGAGATAACTCAAGAGAACCTTATCTAAAAACTCTTTGATATTTTTAACATAGCCTCAGGGTCCTTACTTCTTTTTTAGTCAGTTCTCAGGAAAACTCACACTGAAGTAAAAGTTGAGTGAGGACTTTAGACCACTGTCAGGGGTCGGCACCACCATGTTGCACGACAGACACTTGACAAAATTACCATACTTAGTGACGGACACTGGGGGGGGGGTTATGTCATTCAGTCATTCAACGTTTCTTGAAAAATTACCACGGACCTCAGAGTTTTTACCATGGACACTTGTGACTGTGTACAGACACGTTGCTGACCCCTGACCACTGTATCTATACTTTACTGCTGGTAACATTAAGCTAAACTGGCTGTTTTATGTTGTTTTAGCCTGCATACCACATCCAGTGAAAAACAAATGCCCAAGATTTTCAGAAGTGATTAATGGCTTTGAGTGCTCAATTTAAGATACCTTAAAGGAGCCTGGTTTTCAGGAAGTGCTGAGAACCTGCCCTCTGAAAATCTTGGTCCTTTGGGGCATCTCAAGTTTCCCCCGCTCGACACTCAGAATCAAGGCACTGCGAAACCACTAGTTACTTTTGAAAATCATGAGCAATAATTGTATTTAGAAAGTGCCCCTATTACTTTACCCTGCCCAGGGGTCTGCACCAAAAATGTAAAATAACTTCATCTCATAAAATGAAATACTCCCAATTGCTGGGCCTGGCCCAACTGTGTTCTGTGCAAGACTAGGGGAAGGGTGGCGGAGAGAAATATCCCATTATGTCACATTTACATTCCCTCAATCCTGGGGCCAGCTGCAGACTGTTTCTACTACTGCTGCAAGTGAGGATACATCTTCACTGTAAAAAAAAGGGTGTGTTTTTAATTTGGGTTTAAAATAGCAGAAAAGACTTGGTGGGGAATGTCATAAAAAGGGTTTTAGTATTTTTATCTTTGAAGAACCATAGAGTTTATCACTATATCCTGAGAGAGATGGAATAAATCCATGGAAGAATGACAGATATAACTGAAGAGAGGTCTATGGCAGTAGTAGTCTTCTGCCTAATCTCCTTTCTTATCTCTCTCTGTTTCTCTCTGATTTGAGCTTTTTATAGTGACTCTTGACCTCCTCATACAAAATCATAATTCCTCCTGTATTAGGACTTATTCTTTTGGGCTTAAAAAACATTGTTCATTTCTTAGGAGAGAGATTTTCTGGGCATCTGTGTCTGTAGTTAAGACATACACCATTAGTTTTAGCTTCCTTTCCCTTTGTTAACCTCGTGTTTTGAATGTACATTAGCCAGAAGGATAATCTCTTTGATTCATTTTGTTAATCTTTGTTAATAAATCCTTATTGCTTGCCTTGTTGTCTATTTTTCTATATTAAACAGCTCTACATGTCCCCCAAGATTTTCTAGGGAAAGCTCTGTATCTTTTAGTCTTTATATTGCATATTAAGCTTGTCAGAATCAAAGTCCTTTCATGTTCCAAGGTTCACCAAGTGCTGTTACTTGTTGGAATTAAACCACTGTACTATTTTATCCTTCTTTGTATGGTTGCTTTTGAACTTTTTAATTGTGTCTCTTTATACACACAGGTCAGTGTATGATACCTCCTTTGCATAATAATAACAGTGACATTTTTGTAGTATATTTGTTGTGCTTTGTTCTTACCCTTGTGGAAAAGGTCTATAGAAATAAACAGAAAATGAAAACCTTTCTATAGGTGCTTTCTGCCATCCACCAGAACATAATAGACAATTATATCCCCTGTTGTGGAATTCTATAGGTTTGTTAAAAAAACTATTCAAAATGTATCATTCTCTATTAAACATTATGGGCTAGATCCTCAGCTGGTGTTGGCATAGCTCCCCTGAAGTCAAGGAAGATATGCTGGTTTAGCACAGCTGAGGATTTGGTTTTGTGGGTTCTACGAATATTTTCTATGGGAGCTTATTTGATTTCTGAAACATCCTCTTGCTTTATCCCTCATTAAAGTGTTTGTTCCCCAACTACATTTCCAACGTTAATGACAGTCCAAGGCAAACTATATAATAATTCTGGGTTTTCACTTGGTGGGGATGGATCCTATCTGTTGTGGGAGATCACCTTCTTTACAGGTGTCAGATTCTACTTCCTTTCAAACAGGATACAGAGTCTATATCAGGGGACTGCAGACACTAGGTCTGGCCACCTAGGGGACAAAGAGGGAGAAATGGGTAAAAAAGAGTGTTTTATTTTTTTCTTCCCAAGTGGAATCTAACAAACTGGTTACTTTCCCCAATTTTCTGTTCCTTTAGAAAAAAAGCCAGAAATGTGATATTATGACCCAGAAGTTATACACACACACACACACTCTTACACTTTGTTAGGGCATAAGGGGTCTTCATTAATCAAAGTTTGGACCTGTCTGTTGTTCCTTTGTTTAACCTAGCAATCAGTGACCCTAGAGACTTAATGAAATAAGCCCCACCTAGGCAAAACTTCCTTTGTAACTAATGGGAGTTTTGCCAGAATTGGGACTGCAGAGCTGGGCCCTTGGTTATCAGACATATACCAGAAGTATTCATTTGAATATCATGAATGATTTAGCTTCCTATGTTTATGACACTGCAGTAATTGGAAAGCCTATTCCACATAATACAGAATTATTAATTACTATTTTCTCTCCCATCTTACCATAAGTCATTATTCATATCATGCACATTATCACAGATTTCTTGGTTTTTCTTTTCCTTTCATGGAATTCTCTTTAAGGAATTTAACTATAATGCAAATTTTGTAAATTTTTTAATTAGTAAGGTATTCTTTAAAATTGACTTACAACAAGATACTTGATGCAGAAATCACTGTAATAGGTTTTAAAGGTGCATACTGGATTTTAATTGAACACTCTATGATAAATCCGTAATCACAACACATCAGCTAAACCACATGCAATCGATGTGGAATAGAATTCATGGCTATAGTTGCGTGAAGGGTTTAGGATTTGGTGAACTTGTTGATCTACATTTTGGGTTCACATAACGAAAGCTTATGCTCAAATAAATTTGTTAGTCTCTAAGGTGCCACAAGTCCTCCTTTTCTTTTTGCGAATACAGACTAACACGGCTGCTACTTTGATAACTTATTTGAGTTCACAACTCCTTGCAATTTAAACACATGAGGCCAGACCCTTAGTTGATTTAAATCAGAGAATGAGCTCAGTGGAGCTATGTCAGATTATACCAGCTGAGGAACTGGCCCATTTTTGTTTTTCAATAGACACTGAGTTTTAAAACAAACCAGCATATTTTTCCAGCTGAGGATAAGCCTGTGCTCTCTATGGTTGTTATTTCCTATGCAGTACCTAAGATGTGCCCATTGCTTTACATACTGATATTTATTCCGTACATTAAAGAGCTTGCAATTAAGACCCAGATAGTAAAATGGGAATCTGCACAGAGCCTCCCCATGTGGAAGAGATTGCAAGATCTGGGCCTAAATGAAAATAATATCAATAAAAGTAGACAACACAGCAAGGGATTATGAAAGGAGGATTATTGAAAGGATTATTAATGATCTGGAGGATGGTGTGGATTGCACCCTCAGCAAGTTTGCTGATGACACTAAACTGGGAGGAGAGGTAGATACGCTGGAGGGTAGGGATACGATACAGAGGGCCCTAGACAAATTAGAGGATTGGGCCAAAAGAAATCTGATGAGGTTCAACAAAGACAAGTGCAGAGTCCTGCACTTAGGATGGAAGAATCCCATGCACCGCTACAGACTAGGGACCGAATGGCTCGGCAGCAGTTCTGCAGAAACGGACCTAGGGGTTACAGTGGACGGGAAGCTGGATATGAGCCAACAGTGTGCCCTTGTTGCCAAGAAGGCCAATGGCATTTTGGGCTGTATAAGTAGGGGCATTGCCAGCAGATCGAGGGACGTGATCATTCTCCTCTATTCGACATTGGTGAGGCCTCATCTGGAGTACTGTGTCCAGTTTTGGCCCTCACACTACAAGAAGGATGTGGAAAAATTGGAAAATGTCCAGCGGAGGGCAACAATAATGATTAGGGGACTGGAACACATGACTTATGAAGAGAGGCTGAGGGAACTGGGATTGTTTAGCCTGCGGAAGAGAAGAATGAGGGAGGATTTGATAGCTGCTTTCAACTACCTGAAAGGGGGTTCCAAAGACGATGGATCTAGACTGTTCTCAGTGGTAGCAGATGACAGAACGAGGAGTAATGGTCTCAAGTTGCAGTGGGGGAGGTTTAGGTTGGATATTAGAAAAACTTTTTCACTAGGAGGGTGGTGAAGCACTGGAATGCATTACCTAGGGAGGTGGTGGAATCTCCTTCCTTTGAAGTTTTTAAGGTCAGGCTTGACAAAGCCCTGGCTGGGATGATTTAGTTGGGGATTGGTCCTGCTTTGAGCGGGGCGTTGGACTCGATGAATCATTGATTGACTAGATGAACTCCTGAGGTCCCTTCCAACCCTGATATTCTATGCTTCAATATTTCTATGAAAGGAGGAGGCAACTAGGGTGAATCAATACATCAAGCAGTATGAGGGACAGAATGGCCCTCTTCACCCATACACCTTTTAGGCTGGCACAGGTGGGTACTTTGTGTGGCCAACCTTTTGAAAAAGTGACTAGTGATTTTGGATGCCTCAGTTTTTAGATGCTCCTTTTGAAACAGCTTACTTGGCCCTGATTGTCAGGGGATGGGGTGCTGAGCACCTTTTGAAAATCAGACCCCTATAAGGTGCCTCAAGTTGGACACCCAAAATCATTAGTGACTTTTGAAAATCTTGAATATTGACATAATCTGTTTAATTATTCTCATCGTTTCTCTTATATCCACACTTCTTGTATTCGTCATTTCCCACTCTGCCTCCTTTGCTCTATGTTCACAGTCTTTACTCAGCAGAATGTGAATCCAATAACGTGTGAGTCCAAGGCCAATATTTAAAGCTATGGTGTTTGTAGGGGTGTTGAAATAGGCAGTACAATTTTTCTCACCCCTGCTTGCATTATATCTCATAGAAATTTGATGTTATCTGATGTACTGTGCCCACCATTAAGAAGTCATTTGCAATGGTACCTAAGACAACACAATACTCCCTTACAGCTAAAATCGGAAATCACTGCAACATCTCAGATGCTGTGGTGTGGCAGCCCTAGCTAAATGCTGACATTTTAATGGCAGGCACCATAAATTCAGACAGAACAATAATGAAAATAGGAAGGAACTTTGGCCCTGATCATGCACTTTCTTTCTTCCATAATGTTTACTTGCGTATAATTTAATTAAAGTACTTTAAAGAAAGTTTAGATTTCATAATCTGACCTTGTGCTCCATACACTCAGTCCTCTATCCTGGAGCTAAAAGACAAACTTCATTAGTGGTTGCAAGTGATTATTATTATTATTATTATTAATAGTTTGTTCCACCCAAAACAAATACATAAGGTCTCCTGCCTTGAAGATCTTCCAGTCTCATTTAAAGATTGATTTAATCCACATTTCTAGTTTAAAAATGACACAATGAGGGAAAGAACAAAGAAACAAGAGAGGATAAGGGATGGGAAAGACAGAGTTACATAAAGAGACTTATGTGATGACTTTGGTCAGTTTGTGTACATCTAATAGACCATAAACTTTTAAAAAATATATCCTCTTGTTTAATTTGTTTACCGTGGCTTTGCAGCAGAAATAATTTTTTAGGAGAGATATGAATTAGCAAAGTGTGGATTGGTTTTGGGAAGGCAATCCAAATATAACAGACAACATGTAAATAGGCACAGGCTTATTGTAAACCCTTTGCACACTGGCCACTAGAGGGCAGTAATTCATATACTCACATTCATTATAACCAAAGCAGTGAAATTTTCACAAACTATTTTCTATTTCCTTAAAGGTAGCCTTATCTATACTGTACCCTCTTACAGTAAGTATTACATAAGTTCACTTATTATTTGCAAAGGAAGAGCAACAATTTAGTTACTTAGCTAATTAGACATTTCTGTCTTTTGCTTTTGACATTTACATCAACTTGAAATTTAGCAGAGTAGATTACTGAAAGAATTTAAATTGAATGTTCTAGTGATTAAGCATTTAAAACTGAATACTAATGCATTTAAAACTGGGTTAAAGCTATAATGAATATAACATATTTAGTGTTAAAGTGGACCAATTAACAACCAAGTTTCAAGTGGAACTTATTTACATGTGCATTAAAAAAATCCCCAATTTTTGAGTGGCTAAAGTTGAAGTCGTCAGTTTGGCACCTCTCTGCTGTTGATAGGAATTTGCTGCTCCTCTAATTTCTCCAGATGCCCGACCACTATCTCTTGTCCTTCTCAGGGGTCTTCTCCATCCCCCGGGAGATTCTTTCCAGTTCCCCTGCCCTAAATCAGAAACTGCTTTAGGAATAGAAGATAGGGAGGTCCATCCAAACAGACGGAACAAGAACCCATCATTTCATTAACAGGAAGGCCATAAGGATGGACACCAAGAATACTCACAGATCTGTGCGTGTGTTTCATGAGTTTGAATGACTTGGCTTCTGTTAATGATTATGGGGCAGACGCTGCTGCTATTACATTGAGATTACTACACACGTAGTCCCATGGATTTCAGTGTAGATAGTCAAGTAGTGAGGGAACCACGGAGAGTGAGAAAGGGTGTCAGTGTTGGACTCTAAGTGAATAGCTTGGATAATCCCCATTTATTGTTTTGAAGACGGGGACATTTTAAACTTATCTACAAATGGAGACTCACTGAGAGCCCACCTGGCCAAAGATCATCTCTTCCCAAAGCCTTCCTTTGGCCTAGTCTTTACTCTGCACAATTCCTGGAGGCACTGGAAACTTTTGACAAAAGACAGGTGTATCTTTTGATACGGTATCTTCACTCTCAGTTGGGTGCAGCTATGTTAAGACTGGCCTAGTTATTTTTGACCCAGCTGCAGAAAGCCTCATGTTATGTTTCACAGTATATGCACAGAGAAGTTAGATAAAAACATAAACTACTATTGCTGGAAGGCTCAACATAGCAGAACTTTATTTCTTAGAATTCAGAATTACGCACAAGAACCCAAAAAGAGAGAGAGCAAAAGTTGGCTGCTCCCTAAAACACCAAGGAAACTCCCTGAGAATTTAAAGTGATAGATCACAATTTTAAGAGTTTTCAATAAACAACACCTAGGAGAAAGACATACCTCTTCATCTCTCCCCTCATGGGATAGGGGTAACCTTTATTTTCCTCCTCCTCCTTCTGTACTCAACTAGAGCAGAAGAGGAGTAGGAGGTGATATTCCCTTTGGAATACATTTGACATCTATTTGGCATTTTATAATTGTTGAATTCTAAGGGGATTAGCCCACCTGTCAAGTAAAAATATCAGGTTTAGAATAATGGATCATAGAAGATTAGGGTTGGAAGAGACCTCAGGAGGTCAACTAGTCCAACCCCCTGCTCAAAGCAGGACCAACCCCAACTAAATCATCCCAGCCAGGGCTTTGTCAAGCCAGGCCTTAAAAACCTCTAAGGATGGAGATTCCACCACCTCCCTAGGTAACCCATTCCAGTGCTTCACCACCCTCCTAGTGAAGTAGGTTTAGTTTTCCCCTGGACTAATGCTCTGAATGTATAAACTTTTACACTAATATCATGAGACAGGTTTCCACAAACTTATTTTAATTCCAAGGGAAACAGGGTTTAAAAAAATAAATAAATAGCCATTCCTCCTGCAGCTTCCATTCATAGATTTTTTAGGATGCCAGGAACACCCAATCTGACCCGCAAAATACATGCCCAAGGATCTCATCCAGTAATTTCTGCATCTACTTGTGCAGTCCACACACTGCAGCATTGAGTTATTACATAAGACACTGAAATGGAAATTGACTGGAAGCTAAGTACAGGGAAAAGTAAAAAATGACTTTTTCACTTTCATTGTCAAAGATGAAGAGAAATGCTGAAGGGTAAACAAGCAGCAAAAACCAAAGATGAGTAAGATAGACTTTCAATATTTTTCTTTGTATTGATAAGTAAAGTATGATTTGTAACACAGCTAAGGAAATGTGGTTTAAAAAAATACTGAGTGTGATTTTTAACCTAAAAGTATCTGACTCTGATAGAAGATAATTGAAGCCCCCTGAAACAATTTAGCATTGGGCATGACTTGGTCCCCCAGTTCCTTGCTCCAGCCCTGTTGATTGGCAGGTGATCTACCCCATTTATTCGCTTGGCTCATCTAGCAGGGCCTCCATCTGCCTCAGCCTTCTCTCTTTCAGTTCATGGCCAATTTGCAACCCTGACATCTCTCTCCAGCTCTTACCAGCTGTAACCGTGCAACTGCTCAAAAGACCCTGGATTCTGTTCAACTCCAGCCTTCATGTCTGTCATCACTAGAGCACCTGCCACACCCACATAAATCAGGCACAACAGCTCAAAGTAGGGGTTAGAGTACATTTAACAACGGGCTAGACTAAGGAGATGATCTGGAGCACACAACCCCAGCTACTGTGGGGTGCAGCTATGTAAATCTAGGGGAGATGTTGTGATTCTGTATTCTGGGCACTGCACTTCTAAATGGAAGGAGATTCTCTGCCCCTTTGCTGGGAGGGTGGAAGAAAGGGATAGTGCTATGAATCCTGCACGGAGAGAATATCACCCAGTGCACATAATCTCTCACTAGGCTTTTTTCCTAAAATAGGCAACATATTATTATTTATTATTTGTATTATTGTAGGCCCAGATTCACAAAAGGGCTTAGGTACCTAACTTCTACTTCAGGCACCTACATTGAAAATAGGGGTGTCACTGAGATCCTCCAAACCCCTGCTCACCTGCTGCTTAATTCTGTAAGTGCCTAAACTCACATTTTCACCATCAAAATTCCCTAGATGTCTACGTTTCTGCCTCTGGGCACATGAGCATGCCTCACTCTAGGCATCTGGATGCCTATCTTGTGCCTAAGTCCCAGAGGCTATGTCACCTTAGTGCTCATGAAACCTGTGGCTGGCCTGGGTCAGTTGACTCCAGCTCATGAGACTCGGGCTCCAGTTTTTAAAATTGCTGTGTAGACACTCAGGCTTGGGCTGGAGCCCAAGCTCTGCAATCCTGCAAGGGTGGGGGTCCCAGATCTTAGACTCCAGTCCCAGACCAATCCTCTACACAGTACAGCAATGTTTAGTCCCGTTGTGACATTCCCCAGGGTACAATCCGGACTGGTGAACAGCTGTGTCTCCTACATTCTCCAGCCTGGGGTGCCTTTTACACTGCTTCACTATGGGAGCAACCACTCCTAGTCTGTTCATGCACAGCTTCCAGCATGTAAATTACTGCCAGCTACACAGTCTGAGTGCCAGCCACTCTCGAATGACAAGAGAAATGGGTTTTCTCTGCATGAGGAGAGCTGGAGCTTTACATTAAAGGCTATTGCTTTTTCACATCCTTACAGATAAAAACATGAGTTTGAAGAGTCAGCTGATAGAAACAAAAGGAGCCTGATTCTTCTGAATGACACTGGTTTTACACTGCCATCACTGCACTATGATAGGGAGACAATGTGGTCCAGTGGATAATGCACTGATCTGAGTTTCAGGAAACCTGGGATTGAATCTTGACTCTACCACTGACCTGCTGCATCATCTTGGACAGGTCACAAAATTTCTCTGTAGCTGTTTCCCCTCCCCCACTTTGTCTGTCTTGTCTATTTAGAGGATAACAGATTTGGCATGCATTGTCTCTTACCGACCACAGTGGAGCTCTGCTCTCAGCTGAGACTTCCAGCAGCTACAGTAATACAAATGAATAATAATCAATGGAGCTATTCCTGGTTTAAGCAGAATGGCTGAAAGAAAAATCAAGCCAGCTGAGTTGTTTAGATTGGTAGCCTTTCAAAAGACAAAAAATCCCATGTTAATGCCTTATTCTTCCTTTGGCACATGCCACCTACTCTAGAGTGTTGTGAGCACCCAAAGCACTGTCTAAACAGTACATCGTTTGTATCATTGATAGAGTAGTATAAGTGTACACACAGCCAGACTGTATTGATCTCTGCCAAATACTAGGCACCTGGCCCAAAGAAATCTAAAGACAAACACAAACACTACCAATCAGAATAGCATGCACATATTGTGAGACATGACAACTCTAGCTATCACATCTTAATGAAGAGGTGGGGATTGCTTTGAGTGGGGGGAGAGAGGTATCTTGGCGTATAATAAATAGGAAGCCATTTCTCATGTATGAAAGAAAGCATGGACTAAGAACCTGAAGCAAGGAAACATGCACAGATCATAGGAAGCAGAAGGAAATGCAGGAGGAGATAAAGGCAGAAATATAAGCAGGGTGAAGTAACAGAGAGCTTTGAACGTAAGGAGCTTGAACTTCATACAGAAGGAAAGTGGAAGCTAGTATAATTTTAGGGCCAATCTGGCAAAGCAGACAGGAGTAACTTTACTCATCTGAGTAGTTATTTTACCACCAAAGTGTTTGCATAATGGAGACTTTAGAATAAAAAGTAGGAGGATTGATTCCCCCCCCCATCCGGTTGGAATTCTCCTATATGTGATTCTGTCATTTATTTTGACTTAGTGTTATATATACTTTTTCTGGAATTTCTGCATCTCTATATTCTTTTCCATATCCCCTTTTCTATCCCCTTTTACCTCTGTGTTGATTATAAAAAAGCACTGACAGTTCTAAAGGTGATAAAAATCACAGCTGGTTTCTGCTAAGTTTACGAGCTTATAATAAGTCTTAATAAAAGTAAACTGAGAAGTTCAGAATACCAGGGAGAGAAAAAATAACATATTAGGAAGGAAAATTTGATTTTAGTTGTATTGTGAATATTTTCTTAGGGATGCTTTCAACCCATTCCAAGTAAATGGAGTGTTCTGCAGATGGATGGCTCTCTGTTGGCTGGCATACACCCAGCTGGGCATGTCTAGCAAACAGGCGCTTCAGTTTGTAGTTGTTAGCAGGCAGAGTGGTGCCAAAAGTTTTGCATACACTCTCCCTGTGTTTGCAAAGCGGGTGTTGGGGGGTGGAATTACTGAAGAGACAGCTGGCAGTGTTATTGTTTGGTTGGTTTGTGAAGTTACCTATGAGTGAGTGAGGTGAGAGGTTGGGCAAGTTGGTCATGAGTTGCCGAGTTTACAACTGAGGTTCTGGTTTGGGTCATCACTGGTGGAAGGCAGAGACAATTTATTGTTCCTTAGGGCAGGTCTACACTTACAATGCTGCATTGGTTCAGCTGCAATGCTTAGGTGAAGATGCTCTTATGCCAACAGGAGAGCTTCTCCCATCGGTATAATTAATCCACCTTGTGAGAGGCAGGAGCTATGTCAATAGGAGGAGCTCTCCGGCCGACATAGCACTGTCTACATGGGGGGAGCGAGGGAAAGAGTTAGGCTGGTATAGCTACATCACTCCAGAGTGTGGATTGTTCACACCTGTGAGCGACATGGTTATACCAATATAAGTGTGTTGTGTAGATCTGGCCTCATAAATTTAGGCTTCAGAGAACCCAAGAATAGCACTGTCTTGGGAATTATTTTTTCCCTGGAAAATTTCAGATTTTTTTTGTCAAAAGCCCCCAAATCAAAAGCCTTCTGCCAAAACTTTAAAAATCCATTGCGAAAACTGAAATGGAATATTTTGTGTCAGGTTGACCTAAACAGAAATATTTTCATTTGTTGAACTGAATTGAATTGCTTAGTTTTTGGCATTAGTTTGACATGCTCCCAATTTCCCCTGTATGCCAGGAACCCTGGCCAGATTTTATCTTCCATTGTGCACCACAATCTCAACTCATTGTGACCTATTGCGGTGTATCATAGGACTCGTACGGCTGTGATTCATCAGGGGAGATGTAGTCTGGCCAGGGAGCCTGGCCCATAGAACAGAAGGGGGACCTAAGGCTCCCAAACTACAGCTCCAGTGAGGGACCAGGGGAGTTCAGGAGGACACGGTTTAATGTTGAACTGAGCTGAAACGAAACATTTAGATTCACGAACACTGAAATATTTCATTTTGATCAAAAATATTTAAACCAAATGTACAGACGTTTCTGAACAGAAATTTTGTTTTTTGTCTGAAAACAAAAAGCTTTTTGTTTTTTGGGTTGTTTGGGTTTTTGAGGAAAAATCAGTATGTTCTACTGAATGCAGCCAGTTTTAGTGAAAAATTTCATTTAGTTAGAAACCCAATTTTCCATGGAAAACACCCTTTCAATGAAAATTTTCCACCACCCCATCCAAGATTTTAACCATAAAGTCCTGTTCAACGTTCTTGGGTTATGCAGGCAAGACCATGTTTTCCTCTTTCAAATGGTGGCTGATCTCCTGTTTGTAATATGATCAAGAAGCTGACATCTGATTTTTCCTTCTGCTTGGCACTATATCTTTACTCAATTAGTTTGCTTTAGGTCTGTGCTTCCTTTTCTTGTCTACATACAAACCAGCCAAGAATAAAAGCCTCACAAAGCTAACTAGCATATAAAGAATAGAATAGGGCCTCTTGCAGAGCAAGCAACATACTCCCATATTTTTCATGTTTCATGTTTTTCATGTTTTTCCACTGAATGCATCCGATGAAGTGAGCTGTAGCTCACGAAAGCTTATGCTCAAATAAATTTGTTAGTCTCTAAGGTGCCACAAGTCCTCCTTTTCTTTATACTCCCATTGCGTGTCAATAAGAAAAATAAATCTGATGGCATTATAAATTGATTAATTATATTTAATCAGGTTGCAAATACACTGCATTTTTCTTTTTCTTAAATATAGTCCCAGACAAATAGGAAAATGAATCAGTACCAGTTGTGTACATTGTATATGAAGTGAACTTGAAGACAACTAAAAGTCACACAAATCATCAATCTGACAGGTGATGATAAATGACAAAAATAATAGTAGCTGCATAGAAATTATGAATATATCAAGTATACTAAAAGAGAAAAGTTAGTTCATGAAGTTGGTGTCACACTGCCTGGAGTGGCTCACAACTGTGAGTACCTACATCAGGGCAGACTGTCAAAAACAGGGCAGACTCCTCAAACAGGTGGCATGTTCTCTCATTAGATTTCACCAAGCCAGTGATAAATGTGAACTCCCGGATCACTGTAACAGTCTTAGCATGGAATCACTGACAGTCCCCTTTGACTAGGGTGACCAGATAGCAACTGTGAAAAAAGGGGACAGGGGCTGGGGGGGTAATAGGAGCCTATATCAGAAAAAGTCCCAAAAAACGTGACTGTCCCTATAAAAACGGAACATCTGGTCACCCTACCTTAGACTCTCCAGTCTATCTCGCCACCCAGGCAAGCTGGCCTTAGTGATGAATGGTCACCTACACCAAAAATCACAAAATATTCAGGTTGCTTCCAAGTCCATAGAGACCAGTCACTTACCCCAGATCAAGTGGTACCTGTTCTTACACCAAAGACAAAGCCTGTAGCCAGTCCTATAATAAACTATCTAAAGGTTTATTAACTAGGAAAAAGAAATGAGAGCTATTTATAGGTTAAAGCATAAGAACATAAGAATGGCCTTACTGGGTCAGACCAAAGGTCCATCTGGCCCAGTATTCTGTCTTCCGGCAGTGGCCAATGCCAGGTGCCCCAGAGGGAATGAACAGAACTGGTAATCATCAAGTGATCCATTCCTTGTCACCCATTCCCAGCTTCTGGCAAACAGAGGATAGGGACACCATCTCTGCCCATCCCAGCAAATAGCCATTGATGGACCTATCCTCCATGAATTTATCTAGTTCTTTTTTGAACCCTGTTATAGTTTTGGCCTTCACAACATCCTCTGCCAAGGAGTTCCACATATACACACAAATGAGTTGCAATCTAAATCCTAAGAATGACAAAGTTGTAGAGATCTGTCAATTCAAAATATCTTTCAGGGCGGACCCCCAGGTGACCCCTGGGGATCTCTAGTTCAGTTTAGTATCTCTGGCCATGTGAGAGCTTGAACAATAAAGAGATGACAAATTTTCATGTGTCTTTGTTTTTATTTCCTTCATTCAGGACAAGCTTCCATGCATTGAGCTTTTCCAAGGTGTGATAGGGCCATTCACTGATCCTTTGTATTGCAATGTTCCTTGATGGCCCACCTGATTTTGATAATCCTTCTGGATGGGTGTGTGTGTGTGTGTGGAGGGGAACACTCTTCCCATCTGAGTTTACACGTTTAGAGTGAACATTTTCAAAGTTAGAAAGCAAAACTTACAAACATTCCATTGAGTCTAAACACTAAAAACATTCTTATAAGACTAATACCTATTTTGAGCAACACTAACACATAAGTGAATTGGTCTGGTCTCCAGCTATGAGTTTATCAATTCTTAGCTAATGCCTGCAGCCTTGGCAAGAGCTGGCATCTGGCCCACCACACTCCTGCAAGAAGAATCACATGGTCCTCTACTTAACTGGGAGTGAGAGCTAATCATAGAATCATAGAATATCAGGGTTGGAAGGGACCTCAGGAGGTCATCTAGTCCAACCCCCTGCTCAAAGCAGGACCAATCCCCAATTAAATCATCCCAGCCAGGGCTTTGTCAAGCCTGACCTTAAAAACTTCTAAGGAAGGAGATTCTACCACCTCCCTAGGTAACGCATTCCAGTGTTTCACCACCCTCCTAGTGAAAAAGTTTTTCCTAATATCCAACCTAAACCTCCCCCACTGCAACTTGAGACCATTACTCCTTGTCCTGTCCTCTTCTACCACTGAGAATAGTCTAGAACCATCCTCTTTGGAACTACCTCTCAGGTAGTTGAAAGCAGCTATCAAATCCCCCCTCATTCTTCTCTTCTGCAGACTAAACAATCCCAGTTCCCTCAGCCTCTCCTCATAAGTCATGTGTTCCAGACCCCTAATCATTTTTGTTGCCCTTCGCTGGAATCTCTCCAATTTATCCACATCCTTCTTGTAGTGTGGGGCCCAAAACTGGACACAGTACTCCAGATGAGGCCTCACCAATGTCGAATAGAGGGGAACGATCACGTCCCTCGATCTGCTCGCTATGCCCCTACTTATACAGCCCAAAATGCCATTGGCCTTCTTGGCAACAAGGGCACACTGTTGACTCATATCCAGCTTCTCGTCCACTGTAACCCCTAGGTCCTTTTCCGCAGAACTGCTGCCTAGCCATTCGGTCCCTAGTCTGTAGCGGTGCATTGGGTTCTTCCGTCCTAAGTGCAGGACCCTGCGCTTATCCTTGTTGAACCTCATCAGATTTCTTTTGGCCCAATCCTCCAATTTGTCTAGGTCCCTCTGTATCCTATCCCTGCCCTCCAGCGTATCTACCACTCCTCCTAGTTTAGTATCATCCGCAAAGTTGCTGGGAGTGCAATCCACACCATCCTCCAGATCATTTATGAAGATATTGAACAAAACCGGCCCCAGGACCGACCCTTGGGGCACTCCACTTGATACCGGCTGCCAACTAGACATGGAGCCATTGATCACTACCCGTTGAGCTCGACAATCTAGCCAACTTTCTACCCACCTTATAGTGCATTCATCCAGCCCATACTTCTTTAACTTGCTGACAAGAATACTGTGGGAGACCGTGTCAAAAGCTTTGCTAAAGTCAAGAAACAATACATCCACTGCTTTCCCTTCATCCACAGAACCAGTAATCTCATCATAGAAGGCGATTAGATTAGTCAGGCATGACCTACCCTTGGTGAATCCATGCTGACTGTTCCTGATCACTTTCCTCTCGTGTAAGTGCTTCAGGATTGATTCCTTGAGGACCTGCTCCATGATTTTTCCAGGGACTGAGGTGAGGCTGACTGGCCTGTAGTTCCCAGGATCCTCCTTCTTCCCTTTTTTAAAGATTGGCACTACATTAGCCTTTTTCCAGTCATCCGGGACTTCCCCCGTTCGCCACGAGTTTTCAAAGATAATGGCCAATGGCTCTGCAATCACAGCCGCCAATTCCTTTAGCACTCTCGGATGCAATGCATCCGGCCCCATGGACTTGTGCATGTCCAGCTTTTCTAAATAGTCCCTAACCACCTCTTTCTCCACAGAGGGCTGGCCACCCACTCCCCATGCTGTGATGCCCAGCGCAGCAGTCTGGGAGCTGACCTTGTTCGTGAAGACAGAGGCAAAAAAAGCATTGAGTACATTAGCTTTTTCCACATCCTCTGTCACTAGGTTGCCTCCCTCATTCAGTAAGGGGCCCACACTTTCCTTGGCTTTCTTCTTGTTGCCAACATACCTGAAGAAACCCTTCTTGTTACTCTTAACATCTCCTGCTAGCTGCAGCTCCAGGTGTGATTTGGCCCTCCTGATTTCATTCCTACATGCCCAAGCAATATTTTTATACTCTTCCCTGGTCATTTGTCCAATCTTCCACTTCTTGTAAGCTTCTTTTTTATGTTTAAGATCCGCAAGGATTTCACCGTTAAGCCAAGCTGGTCGCCTGCCATATTTACTATTCTTTCAACACATCGGGATGGTTTGTCCCTGTAACCTCAATAGGGATTCCTTGAAATACTGCCAGCTCTCCTGGACTCCTTTCCCCTTCATGTTATTCCCCCAGGGGATCCTACCCATCAGTTCCCTGAGGGAGTCGAAGTCTGCTTTCCTGAAGTCCAGGGTCCGTATTCTGCTGCTTACCTTTCTTCCCTGTGTCAGGATCCTGAACTCAACCAACTCATGGTCACTGCCTCCCAGATTCCCATCCACTTTTGCTTCCCCCACTAATTCTTCCCAGTTTGTCAGCAGCAGGTCAAGAAAAGCTCTCCCCCCAGTTGGCTCCTCTAGCACTTGCACCAGGAAATTGTCCCCTACATTTTCCAAAAACTTCCTGGATTGTCTATGCACCGCTGTAGTGCTCTCCCAGCAGATATCAGGAAGATTAAAGTCACCCATGAGAACCAGGGCATGTGATCTAGTAGTAGTAGTAATAATGGATGACATCAAGCAGGCTGAGGAATTTAAGGCCTATTTTGCTTCAATCTTCACTAAAAAGGTATATTGTGACCAGATACTTAACCCAATTAATATTAACAACAAGGAGGAAGGAACACAAGCCAAAATAGGGAAAAAGCAGGTTAAAGAATATTTAGATAAGTGAGATGTATTCAAATTGGCAGGATCTGATGAAATTCATCCTAGGGAACTTAAGGAACTAGCTGAAACAATCTTGGAACCATTAGTGATTATCTCTGAGAACTCATGAAGGACTGGTGAGGTCCCAGAGGACTGGAGAAGGGCAAACATAGTACTGATCTTTAAAAAGGGGAAAAAAGGAGGACCTGGGAAATTACAGACCAGTCAGCCTAAGTTTGATACCTGAAAAGTTACTGGAACCAATTTTTAAACAATGAATTTGTATGCACCTGGAGAATAAAAGGGTGATAAGTAATTTGCCAAGAACAAATCATGCCAAACCAACCTAATTTCCTTGCCTGGCAGGGTTACTGGCCTACTAGATAGGAGAAAGCTGTAGGTGTGATACATCTTGATTTTAGTAAGGCATTTGAAAGTCCCATATGGCATTCTCTTAAGCAAATTAAGGAAATGTAGCTAGAGGAAATCTCTATAAGGTGGTGTCAAGGCTGATTTCCCACTCTGGCACTTCGAGTGCAGAAGGTGGGGACCCGCAAGGACTCTAAAAATTAATACTTGCCACTCCAGGTTTGTATTAAATTCTCAAGGTTACAGCTTTTTCTGATCTTGGATTGGTAAATGCTGCCACCATCCAAGTACAAAGCCCCTCTGAGAACCCAGGAAGGCGCACTTGGGAATTCCTTCCTGTGGGGTACCCTCAAGCCCTTTTACACATACCCCCACCACTCCAGGGAAGCGCTGAGAAAGAAAAACAAAGGAAATCAGCTGTTGCCACCAGCTAATTAAACAACATCTGCACAAACTTCTTAGGACACAAAAACCCAATTCTGTTTTTAAAAAAGGTAAATTTTATTAAAAACAAAAAGAAAGAAAATGCTAGATTAAAAAAAACCACTTACAAGGATTAATCATCAAGAATAACTTTTTTGAGGTCCAGCTTAAAGGTTACAAGCAAAACAAAAGCATTTGGGGTTAGCACAGAGGAGTCCACAAGCCATAAAGAAATAACAGGAGGTAAACCTGATCGTGTCTTCCTAGACATTTCCTGATCTACTTACATATCTGGGGTTTCAAATGAGTAGTTTCTAGGTATGATACCAATCATTTTTCATGCCTGGACCCAAGTTTCTTACAGCATAGTTGCTCATTGTCTGTTTCTCCCTGAGAACAAGAACAGACAGACAAAAGGGGAGGCTTGTTTCAATTTTAAAACGTTCTAGCCTTCCCATTGGCTCTTTTGGCCAGGTACCCACGCAATTCCTTTTACCTGTGTATCGCAGTGACTTTTAACCCTTTACAGGTAAAGCAAGTAAAGAATAGCTACTAAGAGGGATTTTATAGCTAAGTGGCTGGCTGGGTCCCTAAAAGGGAGCTGCCCCCCCCTTCCTTTATCACAGGTGGTATCATGGTTTCAGTTGAAAGACTGTACTCAAAGACTAGTTATCAGTGGTTCACTGTCAAACTGGGGGCACATATCTAGAAGGAATGCTCAGATCCTGGATCTAGTATTATTCAATATTTTCATTAATGACTAGGATTATGGAGTGGAGAGTACACTAATAAAATTTGCAGATGACACCATGCTAGGAGGAGTTATTAGCACTTTGGAAGACAGGAATAGAGTTCAAAACAACCTGGACAAATTGGAGAACTGAAATCAACAAGATTAAATTTAACAAAAACAAGTGCAAAGTAATATACTTAGGAAGAAAAAATATCAAATGCAGAACTATAAAATGGAGAATAACTGGTTAGGTGATAGGGGTGCTGAAAAGGATCTGGGGGTTATGGAGGATCACAAATTGAACATGAGTTTTTGGGGAGTTAATTTGGGAATGAATAAGCTGCCATCATTCCACTAGTTACAGATGAAGGGATCAAACTGTCATCTCATCACCATTTGTACAGAGTGGTAAATATACTTTTTTTTCCTGTATTCTATATAGTGCTGTGTTAATCTTTGACTAATCTCTGAATAAAAAATTCCAATTGAGCTGATTATTTTAACATCTTGAATTGTTATTAGTTAAATTATTATTATTTAATTCGAACATTCAACATATATTGGACATTTTTATGAACAGGTTGGACAAACACCAGTCAGGGATGGTCTAGGTTTACTTGGTCCTGCCTCACCACAGGGGCTGGACTAGGTGACTTATCAAGGTCCCTTCCAGCCTGACGTTTCTATGATTCTATGGACAGACTTCTGGGGCTGGGCAGAGTTCTGCTAACTTTACTGGGGATGCATGTGAGTGCAGGGGACTGCCCAGGAAGTTTTCTTTGCAGATCAGGTTTTTCAGCAATTTCTGTGGTTACCATAGACTGGTAACAAAGCTAAAAATGGGGGGTGGGGTGGGGGACTGGTTTTCAAAAGATTCACTTTCGTGTCATGGGTTCCTCTTGGGAGCAAAGTAGTTTTATCTCAATTTTTACTTTAGCAATACAATATATACACAATAATAATTTGTCATGATATAGCTTACTTTAAGGTATTATGTTTGATTTAACAATATTGTAGCAGGTCTCACATTTGTGAGAGCTCAGTGAATAGACAGAAGAACTTTAAGTGCCCAGATGCCAAAAGCATATATGCATTTGTAGATTAATAAGAACCTCAAAGGTTTTCATGCTAGCTAGTTCTTTATGAGCCATTATTAGAGCAGGTCAGTCATTTTTTCATAATGGAGCTAGCTAAATATTATTGCATATGTGATGTATTCACTTAATTTTGCTTACTGTTCAATAATTATTTTGCATTATTTGACCTTCCGTTAGCTGATCAAATACTATTCATGAAGTGATTCAGTAAATATTTTTATTAGATTAGCTCTAATTATGAATCATGTTTATTCATATTAATCCACTCTTCTTGTTGCTTAGCAAACTATTTGCAAACTGATCATTGTTTACTTTGAACACATTCACTGTTTCAAAGGGTGTATTTAATAGCTTCAAGGATTGATTCTTCCAGGTATGGGCTCTTTTCAAATTGCTCACTTTGACTGCTTTCCATTGGTTATTCTTGTTGTGTGGTTGGTCACTTAAGTCACATTATCATTTTTGTTCCCTCTTTGAATGATTGAAACTTTTTAAACATGAAAACAAGTAACAAATATTGAATAGGCACTTTCAGTATGAATTCGTGGATGAATAGTATTTTGTGCTAAGAACCCAGAGAACCAGGAGTTGTCTACGTTCTTGTGAATAAGAAATAATGTGACACTATGAATCACAACAGACTGGGGGTTTTTTGGCTTTTATTTGTGAAAATATTTGCAAATATTTTTTTATTTATTTAGTACTATTTGATCAATTCTAGTTGTTACCAGCTAATAGCAGATGGGCCCCATCTTGCACTGGGACTCTTCAGTGGATCATAATGAAAATCTGTACATGTGACGGCAGAATCAGTAGAAAATGGTTGGTTATGTCAATTCAATTAACACTTTCCCTCAGGGCCACAGGGTACATTTCCTGGTTGGTATGACTGAAGCGTGGGAACTAAATCACATTCTCATAACTGAGCAAGACAGATCTGTGGATTTACAGCTTTTTCCTATAATTGTAAGGAAACAAAGGTTTAGTTTCAATGCAATGCTCCCTATTTCATTTTTAAGACTAGGATTTTTAAAGGAACCTAGAAGAACTACGCACGCAAACCACACTGAATTTCAACAGGAGTTGGGTCTTCAACTCCTTCGAAAATCCCAACCTAAATCATTGTTTCTAAACATACCCCAAGAAACAGCCTGAACAGTTCCTAAATAATTAGAATAAAAAACCTGGTCACATTTTCAGAACCATGGCTGTAATATGTGTTTAAGGAAATAAGGACTTCACTGAAATTGGTGCTTCAACTTTTTCTCTCCGATCGTCTTTAGCACATATCATTTACTGGGATATTGTGTTTCCTAATGATGCATGCCATCTGCTTTACTGTCCTAGACTTTATTTCAGAGGCAGTGATCACTCTTTCAACCTATTCAGCAGAAAAGTGGTCTTACTGCAGGGTCTTCTTAGCCAGCTCTGCCTGAAGGTCACCCTGAATATCATTAAAATATTTCTCCCTCCTCCTTTGTCAATTCTTAGGTTATGTCTACACTGGCGCACACACCTGAATACTGGATTGTGTTCATGCTTGCACGTGCTCCCCTTACTTATGCCCGAGAGTCCACATATGCCATACTAGACACGGGTACAATGCCATGTACATTTGTATACCCGCATCTGTGCTGCCTCTGTAGGTACACAATGTTAGTGCTACCATTTAAGGCGTGGTATCTCACGATTCTGTGCATCACAGGGAGACACTGAAGGAACAAACTTCTTTGTTGTGCTTTGTTGGTACTATTCCCTGCTTTCACACATTTGCCCATGCTAGTTCCTGATCATGTCATGCCTCACTGTTATCTCTGCAAAACTGGATGGAAAACATGGAGCAACTGGATGATGATCTGGTTCCAGTTCTGCTCCTGCTCCTTTATGCGGGACAAATGGTTATGTAGTGGCGTAGACGCTTGTCAAGATGTTGGATGGAATTTGGGCAGCATTTTCTGACACATCAAGGATGAATTACATGACAATTCATTCAGCTCACACTGTACCGGTATAGCAAATGCTGGTATTTTTATGGTGTGCCCTTTGGTTGACTGTTGCCTTTGGTGTAGGCGAACCAGCACAGTATGGTGGGATCACATTGTTTTGGACACCTGAGATGACCAGCAGTGGCTTCAGAACTTCCAAATGAGGAAACAGACCTTCATGGAGCATGAATCAATCCTTCAACACCAGAACACTCAATACAGGGAAGTCATATTGGTGCAGAAGAAGGTGTCTATTGCTCTGTGGAAGTTGGCAACACCAGACAGCTATTGATCCATTGTAAACCACTTTGAGGCTGAAAAGCCACTGTCAGGTCCATGGTTGTGCAGATTTGCAAGGCAGTTAACATTGTGATCTATCCATGGGTAGTTGCCATAAGAAAAGTTTCAGATATAATAGCTGGATTTCAGATGATGAGGTTTCCAAACTGTGCAGGGGTCATCGATGGTACCTGCATTCCAATATTTTGCTCACCAAAAGGGGCAATCTAGTATGTGAACCAAAAAGATTATTGTTCTGCAAGGCTTAGTGGACCAAAGTTGCAGATTCATGGATCGCAATGTGGGAAACACTGGAAAGGTTCATGATGCCAGGCTGCTGGGGAGATCAGGATAGTACTTGAAGGGGGAAGGAGGGACTTTGTTCCCTAGAAACAATATGGATCTCTATGGTGTGGGTCTGTGCCAACTGTATTTTGGGTGACCTTGCATGCTCAGTCCTCACTTGGCTCATGAAACCATGCCCCCATATCAATGACGCTGGAAAAAGGGAATTCAGTGACAAACTGAGTGGCTGCAAAATGGCTGTGGAGTGCTCTCAAGGTAGGCTGAAAGCATGTTGGTGCTGCATTGTGCTGCTCTTCTAAGGTCTCCCATGTAGTTGCTCTATGCTGATGGGAGAGAGCTCTCCCAGTGGCATAATTAAACCACCCCCCACGAGCAGTGGTGGTGATGTTGGCAGGAGAACATCTCCTGCCAACATAGCGCAGTCCACACTGGCACTTCTGTCAGTGAAAATTATGTTGGTCAGGGTGTGTTTTTTCACATCCTTGACTGACAAAAGTTTTACCAACTAAAGTGTAGACATAGCCTAAGATGCAACTGCAGCACCACCTATACCAGGGGGGTCAAGTAACCAGTCAGGGAGGGTCACCTCCTGCGCTAGTTGTTTACACGAAACTAACTGCAAGCACTTAGCATTGTACAACTTAGGGAAAGACAACAGTGGACCATTAAAGTTCATGGAAGACAATGAAATGGAAAAGAAAACCCCAGTACTGGAAAACTAAAGAAGAAGGGAGTTTTCCCTGCTCTGTGTAACCATAAATTAAGATAGTCTTAGGGCAAGTCAACACTTAAAATGCTGCACTGGTGCAGTTGCACCGACACAGCTGTGCCACTGTAGCGGTTTAATGAAGACACTCCAAGCCGACGGGAGAGAGCTGTCCCATTGGCATAGTTAATCCACACCCCCAAGACATGGTATTCTCACGCCGACATAGTGCTCTCTACACGACGGGTTAGATCGGTACAACTATGTCACTCAGGAGTGTGGATTTTTCACACCCCTGAGTGACCTAGTTATACTGATATAGGTCTGTAGTGTCGACCAGACCTGAGAGAAAGGGAAAAAAAACCCTTGCAAACTCTTAAAAGGGAAGAGGGTTTGAAGAGAAGTCGATCAAGAAACCAGGGGCCAGCATCTAAGCAGAGTGCTGTCCAGTGAAACACTGGATCCCTTCTGGGGCAGAAGGCATGCTGGAAAATTGTTCAGAGGCAATAGGGAACTTGTATTAAAAAGGGAATTTAGCCAACACAGAAGTGTAAAGCCTGTGATTGGATCTTTATGTTTATTTTCTGTGTATATTGTATGTGTTTGCTCTTCCTTAATATTTCATCTCTGAATCTATGATTTTCTATTAAATAAACTTGTTTATTTTTACCTCAGCCAGGTCTCTGATGTGCAAACTGGGTGGAATGTGGGTGTGTCAAAATGAACTGATAGCTGGGGTGCAGGTTTCATTACTTCAGCGGTGATGAACCAGAAGGGAAAAGTCTGAGTGTCTGGTAGTTAAGAAATTGGGGAGATGGATTTGGGGATCACCCAGACCAGGAAGGGTTCTGTCACCACCTGTCTTCTGTAACTCTGGCTGCCTTAATGTTGTTGTGGCTTAAAGCTCTGACACCAGTAGCTAGCTTACAAGCATAAGGTCTCCACCCTGGCTCCCCCTGCCCCGTTAACTCCTTGCAGCATGTCCCCACTAGCCCTTCTGGTCCCAAGTCCCCCCAAATCCCTCTTCCTGAGCTCTTAACTACCACTTAGACATTTCCCCTCTGGTTCAGCTCTCCTGAAGGAGTGAAGCCTGCCCCTAGTTATCAGTTCACTTTACACATGTCACACAGGTTGTGACTGATGAGCTGGTTCTGGGGTCTTGGCAGCAGGCAGACGCTGTACTCTTTTGGTCCCCCATTCAATTAGCTTCTCCATTGGGAACTTGGAGAACATAGCGGTTTTCAAAGTACCAGAATGGAAAAGAGAAGTGGCTTACCACATCTGCAAAGGAGATCCAATAATCTGTGCCAGAAAGATGTTTCTGCTAAAGGTCACCCCACTGCATATGGCTGAATGGAGTGGTTTGGTCAGCTCTGAAGGTAGACAAGGCACATTTGTACTGTGGGTGAACCTGAAGAACCAGGTGGAGTTTTGCTGCAATAGAAATTTTCTGAAATATGCTTGCACGATTGGGAGGTAGTTCAAATGGAAATTGACTATCTTGTCAGCTACCATATGGAAATTTCATGCAGAAGGAGATCTGAACCACAAACCACCACCACCTCTGGGTTTACCAGGAATACCTGTGCCTACTTATGGACAGGGAAAGAAAGGGACATGCTGCAGCTTCATTAGGTCTCCTGAAGATTCAGCTGAGCATCGCAACCCTCACCTTAGACAACTGGAAAGGGACACTATTTTTATCCTAATGCCAGACTGGATCTTTCTCCCACCCCTGCTACCGCTGGCTTGTGTAACATGGCTCTGTGAAGGCAAAGGGACAGAGAAAGACTTCATAATCTTCCAAGGGAGAAAAGACTGCTGTAGCTAACTTTTCCTTGGACAACCACTTGTAGGTTTTCTACAACAGCATTCTGTTCCCTTCCTCATCTGGGACCTTCCCTCTCCCACTCCATCCCCTGTTCTATGTGGCTCTTGTTTGGAAGGAGACAGGTTGATCAGAGGTGTGGGAGAAGACCTGAAACTGTGTGATCTTTAAAGGGAGAAAAAACACTAAATTTTCCTTAAACAACCAACTAGGTTTTCTACAACTAAATTCACTACCCCCAAGTAGGATCATTCAAAACCCCTGCCCCCCGTCTGTGCAGCCTCAGAATCAACACTACCTGACTGCCCGCTGAAAAATGCGCAGACATGGGCACACTGGTTGTTTTTTTCTTTTATAAAGCGTTTGGAAAAATATCTTTAGTTATGTAATGCTGCGGTTCACAGAAATAAATAAAGTCATTGATTTATAACTGTCTCCCTGGAGGACCATTTCAGGGTGGAGCAGTAAAAGGGCCAGATGGAGGAAGGAAACCTGCAGGAGTCTGGTAAGAAGACGGAGCTTGACAAAATACTGGCTTCAGCACTGCATGGCATACTATCCAGGGAAGAAAAGTCAGAGTACAGTACTTCAAATACCCTGGATCTTAAGATCAGGAATTTAGCTCCAGCACAAGAGGAGATATTGGTGCGGGGGGAGGTTGGGAGACCATTGTAATTTACCAGCCTTGAGTTCCTGCTGCAGTGTAGGGTTCTCCTCAGGTTTGTAATGGGGGCGGGGGGTGGGGGAGGGGCTTCTTCAACTTGCTCCTCTGGATAAAGGAGTAGAATGACCTGCTTCTCCTCCTCCAGGTCTGGGGCACCCTCTATGGTTCCTGCTGCCTCCTTATCCATGTGCCCTGATCAGTGTCCTGTTGGACAATGAGGTAGGTGGGGCTGAGGAAGGGATCATAAGCCACTCCAAGTTGTGCATTGCGACCTTGATAGCACCAGTCAAGCTCCTTGTAGAAGGGGCATTCACGATGAGCCCTCCTGGACCAACTGTTGGAATCTTTGACCTTCCTACAAAGGTTCAGTACATTGTGGTGATGGGGATGGAGGACTATTGAAACTTGAGAGTACATTCCTGTTACCCCCGTTCACACTGCAGACTGGCTTGGGTATGTGGGCATGCCACAGCTAAGGCATGGACTTACCCACACCCCTCAGGCATGCTAGCTTACTCGCCCTCTACTCTCCTTGAGACATGTTTCAGGGGTTTAAGTGTGGATCACAGGAGGGTTCTGGCACAAGCCCACTCAAGGACATGTATACCGTTGATAGTGTAGACATACCCATAGTTTGACTAACTAAAAGGCTCAGTCGCCTACGCCTGCAAGAAAACTCCAGGAAGGGGGCTGAAGCAGAGAACATCTCTGTGTGAGTCTCCTTGTGGTTTTCTGCCCACTCTTTCTGGTGCAGGAAGCAGCATTTGCCTCCCTTGGTGCCCTATTGAAAAGGTCCTGAGGCCATTCTCCAAACCCCACAATTGGATTATAGGAGATCAGTTGGAGTCTAGGGCCATTCCCACCGAGGCCCTGTACCTCCACACTGGCTCCAAGTCTCTGGTAGAAGTTTAAGCAGAGACAAAAGGTAGCTGTGCTGACATTCCATATAGCCATGCTGCCTGTAGCGATCCTGCAGCCAGAGGTTGCCCCAAAAATGCCTTTTAAGGGGACTTGCCAACATGGAAGGGCAGCACAGACTTCTTATTCAGCCTATGGCTGTATTGTCTTTTTGTTCACAAGGCTGATGGGTGGGAAACAACATGCATTTTTCTCTGTGGCCACCTAGGCCACTCCTGACTCTCCCCCTCCCATCACATGACCCTTTGGACCTGCAGAATGGATCCCTCTGGCATGTCTTAATGGAAAATACCGACACCTCCCTACTCCTCCCCTCCCCAAAGCCAAACACAGTCCTTTAGGAATGGGAGCAGGACTGCTAGACAGTATGATCAGGTCCTGAATAAAGAACAGGTTTTTAGTTGGCAAAATGATGCCCTTTCTAGCTATCTTGAAATTATTGCATTCAGCATTCACAGCTGGTTAAACATGTATGATGTCCTGGTCCCCAACGTCCATGAATATGAATTGCACCAGTTTCATCAGGACAGTGAGTAAAGCTAACACTGTTTCAGTTCCCTTATTGGTGACCGTGCTATTGCATTCATACACCGTGTCTCTTTACACTTCATCGTTCTGGCTGTCATTTTATGCTAAATCAGAATATTCAAGCAGTGCAAGAGGAGGAGAAAAGGGGTTCACAAGCACTTGAGGATACCAAGCAGACGTGTTATCACAGGGCGAGGAGAAAGTGTCAGGGATAGGTCCTGTGCCGGACACGTTTGTCAGCAAAAGCTGCAGCATCACAGAAAAGACACAGCATCTGGCTCTCTGTATAAGAATACCAAGCTTACACAAGGACATTCCCGAACATGGCTCTAGGGGATAAACTCAAACATATAGGAATCTAGGTGACAGAAATTGTAATGTGCAATGACATTTTGCTTAACATGTATCTAAAACAGTACTGTTGGGAGAAAGATTAAAAAATATAGTGGAGCATTCTCATCAGGTAAATAGCTTGAGGCAAATAAACTGAACAAGAGTTTGCACCAGTTGTGTTCATTGCCTTTGAATATAGGACACATGAATAAAAGAGAGATTGCCTATGTGGATTCCACCTGTGCTTACTGCCTTCCCCAGTGCCCTGACTGACTGGGGGCATAGTCACAAAAAAGAGCCCAGAAGACAGATTGCCTTGCTGTAATCAGGCAATGGGCAAGTGAGAGTTTGCTGAAACTACCGTGATCCGGAGCTGAAATTGCCTGCAACAGCAAGGAGGCTTATGTAGTTATGCTGAACTTCAAGTGGCTCAGTTCACTCTGGACAAGCATCCCAAAGTACAGATTCTTATCCAAAACTCTCTGTTCTGGAAATCAGTCTGGGAAGCTTGTGAGAATAGGGTTTCTAGGGAATTGCTAATCACTTGCTGAATTCATCTGGGTTAATACAATAGGCTCTGTGACATTATTTTAGTATTTCCTGTCCTGAAAAAGAGGGCATGCAGAGGTGCACAGAGATTTGAAAAAAGGATGTGATTTTTTTAAAAAAAATTTAACCCAGAATCCTTTCTCAACAGCAATTTTGCATATGCAATTATTTGCAAGTGCAAATGAGGGCATCAGCTGTAGATCTCTAAGTACCTGATCTGCATGCACAATCAGGTTGTTAGAAGTCTTCTGTGTCTTCATTTGCCCTGGTAAAGAGTTGCACTTATAAGATTGTGCTGGCCATTTGGGATATAAATTCTGGGTGTAAAAATTCTGTTTTTGAAAACAGGGTCCAAAAATTTGCTAACCTGTTTCTACCTAAAAAATGGTACTTGTTTCAGATTAAGGCATAAACTGCGGTTCAGACTTCATTCTAACAAGTTCACACTTCCTTCAACCTGACCAGCATTCTAAACAAAATTATGTTTTCTCTTTAAGGCAGGGCCTACTAAGGTCATTCCCCAAAGTGAGGCTGTCACAACTCTTTTGACATGAATTTGGCTCATTCTTCAGTACGTCATCCTGGAAGGTTTGCATTGTAATGGGACAGACTGTATGTATTCAAAGGAAGACTGGGATTAGAGGAAAGCACCATAAGTGACAAAATATTCATTTATATCTCTTGAATAAGGATTAAACAGTGAAATTATAGAAGGTTCTGGTGACTTTCCAGGCAGGGTACTGTAGCTGAATGCAATACCTCTGTATTTAAACATTATTATTGGAATGGAACCAAGTTGTTTGACTTTCAACAACAACCACCATCAAAAAACCCACCCTGATTTAAAGTACCTCTTCAATATTTAATCTTTTTTCTGGTGCTTTTAGTGGCTGATGATTTCAGTTCCTATTAATTCATTAGCATTAATGAAAAGAATCTCTTCTATTTTTAATTATTAAGTTTTCATTGGCCAAATTCTGTTTGGGGTTGCAGCAGTGTAAATTGAGAGTAACTGTAAATAATCTACAAAAATCTAGATTTTACCTCAGTGGTGTAACTGAGAACAGGATTTGGTCCCATATTTCCAGATCCATATCAACTACATTATTTTTATTTTTCAGATCTGCAGACCGTATATTTCAAATATAAACCTGGATTATATTAGCACTGCAGACCTAGGCTGAAAGCGTATGTCAAGAGGCCCATCTTTAGTAATACTGGAGCCTTCCATATAGTTCATTCTTTTTTAGCCCACATGAGAATTTAGTGCTGAGAAGGAACTAGTATCACCGAACTACCCTCACATATCTGCCTGTTCATCTCAATTCTGTCCTGCCACACCAATGCTCTTTTAGTCCTGGGCTATTCTTGAATTTTTTGACCACGTCAGCTTTTATAAATTCTCTCATCTTTTAAATCTATAAGGGATCCTATATATTTTCATCCTTTTCTTTCTTAGGCTGCTTTCTATATATGGCTCTCCAAGTCTTTTTTTTTTTGTTTCTTTGTAAGTCACGTACAGTGTGATATGAACAAATAAATATACTCAAAAGTGTTGAAGGCTTTCTCAGGTTAGTCATGGTCAGGTTAGTTAGATGAGTTAAGTTTAGAAGGAAAATGATATAGTCTTAACTTATTATTATTATTTATTAATGTGTATTATGTAGCACCTAGAGACCTAAATGAGACCACCCCCATTGTACTAGGTGCTGTGCAGATACATAGTAAAAGACAGTCCCTTTCCTGAAAAGATTACAGTCTAACAAGACAAAGGGAGGGAGAGGAAAACAAAGGCACAGAGAAATTAAATCACTTGCTAAGATACCCACTGTGACCCTACACCCCATATTCTTCATAGAGTTATTGTTATATGAATATGGCATAACTAAGATGTATTTTATGCAAGATGGGTAATGTGAGATATTATTGGAAAGGTTCTAATTTACTGAATATGATTATCCTATTTGTATGCATGTATCATTTATGTTTCAGAAGTTAGGAATATGGACTATGTATCAATTACAAGAGTGTTTGCACCTGGGGAATGCCCACCAGACAAAATGCAATCAGTCTGTCTGGTTAGTCAATAAATCCACTAGGGAGAACAATAGGACTCCTTCCTGAGAAGTTTCCTGGGATGCTGCTTTGACATGGCAGGGTCAGGTGATCATGTCACCTGGTACTGGACACCATCTTGGACTTCTTGTGTTTTTCCATTGAGATGGGGTGGGGGTCAAACTGGGAAACAAAGGATTCCCGTCATATACAAATCCTATTTAAGGCTGGGAAGTGAGTTAATCTTGGTTCATTTTTCACTGAATCCCCACCCCGGATTACTGCTGCAAACATCTAAGAAACAAAGACAAAAGGGGAACGGGGGGAGGAGTACTAAACCTGGGCTGGGAATGGTATCTGGCTCATGAAGGATATACCTGGAATTTTAAGCTGCAAGCAAGAGCAGTGTGTCCACAAGAAATTCTGAAACCTGCCTAAAACAACATTTAGGGTGAGAAATTACTATTTGTAGCCAATTTCTTTAGTGTATTAAGCCTAGTTTGCGTGTTTGTTTTATTTGCTCAGTAATCTGCTTTAATCTGTTTGCTATCCCTTATAATCACTTAAAATCTACCTTTTGTAGTTAATAAACATGTTTTTTGTTTATTCTAAAACCAGTTTGTGTAGTTCACAATTGGGGGAGAGGGGGAAAGCTGTGCATATCTTCCTCTACATTGAGGGAGGGAACTTTATAGATTTCTATGCAGCACAAGGCAATACAATTTTGGGTTTATACCTCCAGAGCAGGTGTGCACTTGAGTGCTGGGCAATCCCTGAGCTGAGTCATCCCACACAGAGCTGATCTCAGTGTCTAATTGTCTATAAATTGTGCTTGATAATAGATAGCTTCCCTGGCACATGTCCCCTCCCACTCTCAGGCACACTTTCAAATGGCCTATTTGCAGCCAGCCAATAGGATAACTGAACTGAAAAAAAAGAAGAAGAAGAAGAAGAATTAGCCTGAGCAGACCTACAATTCCTTATATCACTGGGTGCCTCAAGACATGGTAGCCTGGTAAGAAACATTCTTACTGTAACATCATTTGTATGGGAAACTTTAGGCTAAAAAACAATTTCTAAAAATTGATGGGGTTTGACTGGCTTTACAAAAACGGCTTGCTTATTGCATGAAACAGCATCATTTCTTCTACTATTTAATGAGAAAGGTAAAATGGAACCTTTTGAAATTATGGGATACTTGTGGAATGGTTACCCTTCCCTATTACACCTGTTATGACTAAAGTTGATCAACTTTTGTCATGCAGAATAAAGAAGACAGTGGGCATATTTTTAGGCTTGTGAGGAGATATTTTTCAAAACAGTCTAGGGGACTTAGAAACATGTAATCCATTAAAATTAATGAGAAGGATGCATCTAAATTCCCTAGACTATTTTGAAAATCTCAGCTGATAACTGCACAAAAGTTTTCTACAAGAAATAGCCTTGTCAAAGCCTGAATGTTTTTTTTTTAATTTTTGTAATTTTGAGCTGAGCTGTCAGAGTTCAGAGATCAACTGAATTAAGTCTAAAATAACTCAAAAATTTGAAAACTGTCAGTGGGAGCCCAATTTTCCCAATGGTCTGTATTCCTGAAAATCTACGAATAGCTGTGTAAGACAATTTTCTGCATTGGTAACAGGATTTTAGATAACTCTGCTAATGAACTATCTTTTGTTGCTGCAATAATGAAGCAAGTCTTTTGTAGTGTGCTAAAAAATACCACAAAAACAGTTGGGTTCAATTGCAAAGTAAAATATCGAACTTTTTGAGATAGAGTTTGACTCTATAATTCTAATGAAAAATAATTAAATTTCGGTATGTAAAAGGCCATTTTTATCAGCATTGTCTTGATAAAATGAACTGACAGCTGGTAACATTTAGCTATACCTTCAAAAATATGCAGCTTTGACAGAAAGTTTGGTTTTGTGATTATAATAAGATCATTAACAACCCTGTCTGCTGTTAACAAAGGACTGAGATTAAAAGAATTCTGGAACAATATTCACTACAGACTGGACTTTTCTTTACTTACAGGACAAGGATCACAGCCAAGATCTTCATTCAACTCTCCCCAGTTCCCATTAGCTTCAGCCACGTTGACCTGCACCTGCCATTTCAATGGAATACCATTCGGTTAAACAATGTGATCCTATGAAGAGAACAGTTGGAGTAATGGTTGCAGCTTTGGTTCAAAATGTATGGCAGACATCTGAGTGAAGATTGTGGTGTCAGCAAAATATAATTGGAGCAGGAGAATGGAAAAGTTCTATCCACTTCAATCATTCACTATTATTCTCCATATTCCATCTGTATATGCAACCCACCTTTCAGCATTTGTTACACATCCCTATCTGTGCCTGACCCACAGCAGATCTTACTCTGCTACTGCTCTCAGCTAGAGGAACTCGTCCTTTACCTCAGGCTGTAGAAGCTCTGGCTCAGGATCAGTCTCTAGTGACAACATGGATAACTGGTTAAGGGTTGAACAAGGAGATATTTTCTCCTCTCCTCTTCATCACAGGCTAGCCATGTGTACATATGCACACCTTTGCCTTATACTAGATGGAATAATGATGCAAGCAGCAAAGATGTCTGGGTGCCTAAATGTAACACACTGACTTCATTGGGATAAAAAGGCTGAAAACTAAGATACAGAAAACTCAGATTCATCAGAAATTCACAGAGAGTAAAAACGAATTCTTGTTCAACTATACATAAAATAAATAATGCAGATTTTCTGATTCCCCTCATGCTGCTGACTGTATTTGGGCACTCACATGTAGGAATTCTATTGCAGCCTGACAAAAATATAATTCTGGATTCAGTTCAATGCCTGTATTTAGCACATGAGTAATACATAGGGTTCCTCTGACCACAAAGCTGAAGAGAAACAAAGTGTAGCTATATAGTATAGGTAGAAAAATGTAGGAGTTGAGACTAAGGCCTGGCCTACATTACAAAGATAGGTTGACGTAAGCCTCCTTGCATCAACCTAGTTGTGTCTACACTTAGATTTGTCTCCCATTGATGTAAGATCTCCATTACACCAACATGGTAACACCACCTCCCAGAGTGGTATTGAGCAAAGGTTGATGTATTGAGGTCAATGCAGTGCAAATGTGGACACTGCACTACCTATGTCAATCCTAACAGTCCTCCAGCAGCTGTTCCACAACACTGACCACACTGGCCACAATTGTGAATTTCACTGCCCAGGGATCATGAAGAATGGAAAGCTCCCTCCCTCCCCTGACCCTCTTGTAAAGCCCTGCAAGTTTTAGAAAGGCCTTTTCCTGATTGTCCAGCATGGTGAGCACACCTAACAGCTCTCCATTGCTGTATGCAGCTGACCAGGCTGGCTACACACTTCAGATGTGTTCCAACTTGGAGCTGACAGGAGATATTGGATCTCATGGGTGTGTGGGGAGAAGATGCTGTGCAAGCACAGCTCTGGACTAGCCATGGAAATGTGGACCTCTACAAACAGATTGAATGAGGGATGCATGAGCAGGGATACAACAGGGATCAATAGCAGCGCCACATGAAAGTGATGGAACTGCAACAGGCATATCACAAGGCCAGGGAGGCCAACAGTTGATACAGGCCTGAACAGAAGAACTTTTACAAAGAGCTGCATGCCATACTTGGCAGAGACCCTATCCCACCCCCACAGCACTATGGATACCTCTCAAGTCACAGACCCTAGTGAGGAGAAGGAGGAGGTGGAGGAGAATGGGGGACATATGACCAAGGGGTCCAGCTATGCTGTGAGCCAGGACCTGTTTCAGACTGCACTGCAATGCAGTGCGTTCCAGACATCAAACACGAACGAGCCTGATGCAGAGAAAGGAACTTAGGGAAGTGTGTACATTTATTTCCCATTACAGAGATGGTACCCCCAATTTAGCAGGACACACCTATTGACTTTTCATTAATTTACTGATACTAGAAGAGGTGTCGGTACAACAAAGAAAAGTAGAGTTGTTATCTGTTTTTCATTCCCCCTGTAGAGTTAGGCAGTGGGGCCACGTGGAGCAGTTTGTTTTTGTACACAGGGATGTCCCTTGAATCCTCCTGAGAGATCTCAATGAAACTTTCATGGAGATACTGTGCAATCCTCTCCTGAAGGTTTCTAGGAATGGCAGCCTTATTTCTTCCACTGTGGTAGAACACCCTCCCATGCCAGTTGGCAATAATTTTAGCAGTGAGCATTGCAGTAAACTGGCTAGCAGCATATGGGCCAGAGCAGTTCAGGACACCACCAGCAACTGTGCTCATTGTACCTTTGTTACCCTCAGGAGTGAGCAGTTAGCTAAAAACACCACAGCCTGCATAAAATTGTGCCAGTATTCAGTTCCATCACCCTGTACTCAAAGTTGCATGCAACTGAGCAATTCCCTCCTCATTTCTTCCTCCCTGGTGGGCCATACTCACTATGGCTGAAGCTGTGAGTGATGCTGTGCACAAGCACGCCAAAGCAGAAGTGTCACTAAGCTTGTCTTGTTTAAAACTTTAGGGGGGCATGAGAAGGGAGTTCTGAATCTTAACTTTTGCTTTCCCCTGTGAATATACTGACAATGGCACCTCTGTGTGTTTTATCCGTAGCTGCTGTTGTTGAGGCTTTGAGGGATTCCCCCTCCACAATCGTGGAACACCGGAGCCAGTTAAGGAGAGGAAAGAAGCGGACTTGGATGACTCGTTCAGTGAGATCCTGCAAGCCAGTGCGGCATCAGACGGTGAACAGCAGACCGGAAGGATGACTATTGTAGGCTGAATTGAAAAGGAAAGAGTGGACAGGAGAAAGGCCCAGGAGTCGGAGTGGGAGATGCACCAGGACATTATGGGACTTCTCTGGCAGCAAACACAGATACTTCAGACTCTTGCGGACCTCCAGGTTCAACAATCCTGGCCTTGTCTCCCTTTGTGGTCCATGGAGAACTTAAATAAGCACCTTCCTGCACCACCTCAACATTCCATGTGGCATCAGGGGCCACATCCCTACCCCATCACTCCACATCAGGGGACATTAAGGACAGCCACAGCTTCACATACACGGACCTGTGAGTCATGGTTGATGTATGTGTAGCTAAAATGGACATGAATATTCCTTCCCCTTCTTTAAGCTCTGTTCCATACATTTGTCAAGGATTTAATGTATTTGCTTTTAACTGGCACAGATTTTTTGAAGTATTTTTGTTACTCAGTAAAAGTCTATTGTTTGGAAAATAATTTGCCTTTGTTAGTTCTTAACATATGTTACAGAATGCCTAGCAGTAGTGAAAGCACCCACTTAGTTGTTATTGTACATTGTGACACAACTCAGGGAATCAGTGACAAACACAGTGTAATAATCATAAATGTACAGCAAGCACCACAACTTTAATAGTTGCGTTATCAGTGTTATATTCATAGATGTGCACCAAGCACCATACAGTTCGTAACAGAGCTCCAAACTGCAGGGCCACGCAGAGAATGGTACACTAGAATGTATTACCGTGGCTTACTGTTAAAGTGCTCTTTCAAAGTCTCCCGGGGCTGTATAGCTCCACACTGAGCTCTTCTGTTAGCCCTTGTGTCTGCCTGTTCAAACTCAGCAGACAGATGCGCCATCTCTGCCCCTCCACCATAGTGGCAACTTTTCCCTTTGTTTCACAGAGATTATGTGGGACACAGCAGGCAGCTATAACCATTGGGACATTTTTGTCACTGAGATCTAATCTTGTAAGTAAAGAGTGCCAGCATCCCTTCAATCTACCACAAGCACATTCAAGTGCCATTCTGCACCTGCTGAGCCAGTACTTGAATCTTTCCTTGGTGCTGTTGAGGTGGCCGGTGTACAGCTTCATAAGCCTGGGGAGTAAGGGGTAGGCTGGTTCTCCAGGTTCACAATTGGCACCTCAACAGCGCCAATGGTAATCCATTGGTCAGGTAAGAGAGTCCTGCTTGTAGCTCTCTGAACAGTTCAGTGTTCTTAAACATGTGAATGTCATGCACCTTCCCTAACCAGCCACCACGGATGGTGGTGAAATGTCCCAGGTGATCCACACACTTTTGCCTAACCACAGAAAAGTAGCCCTTTCTATTGATGTACTCTGGTGCAAGGTGGTCTGGCGTCAAACTAGAGATATGTGTGCTGTCTATTGCTCCTCCAGAGTTCAGGAACCATCCACTATGTCCTGCATGTTGCTGAGAGTCACAAGCCCTGTGTAGCAGGAGACAATTAATGGCCCTGCATGCTTGAATGACAACAGCTCCCACAGTGGATTTTCCGGTTCCAAAATGATTTCTTACTGACCAGCCAAAATCCGGCACTGCAAGTTTCCACAGTGTGGTCTCCACTATCTTCTTCACTGTCAGTGCAGCTTTCATACTGGTCCCCTGCAGTGAAGAGCTGGGGCAAGCTCAGCACAGGAATGTGGCCTTTCTCATCCAAAAGTTCTGCAGGCAAAAGTTCATAATCCCAGGCCTGCATTACGATGCAATCCCATCAGTCAGTGCTCATTTCTTGGGCCCAGAAACAGCATTTGCAATTGCTCTGTGGACAATCTTGAATTCTTTCTTGCTATGGCCACAGCACTCTGACCTCCAGGAAATCATCATGTTCCCCACGGCTTTTCTTGTGGCTCTGCAAATAGTGGAGGATTGTGTGTCCTGCGCGTGCGATGCTCTTGACAATAGTGCTGTGCATGCTTCTGTCAGAGATGGTGGACAGCAACAAGTGCCTCCCGGGTTTGTGGGATTTTCAAAATAGACACAAAAATTATGGGATAGAGATGGCATTATGCGGTGGAGAATGTCACATGCTGGGAACTTGACCCTGCAGTACCAGTCACCCCTGCACAACTCATTTCTGCACCACCATGCATTGCCAAAACTTTCCAAAAGACAGTGCACTGGACAGTGGTATGCTGCACAGTGGGATAACTACCCCTTGTGCACTGCATTGTGCATCAAAGCAACCACGCCTGCTGATTATGCACAGTATCGGCGCAATGTACGATGTATTAACTGTGGCAGCTTTATGCCAATGTAATTGCATCAGCAAAAGTTAATAGTGTAGACACACCCAAAGGCAGAATTTGGTAGCATCAAGGTAAGGAATGCATTTTCAATACAGAAAGAGATAAAGACTTAGTTCCAATGCTGTAAAGATATTCATACAAATTACTAAGGCCTTAAAGAAAGTGTAGTAGCAAGTAAGAGATGTGTGCTGTGAAGGTGAGCAAACAGCACACAAAACAAGCTCAAGGATATAATTGGATGAAAGATGAGCGTCTGTGATAAATGTCATTAAATATAGTGAACAGTGAAACACTATGTTGTGTTTCAAAAAAGATCAGAAATGCTGCCTGAAAATAGTATATTGACATGATTTACTTGTGCAGTGTTCTCCACAGAAACAAGGTGCTACCAGACACATGAAATGAAGCATCTAAGAGGCACTGAGCATAGCTACCAGCACCCATTTAAAGCTAATACCAAAGTTTTCCCAACAATTGGAAAAGTTTGTTGAATAGCTGTGTTACCAACTCTAGCAATTTGATTTTGAGTCTCACAAAAGGCTGAAATATTCAGGAATAAGTTAGTTCTCATGAGACTTTCAGCCCAGCACCTTATAGTGGTTTGGATAAGGTTCAGATGAACACTTGGAATTGTGAGCACTGAACTTCACACCCTATTTTGGTTTGCCTATGATCAGAGAGGAAAGGATGAGATTTACCCATCCATACCTGGGAGAAAGCATAATCTAGTCATCAGAACACGGGGATTTGGTTTCAAGGTTTAATTCTTGGCTCTGCCACTGACTTGCTAGTGTTGTTGAGTTAATCCATCTGTAAAATGGCTGAAAGAGTACTCACTTACCATATGGTGGATTTGTGAGACCTGGTCAATCAGTGGTTGTTAGAATGCTTTGAGATCCTCAGACGAAGATTATAATCGGGGTTTTCATAATAGATTAGTTATAACCATGCAGAACAGTATTTGATTTAGTGGCAACTAGCCAAAGAACCTTACAAGAACATTACTATCTTTATTCCAAGCTTTTTGGTACATGTTTTCAATGCAAACAATGCAGAGAACTGGTGATGTCTGAAAGCCAATAGGTAAAAAGGTAACACATATGGAGAATCAGTTTTAGCCATGGGTTAAGATAATGGATTAAATGAAAATGGAATGCTTAAAATTAGGCACTTAAATCTACATTTAGGCATCTAAATAAGTGACCTGATGCCTGCAGCTCCCAATTAATGTCAACTGTGGTGGTAGTTTTATTATATGGATATGTATCCCCTAGGAGCTAGATTAAGATATCCCAGTTTATTTCCCATTGTCTATGAAAGACCCAAGGTCTGGTCAATATCAATCCAGTTTAATTTGAACTGGATGGGTAGATGTTATGTCCTATGTCTTATGGACTGAGACAGTCAGTCCAAATGTCTTCTTTCATCCGAGATGGCATTAGCTTTCTGTCTCTCATAAACAAAGTTCCAATTCTTGTGTTGCATCAGTTAGGCCAAGGACATAGACCTGGCAGGAGTAACCTGGCAGAGCAGTATTGTTTAAACCGAGTAGGTTTTACAATATATTTACAGAGGAAATTATTCCACAAGTTTGATTTTTGTAATGGATTTCATTCTTGGTAGTGCTGGTAATAGCACACCTTTCCTGATCACTCTTGTTACAGTCTGTATGGTAACATCCATTGTTTCATGTTCTCTGTGTATATAAAACCTCCCTACAATATTTTCCACTGTATGGCATCTGAAGTGAGTTGTAGCTCACGAAAGCTTATGCTCTAATAAATTTGTTAGTTTCTAAGGTGCCACAAGTCCTCCTTTTCTTTTTATGGATACAGACTAACACGGCTGCTACTCTGAAACATGTCAAAAGTTTTAGAAGTTCAGTTCACTTTGGATACACATTCAAACTTCGAAATCTGGTTCTACTCAAATCTAAGAACTACAGAAATATGTCAAAATTAAAAATAAAATAAAGTCTTTACTAATTTTTTTTGAACATCTAAAAATTCTGGTTCACTTAAAGTTTTTGGCAAAGTTTGGGCCGATTTTTTTTTTATTAAACCAGTTTTTCCATCCCTAAGCATTAATCTCAAGTGTATTCACATGGTTGTTGAAGAGGTAACTTCAGGGGTATTTCATCTGAAACACTCTTTAACTATACAAAGAAGAATTCATAGCTTTACTCTATCCTTGTGTTTAATCAATTCTTTTCAAAACAGAAACTTATTAGCAAATCCCTGGAGTAATGGTTCATGTTTGTGTTGGAAGGCAAAATAAACTTCTTGTACATTCAGTGATAATGGTTTAGTTACACGCCAGGTTTTATGAAGGCCGTAATCTCTAATGTATGTCATTCCAAACAGACTAGAATATTCATTTATTTTTGAGGGTGATAAATGAGTTCTAGAAGGTGACAAAGATTTGTGTCTTGCTCTGTTGATCTAACAACTCTCTGCATTTCTCTGAGCTAAGAAAAAAAAACGGAGTCTTGCCAGCTTGATGGGGGAGTAAAAATGCCATGGACTAGTGAGTACCAAAATGAACTGAACTGAACTGAATCCAAAGCAGCTCAAACTTCAGGCAGTTTAGACTCAGAGCAGACAACTAAAATTTGCAGTGTGACATTTGCCAGTGTGCCACATTTGGGGCCACATGGGACATGATGATTTTTTGTCACAGAGAAATGTTTATTAATGAAAAAGAGAGTTACTTCTTAGGAAACCATTTCCATACCATTTGGGATTAGCTGGCAAGGAGGATGAAGGAAGAAAGTTCCTGGGGTGGGTCAGTTTAAAATTAATTGATTTTGCTGGACCATATAGGCTTGTAAAGCATATGATACAGAATTGAAAATGTGAGATATAGTCACATATGGACAGACATTTATTAGCTATTGCCTAGCATTGTTCTTTTATTTTTCTAGATTTGCAAATGCAACTAGATTTGAGAGACACAGATACAAAGAAGGCGATTACTATAAATAGATTATTTTTTTCCACCCTCCCTAGGGGGGTGGGGGGGGAAGACCTTCGTGGCTGAAATATTCAAAGCCTAATCTTTGTACAAAGATGAGGTTTTTTTCCTTTTTTTTCATTTTTTCAGCTAGCCTTGACTTTATTGGGGGGTAAAAATATACATTCCCCATTCCCATATGATAATTTCTTTCCATACAGTGTGAACGCAAAAACAGATCAACATGAAAACTTGGGGGCAGACTGTGAAATCCCTCCTCACATAGAATAGTATCTTACTCCATGAATAGTCACATTGATATCAGTGAAAAGTACTCAGAAAAGGGTTCACAACCTGACCCTTGGAGGGTAAGTAATCTTCTTAAGAAAATATATCCACAGTTTATGTTTGGAATAATTGGTTGGAGAATAAGCTAGGGTTGCCAGGTGTCCGGTTTTCGACTGGAATGCCCAGTCGAAAAGGGACCCTGGCGGCTCTGGTCAGCACTGCTGACCGGGCCATTAAAAGTCCGGTCAGCGGTGCAGCGGGGTTAAGACAGACTCTCTGCCTGCCGTGGCTCCGTGCAGGTCCTGGAAGTGGCTGCCAGGTCCCTGCAGCCCCTAGGTGCGGCCGCTTCCGGGAGTCGAGCGGAGGCAGGGCAGGCAGGGAGCCTGCCTTAGCCCCACTGTGCCACCAACTGAGAGCATTTGAGGTAGCACCACCTGGCTGGATCCCACACCTGAACCCCCTCCCACCACCCAGTCCCCCTCCCAGGTCAGAACCCCCTCCCGCACCTTAACTCCCCCTCAGAGCCTGCACTCCAACCCTCAGCCCCAGCCCTGGGCCTCCTCCTGCACCCCGAACCCCTCATCCCTGGCCCAACCCCAGAGTCCATACCCCAGCCGGAGGCCACACCCCCTCCCAAAGACCAACCCCCTACCCCAGCCCTGAGCCCGCTCCCGCACTCCAAACCCCTCGACCCTAGCCCAGAGCTCCTTTCTGCACCTCAAACCTGTCGTCCCGGGCCCCACACCAGAGCCCGCACTCCAAGCCAGAGCCCTCACCCCCTCCCGCACCCCAATCCCCTGCCCCCAACCTCCTGCCCCAGCCTGGAGCCCCCTCCCGTACCAGTTTGATTCAAACCAAAAACAATTTAAACATTTTTTTTTGTCAAATTGAAATACTTGATAAAAATTTTTTTGTATCAACAAAAACATTTCAGATCAACTCAAAACTATTTTTAGGTTTGTTTTTTTTTTCATTTAGAGTCAGATGAGTCAGAGTCAACTTGAAACAAAATTTTTTGTTTGTTTTTCATTTTGTTTTGATTTTGAAAATGTTTTTTCATTAACTTGAAATTAATTGTTTTTGTCTTAATTTTTTTATCAAGGTTCTGCAATTTCCAGGTGTCTTTTGTTTTATTTTGTTTTTTGGATTTTTTTGTTTTAAATTGGCCAAATTTGAAAATGAAATGCCATTTTAAAATGAAAAGTTCAAAGGAAACATTTTTGAAAAAATGTTTTCATTTTTTCAGCCAAAACTATTCATCAAATTCAATCTTAGACTGCAAATAGTTTCACTGCCCCCCAAATGCATTTTTTTTGCAAAATTACTATTTGTTGAAATTTTTTTGCCCAGTCTTATGTGTGATTAGTAGGATCTGCTAAGGGTTTACCTAAACCTATTGAAACCCTGTCTCCTTTGTGACATCCCAAAACAGTGTGACCAGAGACCCAAAAGATACAGGGGCTCCTGCTGGGACTGGGTGAGTGTAAATGTCCCATTGAAATACATATAGCAAAACCTTCCAAAAGAAGCATAAATCCTGCTTATGAAAAATTGATTTAAAATGTGTGCATGACTAAATGGAGTAATTGCATCACCATTATTGCTGTAGCCCTCATCCTTTTATATCTTCCGTGTGATTTGTCACCATCAGTTGTATAACATCTAAAATAAGCCCTTTGAGGCAGGGATATGAAGGTGTAATTCTGTCTTGTGTGAAGCACCAAGCATATTTTTGGATGCTATCAAATAATAAAAATTATAGCAGAGGGTCTCTTTGAAATTCTGCTGCTCTCTCCAAACTCTAGGTTTAATATAGATATAGATATATATCTTTCCATTACCATGTTAACAGGTGTGCTGGGCATTGCTTAAGCCTTGCTACATAGGTGCTACATATGGAGATATCTGCCTATTGAGAAGCCTCATGTGGGTGTGTCTACAGCCTCTAAAAGGGTTTCACAGCAGCCCTGCATAGCCCAGTATGGAGGGCCACATTTATGGTAGGTCAGGTAGGGGCATCGAGTACTGGCTTTTAATGCCCAAATACTGTTGTGGAGGGGTTGCACTTCCTGTTCTAATCTATAGGCTGGGACAGCGGCTGTCTGGAAATTGCACAGCAGACCCACACCCAGGATTTCACCTCTACAACCATCCTACACTCCACCTACATACAGCTGGATTACTATGGTTCTATGCATGTGGGGTGAATCTTCTCTCTATGATACTCCTGCCTGTGGCTGATCTTGGAACTTTCGAACATGGAACTTGGGTTTGTTCCACAGTATGAATAGAGAAGCTGCACAAGTTACGGTAGACTCTGTTTGCCCTGAGGGGTTGGTGAGATGGAGAATTCAGAAGAGACTTGATCCTGTCTCCCATATATATATATATATATATATATATATATATATATATATATATATATATATATACACATATACATATACATATGCATGTGTTCTCTCCTGGTTCCATCCACCTTGCAGAGCTGGAAATCAGAGGGGTTTCTACAGGGTTGGAGGAAAGCGGGTGCATCTCATAAAAACAACAATGCCCATTGCCTTAATACCATACGCATCAGCCAGGATCTGTAGGCACAGGAAGTCTACTGCTTGTGGGAGGGAGTGGAACACGGGGACTTCACATTTCAGCGTATACTCCAATCATTCAGAGGCAGATTGTTCTTGTGCAAAATTAAATGCTAAATCTAGATGCAAGCTTTCCCCCTCCACCAGCGTATTATGAGGTGCTTGTGCTGAAACTTTATTATACTAATTCATTTGTGTCAAGTAATATATTACTTAACCTGATTCGAAGACAGGTGGGTGAGGATTCCTAATAACTAACAAAATGCCATTTCTTTAAAAATGTCATCTTTATTAAACTGAAGGTGGCATCTGCAGACCCTGATCCATCTGCAGAGGCAAATGTCTTTAGTTATTCCTGGAATGTGACCAGAGAAGAGAGAGAGGGTGAGGGAACAATGAGTGACAAATGCTGAACGTTCAGTGAAAGAATAAGCAGCATCTTGGCAAAAGTCATTTATTTATCCAGCCAACAGGAGTGAGATAAGGGGAATCAAATCCTCTTGGTGTAGGCACATAATGCATAAATGGGCCCAGGCCTCTTTTCCTTGCACACAGCACAACTAAAACTCCTATTGATCTCTGTGAGAGGTTGGGGCATGATTAGAATGTATGATTAGCCTATAGAAGGGAAGCGCTTGCTAGCGGGGCTGCCCTGTCATATGGTGTCACACACCCCCTTTTTCATTTCTCCACTCCTAGCACAGTAATAGAGTAATTCAGAGTCAGGCCCATAAGATCCAACCATGAAGTGCAAAGTTATGGAGACTGTTACTTGTTTGCCAAGTGATTTTCAGGGCCTCATGTTATTTTCCTGCTGGAAGGGAAATTAGTGACAGAGTCCACGTAATTTTTACCATTATTTGTCTATTTACATTCATCCTTATTCTAGGAACAGAAATTGTTGCAAACTGCATATAGGCCAGTCCGTCTTGTAGAAACCTCAGCAAAGACACTGCTTTCCTTCAATCAAGAAGCAGCTGTCTTAGGTCTCTGTCTCTTTTGGGCCCTGTCTACACTTGGAAAAAAAAGGTGTGTTTTTACACTGTGAAAGCCAACACGCTGTAAAATCCTAGTGTAGACAGCAAAGTTGCCATTTTACCTCCACTTTGCTAGGGTTCCCAGGGAGGTTCACCTCAACTAGCTAAATTCAAGTAAAATTACAACTTTCCCAGTCAACAATAGGGTTTTACAATATGTTACCTATCATGATATAAAAACAAACCTTTTACCTTGTGTCACCATACACCTGGAATCCTACTGCTTAACACACATTCTTTTTGCCTTCTTCAGCCCCTGTGTTTTACAACCTGGAAACAACCCTAACATAAAACCTGCTCATCTGGGATCATGTAATGTTCCAAAGTAGCCAGATGATTTATCTGTCTTTTGTGAAGCTTCTCTGCAACACACACTGACTTAAGCATGGTTTAATTGCCCCTCAAGAGATTTCTTTAACCACACACTCTCCTTAACAAAATTCTGAGTGTGGCTACTGCATGATTACTTTAACTTTTTCTATGGAAATGTTTCATCCCGAGGACTTGTACATCATTGACTCATAACTTGTGTGACCTGTTGTCATGACAATATATTATCAGTGACGATATTAATGAAACTCCATAGGTGAAGTTGAATTTAACCATAACCCATACTAGGCTGCAGAGGTGATGTGTGTGTGAAGGGGGCATGCGGGGTCACGTGCCCCTCCCTCCCCCGATTTGCTGCTTGGCTTATATTGAGCATGCTCACACTCTGCCTCCCGCTCCCCCATCCGCAGGCATGGGTTGTCTCTGCTGGACAGTCTGTAGAATTACACTGGGATGTGCTCCATTCCCTGCTAATGGTCAGTTCAGATCCTAACTTAACTACACAGAGAAATCTTGAATTCATTTGGATACCTTCATTGATTTCAAAGGAGTTGAACCCTTCATTGATTAAACTGTAATGAACCAGCAATTACTCTGCATATACACAATTCTTAGGTCTCAGGTTGTTGGTTTTTTTAATAGCAAAAAATACCAAAATAGGTCATGGGCTAAGTACTTGCCAAGGTCTGCATCTGAAAATCAGCCCATATTAAAATACTAAATATATGAAATTACCATTGTAATTATTTCAAAGTATTTTCCTGCTTTCAGACTAAATAAACAAACCCAGCTCATCTTTTTTGTTATTGGAAAGGGGGATGAAATGCTCTCAGAGGATGAAGATTTCTATGGCAACTGCCAGCCTGAAAGGAACATTTTGCAGCATTATGAACCTTCTGAAAATACATTACTTTCAAACCACGTTGTATTTAATTAGTTGGCCATGCCACATTTTCCTCTATCACTTTTTCCTTTAAAAGAGGATATTGAGGTTGTAAAAGAGCAGAACATGTATAGTCATCAGATTAAATTGCAGAACACTGAAAAGGTCAAAATCATTGCAGTATAGTATTATCTTTCAGAAACTGTCGCCAAAATGGAATGGCCGTATTTGAATGCTTACTCATGCAGATATTTCAACCAAAAGTTGAAAGGGAAATATGAATTACTTCTCAAGTCGGGACTTGATCGTAGGACTTTACAAGTTGATTGCAAAGAGAATCAGAAATAACAACAAATGAAGTCCCTTCTCATTCTAGAGTGTTGGTGCCACTCCACATAGCTTATCTTTTCTTTAAGATATGGGCAGATCTCTTCCATTGACTTCATAGGAATTATGTTTGTTTACATGAACTGGAACTCTGCCTCTCTGTTTCTGTGTCCAAATTTAAGAGATCAATCTTATCCCCAATCATTTACTGAAGCAATTTAGATAGCACCATATGGAATTTACTTGTATCATTTAGCTTCCCCAGTACAGACATAACTCTCAGAATCTTTCTTGTGTGGCAGTTGCACATGTGGCTGGGGAATGATCATTTACCACAATGGACAGAATCAAAGAACTATAGTTTGTGCATTTGTGAGTTAATATTTTCTCCCTGGCATTCACTTGGAACTGTCCCAGTTGTTGAAAGCTTGAGTTGTTTATTAGGCCAGCTTCCCTATTTAAATACAAGCTGTCACTTTTCATCTGCTTCTATCTTAGCGGCTGGTTAGTCATTTGGTCACTTGATTATCAAGGAATGGAGGGGGAAAAGAAACAGATTGGTAAACAAATTGAACTGCTCAATATTTGAAGAAGATCCAAGGGTGAAAAAGACTCAAAATATTCTAAAAATCTGCTGGCTTCCACAACATCAGCAGTCTAAACTATGTTAAAGGAAAACCAACGTGTTTTTAAGATTAAAGGGAGATAAGATTAACTGATTTATATGTCTAGATGAAGCAGTGACATATACTAGAGTGTTTCAAAACAAATTGATTAATTACACCTAAGGGTATGTCCACACTGCAGCTGGAAGCATGCCTCCCATCCCGGATACACAAACACGAGCTAGCTCCATGTGATCTAGCATGTTAAAACTAGCAGTGTGGATTATACAGCCACCTACACCTAAGCTGGGGTCACGTAGACATGTACTCAGGCAGCAGCTGACCTCTGCTGCTGCCCATACCATAACATCCACGCTTTTATTTTTAGCGTGCTACCTCAAGGAGAACTAACATGTGTCTATCTACCCGGGATAGGAGCCACAATCCTAGCTGCAGTATAGACCTACCCTAAGACAGTTTAGCAGCTTCTTTAGTATAAAAAGGTTTGTATCTCATTGGTTGTTCATTATGTTGTGTGAATAAACAGATTATTTCAGAGCTAATGAAAGCTTTACCTTAACAACCGAAGAGCCATAGAAGGCAGGGATGGGAAAGAACTATTAGCACAGTCAATCCTTCTCTCAGCCAATGCAGGTTTGTTACCTACGGTACATTATCCAGGGTTTTGTCCAGCATAATTTTAAATATCCCATACAATGGACTTCTGCCGCTTTCTTTGCTAGACTATTCTATAGCCTAATAGCTGTTGAAGCCAGTTATGACGAGATAACTGGCTCTGTGGATGAGGGGAAAACAGTGGACGTGTTATTCCTTGACTTTAGCAAAACTTTTGATACGGGTCTCGCACAGTATTCTTGCCAGCAAGTTAAAGAAGTATGGGCTGGATGAATGGACTATAAGGCGGATAGAAATCTGGCTAGATTATTGGGCTCAATGGGTAGTGATTAATGGCTCCATGTCTAGTTGGCAGCCGGTATCAAGTGGAGTTCCCCAAGGGTCAGTCCTGGGGCCGGTTTTGTTCAATATCTTCATTAATGATCTAGAGGATGGCGTGGACTGCACTCTCAGCAAGTTTGCAGATGACACTAAACTGGGTGGAGTGGTAGATATGCTGGAGGGTAGAGACAGGATACAGAGGGACCTAGACAAATTAGAGGATTGGGCCAAAAGAAATCTGATGAGGTTCAACAAGGACAAGTGCAGAGTCCTGCACTTAGGACAGAAGAATCCCATGCACCGCTACAGGCTAGGGACCGAATGGCTAGGCAGCAGTTCTGCAGAAAAGGACCTAGGGGTTACAGTGGATGAGAAGCTGGATGAGAGTCAACAGTGTGCCCTTGTTGCCAAGAAGGCTAACGGCATTTTGGGCTGTATAAGTAGGGCATTGCCAGCAGATCGAGGGACATGATCGTTCCCCTCTATTCGACATTGGTGAGGCCTCATCTGGAGTACTGTGTCCAGTTTTGGGCCCCACACTACAAGAAGGATGTGGAAAAATTGGAAAATGTCCAGCAGAGGGCAACAAAAATGATTAGGGGACTGGAACACATGACTTATGAGGAGAGGCTGAGGGAACTGGGATTGTTTAGTCTTCAGAAGAGAAGAATGAGGGGGGATTTGATAGCTGCTTTCAACTACCTGAAAGTGGGTCCCAAAGAGGATGGATCTAGACTGTTTTCAGTGGTAGCAGATGACAGAACAAGGAGTAATGGTCTCAAGTTGCATTGGGGGAGGTTTAGGTTGGATATTAGGAAAAACTTTTTCACTAGGAGGGTGCTGAAGGACTGGAATGCATTACCTAGGGAGGTGGTGGAATCTCCTTCTTTTGAGGTTTTTAAGGTCAGGCTTGACAAAGCCCTGGCTGGGATGATTTAGTTGGGGATTGGTCCTGCTTTGAGCAGGGGGTTGGATTAGATGACCTCCTGAGGTCCCTTCCAACCCTGATATTCTATGATTCTATGATTTTATGAAGTAAGGAAGTTTTTCCTAATATTCTGCCACAGTTCTCCCTTTCTTAAATTCATCCTGTTACTGTGAAACTCCAACAGCTCCAGCCTTCCAATGGGAGCAATGGGGACAAAAAATGTAAATGGCATCCAGATGGAGCTTGATAAGTTTATGGAGGGGATGGTATGATGAGACTGCCTACAATGGCTTGTAGCCAATCAGCAGCTGCTAGTAGCAAATATCCCAATGGCCGGGGAGGGGGAACTAGATGGGGAGGGTTCTGAGTTACTAAAGAAGATTATTTCCCAGGTATCTGGCTGTTGGGTCTTGCTGAAATGCTCAGGGTTCAACTGACCACCATATTTGAAAAGGAATTTCCCCCCAGATCAGTGTGGCAGAGACACTGTTTGTTTGTTTTGCCTTCCTCTGCATCCCTGGGCATGGGTCATTTGCAGGTTTAAACTAGAGTAAATGGTGGATTCTATTTAACTTGAAATCTTTAAATCAAGATTTGAGGATTTCAGTAAATCAGCCTGAGGTTATGGGCCTATTACAGGAGTGAGTGGGTGAGGTTCTGTGGCCTGCAATGTGCAGGAGGTCAGACTAGATAATCAGGATGGTCCCTTCTGGCCTTAAAGTCTATGAGTCTATCAACTGCTTGCAAAAGGTGACCATACTGGAGCTGATCCTCAGCAGGTGTAAATCAACATAGCTCCCTGGACTTCAACGGATTTACATCAGTTTATGACAGCTGAGGAAATGAACCACTATCTTTGAGTCCGAGACTGCAGAAGTAATTATCACTATAGAAATTGGAAAATATGTTTCCTATACATTTAAAATCTACATTGCTATTTTTCATTGCACAAAAACAGATGTAAACAACTATTCTTATTTTGAAAGCAATTATAAGACAATAATTGTAGGGGGAAACATTCCAGCTGTAAATATGTAGTAGACAATGGTACATCAGTCTTACCTAAGAAAATTAATCTGTAACTTACCCAATGAAAAATTACTTCAGCAGTAGTTTAGAAACATTGCTTAGGAAAAGTTCTATAAAGAGCAGTGACTTTGGAGTTCTGCTCATATCTGAAAATAGAGCTGGTCACAAATGGTAAGTAGATTCATTTAATGGAAAATGTTTTGTAAAACATTTTACAAAAAAGTGAAGAAAATATTGAATTTTTCCTCATTTTTTGTTCAATAAAAATGAAAAACAGTGAGAACCACTTTTTGGTTTTTGAAATTTTTCCCTCCTTGTTCCATTCCCCTTGTTTTCTCACTGGCAAAATGAAAAAGAAGGGCCTAAAGGGGATTAAAAAGGAAAGTGAAAGAGGTATGGAAAATGGAAAACTGGGGGTGGGTGGAAGGGGGTTGGTTTTGAAAACTGAAAAAATAATTAGTTTTTTGGTTGCTGGCATTTTTGCTGAAAAATTAGAAAACTTTAAAAAAAAAAACCCAAAACTTTGTCACTAAAATTTTAATTTTTTTAAAAAGGCCATTTTTAATAAAAAAAATTATTTGAATTGATAAATTTTGTCCAGCTCTATATAACAGTTTTTTTCAAATAATGGGGCTACTTCTACATTTCATTGAAGAGAGGCCTCTGGTTCTGGACACATCCTGGTTCTTCCTTCCGGGGGAACCCATCTGCACCACTCTGTTCACTCAGGCTTGGAGCACAGTGGAGGATTTGGGCAAAAGTCAACATCAAATACAGGGTGTGCATAAATATGCCTCCATACATTGCATTCTGGGTAATGTAGTCTTCACTTTTGTTCTCCATACTGCTCATTTAGATAATGCTTGCTGTCCTCTTTATTCTTCCAACCATTTTCCACCAGCCAGAAAGGGAGACAAACAGCTGCCTCCGCAGCTGATGCCAGCATCACTCTCCTGATGCCTGGCAGGTGTTACTTATGCATAAATGGCTGCATTCCATCCCTCCAGCAAACTGGGTGCCTTAGCACTGAATTGCACTTGGCATATATTGGCCCACAATTGTTCCATCATTAAACCAGTTTGTGTGGAATTGGTAAGCTCTAGTCTCTGGAGTCCAGCTGCAAGATCAGGCCACAGGTATAAGACTTAAAGCACAGAGATGGAGCTCAGAGTTCTTGCCATCAGAAATCTGATCTCATCTGGAAACATTCTTGACCATTATGTAGTGGTTACACATAAATAAAGTTATGCAAGAAAAGATTCTCATGTTGGTACCACTGGAATAATTTGCTCTGAACTATAACATTAAGAACTTTGAAAGAGGCTTATCTGCAACACTGGATGTTTCATAATACTGCAGAATTAGAACTACTTTGGCTTTTGTCAGCCACTTAACAACCAGCGGGAGTGCTCACTGGCTCCAGTTTTGACTTAGGGATCTTAACTCCTTCAGCCAGCTACATACTATTAGATGAAGGACAAGTAATGTAAAAGAATAAATAAATCATGCAACATGGAATACACTTCCTTGTAGCTGTGAATCAAAATATTTTCAGTATTTTAATGTGTACTTATATATTAATAATCTTCCTCTTTACAAGGATTATGATGAAACAAATTCTATCCCTTTGGGCCTGATTTCCTAGACTTCAGAGGCTGAGCTCCAGCCCAAGCCAAAACTTCAAAGTACCGTCTACATGGATATTTTTAGAGCTCTAGTGTGAGCCTCTCGGAACTAAGTTTGTTGACTGGGGCTGGGAGGCTCACTCCCACAGGCTTCAAACTGCTGTGGGTAGGTAGACCTACCCTCTATGAACTTAATGGTCCCTTATGGGCCTTAAAATATATGAGTCCATGTAATCAAGTGTTCCTCTCACTATTACCTTTATCTCCCAATGTCACCCAGTTATTGCACCATTCAGTTACTACAGGTGGGTGGATCCCTACACCTATGCGGAACCCCTTGGAAGCCAACGGGACCTGCAGGCACAGCATGTGCCAGTATGCATCTGTCAGGGTTCCTTCCCCACTCTAAACTCTAGGGTACAGATGTGGGGACCTGCATGAAAACCTCCTAAGCTTACTTTTACCAGCTTGGCTTAAAACTTCCCCAAGGCACAAGCTATTTTACCCTTTGCCCTTGGACTTCCACTGCCACCACCAAACGTTTACCTGGGTTTATTTTTATTAGGAAAGCGTTGTTTGGAAATCCTCCCAACCCTTGCAATCCTCCCTCTCCAAAATCCTCCCAACCCTTGCACCCCACTTCCTGGGGAAGGTTTGGTAAAAATCCTCACCAATTTGCATAGGTGACCACAGACCCAAACCCTTGGATCTTAAGAACAATGAAAAAGCATTCAGTTTCTGAAAAGAAGGATTTTAATAAAAGTAAAAAGTAAAAAAGAATCACCTCTGTAAAATCAGGATGGTAACTACCTTACAGGGTAATTAGATTCAAAATATAGAGAATCCCTCTAGGCAAAACCTTAAGTTACAAAAAGACACACAGACAGGAATATCCATTCTAGTCAGCACACCTTAATTTCTCAGCCATTTAAAGAAATCATAATCTAACGCATATCTAGCTAGATTACTTACTAAGTTCTAAGACTCCATTCCTGTTCTGTCCCCGGCAAAAGCATCACACAGACAGACACAGACCCTTTGTTTTTCTCCCTCCTCTCTGCTTTTGAAAGTATCTTGTCTCCTCATTGGTCATTTTGATCAGGTGCCAGTGAGGTTATCCTAGCTTCTTAACCCTTTACAGGTGAAAGGATTTTTCCTCTGGCCAGGAGAGATTTTAAAGGTGTTTACCCTTCCCTTTATATTTATGACAGCATCTAATTGCAGCATCAGAGCCTTAAACTGTGAGCCAAAACCTGCTGTAGTCAGAGGAAAGACTCATTTTGATTCATTGGGCTTTTGAGCAGGTCCTTAAGACTATAAGATTTCTGAAATGTGGAATCTCTCTTTCATGGGTTTGCACAGCATCAGACACAATGGGGCCCTAATCCTGACTGGGGCCTCTGTGTGCCACTATAATACCCATAATAATAATAATAAATAATAAAAGCCCTTTGATTAAATGCAAAATGATAACAATCTCTGTTTCAATGTAATAAAGTGCAATATATTGGGTTCCATTCCATTCTCTATAACACCTATGCGAGTGTAGGGCGATTCCATTGAACTCAGTATGGTTACTTTGAGTCTTCACCGTGTAACTGACAGCAGAATTTGGCCTAGAATTTTTCCTCATTTTATTTTGCATCCTCTGGGAAGACTGGAGACAGCCACCCAGTTTTTAAATAAAACCCAACACAGTTATTTTTCCTTCACAGGCAGCCTCCTCACTTCCGGTGTTGATGTCATTAGGAAACAAGGACACTTCTATACAGCAAGATTTCTGTAATCACAGAAACTCAAGGCTTACAAAAGAGGAGAAAGGTAGCAAAACTATGGTAATCAGAACACATTAAAGCAGTGGCCTTTCTAATCCACTATTCCATCTGGGACTGTGGTCAGTACCAGCTGCTTCACAGGAAGGTGCAAGAAACTCTGCAGCAGGCAGTAATTGGATAACTTTGCCTTAGGGAAAATTTTCCAACTAACCCTTTGAAATGAAAGATTGTCTATGACAGTGGCTCATTCAACTGCCTTGTAATTTTTGTTTCCTTAAAAACCTTTCCACTCCACATCTATTGCTAAATTTTAGAGGTGAAGACATTTGGAATGACTTGCTCAAAAAAGTGCCATTTCAATCTGGGATTTAAGATCCCCAAATGTCCATGTTTACCAGAGTTTGTTTTTTGTTTGGTGAGTGTCTAGACTGAGAATAAAAAGTTTGCATATGTATTTTATGCCTTAATAGCCTTGAGAAATTAAGTCATGTTAGTAGTGATAGAAAGTCAATTTTCCTTTAATTAATTGTGCTTTATTAGTCCCATGATGTCCTGCTGATTGAATTAAACTTTACATCACAGGAAGAGTTATTATTTTTTCACATTATATGCATTCCCACACCCCTCCTCCTCCTGGGAAGCCTGAGGATTTAAGTCCTGTACCTTCACCAGTGATCTTGTTAGAGAGAAATGTAATTATTTTTTGGCACATAAGTTGGACTTTTTGGGACACTCAATTACAATATATATTAAACACAAATGTTTTACTACTGATAATTTACATTTCAATTAGAAACTGCATGACTGTGCTTATTTAAAAAAAAGCTGATTACACTCACAAAAAAAGCTAGTCAAGTCAAGTTAAAGGTTGACACTAATGCACAAAAGTCAGGAAATGTGTTACCAGTTTCTTGTACTAAGCTGCTGATCCAAACCCTAGCTTGATCCGATGGAGGACCTGATTTTTAAAAGTTCACCTAGGTGCATCTGCCAAACACCCTAGGTCTGATTCTCCCTTGCCCTGCACCTTGTGGAGTCTTTGAAACCTGTGCAAAGTGGGTGTAAAATGCTACCAGATCAGAATGTCAGCTTTTTAGATCAAATTTGTGCTGTTGTTAGAGACTACTCAAGGCCCAGGGCAATGGATGACTATGGGTACATGTACCCCACACAAGCCTAATATGGAGATAGCTTTTTAAGTCATCTAAAGAGAAGAAGTGTATGTGTGGAGGGGGAGGAATGAGATGTGTCTGAGTCATTGTTGCTCCACAGATGCAAAATTAGCATTCATGCCCAGAGTTTCTGGGCATGCTCAATAGGTTCCCTGTAGCTGGACTAGTAGACTCTATTGAGCAAAAGCAGACAGGGCAGCTGCTTTACAAAAGGACATGTGACCAGCATGGGTTGGGAGAAGTTCAGCTATCAGAGCAGAAAGCAGTCTGTTTTCCCTTAACTTTGAAGCATTCTGCAGCCGATTGATAATACTGTTAACTTTCCCACAGGGAAACCTTGTTAGTTATAGAAGGGGAAAATTGGGAGGAAAATTAACTTTATTCATTTTAATTGTATACCTTGAATGTTGTTCGATTTTCGCCATTTTTATCACTACGGATCACCTACTATTTTCTTATTTAAATGTGAGATGGGGAAAGAGTCCTTTATGTTTTGCTATTCTCAGTTCATTATTTTTGTGATGTCAAGGATATTCATTTACACATTTTAATCAATACTGATTATAGAATGAGTCAGTTAATTAGTTAGCTGATTAGCTAATTGCGTGATTCCGCAGTCCAGCAAAGGAGGAAGAAGAGTCTGCACGGGTTTCAATTGGAAATTTCTGTAAGCCAGAGTAGGGAAGCTCCTGCCACCCTGCTTTTGACCCAGCAGACTGTGTTGAGCTAATGAATAAGGACTCTGAGACTCAGGTGAACTCAACCTGAGCTTTTGGAACCCTGAGTTACTTCTCCCTGTATTTCTGCAGGGACTGACCTGTTTCAATTTATTTTGTTATATATTTCTGTATAACTGTGAAGATAATGTATGTGGATCATAAAATAGCTTTGTTTTGTAGTAGAAATTAAGCTGTTTTTTTTCTTTGCTATAAAATGTTATATAGTTGGTACTTAAGAATTAAGTGCATTCGTCTTGTTTTTCAGACTTGATTGTGGGCAGGGTGACCCTCTGCAATCCTTGCTCAGAATCCTCCGTGTCTGAATTCTGGGTCTCCATGTGCTTTTCTAGCAGAGTTGTGTTGAAGCATTAGAAGAGGAGTGGTAAAGTTAACTCTGGACCACCCAAAGATTACTCACACATTCATATACATGCAAATTGTCACAGGCCCTGCACAGGCTTCCCCTTCAGAGATTGATTTAGGTTCTCAGAAAGGGCAGCCCATCATAAACACGTAGGCATGCACAACATCTATAAAAAATTAGATATTTCTCGGTTTTCCACACAAACTACCTGATTTGTTCATGCACATTGGGCATTTGGGGGCTGGTTCTGCTCCCACTGAAATGAATAGGCTGTTTGTGGGCCCAGCTGAAGGGTACAGAAAAGAGTGCCCACACTTTTTAGCTGTATGTGGGACCAAACACCCTGCATTCTAAATGGAATAGTAAAAGGGAAATAGTAGCTAATCAAAACACAACCAGAACTCAGACTCCCCTGATGTTTCCCAATTATTCGTTAGAAATGTTTGGAAACCACAAGTGTTAGATCTACAGGAGGTGGTTTATTGGCCACAGAAACTGCGAATAAAGGGATATTAAATGGGGAGGCTGAGAAAAGATTTATTAGCTAAGGAAAATCAGTATGAGTAAACAGTATGTGGTAATGAGCTAGAAGGAAGGAGGGGAAGTTTACAGAATTTCCCTGAGAGGGGGCTCTGTTTTCCAATGTGAAGAGAAGAAAAAACCATATTGAGCAGATTGTAGCAGAGAGAGTGTGAGCAATATTAAGTGATACAATGTATTATTGTGAATAATTAGCTACATTTAAAACTTTCTCATTAACAGTTCTTCAAACGGTGACTTGGAGTTGGGAGCAACAGGCCCCCAACTGCAAGAGTGTTGTGTTGTGTGCATGTTCTCGATGATTTTTATTGCAGCCTCAGCAGAGACACAGGATCCGATTTTCAAAAGAACTGGCCTCATTCTGTTCCCATTGAAATCAGTGGAAGATTTACTATTGACTTCAGTGGAAGCAGAGTTAGGCTAAAGTGGGGTGAGTTTAATCCCACTCAGTGTCCAGACTGTTAAAGATATGTTGTATGAGACTAAGAGGGCAACCCCCACAAATATCTACCAAACCCTGCACTCTCTATCCTATATATCATGTAATGGTCAATCAACACAGGACAGTGCTTCATTACAATCACAAGGTCATGTCCAAAATCTTAGATTTTGTAAAATTTTGGGGGGCAGTGCCCTTCTGAAAAACACCTGATACACCTCTAAGGGCTCATACATACAACTCTGTACCAACATCGTTTATAATAGGTGGTTTTGCAACAATGAGTTTGTTATTAGTTGTCACTAGTTTGGATAAGTATCCAAAATGTTGTATATCTATGTGAGCTCTGCTGTGTACCCCAATAACTGTGTACCCCAAAAGGCCCTGGCTTTTCCTTGCTGTTGTTCCCTTCTGACGGAAGATCTGGTGGCTTCCTTTCCCCCCAATACCTTCGGGGTCAAATTGCAGTATGGTCCTTTTAGGGGGCATCTCACCCTCCTCAGTCCTCTCCCAGTGTTTTCCCCTTCTCTTACTCATTTCCCTGAACTTCCATCTGGTTTGGACTCCTCTTCCTTGTTAATCTATCATACCCTCCCCTGATCTTTGTAATAAAAACATGCTCCATTCAACGGTATTCATGGCGATGCGCAACTAGCTAATAGCATGGCTTAGCTCACATAATTCTCAGAAAAAATGCTTGATCACACTATCTATCACCCACAAGGTCTGTCCTGTCCATGGTGCTATAACAGTAGTAGCAACTGACTCTGAAACTCCCTTTTCATGTATCAGAGTAACAGCCGTGTTAGTCTGTATTCGCAAAAAGAAAAGGAGTACTTGTGGCACCTTAGAGACTAACCAATTTATTTGAGCATAAGCTTTCGTGAGCTACAGCTCACTTCATCGGATGCATACTGTGGAAAATACAGAAGATGTTTTTATACACACAGACCATGAAAAAATGGGTGTTTATCACTACAAAAGGTTTTCTCTCCCCCCACCCCACTCTCCAGCTGGTAATAGCTTATCTAAAGTGATCACTCTCCTTACAATGTGTATGATAATCAAGGTGGGCCATTTCCAGCACAAATCCAGGGTTTAACAAGAATGTCTGAGGAACAGTGGGGGGGGGGAGGAATAAACAAGGGGAAATAGGTTACTTTTTATAATGAATCAACCATTCCCAGTCTCTATTCAAGCCTAAGTTAATTGTATCCAATTTGCAAATTAATTCCAATTCAGCAGTCTCTCGTTGGAGTCTGTTTTCGACGTTTTTTTGTTGAAGGATACTCACTTTGAGATCAGAAATTGAGTGACCAGAGAGATTGAAGTGTTCTCTGACTGGTTTATGAATGTTATAATTCTTGACATCTGATTTGTGTCCATTTATTCTTTTACGTAGAGACTGTCCAGTTTGACCAATGTACATGGCAGAGGGGCATTGCTGGCACATGATGGCATATATCACATTGGTAGATGTGCAGGTGAACGAGCCTCTGATAGTGTGGCTGATGTTATTAGGCCCTGTGATGGTGTTCCCTGAAAAGATATGTGGGCAGAGTTGGCAACGGGCTTTGTTGCAAGGATAGGTTCCTGGGTTAGTGGTTCTGTTGTGTGGTATGTGGTTGCTGGTGAGTATTCGCTTCAGGTTGGGGGGCTGTCTGTAGGCAAGGACTGGCCTGTCTCCCAAGATTTGTGAGAGTGTTGGGTCATCCTTCAGGATAGGTTGTAGATCCTTGATAATGCATTGGAGGGGTTTTAGTTGGGGGCTGAAGGTGACGGCTAGTGGCGTTCTGTTATTTTCTTTGTTGGGCCTGTCCTGTAGTAGGTGACTTCTGGGAACTCTTCTGGCTCTGTCAATCTGTTTCTTCACTTCAGCAGGTGGGTATTGTAGTTGTAAGAATGCTTTATAGAGATCTTGTAGGTGTTTGTCTCTGTCTGAGGGGTTGGAGTAAATGCGGTTGTATCGTAGAGCTTGGCTGTAGACAATGGATCGTGTGGTGTGGTAAGGGTGAAAGCTGGAGGCATGTAGGTAGGAATAGTGGTCAGTAGGTATCCAGTATAGGGTGGTGTTTATTTGACCATCGTTTATTAGCACTGTAGTGTCCAGGAAGTGGATCTCTTGCGTGGACTGGACCAGGCTGAGGTTGATGGTGGGATGAAAATTGTTGAAATCATGGTGGAATTCCTCAAGGGCTTCTTTTCATGTAGTCTTTCCAATACTGGGAGTTCATGATTCAGTGGTTGAAAATATTGAATTGGTTTGATTAAATCAGTTCTTGTTTTTACACTTGTATATTCTGCTTTTTAAATAATTAGGGATTTCTTTCCTGGAATATTCTTTTCTTGATCAAATGCAAAAGCGAACAATTGTCCCAAAGGATACTTCATCCCACTGACATGAGACAGAGGTGTAGTAACACAGACCTTTTCCTGGTCTATCAGTACTGGCTTCAAGCTATGCGTCCCGAGCTGTTGAGTGTCTCAGTAACTTCCTTCACCTTGGGTAGCTAGGTGCAGCTGCTGCCCTGCATCGTCGCCACCTGTGTTAGACATAATTTTCAGGGTTCTTGTTGGGTTTCTCCACCTATTCATAATGCCCAAGCCTTCATCATAGATGGCATAGCTCCAACGAGCAATCCTCTACTTCAGATGTTACACCCCTCCACCACAATGAGGTACAGGTCAGACTTGGAATGGCGGGGGATTCCGCGATCATGAGGCATATTATAACCAAGTGGCGGATGATGCTGAATTTGGCTTAGCCAGGGGAGACTTAAAGCCGGTACTCCGCACAATCCACAACCTCAATGGTCAAGAGGTAGTCATTACAAACAGCATCCTGAACTACAGCCAGGGCCATCCACGTAAATCGGATGATGACATCCTCTCACATTGGGTGGAAAATTATCACAGTGCCCTGCACCAACCTCCAGCTGCTGCTTGTTCAGAGCTGGACAATTTGGCAGCCACTGTGGTTTCAGACCCTGACACTTGTACCTATGCACCAACATTGGATGAAGTGAAGGGTGATATTTGCAAACTGAAAAACGGACATGCAGCTGGCACTGATGGCATCCACCGAGAGCTGCTACAATGTGCTATTGATCCTGTAGCGGAGTCACTTCTGGCCATCTTTCATCTTGTATGGAGAACTGGAACCTTGCCAACCTCCCGGAAGGACAGTTTTGTGATTTCACTTTATAAGGGCAAGAGACTGTGTGGTGAATGTAGCAGCCACAGGCCGATCACCTTGTTGTCTGTGCCCTGGAAGGTGTTTGCACACGTTCTGCTGGCGCATTTGGAGCACCTGCTACATTGGAAGCATCGTCCTCAACAGTCAGGCTTTACAAGGAACAGGTCCATTTTGGCCATCCACTTGTTGTCGGAGATACATCATGAGTTCAAGAAGCCTCTGTATGTAGCATATATAGATTTTTAAGGCTGCGTTTGATTCAGTTGATCAGGTCACACTATGGGTGGCCTTAAAGGGCACTTGGACTTGACTAGTGAGTGGCATAATGGAACGACTGGCTGTATACGTCTAGGGAATCAGATGTTGGCACCTTTTAAATCAGTATCTGGTGTCAGACAGGGCTGCGTCTTGCCCCCTACACTCTTTTGTCGGGCAATCGATTTCATAATGTATCATTCCGTCAGGTCCATAGGCATTAAGATCGGTGATCTCTTTCTCTCTCAGACCTTGACTGTGCTGATGACATTGTTCTTCTAGTACAGAATGCCAACAGATTTTGGGAGGCACTCCAGCACATGGAGGAGTTGTCCATGGTTGGTCTCCAAGTTTTACGGTCAAAAACAAAGCTGCAAAATCTAGGACCAATCTAGTCCATCTGCAACTCCAATCTCTTTGAATAATGAAACTGTCGAAGCAGTCTCCAGCTTTTGCTATTTGGGTTCTATGCTCACCAGTTCCTCCAACTCTCACTCCATTGGATTGGCATCACAGCGTCTGCCATGGGTCGTATACGACGAGTATGCAATCAACATAGGGGAAGGGATAGCTCAGTGGTTTGAGTATTGGCCTGCTAAACTCAGGGTTGTGAGTTCAATCCTTGAGGGGGTCATTTAGGGCTCTGGGCAAAAATTGGGGATTGGTCCTGCTTTGAGCAGGGGGTTGGACTAGATGACCTCCTGACGTCCCTTCCAACCCTAATATTCTATGATTCTATGATCATATCAGCACACCAACTAAGTTCAGGATCTATTCAAGTTGTATCCTCTCCGTACTGTTGTACGGTTGTGAAACATGGACATTATGCAACTCAGCTGGAGGCTTTCCACACAAAATGCCAATGTTGTCTACTGGGCATAAAGTGGAATTACTTCATTTGTAATGCAGATGTTTATGGTCACTCTGGTCAGACAGCATCTTATGTTTTTCATGTATGTCGCAAGAATGCCACAAGACGTTCCAGCAAATGCCATTGAAGGTGGCTTGTAACATCTGGGATAAAATTCCACCAACTGAGGGGTGAAGGCGGCCTGGAGGCCATGGGTTCATCAAGTCTGTTCCAATCTTGGACTCTCGGGCCATCAAGCCTTTGCGGCTGCACTGGAGGAGACCAAATGGTGAATGATTGTTACAGGCGACTGTACAGCGTCGGAGAAGAATATATCTTTGTGAGGAGTAATCAGGATTAAAAATTCCTTTTTGGTAGGTAGTGTAGTCCTGCGAGGGAGCATAGGATTGGGACTCAGATCTGGGTTTTATCCCCAGTTCTGCAATTGACCTGCTGTGTGACATCAGCCAAGTCATGTGTGGTGCTGGGGACTGAGTAACAGAGAGTCTAGCTGGGGCATTTGGAAGTCCTTGAGGTTATGCACAGCCAGTTGGAACCAGATACTGGAACCTGATAGAATAAACCAGATCTCTTGCAAGCACCTTAAGCTTGCAAGACCCTGATCCTCAAAGGTATTTAGGCACATAACTCCCCTGGGAGTGAGATGCCTAAATACCTTTGAGGATCTGGGCCTGAGAGATCACTGAACACAGCATCCTGTAACCCCTTTGTACTGTGGTTTACCCTTCTGTAAAATGGAGATGATTTATTTCTTTTTAAGAATTTTATTTTAATGTTACTGTATAATTTATAATTCTAGGTACTCATCCTGTGCTGGCATAGGTTAAAACACAAACAATAACTGTCCCCGATGAATATAACGACCCCAATCCCCTCCCTTCTCAGTAGCTTGAGAAAAGATAAGGATAAAAAGTGCTGCATAAAAAGCTAAGTGATACTGTGTATTCCTTTTTTTCTTCTTTATTTAATAGACCTCTAATTTGTTTCTTTCACAGCTGTTTAAAACCTGTAGAGGTTTATGTTTCTCTTCACCCAAATTACCACAGTGAAAATACTCTGGTAAGCAGAGCCAAAAGCAGAAGAAAGTATGTTGAAAGGTTACATGCACAGAGAACTTATGAAAGGAAGAACGTTCTTCAAATCTGCCTGCCAAGGAATTTTCTTTTGTTAAAATTCTGTCTCATTTTGAGGGGGAAAAATCCTTTTTCCAGGCTCAGAGCTTAGATTCCCTTGGGGAACTTCTAAAATTCCAAGACTAAAATGGTGGCTCAGATTTCTCAAATGACATGTCTTTCTTTTTACCAGATTAGCATTTTTTCTCATTACTGAAAGGCTCACAAAGAATGCTTAAATAGGCTCTTCTAAATTTGCACATCCAATAGAAATATGGTTAGAATGTTACAGCATCTGGTGTGCCTGATGATTATTCATATACTCCAGAAAGATGACTATCACATGTGTCCTTACTGTTGTTTTTTAAGGAGTCTTTTGCTATTACATATGGTTGAACTCTAACTGGAAATAAGGGATAAATTAGGAAAAAATATTGATTTCCCATCTGGGCAAAGTCAGTTTCTGAACTGGATGGGCACATACCATATCAGGCATGAGTACCTAATGAAACTGCAGGATTTTGGGTGGGGGGGGGTAGCAATCTTGATGAACTTTAACCTTTTGCAAGGTCCCAGTCTTCTTTTGCTTTGCAAAGTGTAGACAATAACGATTAAAACCTTGGTCTGACCAAAGTTGTTGGCAAAACTCCCACTGACTTCACTGGGACCAGAATTTCACCCTAACGGTCCTAAGCTCTGTTAGTATCTGTTGGTAAATATTAATCCTCTTAGTCCTTTTCTGCTTCCAAATCATATTCTAATTGCCTCATTTTCTCCTTCATTTTACTAACCACATTACTTAAAGCCATGCAGGTTACAACAGACCTTGTATAGCCATGCCTTTTAACTTTCTTTTTCCCTTTTTTACCTTTTCCCTCTGTCTCTTCTTCAAACAACTTACACACGTATTTCCAAGGATCACTTTCATTAATTGCTTTTAATGCAAATAAAATGGTTCCTTGTTCAGTAACAGTTTATTATAAAATCGTCCAAGGTTTTCCCCTTGTCGGCTGAGATTTTTCTTATTTAACCTATTTCAAACTTTTCTTCTTCTTATTAATCTTACTTTATTCTTTCCCCCCAAGGTACCTTACTGCCAAAGTACCACAGTGTGCTATGCACATAGGCTTTAAAACAGTAAAGAAAAACACTCTGTTCCTAGACTTTTCCAGAAAACATAGTTTGCCACCCCAGGTAATCTGGATCCAAATGATACTGTTATTGACAATCACGTTGGGGGTCACCAATTTTTTTTGTGTGTGAGTTAATGGCGACTCCAGATTGTTGAATAACAGGCTCAATTGGAATTATTTAATCAAAAATGATCAATCGGGGATTAGTAAATACTCTATAGATTACAGAAAAAATAAATACATTACCACCCTTTTCTTGTAAAATCAAGAGTTGGATCTGTGTCTCTTCTTCACTGTAATTGGAAAGATGAGTCAGGTTTCATTCTCCAAATAAATTCCAGCACCAGTGTCATTATATAGGGTTCTCAAACAAAGAGACCTTCTTTGCTAAAAGAAATATATGTTTTGATGTCATTTCTATACATTCTCAATTTACCTAATTTATGTGTGAAGGAATAATTTTCAGCTCAGAGGACTAACAATTCAAGATAATATCTTTCAGTGAATCTTTCTTCCCCTGTAATCATTCTTCCCTGTTGATTCCCTAATAGGAAACATCTGCTGTAGCAATTATCCCTTATCAGTTTCCCAGGTTTATATATGCTTATGTAAGCTGTGTGTGTGTGTGTCTGTGTGTGTGAAGGGGCTGCTTTCTCAGACTACCTTGAGGTTTAGACATAGAGATGCCATAGAATATTTGATACAGTCTAATGCACAGAATTCCTGAATAGGGTTATTTATTGTTCAAGGACCAGTGATCTGGGCTTTAGAATTCAACATACTCTTTGTTACTATCCTACAGATTTTAAAGAATAGATAATATATAAATTAATCAAATATACAAAAAGAAAATGACTAAAAAGATGAACAGTGAATAATTTACTATTACTAACAGATACAGCTTATCATTTCCAGAAACCTCCTTTTATTTTCTTATCTCATGCCTAAGCCTTGGTGGGAATCACAAAGTAGGTCTTCCATCTCAAGAAATTGCCCAAATGACTAGGTTATGGGAAAATCTCCATGTATCTCCTATTGAAGCTGTTTAACTGTGTATAAATAAATACATATGCAGTGGAGTAGAGGGATTGGAACCTGAGTTTCCCACAGCCCAGATGAGTGACTTAACTATGGGGCTACCAGAGTCATTCTGACTCCATCTTCCTCTGGAAGTTTTCAGAGTTTTTTCCCATGGCCTATCTCTTCCTAGAAGGGCAGATAGCTAGAGCTCCTTGAATAATAACAGAAGTGATTTGTGGGACTTCACTCCATTGTTATCCACAGAGATATATCATTTGTTCATGATTATTTAGATGTGACTGGTTTATTTATCAACTTACTTGTGAATCCTGGAATCCCACAGTTTTTTAGCACAAATGATCATTCACTCCATAGAGAGAAGTATTTTCTTGTTCTCCTAGAGGCAGAGATAGTAGTTGCAGGAACTGAAACAATTTAGGTGGGCAAAAACAATAAGTGTAACCTTGGCCCCATTCAAGTCAATAGATGTTTGCAATTGATTTCAGTTGGGCCAGGATTTCACTCAATAAATCTGGCAAAATGGGAGAAGACTGATTTCCCTGCTGTAATGACTTGGAAAGTGTCACTATGCTATAATGACTGAAAAATCTATTTACTGGAAAGAAGAAACACCTAAAACGTTGGGTTAGCACTTGAGCATCTCACTTGACTGCTTTTAACTGCAATGCTTTTACTATGGCTGTTTATATATGTATGTACAGAGCCTAGCACTGTGAGGGTTTGATCTCCATTTGGACTGCTAGACATTACTACAATGCAGACAATTAATAATAATAATACTCAGCAGTAAAGGTCTGGAGGCTCAGACCACATATGTTTAATACAAAAGCTGCCACCCAAGGGATGAAGGGTGGCCTAGCATTGCACACCACACTGAAAAAACGAGATATTTTGATCAACAACACAGACACTAAACCCTAAACAGATCCTTGATTTTTTTTTTAAGGTCAGAGCACAGAAGAGAGGGTGCAAGGGTAAAATTCACCTCCGTGCAGAAGTTCAGCTCGAGGCCTATGTACCACTTAAGCCCTGTTTTTGAGGCCTTGTGCTGGCTGTCTGCATAGAGGTGAATTTCACTTTTTATATCTCATTCAAAACACCTCCTGTACAATGGGTGAAATCCTGGCCCCACTGAAGTCAATGGCAGTTTTGACACTGACTTCAGTGGGGCCAAGATCTTACCCTGAATACTTCAATCAGACTGACTGAAGGGCTGTGTCAGTCCTTCCAGGACTGGAACCTGCAATTTCAGGGACTCCTGGTTATTCTTACCTGATACTTAGAACACTATGTTTCATTCTTCAGAGGTGTATATTATAGGCTGTATGTTTTACCTGCTGCTATGTACACACATGTAGGAAACAGTCAGAAGGGTGGGAAAAGGCAATTTGATACAAATTCCAAAGATTTGAAAAAAAAATCACGTTTTAGTTTTTATAGAAACAAGACATTGGAAATAAGCATAAGATTTGAAAGTTCATTCTTCACGATTAATGCTTTTGAATATTTACATTTAGCTTTGCAAGAAATGAGAATCTTTGGTTTCCTGTTAGATGGCTGTTGCACGATAAAATATTTTGAAATTGGATGTTACAGGTCATGGGTTTGTATTTATATATCCATTTCATGCTTCAAAAAATCAGCTTCTTAAAATGTAATACTTGATTACAGAAAAATGCTGCCCAGAAGAATAAATAAATAAAATCCTGATAGATGTTGTTCAGCTGTCTGATAGGAAGGGGAGGAATGTGACAATCTGGGAGAGGTACGAAAAGTATCATCAAAATAGCAGCTGCTTTAATTTAGTCATTACACTTGGCCCTTTTTAAAAACAAATAGCTAGTTCTGTTTAAAAAAGAATGAGCCCCAGACAGGTGTTGTGTCTGTAATAGTCAGATGCCCAGGAGGGGCTGTGCACCACGAGAGGTTTTGAAGTGTGTAAGTGGGGGGAATTCTGGGGGCTAACTTCATTTTCCCCTCACATCCTGCCTGCCTCCCCACTCGAGCCAGCTAAACTGTTATGAGATGCCTTTTACCTTAGGGGCAATTCTTGCTTCCACAGAAAAGATTCCTTCTCTTCCTGCTCACCTAAGATATATCCCAGCAACCCCACCCACGACTGGCCTTCCCACCATGAATGCTGTAAGAGACCTGCTGAAAGGAATATTCTCCTCCTGCCATGAGACTCATGATTGCTGGGCTCTCCTCACGACAGATTTCCCACATTATTTTCCCTCTGTAAGACATGGGACTTGCCTCAGTGTACCAGAGCTCTACCCTGCAACCACCCCATCTTCTCACAGCTAATGAAGAGAAATGGCTGCAGCCCGCTGTGGTCCAATCCCAGTCTCCAATCAAGTAAACCAAAGGCTTCTCCAACCATAATAATTTCTAAGGCCTCATCTACACTAACAAGTTAGGTTGACTCAGCTACGTTGCTGGGGGTGTGAAAAATCCACAGCAGTGAGCGAAGTAGTTAAGCTGACCTAACCCCTGGCATCGACAGCACTAGGTCGATGGAAGAGTTCTTCCACCAACCCACCCACAGCCTTCTGGCAAAGCGGATTCCCTACACTGATAGGAGAACCCCACACTAAAGTGCTACAGCAGTGCAGCTGCAGATGTGCCACTGCAATGTTTCAAGTACAGAGAAGCCCTAATGTCCTCTTCAGCTCATAAAGCTCTTTTTGCCTGCTTTTCCACTGTGCTATGTGAAGAAGCAGCAAGTGTGGATGGCCACTTCTGGGCCAGTCTTTCCCTTCTGCGTAGAGAAGGAAACCAGGAAAAATGTAGCTTTGTGCAGCCCAAACTTTTCCCCTGGCTGCTTGTTGAAGAAATAAGATGGTGTAGGCGCTGTCATATATTCTCGCTTGACGAACTGTGGGAAGAGGTGGCTACATTTAGTCTGACACGTTCCACCCCAAAAGACCTTTCGTAGATGATCCAAACCATTTTGCAGCAAAATTCTTGGTGGGAGCAGCACCACTCGAATTAATATTCTGGAGGAGGAATGAAAGAACAAAGACCTCTCATTCTAGCCATCTGCTGCAAGAGAGAGACCTTTTTACTATTACTTTCCTCTGTGCCTCATTGTATCCAGTGTTGTTGTAGGCGTGGCTGTCCCAGGATATTAGAGGGACAAGGTGGGTGAGGTGATATCTTTTATCTGACCAACTTCTGTTGGTGAGAGAGACAAGCTTTTGAGCTTTCACAGAGCCGAAGAAGACTTTGAAAGCTTGTCTCTCTCATCAACAGAAGTTGATCTAAATATTACCTCACCCACTTTGTCCCTCTATATGCCTATTGTCGGTTAAGCTCTGAACAAGCAATACTTGATGTGGATAAGGACAAGCGAGCAAAAAGATACTTGCATTTATTTTTAAGAAGGATCTTCTTCACGCACATGCCAGAGCAATAATTTAGAAAAGAGTGTTCAACATCAATAGCTTCACCATAGCTGAGTGCTACTCCAAGGGCAAGCTAACAAGAAAGCTGTCTCTCACTCATTTCATTTCCTAGTGCCAGTTACTAAAGAAGTCTTCTCCTCCTGCTCCTCGTTTTGCTCTTGGTAATGACAAAGAGAGCAGTGAGGGAGGCTGTGAGTTGTATTGGGCTCACTATAGACCTGAGTAAAATTTACCCAATTTTGTCTAGTAAAATTTTATGTCGACATTTTCATTATTGTGAATGATTTCATTCCCTTGACGTTGCACTTTATGCAAAAATTTCAAGCCCTCTGGCTAATTTTACATCAAAAGAATGTGGTAAAAATGTAAATTTTCCCCTTGAAAGTGAGCCTGTTTTCCCTTGAAAACAGGGTTCCATTTCACTGGGAAAAATTTTAATATTTCTCTAAAAAATGTTGTGTATATCTCAGTAAAGCTGCCTGTGGAAATGATCACATTTTGAGGACTTAGAGAAGTATAAGGAAAAAAAGATGAATTTTGATTGGGTGCTGCATCTCATTAGAAATATTTCACACACCTCTCATCAATATGTGGATAAAGGGTACAATGTGTGAGGAACTGGGCTCATTTGCTTTCCAGGGAGAGGTTGTACCCGGAAGGATCTCTTTCATACCATCATACAGAATTGCTAATGCAATCAGTAGAGAGCAGCCTCACCTTTCAGCCTGATTCTGGAGGCATAATAAATTCTGAAGCTAATTTCTACTCTTTTTTCGGTGACAGCAGTTTGAAATAGACCTTCAAAGGAATCACAGCAGTGCTTTTAGCCTTTGGAAATTATATTTTCCTGTGTTTCAAGTATGTCCCATCCTTAACCTCCTCCCGTGTTCTTCCTCTCATTTCTTATGCTGGCAAGTGCTAATGCTGCCACCATGTGAGTCTTTGATCCAAAGACAATCACAGACTTTGTTAAAGTCAATGGACACTCTTTCAGACTCAATGGGAGGAGCAATTAGGCCTCTTTATGTAGTGAGATAACTGGAAACAATGGAGCTATTGCCCAAGGCTGAAGCAGAGCTAACCCATGTAGATTAACACAGCGTTCCCTGACTGAAAACACAGGAGGCTCGGAGTTTGAATTTACAGGGTATCAGTGGCAGAGGGAGAAATGTGCCTGCTCACAACTGCTTCTCCAGGCTAAAAGGATGCAGAGAGACCGATCTTCTTGGCACAGAATTCACTGAGCAGGCACCCAGTGTATTTCTGAAGAAGGAAACTACCTGCTGTTGCTTGTTTCCATTGTGTTCATGGAAACAGGACATCTTTGTAAATAAACAAGATTGCACCATAAAAATACCCAACTTGAGATTTCTCAAGATTATCAATTTCTCCTACTAACAGAAGCAACCCTCCAAGGCTCCCCATAATGGCTAACCACTGAGGCCAAAGGGTTAACATTATAATTGCAAAACAAAAAATATATTAACTAAATTATGTAACAACCAGGAGATAAATGTACATATGCGTTGTATAGCAGAATATATAATAAATATCTCACAAAAATGTTGCTTATTCAGTTTTTAACATTATATTAAATGGAGGTATGGAATTTCAGGCTGCTCCTGGCACCAACTCAACTTCTGATTTGCAACTTTTGTATGAGGTGATGGATTTTAATAGTAATGTTTCTTTCTGAATGTTCCTCTCACCACTCAAACTTTACATGCCAGAAGAGGACAATCAGGTCTGTCCAACTTTGATTATATATGTACTTGTATTAGTCAATCTATATCTCACTGTATAACTCCATCACCATCTAGCCTTTCCCCCAAATAACGACTTATCTTCCTATTTGGATTAATTTCAATAGCTTGTACTGATGAGTTGGCAACTAGTTCCATACATCAAATGTCCTTGCTTCTTATGCTCTTGCTTTTTAACTAGTAACTATAATATTCAGGTGATTTGCATGAATCTGTCCTATCCTTTTAGGATCTTGAAAACCTTTGAAATTTCCCTTCTTAATTTCCTTTTGAGGTCTGATCTGCCTAACCTTTCTCCCTGAATCTGTTTGATTGTCTTCCACTAACCTTTTCAAGCTCAGCAAAGTCCTTGACCAAAACTGTAAACTACAATTCTAATCTAATATTGGTCTTGCTAGTAGTTTAAACAGTGTCAGCAAAGCTGCTTCCAATTTATAATATATGTCTCTATGCATATATCTCAAGATCTCATTTACTGTTGCTAAACATTGTGCAGATGGTTTTAGCGTACTATTGATGATCTCTCGCCAGTCTTTTTCCTGCCCTTTATAAGTGCTGTGTAGATCTGCAGCGAGACTTTACTCACAAGGGAAAGCATTGAAAAAGTGGCTGGGGTGTGGGACTAAAGGTTGCTTGCACTCTAATTAAACAAAATCTTAAAGTCAAGAACTGGATTCTGTAAGTAACAAACCAAGTTCTGTTTTTACTACTACCAGCTCAACAGATAAGAGACAAAACATAACTAACTCGTCATTCATGACCAGCTTAATTATACTGAATGCCAAAATAATGTAGTATGTATCATAGGTATGTATGTATCATAGGTTTTATCAGATGCAATAGCACCTTTCACAATAAAATCAAGTGAAGCTTGAGTGATCAATTGAAAACATGCTTGAACACAACTACAAAATAAAAATAAGTACTCTAATGATTTGGGGAATTCTGGTGGAATTTATGAAATTGCTGGATCAATGACTGGCTCCGCAGGTGTGGGGTCGGCCATTTCCTAACAGGGGTTGTGTCATGTGCCTCCCAGATGGGGAACAATGGAAAGTCATTAACATGAATGGATCTCATTCAGATGGGAGCATTTTAGGAAAATGGGTTGGCTGTAGCCTAGGAAAACCAGTTGGACTATGTTTGTATACAGTAAGCGGGTTTTGGAGCAGTCCAAACCCACCCCCCCACCCCTGAAAGGGGAAACAAAAAGAGAAATCAGTGCTAGGGCTTAAAAACCCAGAGGGATTGACAGCACTAAAATGGAAGTTTGGGCAGGAGCGAGGAACAAAGGGGAATGCTTTTGTAGCAGAGGGGTTCTTTTGACTGTGGGACCAGCTGGGAAAGAAGGAAGCTCTCTGCAGGAGTGAGAGATTTCATTGTTCAGCAGAAAAGCCATATTCAAGAGGGGGACTGAGGACACTGTCTGAGTCCCAAAGAACACTCAGGAGTGGTGAGCAAGCTGAGGCAGGGAAGGGCATGTTGTTTTTACTTAGATCTATCTTTTGTGCAATCTAAAGTAAAGAGTAATAATTGTGTTACAAAACTTTGCAAAGCTTATGTGTTTTGTGCTTCCTCTGTCACATCTCCCTGGAGAGGCAGAGTGTAAACCAGCATGCTCACGTGGTTGGAGCTCTCAAAAATAGTGTGCTTAAGCAACAGCGGTGGTCTTGAAGGAGAGGGGTTCTGGGGGCCTAGAGCAACCGGACTGCAAGGTCCCGCTTCTGTGAAGGGATAATAGAGTCTGTACCCAGGAAGTGGGCCAGAAAGGCCAAGGGGAGAGAAAGCGCTAGAGCCTACCCAGACCAAGGGAAGCTTAAGAGAGGCCTGTGTGATGGGAGCCAAACACAGCAGCCTGCTGAGTGTCCAGCAGAGGGAGCTCAACCAGGGCTGTGACAAATGCGCATCAGCACCTAAATTAATCTTAGGTTAAAGTTAAGCAATTTATCTTCTATAGCTATTGCAATAGCTTAGTACCTCACTTTGCAGGCAGCCTACTCTTACAAACAGAAATGGAATTACAGCGATGTCAGTGTGAATATAGTAAAGCTGGCTGAAATTTGCTGACGATCTTGGTAAATTTTGAATTTCAGGGGGAAAGTGGGATAGAAACACTCTGGAAAAAATGGTCTCAAAACGTTTTCCCCCTTTCAACTAACTATAATCGTAGGGTCTAGCTGAATAAAAGCTTCTGGTAGGAATATCTTATATATTGTAGGTATGTGTTTATGGCTATGTGTATATCAGAAAACATCTATGTCCAGGCTCTTATTTTGCTAGCCTTTGTTCCTAGACAGGATTCCAAGGCTGGTGGTCAGCCGGGCTTGTTAGGCTGCTCTTGCCTTAGCTCTGGTCACATACATTGTTATCTTCTTCCTTCCTTTTTTTGGTCTGGTCAGGAGTTATCTCAGAAATCCACAAACATTCCTCCTCCCACAGTTTCCACATTTTGGAATAATTTAAAATCCTTTAGAGAAAAGGAGATCTACTCCGGTGCTGTTCATTAAAGCTGGTTGGAAAATGGTAAATAAGCGCTGCAATTTTTTCTTAAGTTTTCCAATTCTTTTTGATTAAAATCTATGGGTTTGTTTTTTTCAGTTTTCATTTTCTTGGGTTTTAGGGATCTTCCCCCTTTTCTCTCCCTTTTGTCCCTTTTCAGTGGCAAAATAGAAAAAAAGGGGGAGGAGAAGGGGAAGGAGAGTAAAGGGGCAAAACAACCTAAACCAGAAAAGGCTGAGTTTTGACTTTTGTAAACCAAAACATTTTTGATTTTGTTGTTGTTGCTGCTGAAAGATTTCAGTTTTGGAAAACTGGCCATTTTACAGCTAAAAAAAGTTACGACTGGAAAGTTTTTAACAGTTGTGCTGTTAAACTATTCTTTAGCTTTCTCTCTCAATTGAGTTCTCAGGACTCAAACAGAGCTGCACAGGTTATCAAATAAAAGCTTTTTAGTTTTCTTCTTCCCTTGTAATACTTAACTGCTGCTCTTTCTTGTCTTACTGCGTTCAAGTTAACTGTGGCCAATTTCCTTTTTGTTATTTCAGTCTTTACTTCTAACTGTCACACTCTTAAAAAATATAAGAATACCTACCAGAGATATTTCCAGTACTGCTGCTGTAATCGAGACACCTACTCTCAAGCTATTACTATGTGGGCTTCACAGTATTAGCAAGTTAGGAAAGCGAATAAATTAATATATTTAATATTAACAAATGGAAGGAAAACTTCATTTATTTTCCAGCTGTTACTCTGGTGTGGCTTTTGTGAGTCACATAAAATAAAGAATAATAGAAAACACTGCAGACAAGCAAGCATCAGCCTTGCCTCTCATGCTGTGAAATATAATTAATAATATTTCTAGCATTTACCTGTCTCTCTTTTGAAAACAATTTGGTAATAATAAGTGTGACTCCTTCAGTGGTTCTAAAGAGGAAAAGTAAGGGTTAGGAAGTATACGAAAAGGGGGAATTAAATCAAGGGAGAACTAGAGAACATCAGTAAGGATGAAATGAAGCCATCACAAAAGGGCCCGAGTTTAGCGCTCAAGCCAGATCCAAATGTTTCTAGTCCAAACCTGAACCCAGTGTTAAGGAGCATTACATGCCTCTAGCATCTGTAAATACTTGTAGTCTCCTGGAGAACTGTGTGAAACATTTCATATCAGTGGGAAAAGTGAAGAAATGTGCCTTTGCTGTTTTCAGTACATGCAGAAAAATATATTTCCATCTGGGTTAGTTTCACCAAGTGTGCCATAAAACAACTTATTTTTCCATCTGAAGACTGCTTTATACGCTTGGAATTGTAGTGCGAAATGCACAGCCCGCTTAGAGAGGAAGTTATAAAATACAGCTGGTTGCATCTCTCAAACTTGATTGGAATGTCGTTACCTACACCCTAACTAAATGCTACTGTTGCGACAGGAAGTCCCCAGCAAGTTAAAAAAAATATATGGATACTCGAAGTTCAGATTGTTAAAATGGACAAAAAGATTCTTAGTTTCTCTAGAGTTCTTCTGTTCATGTTATATCCCCAATTGCCAGAGATTAGCAGTAAAAGACTTTGTTGCTGCTGCTGTGGGAAATAAAGGGGGTGCTGTGAAAATGTTAGGAGAGAAATTGGATCTAAGTCAGAAGAGCACTCCAGAAAGTGAGGAAAGAACACATAAAGAATAGAGCCAAGGATCATCAAAATCCTTCCCTCTGATGCAGCATATATTGATTCTGATATTTCTGCATGTGCTTCTGAGGACAATATGGGCACTTGGACAATACCAATGCCCTTAGAATTGTGCAAACAAAATTAAATTTGTCAAAAATCCAGACATTTACAGTTTGTTTAAAATGTTCAAAAATAGTCCATTTTGTGAAAACCATACAACTCATGACTTCAGTGTATTACTCTGGTATATGAGCCTGCACCTTCTGTAAAAGGGACTACAAGTTATTTGGTAAATAGACATGGGTAATTCCCTATCACAGATATACTGGCTAGAGTGCAGTTCTTTAGGCCCTTGAAGGTGTGTACATGAAATGTACACTTGATGTGGTGGACTGAGTGGGAGCCAATGGAGGGATTCAGAGAGATGGTTGGTTGTGGTGATGTGGAAAGAGACTATGCAACTTCATATTGACCACTGGATCCATTTCATGTTCCCAACTTACAATTTGGACAACTATTTTCCTCTACAGCACAAGAACTTGGAACTGTGGACCAACATTTGGAATTCTACAGCTGAGCATCCCACTTAATAAATATCTTGAATGTAGGACTGATACTCTTTCTTATATTCCATTGGGATATTGTACATCCTTGACTTATTGATTCTTGACTTACCTTAGTGGTGTTTTTTTCTTTTATTTCACTTTTATGTGTTTGTTCTGATAAAAGTAATACATTTATTGAACAACAATGGAAGTAATGAAGAAAGGCCTAGAAAAGATGTGTATGGCTGAAATTCATCTCTTTGCAGAGAGCCAGCAAAAGGTCTATGCACCACTGAAGTTGTTTGCCTTAGCAGGCCTACACTATTTTAAGCATAGACAATAACTGTACTATCTGTTTGTACCACACCTAACATATGGAGCTGTAATCAGGGCATCTGGGTGCTACTGTCATATAAATAAATAACAATGGTGTTTAGGCTTTGCTCTGGCCTTCTCAACTGGGGTGAGTTTCACCCTGTATGTATTGGCACTGGGGGCATGAGCAAGAGCTATATTACTGAACATGCCATGGTGAGGCTAATTTTTTTCCAGGGAAAAGACACTGCATGCATGGGAAAATCTACTTTAAGAACCTACTTGCCAATGTGTCATGGGGAAGCATCTAACAATGAGGACCAGGTCAGAGTAAGGAAAAATGAGTCACAGAAGCAAGACAGGAGTAAGTTAGGGAAAGGCACCTAACTGAGTTTTGTACCTCTATTATCTTTTTATTGTCGTATCCACTTGTCACTGCACTAGATAATAAGGGAAGCTATGTGATGTATTGGGCAGTTGCTATAAGTAAGGTGGCACCTAGCCAATATGTCTATCAGATAATACAGCCTATTGCTGAATCAATCAGAAGGATGACACACTTACCACAAGGAACACCCTGTCAAAGGTGGCTAGATTTCTAGTTCATGACCACTGTCCTAGTAAATAAGTGGCTCTTTCTGTCGTTTTGAAAAAGCCCTTACTGTAGTGAATCTGAAGGAAAAGCTGTTTGACAAGGTTGCCATGTGCTCTGCTGGACAGCACATTTGTCATAGTGACAGGGAACGTTCACATAAAAATAAAGAATCAGAGGGGCCTATCCTTCATTGTCTATATGGCTGAAACTCACTTGCAAAGACTGTAGCCAAAGCAACTTGGAACAACACAGAAAAATTCTTATGTTTAAGGCTTCCAACTTAATATCAGAGAATACTAGTGAGAAATGAAGATGAAGCTCCTTCACTATTAACTAGGAGCAGATCAATGAAAAAGACCCGAATGGCTGACTACTCCCCCCTCTTCTTCATAGAATTCTATACCCTCAACATGCTCTGGGAATGGGAGCTTGGTCTGCAGATGGTAGATGTATAACATGGTTCAAAACTACATAAAGAACTTAGCAGAGGAAAATAGATCCCTGACCGCCCTTCCTGTGTTGGTGTGGGGGCAGCCCTGGAAGGGGGTAGTCGACTACGCCTCCACCCGCACACTAGTGAGGAAGAGTCTAGCGAGGGCATGCTGGATGATTCCAGGGGCAAAAATGGCCCTGCGATGCGTCCATGGCGACATCCGGAGCTACCAGATGGCCCGGGTGCCTTTGGAGACCCAGGGGCGCTTCCAGTGGCAGCAGGTAGGGGTAATAAAGAACTTACGCTACCCGGTCCTACTGGGAGGTGATTGGGGACCCGCAAAGCTGGGAATCGGGGCATGGATCCTGGGGAGGGGGGAAGGAGGAACAAAAGGGGGAGAAAGGAAGTTTGAATCCCCAAAGGGGCAAGAGCCCCCCACCGCGGCAACAAAAAAGGAAACTCCTAGACAACGGTCAAAGAACTTGGGGAATGTTTGTTATGCAGCAACAGGGGATCCTCCGGCCAGGAGTGTGGGCCCCGAGAGCCTGAGGAAGGCCAGAGAGCCGAACCAAGAAGTGGGGTACCTAGGCCACCAACCACAGCCTGAACAAGAGTGTAAACTCTGCCGGGCCAAGGGACATACAGGGAGGCCTGTCCCTACCGCGGAGAGGGGAGGGGGGCAGGAAACCCCAAGGAGGACTCACAAGAACCCACGGCGGGGTAGTAGAAGCCCCACCAAGGGCTGGATATGTCCGGCTGCAGAGGGGAGGGAGCAGGTGGAGCCTGGCAGCTCGTTGAAGGGGGGAGATGTGTGGTAGGGCAGAGGTAACCCCATGAATGCCCTGCTAAAAGGGGCTGGCTGCACCCTGCTTCCTGGCAGGGTGGCCAGTTATGGGGGCCCAGGCACTCAGCAGGGGGCCCAGCTGCAGGCCCGAAAGAGGGCTGGCCCAGAGGAATAAGCTAGGCCAAGTGGAGGCAGCTGTGCTGAGTACTGGGATGATTATATAAACCCTGAGAAAAGCTCAGTCAGGGCTAACCTGGTAGAGGATAGGAGGGCTGTATTTCTGCCTCTGTACCAATCTAAGGAAGGCTCAAGGGCCAGAAGACCCTGGGAAGGGTCTGTCAGGGGATAGCGGCTGGGGGAATTGGGGGCTAACGGGAGCACCGTAAATAAAAACACGAAGGTCAATCAGCACAGGAGGGCATTGAGACTCTTTATTTGACCAGTCTAAGCACAGGGTGCAGCTGTGAGGGAGGGGAAGCCTGAGCAGACCCTGCCACAGGGCCCCACATTGATTACTTTTCCCCATCCCATCTCTTTCCCCATTCTGTTTCTGTCAGAGTGCCTGCTTGATTTGTTTCCCTTTTATAATTTTAAGAGATTAGGGATTTGTGTTCTTAATGTATTTTAATCTGGGATTTTCAAAGAAGCAAAGGGGAGCTAGGCATCCATTGACTTTCAATAGGAGTTTCAGCAGGAGATGTTAAAGGTGCTACGGGAGCACTCAAGGCAGATAAGGCTATTGAAGAGAAGCTAAATGAATTATTTGCATCTGTCTTCGCTGCAGAGGATGTGAGGGAGATTTCCACATCTGAGCCATTCTTTTTAGGTGATGAATCTAAGGAACTATCCCAGATTGAGGGGTCAGTAAAGGAGGTTTTGGAACAAATTGAAAAATTAAACAGTAAAAAATCACCAGGATCAAATGATATTCACCCAAGAGTTCTGAAAGAGCTCAAATGTGAAATTTGCCGAACTACTAACTGTGGTAGTAACCTATTACATCTGTACCAGATAGCTGGCAGATAGATAATGTGACACCAATTTTTAAAACAGGCTCCATAGGCGATGCTGGCAATTACAGGCTGGTAAATCTAACTTCTGTATCAGGCTAATTGATTGAAACTATAGTAGAGAACAGAATTATCAGATACGTAGCTGAGTGTGATTTGTTGGGGACGAGTCAGCATGACTTTTGTAAAGGGAAATCATGCCTCACGAATCTATTAGAATTCTTTGAGTGGGTCAATAAACATGTGGGCAAGGATTATCTAGTGGATATAGTGTACTTGGATTTTCAGTTCCCTCACCAAAGGCTCTTAATCAAAGTAAGCTATTATGGGAAGGTCCTCTCATGGATCAGTAGCTGATTAAAAGATAGAAATCAAAGGATAGGAATAAATGGTCAGTTTTCAGAATAGAGAGAAGTAAATATTTGCAGATAATACAAAATTGCTCAGGATAGTTAAGTCCACAGCAGACTGCGAAGAGTTACAAAAGGATCTCACAGAACTGAGTGACTGGGCTACAAAATAGCAGATGAAATTCAATGTTGATAAATACAAAGAAATGCACATTTGGAAAACACAATCCCAACTATACATACAAAATGATGACAGCTGTTACCACTCAAGAAAGAGATCTTGGAGTTATTGTAGATAGCGGTCTGAAAACATCCACTCAGTGTGCAGTGGGAGTCAAAAAAGCTAACAGAATGTTAGGAACCATTGGGAAAGGGATATAATAGGACAGTAAATATCATAATGCCACTCTATAAATCCATGGTACACGCACACCTTGAATACTGGGTGCAGTTCTGGTTGCCCCATCTCAAAAAAAGATCTATTAAAATGGGAAAAGGTACAGAGAAAGGCAACAAAAATGATTAAGGGTATGGAAAAGCTTTAATATGAGGAAAGATTAAAAGATTGGAACTTTTCAGCTTGCAAAACAGACGACCAAGGGAGGATATAATAGAGGTCCATAAAATCATGAATGGTGTGGAGAAAGTGAATAAGGAAGTGCTATTTCTTTCCCTCATCACAGCACAAGAACCAAGGAGCACCCAATGAAATTAATAGGCATCAGGCTTAAAACAAAAGGAAATACTTCTTCATACAACACAGTCAATGTGTGGAACTTGTTGCCAGGGGATGTTGTGAAGGCCAAAACTATAACAAGGTTAAAAAAATATAGATAAGTTTAGGTGTAGGAGGATAGGGCCATCAATGGCTATTAGCCAGGATGACCAGGGATTTAACTCCATGCTCTGAGTGTCCCTAGGCTCTGACTGCCAGAAGCTGGGTATGGACAACAGGGGATGGATCACTGGATAATTGCCCTCTTCTGTTCATTCCCTCTGAGCACTTGGCTTTGGCCACTGTTTATAGGTAGTTTACTACAAACTTTAAAGAGAAATAAAGACAATGATTTTACTACACCACAAGTTTCATCTAAATGTTAATATTCCCTTTTGATCTCTGAATCAATGGAGTATAGTAATGGAACATTACAGTCAGGAGCTGAAGTTTTAGCATCTACAAGCTAATTAGATCACATTGTTGAACCTCTAGTCTATTTAACATGGCTTTGCTAACTGTCTACAAGGAATGGCCCCGTTTACCATTTCAGTACTTTCTAATATGTCCTTAAATATTGCTTTTAGTTCAACCAGCTTCCTGGTTGCTTAACGCTCACTGGCTCAGCGTCACACAAGTATTTCAGACATCTTCACACAGGTTTTTATTATAAGCATGCTTTCACTGATTCTGGGGCCAGTGTAACTGACCAGAGGACTTGTTTGTTTACGACTGTTGTCAAACTAGTGACATTCATGAGGATGAGCACTCACCTTTCACCTTTACAAGTCATCATTAGCTAATTTAGTACACCAAGCCAAGTGAAACAGGTAATGACAATGGGGAAAGTACAGAAAGGTTATTTTGTCACAAGAACTGCTAATATTTAGATGCGAAGCTTTGTAGGATGCAGAACTGTACATTATAATCCTCAAATCTGACCTAGGTTAAACATGGTGTGACTTGCCTTTTACTCACGAATGCCCATCAACCCACAGGCAGAAGACGTGCATTTGTTTTAATGCTTCACTGTGTTGTGACTACTATGAAAATTACCATAAATATATTTCAACATCTGATGATTAAAACACTGTCATCTAAGTGGATGTTTGTTGTCTGAAAAATGCACGGCTTTGTAAGCTTCCACAGCTGGATTGCTATGGTGACATTTCCATTATAGCTACGGTCTTTTGTGACTTTTTGGTTTCACTGTGAACATTTGGCAAAAGCAAAAGCTGCAAGTTTCACATGTCGCTATTTCTTAGCCCTGGTATCTAACACGACTTTACAATGAACTGCACAAGTCATTTCTTATTCATGATGGGTCTAAGCTTTCCTAATCGTTTTGAATTGTTTTCCTTTGCTTCTTTAATTTTTTTGCCTTTTAATATTAGTACTGCCCCATCTACCAGTAGGAAAATAGTGGGGATATTTATCACCCTCCAAATTATATTAATTGCTTGTTATTATGGTTATTTATTAATGACTATTTGTATTATGGCACAAGTCATGGATTAGGTGCTATATTAATGCATAACAAAATGATGGTCCCTCCCCTGAAGAGCTTAAGTGGAGAGTATTTTAGGACGTGCCTAAACATACCTGTGTTTCTCTCAGCAGTGCACGAGGAAGTCAGTCTTAAAGATCTGGACCATTCCAGATTCCTCAGCCACATCACAATTCTACTGGTTCCAGGTTTTGGTATTTCTGGGCAACACAGTATGGGGAGGAAGTGAGCAGCCCTCAGTGGTGAAATAACAGGTTAAGGACTATTTAGAAAGTCCATGGGTGCATTCAAGGGTGCTGAGGGAATTGGCTGATGTGAGTGCAGAGCCATTGGCCATTATCTTTGAAAACTCATGGCAATTGTCCCAGGCGATTGGAAAAAGGCAAATATAGTGCCCATCTTTAAAAAATGGAAGAAGGAGAATCCGTGGAACTACAGACCAGCCAGCCTCACCTCTGTCCCCGGAAAAATCATGGAGCAGGTCCTCAAGGAATCCATTTTGAAGCACTTGGATGAGAGGAAGGTGATCAGGAACAATCAACATGGATTCACCCAGGGCAAATCATGACTGACCAATCTGATTGCCTTCTATGATGAGATAACTGGCTCTGTGGATATGGGGAAAGCAGTGGACGTGATATATCTTGACTTTAGCAAAGCTTTTGATATGGTCTCCCATAATATTCTTGCCAGCAAGTTAAAAAAGTATAGATTGGATGAATGGACTATAAGGTGGATAGAAAGCTGGCTAGATCGTCGGGCTCAACGGATAGCGATCAATGGCTCCATGTCTAGTTGGCAGCCGGTATCAAGCGGAGTGCCTCAGGGGGTCTGTCCTGGGGCCAGTTTTGTTCAGCATCTTCATTAATGGTCTGGATGATGGGATGGATTGCACCCTCAGCAAGTTTGTGGATGACACTAAGCTGGGGGGAGAGGTAGATGCACTGCGGGGTAGAGATAGGGGCCAGAGTGACCTAGACAAATTGGAGGATTGGGCCAAAAGAAATCTGATGAGGTTCAACAAGACAAGTTCAGTGTCCTGCGCTTATGACAGAAGAATCCCATGCACTGCTACAGGCTGGGGACCGACTGGCTAAGTGGCAGTTCCACAGAAAAGGACCTGGGCATTACAGTGGACGAGAAGCTGGATATGAGTCAGCAGTGTGCCCTTGTTGCTAAGAAGGCTAACGGCATATTGGGCTGCATTAGTAGGAGCATTGCCAGCAGATCGAGGGAAGTGATTATTCCTCTCTATTCGACACTGGTGAGGCCACATCTGGAGTATTGCATCCAGTTTTGGGCCCCCCAGTACAGAAAAGATGTGGAAAAATTAGAGAGAGTCCAGCGGAGGGCAACAAAAATGATTAGGGGGGTGGGGCACATGACTTATGAGGAGAGGCTGAGGAAAATAGGCTTATTTAGTCTGCAGAGGAGAAGAGTGAGGGGGGATTTGATAGCAGCCTTCAACTACCTGAAGGGGGGTTCCAAAGAGGATGGAACTAGGCTGTTCTCAGGGATGGCAGATGACAGAACAAGGAGCAATGGTCTCAAGTTGCAGTGAGGGAGGTCTAGGTTGGATATTAGGAAAAACTATTTCACTAAGAGGGTGGTGAAGCACTGGAATGGGTTACGAGGGAGGTGGTGGAATCTCCATCCTTAGAGGTTTTTAAGACCTGGCTTGACAAAGCCCTGGGATTATTTAGTTGGGGTTGGTTCTGCTTTGAGTGGGGGGTTGGACTAGATCTCCTGAGGTCTCTTCAAACCCTAATCTTCTATGAGTCTATGATATTAGTGGAATACTCCAGATATTGTGATTCTGAGAGCACAGAGAACTGGAGAGAGAGAGAGACCAAAATGCAGGTGAGTGTAAATCAGTGGTTCTCAAACTTCTGTACTGGTGACCCCTTTCACATAGCCTCTGAATGCAACCCCTCCTTATAAATTAAAAACACTTTTTATAAATTTAACACCATTATAAATGCTGGAGGTAAAGCGGGTTTGGGGTGGAGGCTGAGAGCTCATGACCCCCCATGTAAGAATCTTGTGACCCCCTGAGGGGTCCCAACCCTTAGTTTGAGAACCCCTGGTGTAAATCTACCTGGGGTGAATGCACTACATCAGGAGGTTAAGATAAGGGTGCCAACCTCCAGGATTGTCCTGGTGTCTCCAGGAATCGAAGAATAATCTTTAATTAAAGATTATGTCATATGATGAAACCTCGAGGAATATGTCCAACTAAAATTGGCAACTCTAGGTTAAGAGGGTGTTAAGAATTTAAGTACCCCATATTTGGAGCATTTCAGGAAAAAAATATTTTGAAGGACATTTTCAAAAAGAATGAAAAAGCTATGTGTTTAGAGAGGAAAACAGTCAAAATATTTTATAATTACCATGTGTGTTGGGTCATCTGCCCCACACTGGCCTATAAGGGGCCATAGGGAGCCTGCACAGAAAGCAGCCAATTAGAGAGGGGCTGTGAGGAGCAGCTAATCGGTGCAGGGCAGGCCCATATAAGAAGAGCTGCAGGGCAGAGCAGGTTTAATTGCCCCCTGGAGCTCAAGGAGGGATGACTGCTGGCCTTGCAGGAGGAATAAAACTAGCACCCTGGACAGAGCAGTGCTGGGCAGGATTAGGGTAGTGAAAGCGAGCTCCTGGCTTGCTGCTAAGAATGGCATGCTGAGGCCCCTAGGTAAGGGCAAAGAAGGTGTGGGGAAGTGGCACAGAGAAATAGACTGAGAGGCTGCAGGGGATGCAGCATGTGGCTGCCATCTACAGGGTCCCTGGGCCGGGACCCAGAGTAGTGGGTGGACCTGGGTCCACTTGTTCACACTCGCCACTCAGGAAGTGGCTGGACTGTCAGACTGGTATTGTCTCCTGCAAGGGTGGGGTTCAGAAAGTAGCACGGCTGGAGGGCTGTGTCCTGAAGAGGATGCCATGGTCCTTGGAATGACTCGGGTCCAGAAACAGAAGTGATAGTGGGTGAGACACCACCGAGAGTCAGCACACCAACCTGTGGAGTCGAACTGCAAGATGACGAGCAGGAGGTGCTAGTGTGGTGAGTCGCACCCTGTCACACCATGTAACAGGGACTGATAATTGTGCAGAGTTCTCTTATAGCAGCATTAATGCCATATTTCAGAGTAGCAGCCGTGTTAGTCTGTATTCGCAAAAAGAAAAGGAGTACTTGTGGCACCTTAGAGACTAACAAATTTATTTGAGCATAAGCTTTCATGAGCTACAGCTACATCTTTTAATGCTATAGCTGAACTGCTTGCAGTGAATATAATATAACGAATGCAGAAGAAATACAAGGAAAAGATATTGCACTGCAAGCAATTTTTAAACTTTTTTGATCTTATGTACAGAATAAATAAGGTTGTCAAGCTTCCTTCCCCACTCTGAACTCTAGGGTACAGATGTGGGGACCTGCATGAAAAACCCCCTAAGCTTATTTTTACCAGCTTAGGTTAAAACTTCCACAAGGTACAAACTATTTTACCTTTTGCCCTTGGACTTTATTGCTGCCACCACCAAGCTTCTAACAAATATATAACAGGGAAAGAGCCCACTTGGAAACGTCTTTCCCCCAAAAATCCTCCCAAGCCCTACACCCCCTTTCCTGGGGAAGGCTTGATAAAAATCCTCACCAATTTGCATAGGTGAACACAGACCCAAACCCTTGGATCTTAAGAACAATGAAAAAGCAATCAGGTTCTTAAAAGAAGAATTTTAATTGACGAAAAAGTAAAATCAGGATGGTAAATACCTTACAGGGTAATCAGATTCAAAACATAGAGAATCCCTCTAGGCAAAACCTTAAGTTACAAAAAGACACAAAAACAGGAATATACATCCCATTCAGCACAACTTATTTTATTAGCCATTTAAACAAAACAGAACCTAACGCATATCTAACTAGATTGCTTATTAGCCCTTTACAGGAGATCAGACCTGCATTCCTGCTCTGGTCCCGGCAAAAACAACACACAGACAGAGAGAACCTTTGTTTCTCCCCCCCTCCAGCTTTGAAAGTATCTTGTCTCCTCATTGGTCATTTTGGTCAGGTGCCAGCGAGGTTATCCTCGCTTCTTAACCCTTTACAGGTGAAAGGGTTTTTCCTCTGGCCAGGAGGGATTTTAAAGGTGTTTACCCTTCCCTTTATATTTATGACAAAGGTGATAAAATAATTATTTAAATTCAGGAAAAAAGAATACTAATGAAACAATCAGTGATGAGAACAAGTACAGTATGTCAATGCTGGGTAGCTCTTTGTTTTGTTTTGTCTAATTTATTCTTATAGTATTTTCTAAAGTTAGATTACACACTTTAGTGTATCACCTATGGCCCCAAATGTGCTAACACATATACGTAAACATCTCATTAAGGAGACTGTTCACACACTTAAAGTTACAAACATGTTTAAAATTAAGCACATGCATAAGTGTTTGTAGGATTGGGGCCAAAGCTTGTTTTAACAACTGCTGAAAAGGAAGGAAAATGGAGTAATATAATTAATGGTGCTCCAAAGCATTCAGCTCCAAAGGTGATCTCAAAGACGCAGCATGAAATCAAATCACCAGCTATAATTAATCACCAGACCCTCTAAAATGATTAATAAATGTGAGACTCTTGGTTTTGCTAGGAAACTGTTACTAACAAAACCCAAATATCCAGCTGTAATTAGGAACACATCACTCAAAAGGCAAATGAGTACTAGGGAACTCTGAGAAAGAAAACAAGTTGGCTGTAATTGTGTGCATTTTAACAAGCAATCCTTCTCTCACATGAGATTTTTCAGGATTTTTAGTTGATGAGCCAGTTTTCCAGATGGTAGAAATCAGTGTAACTGAAATGAATTGCCATCAGTAGAGATCTGACCCATATTATAAAACCACTTATTAAACTGTACATCTCTGAAGCGCTTTTCTTTACATGAGAAAATGTTTTAGACGTGATATCATTTCTTGTTCACTTTAGAAAGCTGTTAAAGATTGCTTTAAATTGTGCAGATGAAATAATGTTAATAGAAAATAATAAAGTAGATACATTCTCACTAATTTGGAACTCAATAGTTTGGAAGAAAAGTCAAGTAGTCTTTAGGCTACACAGATATTGCTTAATAGTCATTGAATTCTATGGATCGTTCTAGTCACTGGAGAGCTACCATATTTTTCCAGTCATGTTCTAGAAACATAATGAATTCCTTTTAATATAATAGATATTGGTGATGCGGCTGAGGAATGTGGAATGGTCCAGATCTGCAAGACTGACTTCCAGGTGCACTGCTGAGAGAAACATAGGTGTGTTTAGGCATGTCCTAAAATAGTCTCCATTTAAGGAGTATTCATCAGAAAACTCCAATCCAGATGCATGTTCATACTGGCAGCAGTGAGGCGGTTATGAATTAAAGAGTCATTTCTTCTCAGACTGCAATCTGAAAGGTCAGCAACCTCTATCTTTTAGGTAGCTGTTTTCTTGTCTTATTGGAGAGAGAAGCTTTTTGCTCCAGCTGGTGTTAGCCTCCAATCTGACCCCACTAGTGTCCCAATATTGTAGTTTATTTCCCATAAGACAATGATTGCAAGATAAGGAAATGATCTTTTTTGTTCATTTTTATGAACGCCTGTTGGGGTGGGCTAAAACCATCCCCCCCAAAACTCTGCATTTTCTGGTATTATATTGACTATACAAGCAACAGTGTCACTGCCTCTGGATTTTGAACAAGAGGAGAAGAATCCTAATACCATTCTTTTGCTCCCCTTATTTTCTCTCCTAATCAAATCTTTATTTTCTGTCCTCTCCTGATTTTATTTTTTTCCTTCTAAACCTTTGTTCTGCAGTCATGCAGTGTGTAATGGGGTGTCCACCCAAGACAAGGTAAGCAGGTTAAATTAATTAAATAACCTGAGAAGCTGCACCTAGGAGAGGGCCAGGGATTGAAAGGCTGATTGATGATGGAGTCCAGCTGAGAAATAACAAGAGGGACAGGGATGAAGCCAGGAAAATGGCAGCAGAAAGGGGCTGCACAGGAAGTAGTCTGCAGTCACTCTCTGGGAGAAGGGAGGTGTGTTCGGTGCTATGAAGTTAAGTAGTCTGAAGTTACTCTGTGGGAGTAAGGATTTTGGGCTGATAAACTCAAGGAAGAGGGAGCCAGAAGATGTTAGAAGGAGTCCAAGGAAATAGCAAAAGGTCTGGGAGCAGTTGCTAAATATAGGGTCCCTGGACTTGAACCCAGAGTAGAGGGCAGACCTAGGTTCCCTTACCAGCCCCTGGAGAGGTGGCACAGTCTTGGATGTGAAGGGAAGACTGCTATTGTTGTTAGAGAGACTTTGATACCCCAGATGGAGTGGACTATGGTGACCTGGCTGGAGGGCCAAGACATGAAGAGGGAGCACCCTAAGGCGCAGAGACAGAAAGAGAGACAGACGGACAGAAGGCAGGGTGCATGAATGAGCAGTAGAAGGGGGCATCGGACCTGGAAAGCGCTAATCCCCACAGCAGCCAGGAGGAGGTGCCCTAGTAATGAGTAAATCCTGTGATACAGTCACATCTCTCCTTTCTAGCCAATAGTGCTATGTAATACAAATAAATAATAGGGATATTTGAATTTTTTTATTACAGTTTATTTGATCTATGACTTGGACCAAAAATAGATTCTGCCATTTAAATCACCCCAAAATTTTGGGGGGTTAGATTTGGACCACTCCTGGTTGGGTTTTGCTTTTTCACCATCTCTGGACCATCTCTAGTTTTCACAGAGCAAACCCCTGACTGCAGTAACATCTGCTTCGGCATAAGTAAAATACACTACGTAGCAGAGATTTTGGTCATTACTATCCATTATAAGGGAATACCAAGAAAACCTGGAACCAGGAGAAGTGTACTTGTTTGTTTTCACGAGGAACCTAGCTCAGTGGAGGCTTCTGGCAAAGAACCTGGCACAAACTTCATACACACTATATATGGCAGCAAACTGGCTTGCAGCTCCAGGAATCTAAAAGGAATTTTAGAGAGCTTTATATTTAAAGAACAAAACAAAAAGGCTTGAATAGTTCTGACCAGGAATTGTTACAGTCCTTTTTCTATACAATAGCCAAACTGTCCATTTAAGTCACCTGCCAACGTGCTGGTAGAATGAGAAAACCCAACCCTCAATTTTGTCCCTCTTCCTAGACAAGCAGGGTTACAGAGCAACTGACTGACAAAAATGGGGGAATGAGCAGGTTCTCCATTGCTCTTTTGTAGTGGTTTATACCAGTGCAAAGTGGGTGTAAACTGTTACCACTTTCATTGAATAGTGTTTTACCTACACTGGTGTAAATGTCTCCACAGGTGCAAGGCAACAGGCAACCCAGCTCAAATTCTCTAATTTACCTTTATATTAGACCAACTCAATTCTATGTACATTTTTGTATTGAATTTGGTAATACACAATATTTCATGCAGCAGATTTGGTGGGAGCAGAACTGAGTGTTATACTACTCCATTGCTACTTTGAACAGTAGTTTCTGAGGGCTGGTTTACACTGAAAAGTTACATTGGCATAGCTACATCTCAAAGGGGCGTGAAAAATCCATACCCCTGAGAGATGCAATTAAGCTGACCTAACCCCAGTGTAGACAGCAGAAGTGGATTACCTACAGCGAAGGGAGAACCCCTTCTGTTGCTATGGTATGTATCTACACTTAAAACTCTACAGCAGCACAATGTAGACATAAGGCTATGTCTTGTTTTTAGAGCAAGATAGTGAACTGGAGTTTGCTACCTCACTATAAAATCCTAGTAGACAGGGCGCAACTAAATATTACCTCAGATGAGGGGTATAGTGTTGTCTTGACTACCTACATTGAGGTAAAAAACTGTCTGTGCCTTGTCTCCACCAGGATTTTACACTGAGACAGCAACTTGAGTTTGCCATCTCACTGTAAAAACACACCTCTTTGGCACACAGCCTGGGTAAGGCATGCCATATATGCAGCAGTGCACTTGATAAAGACCTGTGCGGAAGAGATGCAGGATTGAATTCATGCAGGGGATGGGAGCGGAGAATATCTGGCAGCTATTCAGCCACCCCCATACAAAAATATTACAAGTTTGAAATGCATAGTAGGCTTACTGCCCCTGAAGAAATATCTCACCAAAGATAAAATATACCGCAGCATATCCAGTGCAGAGAATGTGCCTTGGTTTCTTATTAGCTACTCTGCTACCATAGGAAGGGAAGATACTATTCAGCAATATTCAAGCTGTCAAACCCAGTGCGGGATATCTTTGTCCCTTTTAATCAGAGATTCCAGTACATTTTTCACTTAGGAAACTAATTGACAGATAACATATTTATATGGACATATTTTAAAACTGGAAAGACACACACATTTTAAAGCAAAGCAGGGCCCTTATTCTAAATTCTGCCAAAGGCTGCATTATTTTGGGGGGTGTTGTTTCTCAAAAAAATAGGGGCAAATAAGTAAAAATTATCCCATTTGGATGATAGATAGATATAGGTAGTAACAACTCTTTGCATGAATAAACTTAATCTCAAAGCACTTGACAACTATTTTACTTGTATGTTATACCCAGTTTGGGTTTTTTCTTTAAATTTTCAGTTCTTGTCTCTAAGAACTGTCTTCCTTCATGTTTGCATAGTGTTTAGCACAATGGTGCCCTGATCTTGACTGTATTTCTTAATAATAATTAATAAAAATAACTAAATCTATGAAAGTTTACAGCATCCTTGTGAGGTAGGTAACTTATAGGAAATTCCCTTCACTCATCACTGAAATGCAGCTACCTCTGTAATAGACTAGAGCATCTGTTTAATTGATGCTCACAGCAACATAATACAATAGTTTAGGAGAGAAGGGGTGTGTGTGTGTGGAAATAATGTGTTGTAGCTAAAATTAGAGTAGGTATCTAGGCAGGCACAGGGTAATTACTTAGGACAGAATTTGGCCTGGATATTGGTGTTAACAGCTCTGCTTTTATGAAGCATTCCATGGACTTGTTAAAGTCCATAAATAGTCAGGACCTCCTGTTTATTGCTCTCTACAATGGATGAGCTATTTTGAGAGATGTACAAATATTGTACACATTGTATAATATCACACAGTCTATCACCTTGGAGTGGGACCTGATGGTGCAGGCCTATCAGGACTCGAGCAGACCAGCAGAGGCGAGCCAACCCCAAATGCACCTGACTACCACTGAGACTAACGTTACCTGTGAGTGAAGTATTATTTGGATGGGGTTTATGGTGAGAGACAGTTCTGGACCTCCATAAGATGGACAAGTAGTATTTGGGACTCGGGGATTGACCAAATTCCAGATGTATTGATTTGGATTGCTTAAATACTTGGATGTATATATATATAATAATGAGTTTGCATGTTTCTTTTGACTGTTTTCCTCTTTTTCCCCAAATAAGACGATACAGTGTTCCCAAGGACTCATAGTGCTTGCGACTGGGGAAAAATCTGCAAATGTGACCAAGTTTTATTTAATGTCCCAGAGCCAAGAATAAGACTAAGGTTGTGGGTGAAGGCTTGAACCACAGTTTTATTTATTTTAGAAATGGACCACAAGATAGATTGTTGTAGTACAGGCACCTGGCAGATGGGTTACACATCTATATGAGCATGGATGATAAGAGGGGTATTCAGTGAGAGAGGCTGGCAATGTGCAGCAAGGGTCCAGAATGCCCTAAATTGAGATGGGGGTAATTTGGACAAATTATTGGAGTGCCAGGTTCCAGAGAGATGAATGCATCTGCAAGGGTATATCTTCTGCAGTATCACAGCGTCACACGTTGTTAACAAACAAGCACACTTTGCCTTTTTGTTCTGTGGCTGCTGATCAAAATGGGACAAATGCATCCTTAAGAGCAGTGGAGTTAGTTATACCAGGAATGAACTTGTCCTCATTGAGGACTATACCCGTGGCAAGTTCCGAATTTTGAAAAGAAGAAATTTTTGAGTCATTAGCACACAAAAAATACTTCTTAAATATTTTGTGCCTGGTGAAAGAAAACTATGTGCCATCATCGCAGGAATAGCAAAAGAGAATATTGGGTGTGACTGCAGCAGGTGTTAACAGGGTGGTCGAAGAGAGGGAGATAATGCAATTGGCTGTTCAGTGCCTATGTTTATTCCTGAGGGTCAGTCCTAGGCCAGGTCTACATTAGCGACTTGTGCCATAACAGGTATGCCATAGAATCATAGGACTGGAAGGGACCTCGAAAGGACATCTAGTCCAGTCCTCTGAACTCATGGCAGAACTAAGTATTATCTAGACCATCTCTGGGAGGTGTTTGTCTAACCTGCTCCTAAAAACCTCCATTGACAGAGATTCCACAACCTCCCTAGGTAATTTATTCCAGTGCTTAACCACCCTGACAGGAAGTTTTTCCTAATGTCCAACCTGAACTGCCCTTGCTGCAATTTAAGACTATTGCTTCTTGTCCTGTCCTCAGAAGTTAAGGAGAACAATTTTTCTCCCTCCCTCCTTATAACAACCTTTTATGTACTTGAAAACTGTTATCATGTTCCCTCTCAGTCTTCTCTTCTCCCAACTAAACAAACCCAGTTTTTTCAAGCTTCCCTCATAGGTCATGTTTTCTAGACCTTTCATCATTTTTGTTTCTCTTCTCTGGATTTTCTACAATTTGTCCACATCTTACCTGAAATGTGGCTCCCAGAACTGGACACAATACTCCAGTTGAGGCCTAATCAGTGCAGAGTGGAAGAATTACTTCTCGTGTCTTGCTTACAACTGTCCCATTAATATATCCCAGAATGATGTTTGCTTTTTGTGCAACAGCATTACTGTTGACTCATATTTAACTTGTGATCCACAATACCCTGAGATTTCTTTTGGCAATACTCATTCCTAGGCAGTCATTTCTCATTTTGTATGTGAGCAGCTAATTGTTCCTTCCTAAGTTGAGTACTTCATATTTGTCCTTATTTACTTCAGGCCATTTCTCCAGTTGGTCCAGATCATTTTTCATTTTAATCCTATCCTCCAAAGCACTTGCAACCTTTCCCAGCTTGGTGTCATTCGCAAACTTTATAAGTGTACTCTCTATGCCATTGTCTAAATCATTGATGAATATATTGAACAGAACTGGACCCAGGGTTTACAAAAGTGGCATGTTTTTGTGTGTTGCATTGTACCTGTAATTCAGAGGTGATTTCTTTTTAGATTCAAATTAGAAGATTATTCATGGAAAATATTTTGTATTGAGAGATAAAGATGAAATAAAAGTAATAACAAAATGTATGTGTGATAAATGTCACATATCTTACAGCCAATGTGAACTTTCATAAAATAGCCTGAATATTGGCACGAAGAGGAGTTTTCAATGATTTGATATTCCCTTTTTCGTCACAGATGCATTTTCTGTCTAAAATTAATTTTTGATTTACTTGCAATTGATTTGATTTGAAACCTGCTTTTTAAAAATAAACCTTGACTGTGAAATAAAAGCAAAAGGGAAAATCATCTTGGTCAAATTGGTTTAGTGTTATCTGCTGCTACCTTTGTCATACTATAACCAGTGTCAATACATTTTCACTCACCCCTTAAAGCTTTACCCTTTATCACCCTCACTGTTATCCTTAAGGATCAAAACTCCCATTGATCTTTACAAGTGATTGGAAGGTCAGTGGCCATCTTACCTGATTAAAAACTCCTGGTTGGGGCCCCAAAGTGAAATATAATAATATCCATAGTTCTACTCCCTTTCCATTTGAGCAGTGCACCTTGACACAAATTTCCCCTGGCATTTAATAGGGGCTAGTATATCCTTAACTCTATCCAGTGACTGCCTGCAGTGTCTGCTTTAGTTTCTCATATGGTATAAGGTACACATATGTTGTAGAATTCTTCTCAGTGAAAGTGCACTTCAGCTTACTGCAAGGAAGAACATCAAATCTTGATTTAAAAGTTGTCAGTGATGGAGAATCCACCATGACCCTTGTTCAGTTGTTCCAATGGCTAATTATGCTCACTTTTTAAAAATGTACACCACATTTCCAGTCTGAATTCATTTAGCTTCAACGTCCACATTTTGGGGCTCCCTCGGTCTCTCCTGTTGAAGCTGTTGCAGTTTGGATAAATACAAAAAGAGTAGTTGGGCCAGAGAGAGAGTGAGTGGGAATGACACTAATCCAGTGGATGGAGCACCTATCCGGGGGAGGGGGTGCAGGAGCCCCCGGGTCAAATCTCCCTGCTTCACTCACTATCTTTATTTATCCAGAGTGGACCAGGCTCAACAGGAGAGACTGAGGAAGTCCCACAGCTCAGTGATTGGAGCCTTCTCCTGAGAGATCGGATACCCCCCGTTCAAATCCTTTCCCTCCTCTGCCAGGGAAGGGGGAGTTGAACTTGTATTTCCCACATACCAGGTGAGTATTCTAACCACTGGACTAATGACTTGGGCACCACCACCTCCTCCAGCTGTTTTGTGTGGAGTGAGGCAGGTGCCTCAGTCATGCCTGCAAGAAACAACATAGGCACCTAAGTCAGGAGAGGGGTTCCTGTTTGTGAGTCTTCAGCAGAGCTAGGCATGTCCCTGCATCCTGGATTTAGGCACCTATGGCTGAGAAAGTGCAGGGCTTGATACAGCATCTCCCGCTGGCTAGCTTAGGTGGGCGGCCACCTAGTATAGGTGCCTATCTCTCCCCATTCTTTGTGGAGGCACCTAGGTGCGCAACTCTGCTTTGTGGATTGCAAACTGCACCGCAGAGTTGTTCCTTTGAGTTTCTAACTTTTAGGTACCTTGACACTCAGTATTGCAGCGCCTAAGTCCCTGCATGAATTCCACCCTTACTGTCTGTACTGTGACTGCTCTTATGTATAAAGAGAATTTCTGTTTCCAGAGGTATTGTGCCATCACTTTTCACCATCCCCAACTTCACTAAGAATGAGACATTATAAAATAAATTGGAACACTGCTCAGCCTTGCTTTTGCAGACTTATTTGAAGGTTACACCTAATTTGATGCAATTTTGATGTTCAGGCTCCCAACTGCGAGGAAGCCCACTAGCAGTACATCATTCATAACGAACAAGTTGCTGAGAAACCAAAAACAGCTTTAAATAACAGTTGGTATATTTAAAAAGGTGTTTTAGGTCTCTATGCAGCATAAAATGCATGTTACTGCAGCCTCTGGCTTGTCACAAACTTTAAAAGTCTGAAGATCCTGGCTCTGTGGGAAACTAACCTCTCCAGGCAAAAGATTGGCCTAATGCAGAATCCCAGTATGAAAAGTTGCATTAAGATAGTGAATGAACTCCTCTCTTCAGGCTAATTTTTGCTTATCCCACTTCACTGCTGACTGGACAGTAAACAAGCATGACAACTGAATTTGATAGTGGAATCTAGTCTTGCAGGTCATGCAAGACACACAATCTTACATTAATATTTCCCTTCATTCTCCATAATATTCTGTATTAGGGAGCATGAGAGACTTTTATGTATCCCCCTCCCTGGGAATTACTATTTTTGAGAGTTATGTCTAGTCTAGCTTTAAATTGTTTGAGTTAATTATCATTACTGAAATGAATTAGGCAATTTTATAAGTAGTGTTACTGTAAAATATAGCCATAACAAGAATAAAATTCAGAATGGAGGCTAAATTCCTGAGTTTTGCAGCATACATAGCTCATAAAATCTCATATTTTTCTGATATTTCTAAAATGTACTGCCCCCATGCATGAGTTTAGGACTGAATGACATTTTGAATTATTGTCGATAGCTCTGGGAATTTCCTTAGCATTTTTGTAGATCCCACTAAACCTCAGACATTTAACTTTAATATTAGCCATATCATCAGTTGTTGCAAATCTGCATACTCGCATTCAAGTCAATGGCACTATGCTGTTTTACATCAGCTAAGGATCATCCCCAATATATTTGGTGGTCATGGAAGACAGATGTCAGTGTATAAAAAATGTCATGTACCCAGCTCACAAATAAAGGACTGGATATGGAAGTTAATGAAAGTTTTGTCTGCATATAGTCTTGAGCATTAGTTCCAGCGTAAATTGTCACTGAAGAATTGGTATTTCCCAGCGCTGGTGAAAATGAAGGCAGCAAAACACCCAAATATGCTTCTAATTGTGCCATGGCCTTTCTCTCTACAGGTTCTTCCCGCTAGTCCTAAATGAGCTGTGACAAAGCAAGAGGAGTGAAATACTGCTTCCATTGAAATCAATGAGAATTTTGCCATCGGCTTCAGTGGAGCCAGGATTTCATCCCAGGTGTACAGGGCTCATCTGAAGCCAATGGAAAGACTTGGGTGGGCTTTAACAGTCTTTGAATAAGGCCCAAATTCAGCAAGCTCTCTGTATGAATATGTATTTTCATTTTTTTTACTTGATATTATACATGTGGGAGCCAGAATTATTTTCATTGTTATTTGTGTTTGTTAAGGTTGTGTCTAAAGGCCAATCAAGAGTGGGGCTGCATTTTGGTAGGCATTGTACGGCCACAGAGTAGTAGATAGTCCCTGACTCAAAGAGCTTATAGCCTAAGTAGAGAAGATGGCTACAAGGTGCAAGCAGAGGTATAACAAGCAAACAATGTGATGGCAGCAAACATCATGTTAGAATTCTTGCAATGCAGTCATGGGTTTGTGCAGAGAGATAATAGGTTTCACTGGGACAAGATGGCTTTTAGCAAGCAATATACACAAGATTCTGCTTTATGTTTTAAGGAAGAGATGAGCATACTCAGATCTGATAACTGCCTTCCCCTGCCCCTGCTCTGTCCCCCATATATATAGGACATATTTAAAGTCATGTTCATTGATCATCTTTCTATTTCTCTTGGCCGGTTTTCTTAGACTTGCTGGAAGCTTAGCATTCATCTTGCTGGATACCGTCTCCCTCATTTGCTTTAAATAGAGCTGTAGCTAATTGTTCATCAGCGTTGCAACTCACTTGTGGAAGTTCATGAGCTATCTGCCGTTTGTCAGAAGCTTTGCTCTTCATCATCGTCGTCCTGAGTGTGCATGTTTGGCTTAACAACCTCCCTCCCACCCCCCAAAATGACCATTAAAAATATCATACCACTAAGAATGAGGAAGCTAAGCAAGCTGCTTTGTTGGTTAATGAGAAACAAAAATAAAATTTCCATAATCAAATAGGTCAGCTGATGGGCAAAATAAAGCATTTTGGAGATTCCTGGGTAAAAATATGGAGATGGTTCAGTAAGACATATTATGCCAATTTTTGATGTACATTTTATCAACATTAATTGGATAGTTTACAATGAAAGCCATTGCCTGTGATATTCTAACTCCAAAGATGTTCCAAAAAAGCATTTTAAGTGTTTCTTAACTTAGTTTCTATATATGACAGTGGTCACAAGTGATGCTTAAGACTGAAACTGTAGGTTTTAAAAACTGGAAATGTTTCTAATGGCACAGGCATGGGATGCAGAGTCAAGACCGGGTTCTATTTGTAGGCAGATATTTCTCTGTGCCTAAGTTGATCCATCTCTATAATAGGTATACAGCCGTAGTTATTTGTATTCACTTTTTTAAACACCATGCATTCTTTGTGCTGTATGTGTTCTCATTTATTTTCATGCAACACTTTTTTGAAAATGTCACCAGTTCCTAATTATTGTTACAAAGGATGAATTTTTTTATTCTAAATTTATTTTATGCATTTTCCAGATGTGCAGAAATAGGGAAAAGTCAGTACTAATGTTAGCAGTGCTGGAAGGGTCTCAGCAAGGCGCTTGCTGGAGGCATGATCCAGGAGCTCCATCTGAATCTGTATATCATGTTGGGGGTTGGTTTTTTGTGTGGTTTTGTTTCACTGATGATAGAATTGAAAGGTGGGATTTTCAGAAGTGCTAATTATTGGCCTAATTCAGCTCCCAGTAAAGTCAGCAGGAGTTTTCCTCCAAACACATAAAAGATGCTAAATCTGGAGAAGCAAAACATGATCATTTTTAGTTTTACTTTTAATGGACATCTGGACTTTAATCTAAGGTCTTTTCCAGTAACATGCAGGTGGCTGCACTCTCAATCAGAGGCTTTTTCTATCCTGAAATAAAACTGACTGGATTAATTCCAAGCAAGACATTCTCTGCACTACCTTCTCAGTGGAAAAGGCAATTGGTATTTCTCCAAAATCTGCTAAACTAGAAGCCAGGAGGGTGGGGGAAAATGATGGCAGTGCACATTTTAGGTAGTAAAATAAAATTATCTGAAAATCTCCTCTTTGAACTACTCAGGCAATTTCAAAACTAGTGAAGTGCACTGCAGCACTTAGAAAAAAAGATTACGATCCCAAAAGGTAAAAGTGGCAGGTGTCCCGCTAGGGGAAGTGATTTGGACTTGTGTTCTTTTATAGCCAAAAGAACTTGAGCTAAAAGTTCTGGATATGGATATCAAGGATGATCTTGCAGAAAGCATGTTGGGTTCCAATGTTAAAACACCCAGGAAGGAAGCCGCGTTATCATAACTTTGTCTGGTCAAAGGGCTCAAGGCATATTTCTGCATTTTGCACTTACTAATTTTGGGGTGAGTTTGTGTGGTTGTTTGTGTTTTTCATTTTCTTTCAGGTTATTTAAAGTTACGGGGTCAGCTGAGATTGTGAGTTTGGGGACTATTTGAACCTTTGTTCCCTGGATCATCTTTGATCATCTTTGATCAGCTTCAATCAGCCTTGTGATCACCTTCCCCCGTGTGAAATGAGGAGGTAGGGCTGACCTAGGAGAGAAGGCCTTAAAAACCAGAGGCTAAGCAACCAGGGGAGTTAGCAACCAGGGAAGCTTGTAAGAGGGAGTCTTAATATAATCACTATGGTTAGGAAGGGCCACATCACCAGTGCCAACGCTGCTCCTGTCTCCTCCACCTGTGTCTGTATCCAGAGAACCTGACCATGGCTATTTCTACCCAAATCCTGGTGTGGATTTGCAGACATCGTTGCCCGCATTTTCCACTCTCAGAAAGCCAGGCTGGGGGGAGCGTCCAGAGTGAAAGGTGCCTGCTGGTGGAATCTCTCAGGAAGCAGATGGGAGAGCTACAGGAGTAGGTGGCCAGGCTGAGAAGCATCTGTGCCCACGAGGAATTCCTCAAGAGTATTCCTATGGAGACGTCCAAGGCTGAGGAAGCTATCTCGTTAAAAAGGACTGCTCTCATGCCACCGGGGGAGGAGGAAATAGCTCTGCCACAGGGAGGACACCAGCTCTTGGTTACTTCTGGCAGCCTGGAGCCTTGGTTAGCTAGAAAGATGGGGGGATATTCTACCCTGCTTCCGATTGCCCGCTCTCTTCCAACTGAAGGAGGGGATGCCATTCAAAACCACATACTGCATATGTTGCTGGAGATGGTATATTCTGCTGCTGCAGAGACAGCAAGCACAAGCAGATGCTCATCTTGTGGATGAGGGGCAGGCCCAGTTTGAATGCTTGATCCCTATGAGCCAGCATGGCATGTAAGAATTGGCCACTGCCCAAAGGGAAGGAGGTGCCTTCATCTGGGACTAAGGAACCAGGGTTGGAGGGGCAGTTGAGACAGTTTGTGAGTGATGGAGGTAGCGTTCCTTTTAGGTATGTGGGATTTTAGGTATGTGGGAAACATAAAAAAGAAGCTTACAAGAAGTGGAAGGTTGGACATATGACCAGGGAAGAGTATAAAAATATTGCTCGGGCATGTAGGAAAGATATCAGGAGGGCCAAATCGCACCTGGAGCTGCAGCTAGCAAGAGATGTCAAGAGTAACAAGAAGGGTTTCTTCAGGTATGTTGGCAACAAGAAGAAAGCCAAGGAAAGTGTGGGCCCCTTACTGAACGAGGGAGGCAACCTAGTGACAGAGGATGTGGAAAAAGCTAATGTACTCAATGCTTTTTTTGCCTCTGTTTTCACTAACAAGGTCAGCTCCCAGACTGCTGCGCTGGGCATCACAGAATGGGGAAGAGATGGCCAGCCCTCTGTGGAGATAGAGGTGGTTAGGGACTATTTAGAAAAGCTGGACGTGCACAAGTCCATGGGGCCGGACGAGTTACATCCGAGAGTGCTGAAGGAATTGGCGGCTGTGATTGCAGAGCCCTTGGCCATTATCTTTGAAAACTCGTGGCGAACGGGGGAAGTCCCGGATGACTGGAAAAAGGCTAATGTAGTGCCAATCTTTAAAAAAGGGAAGAAGGAGGATCCTGGGAACTACAGGCCAGTCAGCCTCACCTCAGTCCCTGGAAAAATCATGGAGCAGGTCCTCAAAGAATCAATCCTGAAGCACTTACATGAGAGGAAAGTGATCAGGAACAGTCAGCATGGATTCACCAAGGGAAGGTCATGCCTGACTAATCTAATCGCCTTTTATGATGAGATTACTGGTTCTGTGGATGAAGGGAAAGCAGTGGATGTATTGTTTCTTGACTTTAGCAAAGCTTTTGACACGGTCTCCCACAGTATTCTTGTCAGCAAGTTAAGGAAGTATGGGCTAGATGAATGCACTATAAGGTGGGTAGAAAGCTGGCTAGATTGTCGGGCTCAACGGGTAGTGATCAATGGCTCCATGTCTAGTTGGCAGCCGGTGTCAAGTGGAGTGCCCCAGGGGTCGGTCCTGGGGCCGGTTTTGTTCAATATCTTCATAAATGATCTGGAGGATGGTGTGGATTGCACTCTCAGCAAATTTGCAGATGATACTAAACTGGGAGGAGTGGTAGATACGCTGGAGGGGAGGGATAGGATACAGAAGGACCTAGACAAATTGGAGGATTGGGCCAAAAGAAATCTGATGAGGTTCAATAAGGATAAGTGCAGGGTCCTGCACTTAGGATGGAAGAATCCAATGCACCGCTACAGACTAGGGACCGAATGGCTAGGCAGCAGTTCTGCGGAAAAGGACCTAGGGGTGACAGTGGACGAGAAGCTGGATATGAGTCAACAGTGTGCCCTTGTTGCCAAGAAGGCCAATGGCATTTTGGGATGTATAAGTAGGGGCATAGCGAGCAGATCGAGGGATGTGATCGTTCCCCTCTATTCGACACTGGTGAGGCCTCATCTGGAGTACTGTGTCCAGTTTTGGGCCCCACACTACAAGAAGGATGTGGATAAATTGGAGAGAGTCCAGCGAAGGGCAACAAAAATGATTAGGGGTCTAGAGCACATGACTTATGAAGAGAGGCTGAGGGAGCTGGGATTGTTTAGTCTGCAGAAGAGAAGAATGAGGGGGGATTTGATAGCTGCTTTCAACTACCTGAAAGGGGGTTCCAAAGAGGATGGCTCTAGACTGTTCTCAATGGTAGCAGATGACAGAACGAGGAGTAATGGTCTCAAGTTGCAATGGGGGAGGTTTAGATTGGATATTAGGAAAAACTTTTTCACTAAGAGGGTGGTGAAACACTGGAATGCGTTACCTAGGGAGGTGGTAGAATCTCCTTCCTTAGAGGTTTTTACGGTCAGGCTTGACAAAGCCCTGGCTGGGATGATTTAGTTGGGGATTGGTCCTGCTTCGAGCAGGGGGTTGGACTAGATGACCTTCTGGGGTCCCTTCCAACCCTGATATTCTATGATTCTATGATTTGTTATATTCCCATTGGCTAGTCTTTAGAATGACAGTCTTTACAGTGTCTGTGCTGAAAAAGGTGTTGGGATAGCTCTGTGCTTTGGAGTAAATCCTGCAATCTATCCTGTTAGACCTATTTGTGATGTGAGCATATAATTGCTTTATATTGTGCCATTTAGAAGTTGATAGGAGGGTATATTAGGAAACTATAAAACACTTGCCCTCTGAAAACCTAAGGGGTCTTAGGTTGCATACCAAAAATTGAGCCACCCAAAATCACTAGCCAATTTTGAAAATGTAGGCCTATAATTGATTATTTACCAAATGTTCTTTATTATAATTATGTAAAGCAGAAGTTAATTTTAATGTTAGACCACAAATTTGTCAAGAAGAATTTTCTTCTCTTCTTGGATTATGCTGACTTTTTCTCTTTTGTGTTAAGAGACTGAGCAAACTGTGGATACCACGAAACAGTAAACATTATGGGAGGCATTAAGGGAAAGGAAAACTCAGCCAAGATACCCTTACGTCTACTGCTACTGCCTACACCTAACACCTGTTTACGTCCTGACTTCAGCTTGCCTAGTCATAGAATCGTGGGACTGGAAGGGACCCCGAGAGATCATCTAGTCCAGTCCCCTCCACTCATGGCAGGATTATCCTCTGCCTTGTAACTCACCTGCTGATTGATAATAGGGTTGGCAGGAAAAAGGAAAGTATAGTGGAGGCCCTGTGTTTTTTAAATTTTGGTTATAGTAATGAGTACTTTCAGATATTTCTGCACCAGAATTATGTGGTTTCTCCAATGTCATGTATTTATTTTGTTTTTACTGAATAAAGCATTATTGCTCTATTCAGTAAAAATTACATAACATAAGAATGGCCACACTAGGGCAGACCAATGATCCTTCTCGTCCAAGTTCTATCTTCCAACAGTGGCCACTGCCAGATGCCTTGAGAGAATGAACAGAACAAGGCAATTATTGAATGATCTAGTCCCCAGTCCCAGCTTCTCGCAGTTGGAGGTTTAGGGACACCCAAAGCACGGGGTTGCTTCCCTGCCTATCTTGGCTAATAGCCCTTGATGAACCTCTCCTCCATGAACTTATCTAATTCTTTTTTTTTAACCCAGTTATACGTTTGGCCTTCGCAACATCCCCTGGAAATGACTTTCACAGGCTGCCTGTGTGTTATGTGAAGTACTTCCTTATGTTAAATTAAAACCTGCTGCCTATCAATTTCATTGAGTGACCCCTGGTTCTTGCATTATGTGAATTAATAGATGGACAGTGGATGCTATAGTAATACTTACTTATCTCACAGGGATGTTGTAAAACTTAGTTAACTAACATTTGTAAATCACCTTGCAAATCCTTGAATTCAATGTGCTATAGGAAATCAAAATATTATTGTTCAAGTATCAGTTGGATGGAGACAGTCCCACATAACTGCAGTCAGTATTTTAAGGGAACTTTTTAATAGTCATTATAAAATGGCTCATTTAGTTCTCAAATTTATAGCACCACCTAGAACAGTGTCTGAGAATATCAAGGTACCAGCCAACTCTCAGTTTTAAAAGCAGAGGCTTTCCTTCTGAAAGGAGGAAATGTGTTCTTGATAACTCCATTTTGTCAGAAGAGGGCCACAATTCTCCTAAAAGATACTTATGATACACATTTCTGTTCTCTGTGAAGAGGTACTAGCTATTAGCTAGGATAGGCAGGGATGGTGACCCTAGCCTCTGTTTGCCAGAAGCTGGGAATGGGCGACAGGGGATGGATCACTTGATGATTACCTGTTCTGTTCATTCCCTCTTGGGCACGTGGCATTGGCCACTGTCGGTAGACAGGATGCTGGGCTGGATGGACCTTTGGTCTGACCCAGTATGGCTGTTCCTATGTTCTTATGAATGATTCCCCCAGAGGAAGAGGAGGAGTCCAATACGATGAAGTAATATGGTACTGAACAAGTCATATTTTTAGATGGAGGGAAAACATGAGTTGCTTGAGGAAAAAAAATTCCAGACACTTTGACTGCCCTTGTTTTCAGTTGGTTCTGGTTGCTGTTTCAGCTCCTAAGAGGAAAATGTCTCGTGTGTCCTTATTTGGAAGGAAATGTAGAGAGTCAATGGAGTTGTAAGGAAATCAGTGGAGCTTCACCTGCTTACACTAGGGGTGCATTTGGCCTGATGACTGGTGGAGATGAGAAATACATGCCTCGTAAATGATATGTCTTGAATGACCTTTTACAAATACAGCAAGATTCTTTTGAATTGAAGAAGTGAATACATTTATGCTAGTGCTTCCCCATGGAAATGGTGATATGGAAAAATCATGTAGTGTAATCAGGAAAAAAACAATCAGACTTTAGATTATTTCAGCAAGTCAAGGTTACTCCAAGGTCGCTGCTGCAGTTAAGAAATTCAAGGAAGAAGCTAAGCACTTCTGATCAGTGAAAGTGAGTGATAAAATTTACAAAGAACTGGAAAAATAGCTGGTGTTGAGCTGATACAACAAATAATTAGGTTCCACAGTAATAATAACTTGCAACTAGTTTCAAAGCTATGTAGCTTTCAAATGTTACAATAAAGTGGGTGAACCATTACAATTCACTCAAGGGCATCCTGATCCTCAGGTCTTTCTCATATGATTTGAATGGGGGTTGCATGGTACCTGGGGTGCAGATATAAAATAAATTGATTACATATAAGTTTTCTTCTATTTTGGCATTTCGTGCTTGGATGCCCCGCAACTATTATTGAGCAGCTATATATGCTTCCTTACTGGTTATATCAATTACTTGGTGCTTTGCAGTTAAATTGGTGTCAGATAATGAGTTATTGATCATTAACTGGACTGAAAGTGAGGGGATGGATGGCCTGGAGGTTTATCAGGATAACCTCTAACTGCCATGTTTGCATAGTTATCTGTCATGCTATCATGAAAGCCAGCATTTTAAAAAACCTACTAGGTCATGTAACTTCACTACCAAAGTTTCCTACAAGAAGAGCTGGTTAAAATCTTTTTTTTTGAAAGAACATTTTTGCATCAGAAATTTTTTGTTGTTGTTGAAATAGAAATATTTCATGGGAGTGTGTTGATTTCAGTGATTCAAAATTGAAACGGAATGTTTTGTTTCATTCCAACTGCCTTCTTTTGTTTCAACTTTTACATATCGTATTAATTATAGTTTATATTGTAGTTTTGAATTATTGGAAAGTTTTATTTTGATAAAGTTGTTGCAATGTTTAAACATACCAATATTCCACAATTTCCATTCTAAGACTTTTTGTTCCGATTTGGGATAAAAACAGATTTTGAAAAGTTGTTGTAATTTCCCACGAGATGGAAATTCAGTTTTCCAACCAGAACTACCTACATGTTCATTGTCCAGTCTGGTAAGTATGCTGAATAATGAGGCTTCCACCTCTTCTCTAGAGAGATTACTTCACCCTATAAGTTTATTGCTCTTAGAAAAGTTTTCCTAATAATCAACCTAAATTTTCCATTTCTTAATATCATCCCAAGGGACCGCCATACGTTTTGTTTTTCCTACTGGTTGGAAAGGACTTAACTCTTGATTTATACTCCAGTTGGACGTATGCACACACTCACCAAATTATGCACAGAACCTTCAGTTTGTTGTTGTTCTGACAGTAAGGCAAACACTATCTCTTTTAAAAATTTTCCTAGTGGCTGCAATGATCACTTTGAAAAAATGATCATGAGAAAGAGTCCTTCCTGATGGAACTGCAGCCAAGGAAAGGACATTTTTGTCATAGCAGCTCCAACAGTCTCTGCAAGCTTAGATCTATAATGGACAGCCATGCCTTCATGCTCTGTCTTCTGGACAGCTCACATTTCTAAGGCTATGTCTACACTACTGCGGTACGTTGACCTAAGTTATGCAACTCCAGCTATGTGAATAACTTAGCTGGAGTCAATGTAGTTTAGGTTGACTTACTGCGGTGTATGCACCATGCTGGGTTCACGAAAGACACTCTCCCATCAACTTAGCTTACTCTTCTTGTTCTGGGTGGAGTACCGGGGTCAACCGGAGAGCGCTCTGCCATTGATTTACTAGACCCGCTAAATCAGTTCCTGGTGTCCTGATCGCCAGCGCATTGATCCAGTGGTAGTGTAGACATAGCCTTTAGTAGCTACTACTCCAGGAGTCTGTGGAGCATGTAAAAATAGAAGGTACATCTTGATTCAGCTGATGAGGCAGAAGATTGCTCTTATATATAATGCATGTTTTTAAACATTTAATGGGGCTTCTACAGCAGAAAAAGACTGAATGTTTTCCCCATTGAATGAAACTGTTTTGTCTGCTTCTTTCATTCTGCAGGAAATTATGTATAGCACATTTCAGTCAATACATGAAGCTGCTCTGCTTAAGTCACACGTGACATGCTGGCTCTGTTTAGGAGTGGATAGAGTATGGTGTGTTTTTATTTTTGTTTTAAACCTCAGAGGAAAAAGAAACCCAATTTGTTTGTTCAGCTGTTTGGAACAAAATATGAGCTGCTCTAGGCTGGTGAAAATATTATTTTTAAGCTTTTTAAAAGGATTTATTTGCACTGTCTCATTAAAATACAGACATCAAATAGCTGTTTAACAGAATTGATACCTTATCCTCATGCATGTTTTTCATTCAGTTTGAATGAAAGACTGATCGAATGCAGCACTCCCGTGAATTCACTTCAAATCAGAATTACCCCTCGGTAAACTTTTTTCAAATCAAGCACTGAAATAAAGGATCTTTATGTAATGGTTGTGTGCAGAGATTTCTAAAAGGAGCTGGAGAGTTTGGAAAAGGAGGAAAATGGGCTCAAACTAGTACATTAAACTCTCTGAATGATAGAAAAACACTTTTAAAAAAAATGAGAGCTCATTTAAGCCTGCCTGCAGGCAGCTTTCTCTTGGGTGACTTACTCCCAAGGCCCATCTGTACATAAACATGAACTACTCTTGAACAATTTCTCTAATGTAGTGCATGAGATAAAAATGTATTTGCCTGAAACCATTGGGCATGAATTTTGTTTCACCATTATTCCTCAACAAACCATATTTATTATGGCAAACACTATAAAAACCTCTGTACACTCCTAAACTGCTGCAGATTTGCGCTAAGTGCAGAAGGCGCTATGATTTACATCAGTGTGAGGATTTGGCACTGCAAGTCTCTTTATATACTGTACCGGTAAGACCACAGATAAAGTATCATGTTCTAATCTCCCTAGGAAGTAGTAGACAAATTAGAAATTAATGTAGAGAAGTAAAATGGACAAGGAGTTGATGGGGGCAAATTCACAAAAAAGAATGATAGGGTAGCATTCTGTATGTACTGAACACACATTCATCCAGTAACTCAGGAGTTAATTACCTACATCTGTTATGGATGTGTTAATTTGTACACCACAAGTTAGTTTTTGATATCAATTTCATCTCCAGTGGAAATCAAGAGCAATTTGATTGAACTGAATGGAATTAGGAATGATGTACTCCAGTATAATTTAGGCCAATAGGCCCAGATATCTGCTGTGCTTCTGTTGTCTAGAAGTTTCGGGAAACGGTGTAAAGGTTGTGAGAGCTGGTTCTTTCCCCTGCAGTCTAATATCAGTCTTCGTCTGGAGAAGTGCTGTGCTCAGAGTGATTTAGAGGTAGAGTGCTGACCTTTAGCAGTGGCTGAAGGATGGCCTTGTGATTAGAGTGCTGGCCTGGGAGTATCACACTGAGTTCCCTGCTCTGTCATTGTGTAATCCAGGGCAAACCACTCAGGGCTAGATTCACAAAGAAATGGAGGTGTGGTGCTGCTGGCATCACTTTTAAGTGCTAAAGCCTGAGTTTGGTGCTAAACTCTATGCATGGGGAGAGAGACATGGCTTAGAATGAGATTCACAAAAGCCAGCATGCGAGATGGCTCCCAACCTGAACTAACCAATGGGAAAGGCCAACCTGAGGGCTGTGTGCTGAGCCTCACCCCTGTCTTGGAGATAGATGCCTGGGGGCAGGGAGGCACCTCCCTCCATCTGGGATTCTGAGCTGAAATCATCTCATAATGTTAGACTCCTGTGCCATTTTAACAAGAAGCCAGGGGAGGGTGGGAAGGAGGAGAGGACTCCCCTCATAACTTTTAGCCCAGGGGTTAGGACACTCGGCTGGGAGGAGGAAAACTGCCAGTTCACATCCCCCTCCTTCTCCTGAGGGGAAGAAGGGATTTAAACTGGGCTTTGCCACTTCTCAGGTGAGGCCTTAGCTACGGGGCTGTGGTATATTTGGATATAGGGCTTCCTGAATCTCTCCTGTTGAAACTATTCCACTGTGGGCTGAATAACTTTAGAAAATCATTGGGCCAGAGAGAAAGGAAGACTGAGGCCGACTCTGATACTGTAGTCTGGTGGTTAGAGCACTCAGCTAGGACATGGATTACCCAGGATCCAGTCCTTTCCCTGCTGCTCCTCAGAGGGAAGAATGGACTTGGACTGGGGTCTCCCACCTGAACACCCTCACTACTGGACTAAAAGTTATGAGGGAACTCCCCACCACAGCCATTTTGTGTAAGCTTCCCTATAGGGCCCTGTCTGGTAGGCGAGGTCTGAGCACACTTACTGGATTGAGCCCCACAGGCAGGTTAGGAGGAGGAAGCCTATCTTCTCCCGGATAGTGCATCACTCTTGGGCATAGGCATCTGGGTGCCTGGCATAGGGCTTCAGTGTCTATGCTCAGAGGCAGAGACTTAAGTGCTTAGGGAAATTTAACTTCAAAAACTGAGTGAGATTAGGCATCTATGGGATTCAGGGAAAACACCAAGGGCTTGTGAATCTCAGTGGGGCCTGATTAGGCAGCAGTTAGGCACCTAAGTCCTTTTGTTAATCTAACCCTTAGTCTCCTCTGTGCCTCAGTTCCTTATTTGTATAATGGGGATAATAGCACTTCCCTGCCATGCAGGGTTGTTGTGAGCATAAATTAATTAAAGACTCTGAAGTGCTCAGATACTACAGTAGAAGACCATGTAAATACTAGAGAGTGCTGTGTTGATTTTTTTTTAATTTAAATCAAAGTTAAGTATTTTAAAGGAGATTCAAGTGGGCTCTTGGCTACTGGCTATTCTTCAATGCTAGAAATATACCCAGATTTACCCAAATGTAGCCACACTTAAACCAGACACCAAAGAACTTTGGAGAGTCAGAATTTGAATCCAGAATCAAAATGTTTTGAAAAGCTAGATTGAGCTGACCACAGTTTTCCCATCTATGGCTTATGCGAGGTTACAGCACAGTCTCTTGAAATATTTAAGACTTTGGTAAAAGTGTCAAAATTTTATAAGAGCATCTTAAGGTAAGTCTTTCCATACCATTAACCTTTTCTGTCTCTTCCCCCTTCCCCCGCCTATTGTAAAGGGACAAAAATATAATTAATTAGCTGGTTCAGAACACAAGACATTCTATAAAAAATACATAAAAATCCTGAATTGTGCATGGCCCCATTCACAGGAAATAAAACAAACTTTATAGCCAAGGAGAAAAAATGCAGTTTCCAGGAAGCTAAGTGTCTGGAACAACATTGAAGGAACACTGTCCACAGTAGCAAAGCAAATGGCATAACAGAATAAAGGACTCATTGCCTGGAATATTGAGCATCATGTTGCGAACAAATGTGAGAGAGTGTAAAGAATATATATGTATATATATATAACTGGGGAATTGGAACTCATTGGGCAGCATTGCCAAATAGGAACAGGCACCAGGATGACGGGAGGCTAGTGCTGGCCCTAACTTGACTTATGTTGCTTTAAGTAAATTATTTAAGGTCTGTGTGCTTCCCTTTCCCCATCTGTAAAACAGGGATGCTAACACTTCACCAGATGTTAACTGTGGAGAAGCTATCATATCTCCATAGTTAAGCACTAAAATGTCTGATAAAGAGGCAACACTTTGTTATGCTGCCCCAGTAGCAGACTGAGAGTAGATTGCAACTCCAAAAAAACTCTCTCCTACTAAGTGTATGTACAGCGGCTACCAGAATACATCCCTGATCTCAGCTGTAGCCTCTAATGGTATGTCTACACTACCATGAAAGACCTGAGACACTGAGTCTCACAACCCAGTAGGGTTGCCAATCTTCTAATTGCAGAAAACCAAACATCCTTACACTGCCCTTTGCCCTGCTCCTTTCCTGAGGCCCCCATCCCTGCCCCGCTCCTTCTCTGAGGCCCCGCCCCTCTCATTCCATCCCCCCTCCCTCCATCGCTTGCTCTCCCTCACCCTCAGTCACTTTCACCAAGCTGGGGCAGAGGGTTGGGATGCGGAAGGGGGTGAGGGCTCTGGCTGGGGGTGCAGTCTCTGGGGTGGGGCCAGAAATGAGGGGTTCAGAGTGTGTGTGTGTGTGGGGGGGGGGGGTCTGGGCTATGGCAGGGGGTTGGGGTGTGGGAGGAGGTATGGGCTCCAGGAGGGAGTTTGGCTGCGGGAGGGTGTTCTGACCTGGGACAGGGAGTTAGGGCAAGGGAGGGGGTTTGGGGTGTAGACTCTGAGCAGTGCTGACCTCAGGCAGTTCCTGGGAAGTGGATGGCATGTCCCTCTGGCTTCTAGGTGGAGGCACAGTGAGAGGGCACCTTGTGCTGCCCCCACCTGCAGACGCCACCCCCGCAGCTCCCATTGGATGAGAGTGTGCCTGGATTCCTGGCACTAAGCTCTCACCTAGCAGCATTCATGAGTAATGGTTTCTACTGTCTCTGGTGAATATGAGACTCTGTCTCACCCTGGTCACAACTTCACTCCACAGACACTATAGAAATTGTGCAATAAGGGTAAAGCTTGTTTGTGCAGGAGAAAGAGACTACTTTTGTATCAGTCCATCCCCTCCAAGTGAAATATGCACCTCTTTGACCTGCCTTCTCTAACATAAACAGAGCAGCAAATCGTGACAGGGTAGTTGCCCCTTAAGGGCACTACTGCCTATTGGTTAGTTCACCCCACTCCTGTTATGGCTCTTAAGAACTGAAAGGTCCAGTTATAGATGCAAGATTGGGTAGTGGACAGACCTGATGGGTCTGTATAGGAACAGTGAGACACTTCTCCCCTCCACTAGTCTTGGGGCTAAACTTTGGGTAAGTGTGGATAACCCCTAACTTTCCCTGCTAGGGTTACAGCAAAGTCTTCATTGGCTGACTATGCGGAAGAACACATTAGTGTCAATGGAGAGGAAGGTGATGAAGCCTTTTTCTCCAATTTCTCCACATCTTTCCTGAAGTGAAAGATTTGGAGAAAGGCCAGAGGACCAGAACAAAAATGTTTGAAGGTCTATTAAACATGACCCAGGACAAAAGACTGAAAAAAATTGGGTTTGTTTACTCTGGAGAAGAGAAGACTAAGAGGGAATATAGCTGTATTCAAGTACATAGAAGGTTGTTATGAAGAGGAGGGTGATACAATGAAGAAGCACTGATGGGAACAAAAGGCTGCAGAACTGCAGGAAGTGGCTAACAAGCAAGATCTGAAGGCCTTCTATGAAGGTCTCTGTGCTGTGTTTGACCTGAAATTCAGTGATACAGCCCCTGTCCTCACAGCAGATGGTAACCAGCTGCTCACAGACAAAGGCAATATTCTCTCTTGCTGGGCAGAGCACTTTGATAGTCTCCTGAACTGTCAATCCACTATGTCCAGTGAAGCCATCAACTCACTCTTGCAGCGTCCTGTCCTGGAGGAGCTATCTGTGGATCCTGCTTTGGATGAGGCTTCTGAGGCTATCAAGCATCTGGCCACAGACAAGTCTCCAGTGTACAAATATGGAGATGCCCACCTGTTCAGGAAAGTCAACAGCCTTTTGAAGACTAATGGGAAAAGGGAACCATGCCCCAGGAGTATAATGGTGCTTTTATAGTCCATCTATATGAAAGGAAGAGAAGCACATCTAGCTGTGACGTTGCAGAATCTCACAGCTATCTGAATCAGGGAAGATCCTTGTATGGCTTGTCCTCAACAGGCTCATCTCTCACCTACTTGATTTGGTGTATCCAGAGTCTCAGTGTGGTTTTTGTGCTGGCCGTGGTACCATGGACCATTTTTGCAGGCCGAAAAGTACCAGGGAAGGATCATTAAAAGAACAAGGATTTGTACATGGTGTGTGTTGATATGGCCAACGCCTTCAACACAGTGAATCACAAGGGTCTATGAAAACTCCTTCATGAATGTGGCTCCTTGGAGAAGCTGATTGCTATCATCTGCTCATTTCTCAGTAGCATGATGGCCAGGGTGTGGTGACTCATGGCAAGCTTTCCCTGTTACCAATGGCACCAAATAAGGATGTGTAATGGCTTCAGCTGTCTTTGCCATTGTTTTGTCAGCCCTGCTCTTGTTTGCATTCCAGGGCTTTGACAAAGGTGTACACATCTGGTTTTGATTGGGTGTCTAGTCAGGCTATAGTGACTCAGGGCCCACACCAAGATAATCAAACAACTATTAAGAGAGCTCCTGTTTGCTGATGACTGCACCCTCCATTGCGCACACGCGCGCACACACACACACACACACACACACACTTGCGGATATTCAGCTTATCATGGATCACTTTGCCTATGCCTCAAAATGCTTTAGCTTCACAAACAGCTTGAAAAAGATGGAGGTCATGTACCAGCCAGCACCAGGCCACCAGCATCACGAGCACCATAAGCCCATCATCACAATTGACAATACACCCCTCAACTTGGTCAGGAAATTTTGCTGCCTGGATAGCGTACTTCCTAGGGTGATCAGATTATTCAGCGCCTGGCCAAGGCCAGCTTGGTATTGACAGGTTCACCCACAGGCTCTGGAGGGAGCGTGTAGTCTGCTTCAGAACGAAGACAAAACTCTATTGCACTGTTGTACTCACTGCTCTACAGCTGCAAGTCACAGATGCTGTACTGACACTGCATCAAATAGCTGGAGAGCTTCCACCTTCACTGCCTAAGATTCATCTGCAATGTCAAGTGGCAGGACAAGATCCCTGGCATTGAGATGCATGCTTATCAGGGTTCAGCTTTGCTGGGTTGGACATGTGTCCTCATAGAGGTTTCCTATATCCCAGTGGTCCTCCCTCTCCGTGCACCACAGTCTGAGGACCTCTGCTATATACTGAAGCAATTCTCTACAGCCAGCTGAGCACAGGAACTCACTCTAAGGGTCGACCTATCCTCAGCTATAAAGACACCTTGAAGGCCAACCTCAAAGCATGCAAGAGGGACATTAAAGCATGGGAACGCTGCACTGGACAGACTGAGATGGAGAAGTGTGTGCCATGAGGTCATGTCCACTTTTGAGGAATGGCAAATAAGGTCTCGTGGGAAAAGAAAGCACAGCATAATGCCAACATCTCCAACCTTCCCCCAACAATGACTACACTTGCAAGATATGTAACGAAATGTGCAAATCTGAGATCGGACTCACTTTCCATGGGAGAAGCTGTAAAAATAAAATAAACCCTGAACTCAAGTCAATAGTAGCTGAACACTCCTCCGCTGAAGTGATGGGACAGTCCATCGCAGGCAAGGACCTTGGAAACAGGGAGTGTTCCTAGGAGTAAGTAGGGTTTGGAAGGAAATGCTGGTACTACTGTATTTCTTTAAGGGCTCAGGACCAGGAGCCTGTCAGACAGGACGGAGCAAGGCTCTCTTTTCTCCCAGCTCACCCTCAATTGGCTGGGAGAAAAGGGGAATAAAATGCTGCCTCCCTCATAACAGGGCAGATGCCTGTAGATGCTAAAGGGAGTAAAGGGCTCCTGCAGGGTCCTCAGTTAACATAAGAATGGCCCAGAGGGAATGAACAGAACAGGTAGTCATCAAGTGATCCATCCCCTGTCGCCAGTTTTCAAGCTTCTGGTAAACAGAGGCTAAGAACACCATCCCAGCCCATCCTGGCTAATAGCCACTGATGGAGCTATCCTCCATGAATTTATCTAGTTCTTTTTTGAACCCTGTTATAGTCTTGGCCTTCACAACATCCTCTGACAAGGAGTTCCACAGGTTGACTGTGCAGAGTTTGAAAAAATACTTCCTTTTGTTTGTTTTAAACCTGCAAACAAGGAACAGGAAAGTAGTGACAGGAGAAAGCTTCCAAACCTCCGAGCCTAAGGACTAAGTGGGGCCAGCTGAGGATCACAAATTGCAGCCCAGCTCCAGGAGGAGGGGTGGGGCACCTGCCATAAGGATAAGACACAGACTGAGAAGATAACCCTGAGGGGGCTCGTAACAGAGCTTAGAAGGCAGACTTCTTTTGAAGAAGCACTTTTTTTTATATGGGACTTTTAGTTATGGATCCTTTTGTATGAGGTTTTGTAATAAACAAGCTCCAAGAAGGGTATTATTAAGTTAAGCATCAAGAATGCCTGAAGTGGAATTATTGTCTTCCTGAGAAGGGAAACTGAGGCAGGGAGTACACACAGTGTCAGACTAACTTAGCAAGGGGTGCAACAGGGCTGGCACACCCTTTGACACATGTACATTTAGAGAAACAAAATCCCCAAACAAAACCCTACCCAAACTCTCACCTGCACACATATTTCTTTCCCTGCAGAGAGGATGAGAGAGAGAGAGAGAATGAACCACACGTGAAAAAATGTCAGTCACGTCACTTAAAGCACTATTGGATAGTGCTCAGATACTACCAGGATGCGGTGGCATAAGGATCCATATAGAATAAAGTGGTAGCGTGCTCTGTAACAATGATCGATATTCCATGTAAAAGTTAAAATTAAAAAAAACTTGACCTCAGCTTCTCAGCTTGTCACCACAGCGGCACCATTGCTCAGTTGCCGCTCTGCAAAATTCTTCTCTCACGCCCCCAAGATCAGATAACACAGGCGATGGCAAAACTGAAATTAGACCAAACAGATCTTTAGCGCAGCTTTTACTGCTTATGTTCACAAATGAGTCTTTAATAAACCTCGGCTGAGATAAGGTTCCAAGGTTGCCTCTTTAGGAAACTTCAAGGGATTCTAACTCAGAATATCCCCCTTTTTTTTAATGAGTGCATGTTAAGTGAGTGGGTGTCTGTAATGAAAGTGAAATATATTGTAAAATAGATGTTTCCTAGGAAAAATAAATTAAAATGTTTGACAATATAATAAATGGCTATAGCATAGTTACCATGGTATCTTGTGAGAGCCTCTCTCTGGTCATTCTAATTTCACATCAATAGCTATCACCTTATCAAAATGTTTCAGTGCCTCAGGTGGTCTGGCTATTTCAGATACAAGCTGAGAGCCCTGGCCTTTTGGTCAATACGTCGGTTTCATCCAATAATTTCTGATGTGTGGAAAGGATCAATATTTAAAGCCATCAGAAGTACAGGATTTCACACTTTTTAACAGCTTATGCCTCAGTCCTCTAGCATCACAGATTTAAATTGTTTGGGCTAATCTTATATACCCCAACAGCAGCCAAGGTTTTCACTTAGGGGAATGGGGGGAGCTGCATCTCAATATCTGTCAGAGACCCAGATTGTCTTAGTCCTGGCATGAGCACGGGAAGGAAAAAGGAACTATTTGTTATGCCTTATCCTCATGTCAGGGCTAAAATAAGTAGCAGGCCCCACACTCCAGGGACTGCTGCTCTGTGCACCATTTGATTAGAAGTTCCCCCAAAGTAGGTGGGAAGGAGACACGGCTGGCATGCCTTTGTCTCCCCTTTAGTAGCCCATGGAGCTGGTTAGGTGAAGGAGGGGAGCAGGCTTTCCCATCCTAAGGCAACATCTACACTGCACATGCCTTACAGCAGTATTTTGAGTACATACATTGCATGCCCCATCCCCCTTCCCCGGGTGGATATAAATAGCAGTGTAGATGGTGAGATATTGCTTGGGTGAGGCACGCCTGACCCCTGTGGGTCTGTACCCTCCATGGTTCTCTACATGCCCAAGCAATGCCTCCCCCAGCTACACTACAGTTTTTAGCAGCATAGTGTCCTGCTGATTCCCCGCTGCTAGAGCCTTTGTCTGCCACAAGAAGCTGCTGGAGCCTTCCCTGCTGCCTCCCCCTGCGAGCACCTTTCACTGAGACGTGTAGCTTCATAGTGTAGTGTGGATGCAGCCTGCTTTTCACTGAGGCGTGTAGCTACGCATACCCTATGCGCTGCCACCAGTGGTTTGGAATGTATCCATACCTATGTGATGGTTTGGCCCATGCACGCCCCTGTATGTTGGCAAGCACCATCCTGGAGGTACAATCCCTGGAGTTTCCTTGCGAATGGGATAACGCCACTTAATGATGCAATTTGGTGACATCAATATAGATTCTTCCTAATGATGGTTCATATAAGCAATATACATTCGTTATCTAATCTCGCAACAAACAGTCTACAGTGCAACTGTATTCTGAGACCCACACAATGTAGAGGTAAGTACGATTGCATGAGAATAAAGTTATAATACATTTATAAGCCTAAGGTGCAGTGGTAGGAACTCCAAATGGTGGACTACACACGGCTGCATGTTGGGAGAATTTCCTAGTTTCCTGCCAGGAAGACCCGCTGCCCTCCCAGCAGGAAGTTTAAGCACTGAAGCTGGGAGCAGGAGGTATGCAGAGAGGTGGCTGCAGGACTGGAATCCTGTTCTGTGTTTTGCTACAGAATAAAACTAAAACTTTGTTCCTGGTGGTGTGTCTGGTCTGTGGTGAATATACACTGGCACACAACGCAGAGCCCAGTCCCCCAGAGTTGTGTAAAAAGTCACAAGGCCCTATCTTGAGCAAATCCTACAGGGATGATGAACAGGAGTGTGTGTATGTGCATGTGTGTAGGGGGGTTACACACTGATGATAATATTTGTACAGATGTAGCACCTTACATGCAAAGATTTCAACACGCTTTACAAAAACTAAGATTCACAACACCCCTAGGGCCTATGTAAGTGCAATCACTATATTACAGATGAGGGGAAATGGGGTGTAGATGGGGGGAAAAGAGGATAAGTGGTCTTGCCTAAGGTCACAGACCAGGTGAGTGATAGAGCTGGAAACAGAAGCTAGGAGTCCTAATTCCCAATCCGCTGTTCCCACCACTAAACAGCATAAAAAGAATAATTATATGAGGAAACCTCTTACAGCTGGGAACTCTCATACCAAACAGTTAGTTTGACTGCAGCATCATATTGTGGGTTGATACAGCAGTGGTGCAGAGAGCGCACTAGCCTTTCAGCATTAGGAAGGTGTCTGATTTAGCTCTAGCCTAAAAAAACAAAAGGAAAACACACAGTTGGCAGTTTCTGCTCAAGAGCCTCGAGACTGGCATAGCAGGAGCGTTCAGGTCAGGATGCAGGTGGCTAGGTAGAGTCAAGGGGAGCTGTTTGTGGAACACTTGCCTCCACACTGCTCTGTCTGGTGTTATGCTAGTGGACGTGGGAAATATGTAACCCACTGGTCATTGTGTGTTACATTCCATGTCCCCATCTGACATTGATCCACGGAGGATATGGCTTTATTTCAGCTTGAGATCCATGCCCCATGAAATGGCTATGGGTAGGTAATTGCATATTAGTCTATTATGGGGTTTCTTGGACTTTTCTCTGAGATATTTGGGGCTAGGCATTGTTGTAGATAGCATACTGCACTAGAATGGCCCTGGTCTGATTCCATATGATAATTCCTGCATTCTGTTCTCCTTAGAAAAGAGACAACTAAGGGGGGATATCATCGAGATGTATAAAATCATGACTGGTGGGGAGAAAGTAAATAAGGAAGTGTTATTTACTTCTCATAACACAAGAAGTAGGGGTCACCAAATGAAATTAATAGACAGCAGGTTAAAAAAAAAAGCAAAAGGAAGTATTTTTTCACACAACGCACAGTCAACCTGTGGAACTCCTTGCCAGAGGATATTGTGAAGGCCACGACTATAACAGGATTCAAAAAAGAACTAAATTAAGTTTATGGAGAATAGGTCCATCAATGTGTATTAGCCAGGATGGGCAGGGATGGTGTCCCTAGCCTCTGTTTGCCAGAGGCTAGGGGTGGGCGACGGGTGATGGATCACTTGATGATTACCTGTTCTTTTCATTCCCTCTGGGGCACCTGGCATTGGCCACTGTCAGAGGACAGGGTGCTGGGCTGGATGGACCCTTGGTCTGGCCCAGTATGGCCATTCTTATGTTCTAAATAAAAGCAACTGAGTGATTTCAGAGAGAGAGAGAATCTGTCCTTGCTCCTCTGCATGTTTCTGTAACATCTTCATTCGTATGCAAACTGGTCTGTCTCTTTCCTTTTAATACTTCTTCCATCGATATGCAACAGCCATTATAAAGAATCTGGTATTGGATTCCCAGTTCTCATCTTGTCACAGGGTTTCTAGACCTAGAAACTCCATGTACTATAATTCTGAATCTTGATTAGACTGATATTATTGGGAAGTGAATTTATGGCTTTCAAGAGTAATAGGATCAATATCCATAGAGTAATGGGTTAGGTAACCATGCCAACGCAATTTACCTGCAAGACTTGAGGGCAGGTTACTTTTTAAAACACTGAACATAGAAGTAATTAACTTGATCCTGACAAGACATGCAAACAAATAAGGATGCACTTCAAGACATCTGGAAATTCTTTAGATGAAGAAATAAGGCTAATGCTGAAAACAAAATGAATTCAGTAGGTGGTGTGCGAAACAAAGTTCCCCAGCTTGAGAAAACATCAGAAGAGTTTGTTTTTCTTCTGGGCAAACATTTGTCTCATATTGCGGTCTCCTTTCTTTCAATAGGTACCTGAACTTTCTAGGTGTTGTTTGCGACGCAGCAGCACCCATGTGTAGTGGTGTCGCTCAAGGTATCCTGTCACTGGAATAATGGCGTGCCAGAGATTGAAGGATGGAGCTATTTCTTCTTTTGTAGTTTTCTAGAGAGGGAGATCCAGTGTCTGCCAGGAGAATTATCTCAACCGCACTTTTCACCACCCACAATTTCCACTGAAAATCAGGCCACATCTGTGAATGTCATAGCAACAAAGAAGCTCGAATTCAGCCTGTGTATAAGCAGAGTCAGTGGAGATACACGTACTTACACTGTGTCTGTACCTTTACAAAGATGCATGCTGTGATAGGCTTATGTGAGTGTATGGTATGCATCTTTTGCTAGAGATGTGAAAATGTATCCGCTGAATGTCCTGTAAAATGCAAGTATCCTGTGGGGAAGTATTCTTTCTATCCACACTAAGGTGAGTAACAAATAATCACCTGCTTATTACATTGTTAGCACTGAGAAATGCTGATTTGAAAGGTTGGAGAGTTGCTCTGTAAAGACAGGCACAGCACATTGAAACAATTATTGTTGTTACTTACAATTCACAATACAGCAAGGGTCCATATCACTTTACACATATGGGCCAAATTCAGACGTGGTGTAAGCCAACACAACGTAACGTACTAGGAGTGGCTTTTGCCAAAGTCCTGGCCATAAGGAACTTAGAAGTTGACTCAGACCTATGCAATACTCTGGATAACAGCTAGGTAGTGATAGGTGCAGCTGTCAGTGAGAAAGATCATGAAAAGAGGAGTTTAAGGTAAGTGAATAATTAGTTTAGAAGAAGAAAGGTGCATAAGATACATAAGATGAAGAAGGCCATTCCAAACACGGCAGACAGTGTGAAAGGAGGCACAGAGGCGAGAGTAGGTGAAGGACACAAAGGAACAGTTAGTAGGCAGCCTTGGGAGGAGTGTTGTGGGAGATGGAGACACTCTGGTGAAATGACAAAGCAGTTGTGATGAAATGATGGAGCTTCATGTAAATCCTCTCTTATTCCACCTGTGTTCCCACCCTCATCTACCCATTTGTCACCACCTTATATATTCATCTTCAGGTTTCTTCTGTTTCCCCTCCTCCCCCCAGCTCACTCACAAGTGATGTTTCCATTCCCCTAACCTCTGTCTACTGGCTCTGTCCCTAAATTGTGAGCATCTTATGGCAGAGATCGTCCCTTCTTGAATGTCTGCATAGCACCTAGCATGTTATGGGAACTATCATAAAATAATAATGGGGATGCTGCACATGACACAATAACTGTATAAATTACACATAGCCCATGTGGATGCAAGCGTAGAACTCTGGTCCTTCAGTTCCAAAACATAGGATACTAACACTTAACATAAAGGAAGAACATCAGTAGCAAGTTCCTTACCCTTTCTGTGGGCCGTCCTCAAGAAGGAAACATCAAAGAAACCTACAAATCTCGACAGACAGTGATGTAGTGGAGACATGTTAGTGAAACAAGGGATGGTATCTTGGCAGGAAAACATTTTTTTGTCAAATGCATTTTATTCTCCAGTTGTGTATAAATTATTCTGTGTAATGCTTTTGGCTCCAAACTCATGCTGTAAACATAATGCTAACAGCTGGCAAATCTGTCGTGCCCTGCTTCTGGTTTGCAGTATTGAATTTTATTTAAGAATAGCATCAGCTCGAAGCTGGCAAAGTGAATCAGAGTTATCATGTTTTATCTAGTGGGCCCATAAAATCACAACCTGGATCAGATCACTGGAGCCGTGCGCGCCGGCTAATGAAATCACATTTCTTTACAATGGCCATATGGGCAGAGTTAGAAGATACAACTCTGTGTTAAGGAGGCAAAGAGGTAAATTATGAACACATTCTACTTGTCATACTTTGAATAGACATCCCCCCCAAAAGGGAGTGTTTTCCACATTTAAGACTCAACCTTGAAGTCCACGTAAAACAAAATTCCCATAAAAGTAAATGAGATTTTTGCCTGAATAAGGGCTCCAGAATCAAAGTCCATTGCAAGCTGGGGCAGCCTCTGATCCGGATGATCTCAAGTCTGGGCAATTTTTTTTGGCCAAAACTTTTTTTCTCTGAAAAATGAAAATTTGGGTTGACTAAAATATTTAGCCACAAATTGTTTTGGTCAAAAATATTTTTTTTAAAATAAAACCCAAAATGTTTCATTTTGACATTTGAAAAATGTTTTGATGTTTTTCATTCAAAACCACTTTGTTTCAACTATTACTTTAATTTTCTTTAAAAATGTTAAACTCTAAAACACAATGTTTCATTTTGGGTGGAACAAAAATTATTTTTTCCCCTGCTCTTTCAGTTCACAGAAGAATTCAACCACTTTGGGTTGACCCAATTTTCCCCCCCTCCCCCCTTTCTTTTTTTTTGGCCAGTGAACTGAATGCTGGAGTCCTTACTTTTTATCTCAGTCCTAACTCAGGCAGACATAAATCGGACTGAGTGGGGTTTGGATTTAAGGGCTTGAGTCAGTGTCCTTTGAAATCAATGGAAAGACTCCCACTGATTTCAGTGGGACTGGACCAAGTCCCTAGACCAGTATTTTATACATGTTAAGGTTACTCCTTCTCATTTGTGACTCCTAAAGAGAAATAATACTCTCCTTTCCCCCTTTAAATGGCTTTTTGCTGATCTTCACAGCATGTGGAGTAGGCTTAGCCAGTCAGGGAACCTGAACACCATATAACAAAACCAGGTAATGAAAACTATGCAAAGCAGCTTGCAAATCAAAGATGCACTACAAATAAGAAATTGTTTCTGCCAATCAGTGAGTGAAAAGCAACAGGCAAAACATTTCTCAGGACATACAGAGCATTTTCACAGAAGCGCCGCTGGACTTGAAAAGCACGTTTTAAAATGTAACAAATAGCAGAGCTCTGGAGTTAATTACTTCCAATCTGGAGCTTTGGAACACTGGACCAAGACCAAACACATTAAACTTGGATCACTGAATATCCACCAGAGGGGGCTTTTTAGTTCAAAGGACTTGATCGCACAATTTGTTATATGACGGCTGACAGCTGAACTCATATGGAACCCCATTGATTTGTTTTATTTTTTTACTTCAGTGTAATGCTGTCTGGATACAGCAGTCTGTGTGCTTGCAACACATTGCAGGATCAGGGCCTAAGCATCCTCTGTTCTGATGTTACTGTTTCCTGATCTTTCTCTATTATGTTTACCCCTTTTTGTGGCTTTCTTAATCAACTCTAATTCATTCTCTGAGCCATTTTTCCTTGTTTTGTAGTTTTTTCTCTCTGCATTTTAGGAAACTGCTGTCCTCTGAGCCCTTTCTTCTATACTCTTCCCAGCTCTCTCATTTATATAACTGCTCATGCTTGGCTTTGTAATTGCCCAATCATATACACTATCTTTTTTTGAGCAGGCTTGAGGTAGACTATAAATAGATATTTCTTTAGGGTAATTTGATTTTACAAATGTAGTGTGGGTATCTGTAACATTGTTCTTCTAAATCCTCAGCTGTACCCAATATAAAACAGAAGTGTGTGTTAATCCCTTCAGTTCCTAATCCACACATTTATAAATGGTAACTTCATATTCAGACATATTCCTGCAAACATAGGCACTGATGTAGTGCATCAGATTAGTGGGCCATCTAATCCCGTATCCTGTCTGCACCAGTGGCCAATAGTAGATGCATCAGAAGAAGGTGCAATAAAACCTTGCAGTAACCAGTTTTGGAACAACCTGACCACAGGAAAAAAAATTCTTCCTAACCTCTATTAGTTAGGAGTTGGTTTGCGCCCTGAAGCAAGAGAGTTCATATTCCTTTCAAAATGCCTTTTTTCCTCTTTAAAAAATAGCCTTACTGTTCTAGCTCTGCAGCTTCTTCTTATCCATATAAATGTCCCTGGTATCCTTACAGCAGTCTTGGTTAAAATTAAGAACATTTTTGGTATTATTTGGACTTGCCAGTGATTGTACAAGCATTTATATTTATTTATTTGTATTTGTATTTATTTATACAAGTTTGGAACACATTAAAATAAATATTGTAAATCACTCATGACTAATAATAATTAATAGGCATTATTAATACTCCTACACTAAAATATTTTATATCAATTTACTATTTACCATCCTAAAGGCTCACAAGACATGTAGATTACAGCTATTGCTAACCTATCTACATTACATATCTGGAGTAGCCAGTACTCTGGTCTCCAATGATTACTCTTCAGTAGAAACCACGAAGCAGTGATGCATTACTGCTCCTCTTCCTCAAAGATCCTCCTTTGTAGGGTCCCACGGGACTCAACACTATTCTCTCTTCTCTTTGGTATCTATACGAAACCATTTAAAAATACAGTGAGACATCATGGGATTCACTACCAACAATATGCCAATGATGACACTGAATTGCAGATCTCATTCTCCACTGATGTGCCACCCACCATTACTAAAATGTCCCCATGCCTACAAGAGATTGGCTCCCGGAGGAATAGCAGCTGGCTGTAACTGTACCGAAGCAAGACCAAAATGATGCTGGTTACCCAAGAGAATCAATGTTTGCAGGCGTAGGGTCTAGAAGAGCAAACAATTAATTATGCTTTTCAAAATTTTCCCCCTAAGAACCGTATTTTGACATGAACTACTTATAATGCTTGGAGTAAGAGCCCCCCCGCCCAACCCAACCCTTTAGATTTCGTAAACAGACTACTAGACCTTGGCTCCAGAAGCATAGAAGTAAGTCAGTCTAGATGTCCACTTACTCCTGCCTTAGAACGCATGGGTTGCCTGGGTCTGAGCAGATAATGGGCGGAGCCATAGCTCCAAGCCCCAACTTGCTTCATAGAGTAGCTAAACCAGCATATTGAGGAGGGTTAGTAATTTACTGCTGGCCTGTACATCAGAAGCAAAGTGGAAGCTGGGGAGGAATTTTGACTAAGGGGGTCATCTAAGGGTTTCAGGGGCTAGGCCTAGGATGGCACAAGCTATGTGTCACCCTTTATTCAGGACTGTGCCTAAAGTCACAATCAAATCCACTGTGCGTGTGTATGCAGGCTAATGGGAGAGAGGAAGTTATCAATGTCCTCTGGTTCTGTGTTGTTTTTTCTTCAGCTGTGTAGTTTATTTAGCTGGGCATTTTATGCCTGGGGGATTTTTATTTGTTGTTAGTACCATTTGTGAGAGCTGTTGTTTTTTAAGTCTGTCTAAGAGCAGCTCGCATCTTTGTGGAGCTATTGCTGCATGGATGGTTTGCTGTGTATCTCACACACTTCCAAAGCTGTGCAGTGTGATACTGTTTTTATTTTTTTTAAATCACCATTCCTTTGCTGCAGTTTTTTGCAATTAATCATTGGCTGTTTGCTGGTATGTTGCTCTTCTTTAAGTTTTGGTATCCATAGAGTTGCTGCTCTTGCCCTGGAAATATTTAAATGTTTTAAATGGTTTAAATGTTGCGCTGAACTCTTTTCTATGGAACATCTGTTTTCTGTATCCTTGTCTCACTTTCCACTTCTCAGTGGTGCTTGTTGCTAGATGTAGTACTGTCTAAAGGATACTGAAGGATATATCTCCAACTGAACTTGGTGGGAGGCAGGACAGCTTGGGCACTTGGGATTGCTTTCAATTCTGAGGTGATGAAAGTTAATAGTTCTGGACTGTTAATATTAATGGTTACATCTTTATCTGCTTTCCTGATTGACTTTTCCCTCTGCATTTCAGCACTGGAATTTAGACTGTCTTAAGCTGACTTTCAAGAACAGTAAAAGATTGAAGAGGTTAAAATAAATTATGCTTTCCATGATTTTTATCATCTTTTATGGTTCCCTGTTTATTTTCCCCCATTTATATTCCAACCTCTTTTTTTTTTATTGTCTGAGGGTATGTCTATACTATGAAATTAGGTCGAATTTATAGGAGTCGGTTTTGTAGAAAGCGTTTTTATACAGTTGATTGTGTGTGTCTCCACACAAATGCTCTAAGTGCATGTAGTCGGCGGAGTGTGTCCACAGTACCGAGGCAACCGTCGACTTCCGGATCGTTGCACTGTGGGTGGCTATCCCACAGTTCCTGCAGTCTCCGCCGCCCATTTGAATTCTGGGTAGAAATCCCAGTGCCTGATGGGACTAAAACATTGTTGCGGGTGGTTCTGGGTACATATCGTCAGGCCCCCGTTCCCTCCCTCCCTCCGTGAAAGCAAGGGCAGACAATCGTTTTGCGCCTTTTTTCTTGAGTTACCTGTGCAGACGCCATACCACGGCAAGCATGGAGCCTGCTCAGCTAACCGTCACCGTATGTCTCCTGGGTGCTGGCAGACGTGGTACTACATTGCCTCACAGCAGCAGTTTATCGCCTTTTGGCAGCAGACAGTGCAGTATGACTGGTAGCTGTCATCAACGTAGTCCTGGGTGCTCTTTTAACCGGGCGCCTGGGCAAACATGGGAGTGACTCAGCCAGGTCATTTCCCTTGTTTCGTCTCGTGGCGATTCAGTCCCGCGCTGTCTTTTAATCTGCGGCTAGCAGAAGATGATGGCCAGTAGTCATACTGCACCGTCTTCTGCCAAGCACCCAGGTGTTGACGATGGCTAGCAGTTGTACTGCACGGTCTGCTGCCAGCAAGATGTATAAAGATAGATGAAGTGGCTCAAAACAAGAAATAGACCAGATTTGTTTTGTATTCATTTTCTCCTCCCTCCCTCCTTCCCTCTGTGAAATCAACGGCCTGCTAAACCCAGTTTTGAGTTCTATCCTTGAGGTTTTGAGTTCTATCCTTGAGGGGGCCATTCAGTTTTTCGCAAAGCCACCCCCCTTTGTTGATTTTAATTCCCTGTAAGCCAACCCTGTAAGCCATGTCGTTAGTCGCCCCTCCCTCCGTCAGGGCAACGGCAGACAATCGTTCCGCGCCTTTTTTCTGTGCAGACGCCATACCATGGCAAGCATGGAGCCCGCTCAGATCACTTTGGCAATTAGGAGCACATTAAACACCACATGCATTATCCAGCAGTATATGCAGCACCAGAACCTGGCAAAGCGATACCGGGCGAGTAGGCAACGTCAGCATGGTGACGTGAGTGATGAGGACATGGACACAGACTTCTCTCAAAGCACGGGCCCTGGCAATGCAGGCATCATGGTGCTAATGGGGCAGGTTCATGCGGTGAACGCCGATTCTGGGCTCAGGAAACAAGCACAGACTGGTGGGACCGCGTAGTGTTGCAGATCTGGGATGATTCCCAGTGGCTGCGAAACTTTCGCATGCGTAAGGGCACTTTCATGGAACTTTGTGACTTGCTTTCCCCTGCCCTGAGATGCAATAATACCAAGATGAGAGCAGCCCTCACAGTTGAGAAGCGAGTGGCAATAGCTCTGTGGAAACTTGCAATGCCAGACAGCTACCGGTCAGTCGGGAATCAATTTGGAGTGGGCAAATCTACTGTGGAGGCTGCTGTGATGCAAGTAGCCAATGCAATCAAAGATCTGCTGATATCAAGGGTAGTGACCCTGGGAAATGTGCAGATCTTAGTGGATGGCTTTGCTGCAATGGGATTCCCTAACTGTGGTGGGGCCATAGACGGAACCCATATCCCTATCTTGGCACCGAAGCACTAAGCCGGCGAATACATAAACCACAAGGGGTACTTTTCAATAGCGCTGCAAGCACTGGTGGATCACAAGGGACGTTTCACCAACATCAGTGTGGGATGGCCGGGAAAGGTACATGACGCTCACATCTTCAGGAACTCTGGTGTGTTTCAAAAGCTGCAGGAAGGGACTTTACTCCCAGACCAGAAAATAACCGTTGGGGATGTTGAAATGCCTATAGTTATCCTTGGGGACCCAGCCTACCCCTTAATGCCATGGTTCATGAAGCCATACACAGGCAGCCTGGACAGCAGTCAGGAGCTGTTCAACTACAGGCTGAGCAAGTGCAGAATGGTGGTAGAATGTGCATTTGGATGTTGAAAAGCGCGCTGGTGCAGTTTACTGACTCGGTTACTGACTCAGCAAAACCAATATTCCCACTGTTATTACTGCTTGCTGTATGCTCCACAATATCTGTGAGAGTAAGGGGGAGATGTTTATGGAGGGGTGGGAGGTTGAGGCAAATTGCCTGGCTGCTGGTTATGCACAGCCAGACACCAGGGCGGTTAGAAGAGCACAGGAGGGCGCGGTGCGCATCAGAGAAGCTTTGGAAACCAGTTTCATGACTGGACAGGCTACGGTGTAAAAGTTCTGTTTGTTTCTCCTTGATGAAACCCCCCGCCCCTTGGTTCACTCTACCTCCCTGTAAGCTAACCACCCTCCCCACCTCCCTTCGATCACCACTTGCAGAGGCAATAAAGTCATTGTTGCTTCACATTCATGCATTCTTTATTCATTCATCACACAAATAGGGGGATAATTACCAAGGTAGCCCAGGAGGGGTGGTGGAGGAGAGAAGCCCCAGGAGGGGTGGTGGAGGAGGGAAGGACAAGGCCACACAGCACTTTAAAAGTTTAAAACTTTAAAACTTATTGAATGCCAGCCTTCTGTTGCTTGGGCAATCCTCTGGGGTGGAGTGGCTGGGTGAAGTGGTCCCCCCACCACGTTCTTGGGCGTCTGGGTGAGGAGGCTATAGAACTTGGGGAGGAGGGTGGTTGGTTACACAGGGGCTGTAGCGGCGGTCTGTGCTCCTGCTGCCTTTCCTGCAGCTCAACCATACGCTGGAGCATATTGGTTTGAGCCTCCAGCAGCCTCAGCATTGAATCCTGCCTCCTCTCGTCATGCTGCCGCCACCTTTCAGCTTCAGCCCTCTCTTCAGCCCACCACTTACTCTCTTCAGCCCGCCACCTCTCCTCCCGGTCATTTTGTGCTTTCCTGCACTCTGACATTGTCTGCCTCCACGCATTCGTCTGTGCTCTGTCAGTGTGCTCAGAGAACATTTCATCACAAGTACCTTTTTTTCGCCTTCTAATCTTCGCTAGCCTCTGGGAAGGAGAAGATCCTGTGATCCTTGAAACACATGCAGCTGGTGGAGAGAAAAAAAGGGACAGTGGTATTTAAAAAGACATATTTTCTAGAACAATGGGTACACTCTTTCACGGGAAACCTTGCTGTTAACATTACATACATAGCACATGTGCTTTCGTTACAAGGTCGCATTTTGCCTTCCCCCAGCGCGTGGCTAGCCCCTCCCCCCTCCCCGTGGCTAACAGCGGGGAACATTTCTGTTCAGCCACAGGCAAACAGCCCAGCAGGAACGGGCACCTCTGAGTGTCCCCTTAAGAAAAGCACCCTATTTCAACCAGGTGACCATGAATGATATCACTCTCCTGAGGATAACACAGAGAGATAAAGAACGGATGTTGTTTGAACGCCAGCAAACATACACTACAATGCTTTGTTCTACAGTGATTCCCGAGTACGTGCTATTGGCCTGGAATGGTAAAGTGTCCTACCATGGTGGATGGAATAAGGCTGCCCTCCCCAGAAACCTTTTGCAAAGGCTTTGGGAGTATATCCAGGAGAGCCACAAATGCCAGGGCAAATTAATCATTAAACGTGCTTGCTTTTAAACCATGTATAGTATTTTAAAAGGTATACTCACCAGAGGTCCCTTCTCCGCCTGGCGGGTCCGGGAGGCAGCCTTGGGTGGGTTCGGGGGGGGGGGTACTGGCTCCAGGTCCAGGGTGAGAAACAGTTCCTGGGTGTCGGGAAAAATGGTTTCTCTGCTTGCTTGCTGTGAGCTATCTACAACCTCATCATCATCATCTTCCTCGTCCCCAAAACCTGCTTCCGTGTTGCCTCCATCTCCATTGAAGGAGTCAAACAACACGGCTGAGGTAATGGTGGCTGAACCCCCTAAAAAGGCATACAGATCATCATAGAAGCGGCATGTTTGGGGCTCTGACCTGGAGCGGCCGTTCGCCTCTCTGGTTTTCTGGTAGGCATGCCTCAGCTCCTTAAGTTTCACACGGCACTGCTTCGGGTCCCTGTTATGGCCTCTGTCCTTCATGCCCTGGGAGATTTTGACAAATGTTTTGGCATTTCGAAAACTGGAACGGAGTTCTGATAGCACGGATTCCTCTCCCCATACAGCGATCAGATCCCGTACCTCCCATTCGGTCCATGCTGGAGCTCTTTTGTGATTCTGGGACTCCATCATGGTCACCTCTGCTGATGAGCTCTGCATGGTCACCTGCAGCTTGCCACACTGGCCAAACAGGAAATTGAAATTCAAAAGTTCATGGGCCTTTTCCTGTCTACCTGGCCAGTGCATCTGAGTTGAGAGTCCTGTCCAGAGCGGTCACAATGGAGCACTGCGGGATAGCTCTCGGAGGCCAGTACCATCTAATTGCATCCACAGTACCCCAAATTCGACCCAGCAAGGCTGATCTCAACGCTAATCCCCTTGTTGGGGGTGGAGTAAGGAAATCGATTTTAAGAGCCCTTTAAGTCGAAAAAAAGGGCTTCATCGTGTGGATGGGTGCAGGGTTAAATCGATTTAACACTGCTAAATTCGACCTCAACTCCTAGTGTAGACCAGGCCTGAGTTATATTAGTAGCCATCGGCCGTTGGCTGCTTTGGCTCACTGGGTCTGAACTGACATTCCAAGCTAAAAAACAGGGAGATAGAATTGAGGAAAGGAGAAGAAAAGAAATGGAAGCGAAGTATCAACATGAATATGACATGAAAGAAGGGAGTGGCATGAGAGAGAAATATAGGCAAAAATGAAAAAATAGGAAAATAATAGGTGAAGAATGGGAGAAGAGGTATCTTGGTGGATATGTAGCCAACTAGATGGCTCCTTCTCCATTTACAATGACATCTGTGATAGCTTGGAGCTTGTCTCTTCACAGTTTGAACTAAGCAAAAGAGCTAGTCAAGAATTTTCCACCAAAACTTTTTTTTCTCTGTAAATGGCTTTTTGATGGTATGGAATTTTTCATATAAATTTCTGGGTTTGCAAAAAGAAAACCACCTCAAGACTGAAAACATTGTGGTTCTCATTTGTTAAAACTTGGTTTTCAGAGAGGATATTTTTTTCCTGACAAAAACCTGGAAAATTCAACAATTTTTTTTTTAATTTTGTTTTGTTTTTGGAATTTTTTTGTGGTAAATAAAATCAATTTTTCCGCCAGCTGTACTAAGCAGGAATAGGTAGAAAGAGACAGGAGTAATTCTTTCTGAGTGAAATCCAGCTTTGGCCAAAGTAGTACATCTTTCAACACTTCAGAAGTTTAATTTAAAGTGAAAGTCTTGTTCAGCAGCCTTGTGTAAGCATAATTATATTGTATGGAACAAAATTGTATGTTTCCAAAGAAACATGGGCAGTGTCACATTTGTCTGGTTTTTTCCCAGCAGAAGCAGAAGAAAATTCCTGCAATTAAAGGCAAAATGTTCTGTAATTTTCCAGCGGGCCACTGCCTTGATGCTTTCACACATTCTGTTCTACCTCCTGTGCCTCTGGATGTTAGGGATTCCATCCTCTCCCCAGTTCACCTCCCACAGCTGGGTCTTTGCTGGGCTAGTGTGAGTGATTACATTTTCTGTGCTCTCTCTCTCTCATTCATCTCTTTCTCTCTGTTTTGGGGCACTGTGAGAAGGAACTAGAAACATTATTTCTATATGCTGCAGTGGGGTCTTTTGGCAGTCACTATAGCTTCAAAATCAATTTCCCTGTAGGTTCATACCTACAAAGTGTTATTCACATGAGTAATATAAACAAACTGTGGTCATATGTAGTATCTATAAGTCCCCCCTCTTCATCCACTAGAATTGAATCTGGGATTTTCAGCCACTGTAGCATGATCGAGCCACTGCTCCTTTAGCAAAAGGAGAATTCCTTTAGGAATGAATCAAGAACAAGTTGTCATAGCTGCTTGGGACAGCTAATAGAACTAAAAGATATGATTACATATGTGAGCTCAGTACAGTAGTTCAGTGTACTTAAGGACTACTCACGTGAGTTAGGTAGAGAATAAGAGTCATCTATCATACCAGGGCCTGAAAGAGAAAATTTCTGTATCCTAAAGAAGAGACTTAAGGATAATTGATTTATACCAGGGGTAGGCAACCTATGGCATGCGTGCCAAAGGTGTCACACGAACTGATTTTCAGTGGCACTCACACTGCCCGGGTTCTGGCCACCGTTCCGGGGGGCTCTGCATTTTAATTTAATTTTAAATGAAGCTTCTTAAACATTTTAAAAACCTTATTTAATTTCCATACAACAATAGTTTAGTTATATATTATAGACTTATAGAAAGAGACCTTCTAAAAACGTTAAAATGTATTACTGGCATGCGAAACCTTACATTAGAGTGAATAAATGAAGACTTGGCACACCACTTCTGAAAGGTTACTGATCCCTGATTTATACAGTGCTTTGAAATTGTAAAAGATACCGTAAGGGCCAAGAAGTAGTGTTAATAACTGTTGCAATGTATTTGGAGATTTGGTTTCTGAAATTTTGAACCTTTGTACCAGATAGTTATAGCTCTCCAGCAGTGATGAGATATAGCACTGTGGGGTTTATGTAAAAAAAAGACAGGATTAAATACCACTGACACCGTTTTGTAAAAGCTTACAAATAATGTAGTGCATATTGAGGCTATCCAACTCCATTTTTTAGGAGAGACAATGTGACGTTACTGGGAACAGTGGAGTCAGACTCTTTCGCTATCCAGATGGATCTACTAGAGCCTGACTACAGAAAATTACAACTTAGTGAAAAACAACTAAACAAACATCTAATCTTTCCTCTGCTTAATAAACTCACCAAGCCAACCCCTCCACACAAACCCTGACAACTCATTGGGGGTGGGAAAAAGATGGGCTCTAGCTTTCGTTCTGCAGGGAGACCATGCAGCTGTAACAATACCTGTTTAAGAGTGGGAATAGTGACTTCTACCTATCTAGATACTTATCTGACCTCATCTCTCTAGTATCTGAGCACCTCGCCATCGCTAATGGATTTTATTTTCACAACAATCCTGTGAAGTAGGGAAGTGCTTGTCCCAGTTTTTTTAAAGATGGGGAACTGAGGCACAAGGTTCATTAAGTGACTTGCCAAAGGCCAGACAAGAAGCCTCTGAATGAGCCAGCAACTATATGCAAAAAGAAAAGGAGTACTAGTGGCACCTTAGAGACGAACCAATTTATTTGAGCATAAGCTTTCGTGAGCTACAGCTCACTTCATCGGATGCATTCAGTGGAAAATACAGTGAGGAGACTTATATACACACAGAACATGAAAAAATGGGCGTTTTCATACACACTGTAAGGAGAGTGATCACTTAAGATGCGCTATTACCTGCAGGAGAGTGGGGGGAGGGGGAGAGAAAACTTTTTGTAGTGATAATCAAGGTGGGCCATTTCCAGCAGTTAACAGGAACGTCTGAGGAACAGTGGGGGGTGGGGGGAAAATAAACATGGGGAAATAGTTTTACTTTGTGTAATGACACATCCACTCCCAGTCTCTATTCAAGCCTATCTCCTCACTGTATTTTCCACTGAATGCATCCGATGAAGTGAGCTGTAGCTCACGAAAGCTTATGCTCAAATAAATTTGTTAGTCTCTAAGGTGCCACAAGTACTGCTTTTCTTTATGAGAATACAGACTAACACGGCTGCTACTCTGAAACCTGTCAACTATATGCAGGTACCAGTACACGCTAGACCATCTGTCCTAGCCACAGTCCTTCTGCATCCCCTAGACAAATTGGGATCACTGGATTAACATATATGCAGATTCACTTAGACCAGCTTTGCTAGAATTCACAGTAAGAATCCTATGAAGTATTCATGTTAGTGTTTATATAGCTAATTGAATCATCATTTTTTTCCAGTATTGCAATAAATAGATACCTTGTTATGAAAATGGAACAACTAAGTGATACTGTCATTGGAAAGGAATGTTGGAACTGAGTAATGATTCCCGCTGAAAGGTAAATGCCAAGGCATTTGGAGAAAATAAACTTGTGAGAAAGAAGGGAAATGGGTTACTGCATTTTTCAAGTGGCAAGGAAACCTTCAGCTGGGCCCAGATTTCAATTCCAGGAACATTATTGCCAATCTACTTGTTAGGGGGCTTATTCCTTCACCCACTTACTTCCCTGGTCCTTCTCGCATGAACACAGAACAACAATACTCGAAGTCCAAAGGTGCAAACAATTCGATGTTTATTGGGGTGAACTTCCAGCAAGCATGATTCCAGTTTCCTTCCTTAGTGTCCCCCTTCCCAGCTCTGACACCCCAGAGCCTTACACCTGTATCCCTGTTCCCATTCCTGCCCTTAGCCAAACATGATTCCAATTTCCTTACCCCCATTCCCTGTTCCCATTTCCCCCTTTAGCTAAACATGATTCCCATTTCCCCACCCCCATTCCCTGTTCCCATTTCCCCTCCCCACACCCACCCACCCACTTCCTGATTGACTGCAGACTATATAGTAAAACTTGAGTTCAGCTTAGCTATACCTTAACCAATCATTTTCCTGAAATTTAACTAACCAATCCTAACATACTGTAACATGATTATGTAACCAATTATATCCCACCACCTTAATTAGTTTACACCCAGCAAAATTAATTATACAGCAGACAGGAACAATCACAGAACCAGACAGAGATTATACAGACAAACAATAGCAAAGTGGGAACTATAATGACAAAACAATACAGAAGTGAGGATTTCACATCCCAGCTATTGAAAAGTGAGTTCTTGCCAGACAGGATGCTATCAAACTAAGTTTCCTTTTACATTTTCTAGGCACTTCCCTTTCTCTGGAGGCGATAGGCATTATCAGGACAGGATTGTATTCCTAATAGCCCAATAGCACCTTCTTTCAATGTGACTAGTTTGGAATGTGAGGATGTGACCGGTCACTTCCCAGCTTATGGCTGCCTCTGTTGCTTAGCCAAAGGCCTTAGCCTAAGAACAGGGCCTCAGACTGTCACAGTAAGAGAAGGCCCTTACACCGGCAGACAGTGATTTTGATTCTTTCTTTTATATCTCTATAACTAGCCAAGTGATAAGAATACACCTAAATTCTTAGAGTATAGGCCTTTACAGACAGGCCTGAATATCTATATCCTAACATTACTGATTGAGTGAAAATAACATACAATAGAACAGTTCTAAAAGACTAACAGAAGAATGAGGTTGCAGCAGGAGTGAAAGCTGCTACCTGTCCCACTGCTTTTAGAGTCTGATCCAAAGTGTGTTTAAACCATATAACAACACAAATTGACTTCAATGGACTTTGGGTAAAGGCTCCTAGTGGAAAACTCTATTCCAACTGCCTTAGATGGGACCTGATAGGTTGGGGCAAATGTCCAGCAGTGCATGAGCACATGTAAGGCCCATAAGCTTTGGCATGCAGCTCAGTTGGTTAGTATCATCTGGGTGTACATGAATCAGCATTATTGAGCGTGAACCCATTGCATTTGAGAGCTTAGACTCGTGTATTTCAGGAATAAAGAAAACAGCTTGCTCATAAAAGTGCACATTACTATGCTGATCTATGTTGGCTGAATTCATCCATTTGTACAGTGCTAGCAGCCTTTCTAATCCCATTGATGTGGCGTTTGGGGAAAATAGTTACAGTGACTGAAGCTCTTTGTTTTGCTATTGCCATTCCTGAGGTACAGGGTGAATGGGAGAATTGGAAAGAGATATCTGCTGTTTTGCATACAGTAGGGAAGATATTTTTATGTTGGCATGTGTGGTTTTGGCTATAAAGACAATGGCGCATATAATATGGAGTCTCCATTTCATTGAATCAGACCTTGAAGTTAGTGCAAGGAGTTGTCTGGAACGTGACTGTGATGCAGGGAATACTTTAACTGACTGAGCAGAACTGACAAATATTGCACCACAGGAATGGACGGATGCTCATGGCATGGTTACGTCAATGCTTGGCAAACTATATAGCAAGGAAATAAACTTCGTGATGGCAAAATGTCAAACTTGGGCTACATCTACACTCGGAGCTAGGGTGTGATTTCCAGCTCACATAGACAAACATGTTAACTCTCATCTGAGCTAACAAGCGAAAAAAAGCAGTGTAGCTGTTTAGCACAAGCTAGCTGCCTCAAACTCAACCCTCCTCCTCCCCCGCCCCGAGTCCCATGGATACATCCTCAGGGTGGTTAGCATGTGCCAGCGCTGCCCAAACTACCACAGCTACACTACTATTTATAGCATTCTAGATGAGAGCTAGCATAAGGATATGTAGGCAAGCTGGAAATCACACCCCTCGCTCGTAGTGTAGACATAGCCTTGGAATTTTAAAAGCCCTTGAGTGCATAGGAAGAGGTGAGGCTACTTTCATTGGTTGTCTCTCCTCACAATTTCCATAATTAGATCAGATGCATAATCTTAAGGCTAGGATGGACCATTATGATCATCTGTTCTGATCTACATAACACAGGCCAAAGAATCTCATCCAACAATTCCTGCATCAAGCCCCTCACTTCTGTTTGAGCTATAGCATAGTTTCCAGAAAGAGTCAGGAGACAGGGCTGCTTGCGGTTACGGTGGTTTGTCTCATCAATGTCCATGTCAATAGTTTCCGGAGGGCTGATTGGACTGAACAGTCTCTTCTTAAAATAGATGGAGATCTTGACTACAATAAAGTATTATCTTCAAGGCCCTTTAGCCCTACAGATGTCTCCATTAGCAGCGCCTCTGAGGTTACAACTGTTATAGCATTTTCTATTTTTACAATCTCTTTATTAATTTTTAAACAACTCTACAAAACTGCAGAGTGGAATTGCTAAAAAATCCCCACAAGCCCACAGCTAATAGAACCAAAATACGACGTCCAAACAGCACTGAGACAAGACATAGTGTTCATTGCCTTTCACAGATAACTTCTCACATTGTTTGTCCCCTTTATACTTTCAAAATTTGAATTAGAGAGAGACTATGAAGGTCTCCCCTACACATGTCAGCAATAGGGAAGGGGTAGCCCTACTCCCCATGAACACTGATGGACTTGGGGACTGTCAGAGAGCAGAGCTGACCTCCTGTGGCCCCAGCTGGCTACAGAGCTGGCGGGAAATCCCACCCATGCTTCCTGCCACCAGCTCTCTTCCTGTTGAAAGATGGGGATGCCATTTGATAAAGTGTTGCATGGACTAGAGGACAGATACTACTCTAGGGAGACTGCAAGTCCAGAGCCTGAGTCAGAGCTGTTGGTCAGGTCTAGAGGGCACCCTGGGTGCGTGGCTAATAGGAACCTGCATTGCACTGTATGCAAGACTCAGGCTGAGCACAAATGTGCCCTGATTGGTGACTAAGGGAGGATTTTGGAGGGACACTTGGCCTGTTTGCTAGCAATGAAGATTGTTTGCTCACTAATAAGTGTATTGCTGTAACGTCGACAGTCGAGATAAAGTCTTCTCCACCCAGAGGGAAAGGATGGGATTGGAACAAACTACCAGAGAGGACAGCTTCCACCACGAACACATGATATAAGCAGATACGCTATTATTAGTTAATGTATTGTGAGTGTCCAGGAGCCCCACCACGGACCAGAGCCTTTCTGCTAGGTGCTGTGTAACGCAGAGCAAAAAGACATTCCCTGCCTCCAAAGGGCTTACAATGCTCAGTTACAGTGGCATGGGGTGACTTAAAGACCTATACAGACATATAACTTGAAGTGCCAGATTTTCAGGGTTGTGTTCTGTGAACCTAATTTACACCTTTTTTATCTGTATTCCAGTAGTACCTACAGGCCCCGTTGTGCTAGGTGTTATACATACACATGCTAAGAGGCAGTCTATGCCTTGAGGAGCTTACAGTCCAAATCAACAAGACAAGACAGACAGTCAGTGGCAGGGGAACCAGAAGTAGACTGACTTGCCCAAAGTCACACAGTTGATCAATAGCAGAGGCAGGAATAGAACCCTGGTGGCTTGAGTCATGAGCCATCACCCTATCTAGTGGCCTGTGCAGTATAGGTAATAGTGTGTGAGAATGAAGAGCTATTACTACTTAGAGCACCAAGGATCAATTCCCTGATCAGAAGAGTTTACAGCCTCTGGCCCCAATCCTGCTATGGGATCAATACAAGCAGTCCCCACACAGAATACATCAATAGGGCTCTGCACAGGTGCCAGAGTCTGTTTGCACAGATCAGATTGCAAGAGGGAGGCCTAAATTAAGACAAGAGCAAAAGGACTTAATGGCAGAGTGAGAGGGAGATGAAGACAGGACAATTTTACCATACAATTGCTTGGGTGATTAGTGCTTGTGCTGTGTTGGCTACTTTTTTTTAAGGCTGTAATTTACAAGCCACCCTGATCATTTGCAAATGCACTTATTGCAAACATACATACAGTAATGGTAACAGTGCCTGGAATTTAAATACAAATACTCAGTTCTGGAAAAGTCTGGTCCTAGAAAGGATGAGTAGAGTTGAACTAGCTGGGCATGCTGATAAGATATAATAAAGCAAGTTGGAACTGTTAGTCAAGCGGATCACTCTCCCATTTAATTACTGTTATTCATCAAGGCTTAGGATCCTACAGCATATCACAACAGTACATAGTGAGTGAGGCCAAAAGCAAAGTGATTTCAACTACTCAAAAATGCAGATTATTAACAGCTACACTTTTTTTGGAGCATGTTATTGGTTTTATAAGTTGTATTAACATTTTTGGCTCTTAACCTGTGGTTATTTCAGAAACTCAGATACCTACAGAGTTGAAATCTTGGACAATCCTTTTCTTTTTAAACACAAACAAGCAAAAAACATTTTTAAAATTCTTTTTAACAGTCAGAATTAATTCTGTAGGTAGGAAAGGCCTTGTCATGAATATCAGTGTGATCAATAGTGATCCATCACAGCCCAAGCTGTTCTGATATCCTGCATTTATATTGGCACAGCAGCATCTTAAGTCGCCAAAATATATTGTGGACTACATGGTTGACTAGAATTGGTGCTCATGGCCATCCACCGTTATTGGGGGGAGACAGAGAGACAAGGTGGAAAAATTATTGAAACTGAACTCTGCTCACAGCTACTTTTTATTTGTGTTCTTTCGCTAGGCTATAGCAAAGCATTAGATGCTGCACTAGTTAAAAGTTTGCTATACATAATGGTTTGTTTATGTTCACCTCTGGATGCACGCTGACCTATTCGAGGCTTTACCATGGGGGCAACGATTGCTTCTCGAAGAAATCAAGAAAATGCCACAACCATTCATCACTTATAAAGGTTTGTTTTGGATGCAAGTGGCTTAACTCTGATTTTGGAGCCCAAAGTTCTATATCTCACAACACCCACGTAGCACATAGGGTTACTGTGAGTCTTAAATTACGTTTGCATAGCTTTTTGAGATCTCAGCTGATAGGTGCTAAAGAAATGCAAATGTCAGCATGATACAGACAGAACACAGTTGCAAATAACAACTTGTCTGTTATCTACAGTGTATGCTCAACACAACTGCCTATTTTAGAGGAGAATTGACAGGTGACATCACTGTGTGAAAGCTTGTAATGGTTCTAGATTCTATTATTGTTTCCACTCAGAAACACAAGTCTTGCAAAACATAATTAAGTTGTACAACTTCCTTTGCTGTAGGAAAAGACAGTAGCCTACTAAATGTAAAACTATTGCTGTGAGGCATTGATTATGGCTGTGCTAATTTTAACTGACATTTTCAGTACTTCTGTATCATCAGTACAGTGCTAATACATTCTGAGCAATTACTTCAGCGCATAACCATCAACCAGTGATGGATGACCCTTGAAAGGGTCGAAAAGTTGGTACACATAAAGCAGATCCACAACTTTTTTCATTCATCTCCTTAGGCCTGGAGCAACTTCAGCTCACACTTCTTCAACTTTCTGCACTGAGGCTCCTTCTTTTAGTCAGCCTTCCACCAGTGATCTGCACCCTGGGGCTTCACTCCAGATACCGTCTCCACCTTTTAATCTGTTCAGTGTCAATGAAAGCAAATTAAAAACAACAACAACAACAACAAATAAACCCAATAAGGAACTACCAAAATAAGTATGTAACCGTAAACATTTCTCATGAACGTTTAAGTACAGAAAAGCTCTCCTTTTCCTTCCTGGTATAGGCATCTGTAGCACACATTTTTTCCTGAAAGAAAAGTTTGTAGGTTATAAACCTTTCTACAGTATTTAAAAATACATTTGTTGTAGGTAATAATCATTGGAACAAATGACCAAGACTAGATGCCTTTCAGGAAATGAGCTTTAGCCACACAAGTTATTGGTCTCAATTCGGGAGTAACTGGATGAAATTATGTGGCCTATTATGTACAGGAGGTTAGACCAAATGATCTGATAGTCCCTTCTGGCCTTAAAATCTATGAAAACCTCTCTCTCTCATGTAATTTATCTTTTATCTACCACCCCCCTTCTCCCCGCAGCCTAGATTCTCAAAGGTATTCTAGGCATCTAACTCCCACAGAAGTTCGGATCTGAGGATCTAGGCCACAGATGCGTTTTGTTTTTCTTTTAAATGAATCCGTTAGTGGTTGTGAAAAATGCTGTACTGACATGCCTGGAGATGGCTGTCTAGACTTTGGCATGAGGGCCTGGCATCAGATTGGAGTTGAGGGTGTTCAGCACCTTGCAAATCAGGAGTAGAACAGGTACATCTTAGGTAATGGCTACTCAAGCTTCCCTACTCCTTTCTGTCTATGGACTTGTCCTTGCAGGGAGTGCCAACAAAGGTGTCTATTAGTGCAAAGGGTGATGGTAGCTTCACTCCACTATGAGCTGAACTGTGACTAATTCACTTTATACAGATCTCTGAAAATCCTTTAGAAATTAATGACTTTGAATCATTTCTAACCTGGGTTACTTAGCTGGGTTGGATTTCAAGCAGTCTGAAAGATTCTTTGGCCTGTTACCAATCCCCTGAGCAATCTCGGTCTCCAGCACATAGCAGTTTGAATTAAATGAGATGTGAACTCATACCACATCAAACTGTCTCAGAACAAAACTGCTTGATTAAACAAGAGTCACGTCCTAGTGATCTGAACTCAGGACAGCAAGCCAGGAAGTCGTCCTGAATTTTAAACCTTCTAAACAATGACTCCGTCTGTGGCCTGGGACAAGCAGAGTAGGCCCAGATCCTCAAATGTAATCCAGAATGTTGGCACAAGAGTTGTGATACAAAACATCTATGCTTCCAGATAGACTGCGGAAATAATGGATGACTTTAACTATCTAGGCAATAAATTGTCATCAAATGAGCGCAGCCAGTCAGTCATTCTAAGGAGAATTGGTTTAGCAGCCTCAGTCATGAAGGACCTGCATAGGGTCAGGTACCAAAAGAAGACAAAACTATATGCAAAAGTATGGGTTTAATCAAACCTGTGTACTTCCAATGCGCTTATATGGGTCTGAAATATGGACATTGCTGAGAGAAGACATCAGGAAGCTGGAGGCATTTCATATGTTTGTTTGTTGCCAGTGGTGACTACAGGATATAAACTGGTTTGACTTTATCAATAGTAGGGGTGTATCATTGAGAGGACTGTAATCATCATTGATCACAGGCTCTTTTTGGTCATGTTGTCTGCCTCAGAGACAAGGTCCATGCACACGGAGCTCTGAAGATCAGACTTGAGGTCAGGATGGGGGGAGAGGGTCACTACCTGCCAGCAGTCATGTGGTCACCCAGGATTAACCTGGCTGAATCAGATCAGTGAGGAGCTCTTGGAGCACTGGAATAAAGCCGTAAGGCATGGTCATGGACGTTCGGTGCTATGATCCTTTGCTGTCTAACTGTATAGTTGTTACTTGGTGATTCTGTACCTTTGAGGAGCTGGCCTTTAGTGCCTGATCCTGAAATTCTTACTCATCTGAGCCATTCGTACTCATGAGAATATTGTTATTGAACTCAAAACTATTTTTATGTATCGGAACTGTTCAGGATTTGCAAAGTTGTGCCCTTAACACTCTCTAACATCTGTAAAATGGGGACATTAATAATTACCTATATATTATACCCGACAGCAGTTTTGCTATATACGTGCTAACTATTCATTCCTTAATTAAATTTGTTTTTCTGACCATAACTAATTAAATCATATTCTGTCTTCAGAGCCTCTGATTTGATGTGTTTACTCTTTTATATTAACCTTCAGAAATATGAATTGGTGCTCCAAGAGTTAAGTAATGAATCCATTGCAGTCCCTGTAAGTCAATATACAATGCTGTTGCTTGCCTAGAAGTTTTCAGGGGCTACTTTGTTTTTTTCAGCTTCTAAAGAGGAGTTCAACATTTATTGCCACTTGTTTTAGCATATATTGGGTTGACATTTTTAAAAGAGTTCCCCACTGAACTTCCAAGAAGTGTAAAGACACCCAGTTTTCTTTTTTGGAGATTTCCAGCCTGGATTCTCACTTGGCCAGAGAGTTCTAGCAAATGTAGATTTTGCTTTCACTTGCCTGTATTTCTCAAGAAGGCTGTGGTTTGAAGTATGAACCTTGGTTCCCCGACATCTTCTCACCACACTGAAGCTACGCTTTTTGAATCCAGGAAAAATTATATTTCAAACTAGAAAAAAATAGAGAGTCTGGGAGTAGTGATGTGGTTTAGTCAGTCAAAAGGCCTAGTGGTCTGGGCCTCTGTCTCAGTCTTTCTCTCAGTTCGGGGTGTCCTGGCACTCAGGATGAGGTCCAAGCTGGACTGACCTCTCTGCTGGTAATCCATAGATCTGCCTTCTGTTACAGCGACTAAGTCTCCTTTGTGACTCGCACTTAGAGTTCCTATAAACCACCATAGTTGTTAGTGCCAAGGATATTTCATGAAAATATTCAGCCTTGTCAAGAAAGCTGCTGAGGGTTAAAGCTTGGTGAAAGGGAGGGAGCACCCAAAGTTATGTCTGCAAACATTGACAGTGTATGGTACTACTTGATCTGTCACTCTAAAGGATCCCAAAATACTGTGCAAATAGTAATCTTCCTAACTTCCATGTAAGGTAGTTACTATCCTGATTTTATCGAGAGGGAAACTGAGGCACCGTACTTCTGTGTGCATTTGCTCAAGGTCACTGGGAAAGCCAGTGGGAGAAATAGTTGCAATTTTGTTTTAAATTGAAAATGTTGATGGCATTTTTTGACATCTCATGGTTTGAAATATTTTCATAATATTGGTTTCCCTGGTTTTTAACTAGTAAGGCCCAGGAGTCCTGAGTCTTGGCTCTTCGTCCTATATATGCTCACTCATGTCCCTGGTATTTTGTGTTAGATGGGTAAAGGCACAAAACAAATCCAGGTTTAGGTAACCCAGGAACAGGCTCATCGCGGTATAACAATCACAGATGAGCAAACTCCCTGGCTGACTCTTGCTGCCTGCACCCCCACAGAGCCACAGGGAAGTTCAGCTCTAACAGAGACAGACATCCCAAACAGAATATTCAAACAGACTTTTTGAATAACACTGACCACTGCGCAACAGTCATTCATTCCGATAGCAGATTGAAGGAATGATGTGTAAAGGAACAGCGTAGTTGGCAACAAGTCCTCACTTATTAATTTCAGGCCCAGAGAACCTCCCATAATGCAAATATAACTGCCTACCTTCCCAGTATTTTGGTTTGAGATGCATTTTGTGATCACAAACTAGCCACAGCCAAAGGCCAAAACAATATGAAGGATAACAGCTGTGACTACAGGGGAGAGAGAAAGATTTTTTTTGCTCAAGAAGCCAGTTAATATTTTTTGTTTGTTCGTTTAAAATACCAGTGCATCCTCAATTCCGGCAGAGCCTGTTTTGTTTGGATTAAAATCATCAGACAGTTATATACTATATACTTAGTGTACAAAACCATATTGGCACTTATTTTCCAGAGTGTCACAAGCTGGAAGGCTAATCTCAGCCTATTTAATTTTCAAGATGTAAATTTAAAGGGGCAATTATGTTTTAGTAAGCTATAAAGCATAAATGAATAACTATGCTGCTACCATGCATCGCCCTATCAAATCCATTTGCAGCCTTCCCCTTGTCATCTGTATAGAACTGAAGCTGCTTAGAACTAGTCCTCACAATTCAGCTTTAGCCTTATTCTCTATTCTGCTATTGTGGTACTTATGTGGACCTCACCATTTTTATCTTATTTGTCCCCAGAACACCCCTGTGAGGGAGGGAAATATTGTTATCCCCATTTTACAGATGGGTGACTCATCCTTCATTCCATAATTTACTGTTCCCATTGTGTTCTTCTCCTGCTCTTGTCTCTGTGACTTCTACTAGACCCTATATGCTTGAGATCCTCTCCTTGGCTCTCCCTGCCATGCCTTCCTCCATCCTTTCCCTCAAGTGATTCCTGAAATCACAGCTGTTTGAAAGAAGGATAGTCCAGTGATTAGAGTGCTGACTTGGGCTCCAGCCCTTGCTCTGGCACAGACTTCCTGTGTGATACTGAGCAAGTCACTTAGGCCCAATTTGGAAAGGGGTTTAGGCATTGCTGTGCTCAGTAGTGTAACACCTAGTTGATTTAGGAGGGTGTTGGGGGAGAAATATATCAAAGATTGCGAGGGGGGGGCATCTAAGTACTTTATATAGAGAAAAATTTGCCTCTAGCCTTTGAGACATTGAGGAAGGACGACCTGGGATTTTTCTAGATAATCATTAGGCACTATTGTTGTTCCACACACATCCAGCAGACAGTATATTTAGTGGGCAGTTAAACAGTTACAAACTGTTAAAGAAAGAAGTTTGGAATAAGCCAATACGGGCTGCAATCTAAATCAAAGCTGAGTGAGACAAAGGTTCATGCTTTCTGGAATACTGCATCTAAACTAGATAAAAAGGTACTGACAAAAGTCTTTAAATAAATATTAAAGTGGACTTACAATCAATGTTACTTTGATTTTTTTCCCCGTTTCTTTCTAATGCAAACACTAAAGAAAATAATGCCGCAAATATAGGTATAGATTTTTCTTCCCTAAGCAAATACTGTAGAACAAAGGTTTAGAATTTTTTTTAAAATATGAGCTTCCTCAATAAACTAAAGAATTTCCAAACAACTCCTAATATATTCAGCTTTGAAAAGGATTTCAAAATTACAAAGAAGCGATAATCTGGAATTTATCGAGCCTAATTCTAATGTACACAAAGGCCCCTTTTTCATCATTTTAGCAAAGTGAAGGGTCCAAAATGTATGTGCAAATATAATTTACTTCCACTTTTAAGGACTGTTGTATTAATTTAGATGGAATAAAGAGGCCCAAAAAGTCAAAGGCACTAACATAATCCAGTCACTGAACAGCATTAAACAGTTTTAAATAAGATTTCGGGTTTGGTATACAGAGATCTCAGATTGCTTAGTACCACGGCAAACACACCATTAAAAATCCTTTTAAATTTTAATTAAAGATACAGAAAAGAAAGAAAAATAGTTAAAGCATTTGAAATGTAAAGTATTAAATAAAGGCTTTCATTTTAACAACATCTCTTGTTCCCTTTCCCTTTAGCTCGAAGGAAAAAACCTTCCTTTGACAATCTCTTAGATTTTATTAAAGATAGTAATAACTGTCCTTTTTGGAGAAAAGAGAAGTTAGTTAAGATGGGCTGGAGTTTTTATTGTTGCTGTTGTTAAAGTCCAATCTAGTTTACTAAGAGGACAAAACAGGACAAACACATACAAAAGGGAGAGAGAAAAGAACAGCAAAGATAGAAAATGCAGCTTCTGTCTCTGGTGTTGACTCTCATGTGCAACCTCACTGCTGGAAAAAGTCAGGCACAGCACACTGTCCTAACAACCACTCCAAGACTTGGCCAACTTATACAGTGTCAAGCTGTTTAGGGTATTGCTTTTAGCTGCCTTTTTGCTCACAGGCTTGCAAAATAGGTAGTCTTGCCTGGCTAAGCCAGGCTCTTTTTAAACAGAAGGAAGAAGGAGAGGGAGAGAGTCTATCATCCCAGGTGTTTTGGATTCATACAGAACTGGTAGAGGTGGTGAGGTCATCTGGCTTTCTCTCTCTGGCCCAGTCTGGTCAGGACATCTCTCAGGATCAGGATGATGAAGGTCTGGGGTTGCAGCAGATGGTGGGGGTGACAGACAGGATAGTGAAACTTGCTCCAGTATCCAGTTTTATTCCTCAAAGTCTTTTGAAGGACACCAAAATGGAGTGATGGGTGAAACAGCTCATTATTTCCACCAATTAGGCCTAATTTCTGACACATCAATTTTGGTTTACTGATTTCTGGTTCCACACGTATCGTGTTTACCAAGCATGACTGTAACACAGTCCATGAGTTAAATCAGTAATCCTTTTTCTTTGGACTAATTCAGACTTTCTGTCTTGCTTTTGCACCTTTACTTATCAACATTTATTGTTTATTTATTGTGACATCTTATGAATTTACACCCACTTTTCTGCAGTAGAGCTGACAATTAGGGTAAATTTGTAGGACCATTTATCACAACAGGACCCTTTGCATTGCCACAGAGAGGTGTGAAGTAGCTTAGGGCTAGATTCACAAAGGGGATATATAGAGACACATAGAAGTAGAAGGAACCACAAGGGTCATCTAGTCTAATCCCGTGCGAAGAGGCACGATTTGTTGTGTCTAAATCATCCAAGAAAGATGGCTGTCTAGCCTATCCAGAGAAGGAGCTTCCATGATCTCCTAGGCAGTCTGTTCAACTGTCCTATTGTTCTTACAGTTAGGAAGTTTTTCCTGCAATTTAATCTAAATCTGCTATGCTGTAGTTTGAACCCATTGCCTTGTGTCCTGCCTTTTGTGGCAAGAGAGAAATTTTCTCCATCTTTTTTTATAGCAGCCTTTCAAGTACTTGAAGGCTGCCATCACGTCCCCCCTTTGTCTCCTCTTTCCCAAACTAAACATACCCAGTTTTTTCAGCCTTTGCTCAGATAGCTTGCATTCCATCCTTTTGATTATCTTTGTCACTTGTCTCTGGATCCTTTCCAGTTTCCTCCAAAGTGTTTGAATCCTCCCCCCCCCCATCTTTGTCATTAGCAAGTTTTATCAGTATGCTCTCTATTCCTACATCCAGGTCATTCATAAAGATGTTAAATAATACCAGACCCAGAACAGAGCCCTGTGGAACCCCACTTGAGACCTCCTTCCAATCTGACATCATTCCATTAATAAGTTACTCTTTGTTTGTGGTTGTTTAACCAGTTATGTATCCATTTAATGGTAGTTTCACCAAGCCTGCAATTCTCCAGCTTACTTATCAGAATGTGCCTAGCTGACACTTTAGGCACCTAAATTCAACATTTGGGTGTCACTTGCATTCACAAAACCACTGGTCAGCTGCTGCCTAGTCCTATTTGCACTTAACCTCCTAGGTACCTAAGTTTCCATGTGTAAAGTCTCCTAGGGGCCTAAGTCCTGACACCACTGAGCTGCTCAATACCTAACTCACACCTACGCCCTGGTAGGATTCTCAAATGAGGCATTCCTCTATCTCATCTCCATGGCCAGATCCAGCAGGCATTCTTCAACATCACCTGTCGTGCACAAAAGGCAGCCAGGAGGAGGAGGAAGAGGAGGTGGTGGTGATGTGCCCTTTACCCAGTGGCCCAGTGGTTTGGGCACTGAGCTGGGAAGTTAGAGATCTGGGTGTATGTATCTGCTCTGAATCAGATACAGATATTAATCCAGGTCTCCCACATCCTGGATGAGAGCTCTAACCCCTGGGCTATTGAGTAGGAAGGTGGAAAGGGTTGGCACCACTACCATCTTCTCATTATAGCTTTGCCTGGTTTCACTCTGTACAGTGTACACGCAGATTTCACACAGCCTTCATAGAAGCTGCATTGGGCACCCTGTGCATGTTGTATCTGAACTACAACAGACCCAAAGAAGGTTAGCTATTGCCAGCCAGTTTCATTGCCTTGCATATTTCATCTTCTGTCTGTGCTACCTCTTGTGAATTCCATTTGGAAGAGAAAGGATCAGATTCTCAAACCCACTAAAGCTTTGATTCTTGAAGATGTCGGCTGCATATACTTAATTTTACACGAGTAGCTCATTGACTATAAGGTTAACATATGCATGTGTTTGCAGGATCAGGGCCTACATTTGATTTGACCTGCTCCCAGGGCCGGCTCTAGGTTTTTTCCCACCCCAAGCTCTGAGAGCTCAACTGCCCAAGCAAAAAAAAAAAAAAGGGGGGGGGGAGTGGCCAGAATGCCGCCCCTGGAATTGAGCCACCCCAAGCACCTGCTTGCTTTGCTGGTGCCTAGAGCCGGTCCTGCCTGCTCCATTTGCTAATGGAGGCTTTCATAAATACCATTGAATTTATGTCTCTTTTTGAATGCATCTGCAAGATATTTTGAATCCCATTCTCTTCCCCTTGACGTTAATGGGAAAAGTGCCATGAATTGAAGTTCAGTCCAAGAGACTGACTAAAGCAGAAATCTCTCTTTTGGACCAATTCAGTTTCCTCATCGAACTGCACATCTAGGCTATTTTATTAGCTATTTAGAGTGGAAATTCATCAACAGCATTCCCCCCCTGGAATGGTGCTTTCCTCATTCGCACTCACCTAATTTAAAAATAAAAATGATTCTGACTGTGGAGTTCTCCAAAGGACACTTTTACCCAGAAGGTTTCTCCTTTCTTTGCTTCGACAAAACACCTGCAACCAAATCATTATTTTGGCTTTTCAAGCTACAAGTGCTGGGTTTTTTTCCCCCTTCCACTTTTCATCCACAGTGCAATCAAGCATGTAGTTCCTAATCATATGGAACATTTGAAAACGATGATTCATTGTTAGGAGCACCGAGCTGGTCATTAAAATTTAAAGCAAGGTTATCAGAGTTATTTCAGTTGTGGTCTTTGAGGTAGATTTGAGGAATGACTTCCAGCCAATTACTGCGCTGCCTGACTTGTGTCTCTTCAACTCTCCACTCCTCTCATCCCTGTCTTTTTCTTAAAGCAAGCCATTGGAATGACTTTGCCATTGGATCAAGTGAAATTCTGAAGTCTCCATCTGACTATTAGCCAACACCTTTCGTGAGCCAATTGTAATATGACAGCTCTTTGTTCATATTTTAGTGTTTTTGTTACTTTTTTTTTTCCCCTGGCAAAAGCAGAGTTCTCTAGCATCATATTCCCAAACACCAATAAGAGAGACTAGTGTAAAGACATTTTCAGTGATCCTTTAAAATCAGCCCTAAAAACTAAGTAAATGAAGATCTTTATTCTGTCCTAAATTTGCTGCAAATACACTGTCTATGGGTTTTTGAATATCCATAATAAAATATTCGTATATATCTATGTAAAACATGCAAAACTCCTTTCATCCAGAAGGATCCTAAAGTGCTTCACAAACTATGGACCCGTTCTTACAATCAGACTCAGTCCATGTACCTTTTCAGCTGCAGGGAGCCACACTAGTTAGTGAGGCTCTGCATAGGTGCAGGGGTCCTCAGTAGCAAAACTAATACAGAATGGGGCATGGACGAGCGCAGCACCAGTGAAGATGCTTCTGCCAGCATTGGCGCTGGATAGTAGAAAACTGATTGACACACAGAACAGTTCCCCCTGGTTGGCTGAGGAGAAATGGCTGGTCAAGCGCCCTTATCCTTAGTAACAGTGGCATGGGATCGTTTATGCAGAACACACAGGACCTCTCTTTTTTAAAGTTTCATTCAAAAATCCATCACTAGCTTTGAAAGTGAAATAGAGCACAATGGCCACATCAGTGCAAGGGACTGAAAAGTAGTTTTGCGCTGGCAGTCTGAATTTTTAACCTTTAAGATCAATAGCAAAAAACCCCACAATGGGGGGAAAAAATATGGTGAGAGTGTGCGAGTTCCCAGCTCTGTCGTTTCTCCACAAGCCATTCGTTTGCTGAACTTTCCAAAATGAAATATTTATGCAAACACCCTGGTGGCTTTCTTTTAAAGGTGGTTGTGTTTGCTTGGGAAGAAGCACAGATGGCTCTATTCACTCAGGCTACATTCTTTGCACATCACCAGTTAATTTGCTTCATTCTCATTCCTCAGCAAGCCTTTCAGCATCTGTAGTTATCAGACCTGCAAGGGTACACCTGTGGCTGGGCACAGCTTGCTCAGTGCTCCAGTCTCTCAGGGGAAGGGCTCAGCACTCAGGCGGTGGCTGGGAAAGTGGGTTAGTGCATTCCCTGTAATCTGAACTGCATGCATACCACACGTCAGTGAATTGTAAATGCAGAAAAACGATATTCCCTTGGAGAAAGCTCACACAGCAGGAAGGTGACAGTTTGAGCAACAGCAAATATTTCTAGCATAACCCTGAAACAGAGGGGGCAGAGGAAGTAGAAAGGAGTATTGTTCCAAGAATTGGGAGGCTTTCTGTGTTGATTGTTAGGGGCTAATTGTCTTGATGAAGGGGTGGCCCACAGCTGCACTGCTCCAGAAGCAGAGCACAAGTTGAGACTCATGGAAAACTCCTCTCCTGTGCTCCCTTCATTTCTTTTCATGGAGCATCTTAGTCCCCTAATGTGCCCAGCCAACTACCTAGGCTGGCCAGTAGAGGAGGTGGAACCAGAGCTTCTACTTCTCATCCCTACCCACTTGCTTGCAATGTTTGAATAGCCCTTGCTCTTCCCCTCTCTGGCTGGAATCACAATCTGAGCAGGTCCAAGTAAGGGTGTGGGGGAAACTGTTGTCATCCCTCTTACTCACCTGCAAAGCTGAGTAAGGCCTGCGACTATCTAGCCATGTATGGTGCAGCTGCTCTCTAAATGCTGCACTAAACATTGTTTGTCCATGCTTTACCTGAGCAGATATTGGTTGCATTAACCACAAGCTGTAAGTCAAATGGTAGTAAGGAGAAGCTACCTGGATTTACATCCCCCGTTGAGTTGCCAATGTTTTAAGAAGATTTTTCTGCTAGAATGCAACCTCTGCTCTTACCAGTGGATTACCTTGCAATCCTGCAGTGAGAACTCAGCAAAAGGGATTATCTCCAAGGACATTATCCTTGCTATGGATTTTGGAAGAGTATCCTTCTTGCATGACAGTACTGCTTGCTGTACATGAGTAATGGTTTCATGCGATTCAATTTTTAACAGGGGCCGGAGTTATGTAAAAAGAAACCTGTTGGTACACAGTTCTCCTCAGGCAATCAATATCTGAACTCTATATCAGGGTAAACCATAGACAGGCGGAGCTGGGGTTGACTTTTGAGCAGGAAAGTATCACTGAGCACCAGCTATTTGAGAAAGTTGCTCAGACAGATCTGAACTCTTTCTAGACCTAATACTGGCAAAGTAATATTGAAATGAATGAATGAGCACCCCCACATAGTGCCTTCCTCCTGAGAATCTCAATGATTAAATGATAGGCTGCCAGAGACTGAATCATTACTCACACTGAGTAGCACCTCACACTATGAGTATCCATGAAAATTAATCCTCAGAGTGAGGTGCTACTTAATGCAAGGGTGTTAAGAAGGTGGCCCAAACTAAACCCTTCTGACACCTCTGTGAGAGGTTCTTATTTCCACTCAGGCAAATTGAGGCACAGAGAGGCAGGATCAAAAGCAAGTTATTATCTGTATTGTGGTAGAGTCCAAAGACCCCAATCAAGAAACAAGACGTGACAATCAATAGGTGGGAAGAGTGAAGGAATAAGGAGGTTAATAGTAATAAGGTCACATGGTTACATAGGTTAGCTCTGCAAAATGTGAAGGTTGAGTCAATGGAAGAGTAAGGAACAAAACACAGGAATTCTGAGTCCGTACTCTAATCACTAGATCTCTTTTGACCTACATGTCAGTGGGAGCCTTTTAATGAATACGAGAATTACTGAATATCCACACTGCATGTTTTTCAGAGGAGTGTGAAGTGTGTCCAATACCGACTGAAAGTCAGTGGGATTTGGGAACCTTACTCAGGCTTCTCTGGGTTAAAAAAAAAAAAAGCACAGTTAAGAGTTACTTTGGTTTGCTGATTTCCTGTGTGTATTCTGGTGGTACGTGTATCTGTATGTCAGGGTGCATCAGATTATAGTTATCTGTAGTCAAGATGAGAGCCAAAAGAAATTCAGTGGTGTTGCTTCATAAGGGTTTATGAAAATGTTCTCTTTGGTTTCGATCCACATGGTTTCACACCTTCTAAGTTTCGCTTTGTGTTTAAAGTTATAGTGATGGCCGAACCTGAAACCCTGGATTCAAACATTCCTAAATTTGTATGGTGATTACTAATCTAATTTAGATCTGGATCAACATTTCCTAAGTGGCCTCTTTCTTTATTTTGGACAGGCCCAAAACCCAATTGTAAGTGTGATTCACCAGTCAACCTGCCCCCTTGTAGCAGGGTATGGCACAGCAGGATCTCCTCCTATTTGGCGTGGCTGTCAGCTGACAGTCACACCAGCCCTGAGGTAGTCTGCTTCTTCTTGAGATTCGGCCCTCCATCCAGATTACATATAATCCCGCCATTCCGGGATAAACAAACAGTCCAACAACCAATAGTCCATCAACCCCCCAATTCCAGGCTCTCTAGTCCTTACCACTTGTATCAGGGAGTTTCAATACCCCTTCCCTCTTGTCTCCAGAGGCTTCCATCCTATCTTCCTCAGTCGGTAAGTAGGGAAACCCAGGCCCCAGCCCCTCCTCTGGGTTCCGGTCCAGGGACCCTTTAATAAACAGTCAAGGTCTGGCTACATGGACCCTTGACTGCCTCCCGAAGCACTTCCTATCAGCCCTATCTCAGGGCTTTCCAAAAGCCTTTCTTTGGGCTTACTGTGCATTTGCATCACTCTCACTAAACCTCCTCTCCAGGCTCACTGCAGAGCTTCTTAGTGCTTTCAGCCATCCAGCTGGTTCTGCTGCAGGAAACTTTGCTCCACTCAGAGGTGCCAACATTTCACTTTCCCCCAGGGGTGCTGGACCGCTGCTCCGCTCCAGGCCGTGACCCGACTCCACCCCTTCCCCCAAGGCCCCAAGGTTAATGAACTGGATGCATGAATCATGGAGTAAAATTCAAAGGCCTGTGTTATACAGGAGGTCAGACTAGATGATTAAAATAGTTGCTTCTGGCCTTAAAAATCTATGAAAAGCCCTCCTTGGCTGGAGAGTCCAGAAATATGATGAATTTTCTTGCTGATTTACTTGGTAAGAAAATGAAGAGTTCTGTAGATCAATTTCTAACATAAATAAAAAAAAAAACAAACAAAAACGGACAGCAAATAACACACAGAGAATCAAATCCAACAGATAATACAGTGTAGCCCGATTATCCACATTGTAGAGTTGGAGGCAATTTTTTCCTTTAACAGGCTCATTCCTTTGTCAGATGATATTTATATTCGGTGTATGGAAAGTTCACAGAACATACAGCACGGATATTAGTGCATAGCAGCATATCGCATTAGCTGTTCTAATACTCATTCGTGACTCCGCCCAAGTTGCTCCATGCATCTGCAACCGTAAACGAGGAATAGGGCCTAATATTAACACGTTAAAACTGGGTTCCATTGCCAGTGCAGGGAATCCTGGCTGTACCACTGACTTAATCTCTGTGCCTTGGTATAGCCCCCAGTAGAACAGGAAGCTTGTTTGCAAATTGCTGAGCTCTTTGCTTGACAAGTCCTACTCTCATAAGTGTAAAATATTTGACTTCTGAACTACAGCTCATGATCGAAATGTGCCTCTTGCGGGTTGAAGGTGCAAGTTAGATAGTTAAAGGAGACAGTGCTAGGGATTAACACCACCGGGCATTCAATTTTAGCTGCAAATTGTTCTCACAAAAACAGAGGTTGGGCCTCAGCCTGAAGCGTTACCTGAAAACATTCGCTTTTCAGCATATTCTGGAAAAGAGTCTGAGCTCATAATTCGTATTGAACAATATTCAGGGGATCTGACACGGCTTCCTAGGAAGGGAAAAAAAGGAAGGACAGATAGCAAACCCAGTCTCTGGTAGCAGTGGGCTGTGGATGTAGACTCAGTGATGGTGCACTGGCTGGCAGTTTTGCTGTGTGCATGTTGAGGCAATTTCTGATCAGTCCTCTGCTGGTACAAAAGGCCCTGCCTGCAACTTCAGTGGGACACTAGAAGTGGGTGAAATCTTTCCACTGAAAAGTTCAGATTTGGGTCAACCAAAACATTCCACAAATTCGTGTCGAATTTGCTGAGTTGTTTCATTCAAAGCCACTTCCCCCCCCAAATTTTGACATTTTTGTAACGAAATGTTTCTCAATTTGAAAGTTTTTTGTTCCAAATTTTACTTCAGTTTTTATTAGGAAAAAAGGTTAAAAAACTCTTTAAAACTAAATGTTTCATTTCAGGTCAGATGAAACATTTTTGTCGACTGGAAATGACATTTTTCAGTTTGCCAGCAAAACAAAAACAACCAAAAAAAACAAAACAAAAAAACTAACCAACCAAACAAAAAACAACCCAGCAACCCACACCAGTTATTCACATAGCTCTCTAGGGTATTCCTTCACTGAAAGAGTGCAGTTCTTAACAACCTGGGTGGGTGATATTCACTTCCCAGGTATCCCCACCCTTGGGGAATGCCCCAGCACATGGCTGAACAGCTCTGACTTTGGAGTAGGGCCAGCATTTCCTTGAAGAGCAAGGCCATACAGGTTGTGCTGGCCTATACATCTAAAACTCTTGCTTCTCTTTAAAGTCCTTCTTCAGAGGCTAAAATAGGGAACGAACAAATTAAAAATTACTTAGACAAGTTAGATGTCTTCAAGTCACCAGGGCCTGATGAAATACATCCTAGAATACACGAGGAGCTGACTGAGGAGACAACTGAGCCATTAGCGATTATCTTCATGGAAGATGGGGGAGATTCCAGAGGACTGGAAAAGGGCAAATATAGTACCAATCTATAAAAAGGGAAATAAGGACAACCCGGGAAATTACAGACCAGTCATCTTAACTTCAGTACCCAGAAAGATAATAGAGCAAATAATAAAGCAATCAGTTTGCAAATACCTAGAAGCTAATACAGGGATAAGTAACAGTCAGTATGGATTTCCAAAGAACAAATTGTGTCAAACTAACCTAATAGCTTTATTTGAAAGGGTAACAAGCCTTGTGGATAGTGGGGAAGCAGTAGATGTGGTACATCTTGACTTTATAAGGCTGTTGATACGGTTTCGCATGACCTTCTCATAAACAAACTAGGGAAATACAACCTAGATGCAGCTACTGTAAAGTGGGTGCATAACTGGTTGGAAAATCATTCCCAGAGAGTAGTTATCAGTAGTTCACAATCAAGCTGAAAGGGCATATCAAGTGGGGTCCTGCGGAGATCAGTTCTGGGTCCAGTTCAGTTCAATATTTTCATCAATGATTTAGATAATGGCATAGAGAGTACACTTATAAAATTTGCAGATGATACCAAGCTGGGAGGGGTTGCAAGAGCTTTGACGGATAGGGTTAAAATTCAAAATGATCTGGACAAACTGGAGAAATAGTCTGAAGTAAATAGGATGAAATTCAATAAGGACAAATCCAAAGTACTCCATTTAGGATGGAACAATCAGTTGCACACGTACAAAATGAGAAATGTCTGCCTAGGAAAGAGTACTGCGGAAAGGGATTTGGGAGGGTCATAGTGGATCACAAGCTAAATATGAGTCGTGTGACACTGTTGCAAAAAAAAGCACACATCATTTTGGGATGAATTAGCATGCGTGTTGTAAGCATGACACGAGAAGTAATTCTTCCACTCTAATCCAAACTGATTAGACCTCAACTGGAGTATTGTGTCCAGTTCTGGGTGCTGTTTAGTCTGGAGAAGAGAAGACTGAGAGGGGATATGATAACAGTTTTCAAATACATAAAATTTTGTTACAAAGAGGAGGGCGAAAAATTGTTCTCCTTAACCTCTGAGGATAGGAGAAGAAGCAATGGGCTTAAATTGCAGCAAGGGCAATTTAGGTTGGACATTAGGAAAAATTTTCGAACTATCAGGGTGGTTAAGCACTGGAATAAATTGCCTAGGGACATAGGTGCTGGAACTAGTAGTGCGGGGGGTGCTGCCACACCCCCTGGCTTGAAGTTGTTTCCATCATATACAGGGTTTACAGTTTGGTTCAATGGCTCTCAGCACCCCCATTATCCAAATTCTTCCAGCACCCCTGCCTAGGGAGGTTGTGGAATCTCCATCATTGGAGACTTTTAAGATCAGGTTAGACAAACACCTGTTGGGGTGGTCTAGATAATACTTAGTCCTGCCATGAATGCAGGGGACTAGACTAGAAGACCTCTCAAGATCCCTTCCAGTCCTATGGTTCTATGGTTCTTTGAATAGGCAGTGTAATCACAAGAGTAAGTCACCACATTGACACCAACCAACCATCCCCTGAAATAAATCAAATCCTAAACCTAAACAAAAACCAAAGTAGCGCTACCACCCCACCCCCCCAGCACACAATTCCTTCCTCTCCCCTCCCTCCCCCACTTCCAAATGGTGAAGTGTCAGAGATTCTGTTAAATCCTCTTGGGACTTTGTTGCTGCTGTTGTTTTTACATTGAAGATGTTCAGATACTACAGAGATGGGCAACAGAATAAAAATTCCCCTGTATGTGTACATCCAATGGAAATGCATGAGCCTTCCAGGGTATATTCCGTAGGCAGATTTAGTAGACTTTTCACATTTATTTGGATAGAGATATAATTTGAATGTGGAGCTCTCAGATCAGGGTATTCTAAGTATTTCTTAATGACTCACCCATAGTTAAGGCTGATTGTAGCTATATATGTGAAGCATGAGTCACATGATCTGTAAAGCTTTATACCTCCCCCCCCCCAGCACTTTTTTGTTGTAACCATTTTGTTGCAGTTGGCTGGGTATTTGTGTGTCTGCCTTTTACATTTACAGAAACTTAACAGAGAGTATTGCAACAAACAACATTTTCAAAATGAATTAATGCTCAGATCTTCCCTTGGGGAATTTGATTATTAGGAACTTGGAAACAAAAGCTGACAAGTAAATAACCAGCTTTTACTTGCATGTGCAAATACATTGCCTTAATTTAGGCAACAAGGTAGGTAGCTGATCATTCTGAACATGCATTTGAGTGTATAAACTGATAGCCTTGTCCCCTCATTTCATTCCTCCCAGTTAGACAGCTAATTTTTAATTGTATCTCATTTGGATGTGCACTACTAGATTTTCTTCTCTGAAGTATCACGGTCAAAGATGTTCTAGTACAATGAAAGCAGAATTAGGCCAAAGGAGAGGGCTTTTTAAAAATGCCACTCTCCTTTGCAGTTTAAAGCTGTAGTGTGTCATGTGTCTTTTGGAAAATGTAGCCATCAGGCATGATTTTTTAAACCCCAGCTGCCGCTTTTGCATACACAAATAATCATGGATGCAAATGACTGAGCCCACAAATCAGCTAGCTGGACATCCAAGACTAGCAAATGAAGGTTGTACAATGCGAAATTGCAAGTACACAAGGGGGGGGCGGTATTAAAAAAAAAAAACAGGACCAGAATGTTTAACTGATTAAGTAGTAGGGAGTGTGCTTGTTTTGCTAGAACTTTGAGACAAATGCATTTTCTCAACCTAAGCTACTTTAGAACTGTATAGTGACCCTTGTGAAATTAATTGGTAGTCTCAGTATTGCTCCTTGTGGAGAAGTATCAAAAAAAATATCGTTCTACTAGGCAGCAGCTGGCACCCCTATTGGTAGTCTTATTAAAGGCAAGGACTGAACTGACCATAGAAACTGAACTCTAGCCACATCACCAGGTCAAGGTTGAGAGGAGGTGAAGGACCTTGCACTGCTTTGCTTGTGCTACCTCCAGTGTGAATAAATGGAGGATTTTTTCTCCAAAAGAGTCTTTCTGACTCCTCTCATTCACAGAATATTCATTTTAAATCCCCCTACAGTATACTGTGGAGATAATAGTTTAAAAGGGTATCTGGCTTATAATGAGCCATTCTGAGTCTGACCGACCTCTTCTACCAGGCACCAGGATCATTCTCTTTGGGAAAGATGCCCAGAATGGTTGTATCTGGAGCAATTTTATTTTTGCCATCTGGTGGATTATAGATGTAACTGCAGCAGCAGGGGTCCACATTTTCCAGGGATACATTGGCAGAGTTGGAAAAAATTTAAAAAAGACACACACTCAAACCAGAACATCAGATCTGAATCCCCTCGAGCTTTGGGGAAGCCAGTTTTAGGCTGAGGTTTGTGGGTTGAGTCACCCCCCCACACACACACAAGGTTTATTTAAACCTTTTACGTTTTTAACTGCGAATGAAAGTGTGATGCTCCAGCCAGTAGGACCCAAAGCAGAGACAGCTGCCTTAGGAGGAAGGGGGTAAAATGGGGCCCATTTAAGGCTACCCTTCCCATTTAAGGCAAGTGAGAACCCCCCACTCTGGTGATATTAGGGTCCAGTGGTGCATCCCCTCTGCCCTGCCCTGTGGCCTTGGGGGACAACTGCAGAGAGGAGCCAGCCAGAGACTCCAGCCCTACAAGAAGCAGCCAAACCTGGCACCTCTGGGAATTCTAGTTAAAACAGTAGAATGGTCTGAATTTCCCTGCCCTGTGCTGATTGGCTGTTTGCACCAGCAATCCCAATAGTCTTTTCACCTCAGCTGCACGCCACACCTGCTCCTCCTTCCCTGCTCCGTTCCCTTCTTCCCCCCCGCTTCCCTTTTTTCCCCACTTAGCTGATCCCTAGCTAAGTAAACCCCCTGGCTCTCCCCAAAGAAACACTTATCCTGGAACTAACATGCCAGTTGCAGTCATCACATTGTTCACTCTGCTTGTGTGTTACAGCGGTGGTTCTCAACCTGTGGCCTAAGGGGTCTGCAAAAGACAGACTGAAAACTGACTGAACAGAATTCAACTACATATACAAACAGTAGATTTCCAAAGGGGTCCACACCTTCATTCAAAAATTTTTAAGAGCACGCAAGTGAAAAAAGGTTGGCAACCAATGTGTTACAGCCCTTCCCCATCCTGTGTCTGTCTTGTCTAGTTAGACTGTAAGCTCTGGGGAAGGGACCATCGTTACTGTGTTTGTACAGTGCCTACCACAATGGGATCCAGGTCCAGGAGTAGGGCTCCTAGGTGCTGTGGCAATACAAATAATAATCATAACCCTAACAACAACAACTTCTCTGCAATGCTTGCCTGCTTTTTGGTTTTTGTAAGCAGTCAATGAAGAACTATTTGTAAGGGAATGTTAAACTGTATTATACTAAAAGCAGCAAAGAGTCCTGTGGCACCTTATAGACTAACAGACGTATTAGAGCATGAGCTTTCGTGGGTGAATACCCACTTCATCGGCTGCACCCACGAAAGCTTATGCTCCAGAACGTCTGTTAGTCTATAAGGTGCCACAGGACTCTTTGTCGTTTTTACAGATCCAGACTAACACGGCTATCCCTCTGATACTTGTATTGTGCTAACCGCAAAGAGTCCTGTAGCCAGGGGTCGGCAACCTATGGCACGCATGCCAAAGATGGCACGCAAGCCGATTTTTAATGGCATGCTGCTGCCTGCTGGGTCCGAGTCGCCGACCCCCGCTCAGCCCGCTGCCGAACCCAGGCTGGGACCCCGGCAGGCAGCAGCGTGCCATTAAAAATCCTGCCCTCCCCAGCCCGCTCTTCTCCGCCTCCACCACTGCGGGGGCAGGGTGAAGAAGCTTGGTCCTGCCAGCTGCTGCTGCAGGGCAGGCAAGGTCCCCCCACCCCCCTGCCATGCTGGGTTCCTGCCCCTCCTCCTCTCTCTCCCTGCCGCCGATCAGCTGATGGCGCTTGCGAGGGAGGGGGAGAAGCGGAGCCACAGAGCGCTCGCTGCTCCGGGGAGGAGGCGGGGAAGAGGTGGGGATGGGACCTTGGGGAAGGGGGATGGAATCAGGGCATATCCCCTCCAGCCCCCTGCTGTGAGTCAGTCTGGGCAGGGAGCTGGGAGCACCCCCACGACCCTAGCCCACACCCACACCCCCAGCCCTCTGCCCTGACCCCTGCACCCCCCCTCACACACCTCCAGCCCTCTGCCCTGACCCCTGCACCCCCCCACAACCCCCAGCCTTTACTCCAGCACCCCCACACATATCCAGCCCCCCCTGAGCACCATGCCCTGACTCTTGCACCCCCCACATTCTCACCTCCACCCTGAGCACCAACCGGGAGCTCCTGCACCCCCCCCCACATTCCTACCTGCACCCCTCGCACCAAATGGGAGCTGCCCAGGTAAGCACTCCACACCCAAACCTCCTGCCCCAACTCTGAGCCCCCTCCCTCATTCTAGCTCCTGGCCAGAACCTACACCCCAACCCCCAGCCTGCTCCTTCACCCCCAGCCCTGTGCTCAGTGCACTCCCACCCTCAGCTCAGTGCAGAAAGAGAGGAAGAGAATGGGCTAGAACCAGGGAGAAAATAGGTACCCACTCTATGTGGGCAGGGCAGGGATCCCAGACCGGCAGCGGGCTGAGCAGAGCTGGCAGCCGGGACCCTGAGTCTCTCAGCCCACTGCCGTTCTGGGGTCCCGGCCGCTGGCCCCGCTCAGCCCGCTGCCAGTCTGGGGTTCTGGCTGCCAGCCCCTTGCCAGCCGGGGTCCTGGCCGCAGGCCCCGCTCAGCCTGCTGCCGGCCTAGGTGAATGGAACCCCAGGCCAGCAGCGGGCTGAGCGGGCTGGCGGCGTAAGATCAGCATTTTAATTTAATTTTAAATGAAGCTTCGTAAACATTTTGAAAACCTTGTTTACTTTACATACAACAATAGTTTAGTTACATAATATATAGACTTATAGAGAGAGACTTTCTAAAAAAAAACGTTAAAATGTATTACTTGCACAAAAAACCTTAAAGTGAATAAATGAAGACTTGGCACACCACTTCTGAAAGGTTGCCGACCCCTGTGATAGACTAACAGACGTATTGGAGCATAAGCTTTGGGTATGCGTTGGATGCATCCAATGAAGTGGGTATTCACCCATCAAAGCTTATGCTCCAATACGTCAGTTAGTCTATAAGATGCCACCGGATTCTTTGTCGCTTTTACAGATCCAGACTAACATGGCTACCCCTCTGATACTTGTATAATATTATTCAGCCACCAGGTGGCACCGTGTGTAAAATAGCAGGGATCTTATGATGAACACATCTGGTGTAATAAGCAAGCTCTGTAGCTAGACGATATCTGGTCCAGGAACACAACATGGTGTCAGGAGTAAACTAAAAACAGAAACAGAAAGAGCAAAGGTTGCAGACAGAAGGAACAGTACCAATGGTTGGAAGATTTCATCAATATGCCACTCTTCAATGCCCCAGAGAACTTCAGCTTTGACAAACCTTCACAATGGACAGACTGGAGGCAATATTTTTCAAGAATTGGAATTGCAAGGAAACTCCACACAAAAACTGAAAGTATACAGGTATCTTCTTTAATTTATACTATGGGGAAGCAGGCAGAGAATATCTTTAAATCCTTTGAAGACAGTCACAAAGATGATGATGAAAGCATTCTGGCTAAGTTTGATGCATACTTTATACCTGAGAGAAATGTGGTTTACGAAGAACATGTTTTCACCAGAGAATTCAGGAACCAGGGGGAAATGTTGAATGTTTTATAAGAAGCTCTGCATACATTGGCTGAAAACTGTGATTTTGGGAATGCAATACATGAAAACATCAGAGACAGGCTGGTTATTAGGTTAACATATAAAAACTTTTCACAGCAGCTACAGCTGAAGAGAGATTTAACCCTAGCCACAGCTATTCAAAGCAATCAGAGCTGGTGAAACAGGAGCAACTTGACAAACGTGAAAAACCTGAAACTAACTTAGCAGCTATAAACAATCACTTGTATGTCAAAAATCATCATCATAAAACTCCTGAGGCAAGGACAGAAAACTCCCAGGGACAAATTCCAGTCTACATGCACAAAGTGTGGAAAAAATCATGTCCCAAGAAGTGATGCATGGCCAGCCAGAGGCTCCTGACATAATAATCACTTTAAATATGGAGATTTTGCAACTGTTCGATGCACCAAAGTGGTCAGGGAGTTGACATATTACAAACAGACAATCAAGAACCATTGTTTCTGGGGCCTATCACTTGTGATGTCATACAACCTGCCTGGAGAGTGAAATTGAATATTCATAGCAAGACTACTGACTTTAAAATAGACTCAGAAGCTGATGTCAGTCATCTCAAAAGGGATTTAAAATAATCTTCAACACCTCCCACAGCTCAAGTAAAATGACATAGCTCTAAACTAGCCCTGGAGGTATTCTTAATGGCATAGACCAGTTCATGCAATGTTGATATAGCTGTGTCCGTCCCAGGATATTAGAGACCAGGTGGATGAGGTAATATCTTTTATTGGACCAACTTCTGTTGGTGAGAGAGACAAGCTTTAGAGCCAGTTCATCACATAAACAACTTAGAAAGACAAAAGCTGAGCAATTCAGAGCATATATGATTAAAGGACCACAGACTAACAGTCTTCTCAGCCACAGCGTGGCAGCCATAATGGGCCTAGTGAGAAAGGTGGAAGAACTCAATGGAATATTTAGTGAAATTGGACTTTTGAAAGCAGATCCAGTACAAGTAAGCGTAAGAGACAATGCCGAACCATACAGCAGTGGTTCTCAAAGCCGGTCTGCCGCTTGTTCAGGGAAAGCCCCTGGCGGGCTGGACCAGTTTGTTTACCTGCCACGTCCACAGGTTCGGCCGATCGCAGCTTCCACTGGCCGCGGTTCACCGCTCCAGGTCAATGGGGGCTGCGGGAAGGGCGGCCAGCATATCCTTGGCCTGCGCTGCTTCCTGCAGCCCCCATTGGCCTGGAGCGGTGAACCGTGGCCACTGGGAGCCGCGATCGGCCAACCGTGCGGACGTGGCAGGTAAACAAACTGGTCCGGCCCCCCAGGGGCTTTCCCTGAACAAGCAGCAGACCGGCTTTGAGAACCACTGCCATACAGTGTACATATACCTCTCAGGATTCCTTTTGTTATTGCACATGCACAGAAGCATAAAAATTATATGTGCAGATTGAAAAGGAGTGCCTGGCAAGCATACGGGCTTGTGAGGCATTTTACAGATATTTGTGTGGACTGGAATCGTTTACACAGATAACAGACCATAAACCACCTGTAACCCTCATCGATGGACAAGACCTGGATCAGGAAGCTAAGATGCCAGTATCTATTTCTATGGTTAATGAGATTTAACCTCATTTCTAAATATGTTCCTGGGAAAAATCTGGTAGTAGCAAATGCTCGGTCAAGGAGCCCACCATCACACTCAACTACCCATGAGCTCAAAGATGAAGTAAAGGCATACGTGTATGCTGTGGACACAGACCTATGTCTGAAGAGAGACTATTCCAGTTACAAAAAAGCAACTTTGCCACACAATTCTAAGTTACATTAGGGGTGGCTTGCGTAAGTATCTCAGAGGTCACCAAGGAAGCGCCTATCCTGTGTTGTGGTGTGTGGACAATTAAGTGAGTCAAAGGGACTCATGATTAAAAGCAATTGCGTCGCATTTCCAAATGAAATGAGAGGAGAAAACATAAAACTCATCCATGAAGGACATCAAGTATTAATGGGACAACTAGTCACTGTGGTGGCTGGGCATCAGCAAGGACATAAAGAATGAAGTGTCTGCATGTGAACATTGCAGAACTAACAGGCCAACACAACACAAAGATGCTTTAACACCACCACCTTTCCCAGACAAATCTTGCTGCAGATTTATGCAAATTCAGAGGACATTACTACCTGGTGGGCATGGGCTATTTTTCCAGGAATATAGAACAAATGTGTTTGAGACATAATACGTAGCTGTGTTATCAAGAAACTGAAAAGCACTTTTGCTTATTTTGGTATTCCAGAACAACTAGTGACAGACAATGGACCACAATTCACTGCAGCAGAATTTAAGTAATTCCAAATGAAATATGATTTTGGTCCTATTACTAGCAGTCCACATTACCCACAAGCAAAGGCAGAAGCTAAGAGAGCTGTATAGACAGCCAAGAAAATCCTACAACAGGAAGAGACATTCCTTGCTTGTCTGAGTTACAGAAAACCACCAGTAGCAGCTACTGGATATAGTCCAACACAACTCCCTATGGCAAGACAACTCAGAACTACTGTTCCAACTTTGGAAAAGAATCTATCTCCAAAGTGGCCACACATGAAGAGAATAGCCAAATCAGCTAAAAGAGTTTAGGAATACTTTTAGAAGAGATGTCACTCGGACAGCTGCTAATTCTAGAATACCATGACTATGTTCATATCAAGCTTGGCAACAAGGGCACACTGTTGACTCATATCCAGCTTCTCGTCCACTGTAACCCCTAGGTCCTTTTCTGCAGAACTGCTGCCGAGCCATTTGGTCCCTAGTCTGTAGCGGTGCATGGGATTCTTCCATCCTAAGTGCAGGACTCTGCACTTGTCCTTGTTGAACCTCATCAGATTTCTTTTGGCCCAATCCTCTAATTTGTCTAGATCCCTCTGTATCCTATCCCTACCCTCCAGCATATCTACCTCTCCTCCCAGCTTAGTATCATCTGCAAACTTGCTGAGGGTGCAATCCACACCATCCTCCAGATCATTAATGAAGATATTGAACAAAATCGGCCCCACGACCGACCCTTGGGGCACTCCACTTGATACCGGCTGCCAACTAGACATGGAGCCATTGATCACTACCCGTTGAGCCCAATGATCTAGCTAGCTTTCTATCCACCTTATAGTCCATTCATCCAGCCCATGCTTCTTTAACTTGCTGGCAAGATAACTGTGGGAGACCATATCAAAAGCTTTGCTAAAGTCAAGGAATAACATGTCCACTGCTTTCCCCTCATCCACAGAGCCAATTATCTCATCATGGAAGGCAATTAGGTTAGTCAGGCATGACTTGCCTTTGGTGAATCCAAGCTGACTGTTTCTGATCACTTTCCTCTCCTCGAAGTGCTTCAACAGAGCAAACTCAAAATCTCAAATAGATGGCAGATGCAGACCATGAAGATGACAACTCTTATTCCAAACCAACTGGAGACAGTCATTGTAACTAATGGATAGCCAGATGACCAAGTTGTTACGTGTTCAGGTCATGTAATTAGAAAACCAGTACAATTCAGAGATACTTAACAGATTGCTACCTACTGAACTTCAAAGACAGCATGATAGTGTAAATATTGTAAATGGTCGGAATGTAGAATTTAAGGGGGGAGATGTAATGGAATGCTAAACGTATTATACTGTTGACCTGCTAGGTGGGACTGTGTGTAAAGTACCTTATATAAATGAACCTCAGTCATACCTGGCAGAGTATTAAAGGAACTTGCGATGAACACAGCTGGTGTGTATAAGCAAGCTCTCTAGCCAGTCCATATCTGGTACAGGAATATGACACCATTCAAAAGAAGCCTGTTGTTGGAAGCAGGCCAAAAATCAGGATTATTACTGCAAGTTTCCCTTTACTGCCAGGAAGTGTGAACAAGAACAAAGCAGATGCAAGCACAGCATGAACAGCAATAATGTGCAGATGCTCCCTGTAATGTATGTGTTAGCCAGTCTCGCTGCTATCTGTGTTCTAGTAGCAGGAGACTGATGGCTCATTAGAACTTGGCAGGGCCTTTTTGGAAGGACAATTTGCTGCGGGGAGTAGTTTAGTGCTAGGAATGATGCCTCCTGGAAACATAGATTCAGCATGTATTCTCCCCCAAGTGGGGCTGTCTCAGCTTCAGTAATGGGTGCCTGTGGTGAAATTCCCAGGCCTGCTGCATGCTACTTGCCTCTCTAATAATATTTATCTGGGGGCTTTGGAGGGTGCAGTGAAGTGCAAACTTAAAAAAAATAAAGTAACTGGTCTGCTTTTTCTCTGCCACAAATACACAGGTGGAGATGTGGACTAGCTGGCTGCTCTCTGAAGAGAGAGTCATGTAAGAAACTAGCAGCCATAATCAGTGATGTAAAGAAGAGGAATAGAATGCCATTAAGAATAGAATACGCCCCCCTCCTAGAAGACATCTCAAGGGAGGTGGGGCCTAGGTACTATAATGGGAGGACAAGGAGTCCTCTAGACAGAAGACAGTGGGAGGGTAGGTCATTATTCAGACAGTGATATTTGTGTTCAAAAGTCCCAATATCATAGATGTATATTTAATACCAGAAGGGACCATTACATCTGACCTCTTGTATATCACACACCTTTACATTTCATCCAGTTACTCCCGTACTGAGCCCAATAACTTGTGTTTGGCTAAAGCATCTCTTCCAGAAAGGTGTCCAGTCTTGATTCGAAGGCATTAAGAGATAAAGAATCTACCGCTTCCCTTGGTAGTTTGTTCAAATGGTTAATCACCCTCACCATTAAAAATGTGCCTTATTTCTAATATGAATTTGTCTGTCTTCAGCTATTGGTTCTTGTTATGCCCGTCTCTGCTAGATGAGAACCCATTACTACCTGGTATTCTCTCTCGGTGAAGGTACTGTAATCAAGTCACCCCTCAACCTTTTTGATAAGCTAAACAGATTGAGCTCTAAGTCTCACTGCAAGGCATTTTCTCCAGCTGTTGAATCATTTTTTGTGGATGTTTTCTGCGCCCTCTCCAAATTTTCAACATCCTTTTAAAAAACAAGCACATGAGAACTGGGGGCATTATTGCAGTATCGGTCTCACCAGCACCATATACAGAGGTAAAAATCACCTCCCAACTCCTAGTTCCCTGTTTATACATCCAAGAATCATATTAGCCTTTTTTGCCCCAGCATTGCACGGGGAGCTCATGTTGACTTGCTTATGCACTATAACGACCCTTGAATATATCAATATATAGTAGTATTTAACCATCCTTCCTCTCTACTGGATTCAGTACAGCCTAAAATTGCAGTGGATCTGGCCTTCATGACAAATTCACATTGTCCCTCATTGCATCTTATTTTTATACCCCCACATATACAATCCTCTACCACATGCAGACTTGTCTCAGACAGAGTCCTTTCTTTCCTCATTGACTCCCACAAAGGTGCCTTGGTAGACAGATCTGCACACAACCAGCACAGGGGATTACAGATCCCTGGCGGCCTTGAAAGGGGGTCTCAAATCACTTTACTAGTATTTTGCTTTTACATCTTGCAGAAATTTGCTTTTTCTTCTTTGACCTATATCAGGCCAAATTCCACCACCCTTACCCATGCTGAGCAGTATTTTATTCCATCAGTGAAGTCAATGGGACTCTTTGCAGAGTAAAGTTCTCAATATTACAACCTTAATGTAAGCGCAATGTGATGGCCCTGGATTCTCAGCAGCAGGGATCAGACCCAGAATCCTCTGCCTTCACCAGCATGAGTTTCTGCTGCCTGAGCTGAAAGACTGCTCTGTTAGCCAAGGCTATGACAGCCTCTCCAATCTGTATAGCTGGCCCAGGGACAGAGCACCACACTGAGTGGGAGTGGGTTACACACACACCCTGGCTGGGGAAGTTCATCTTGGTCTTCAAAGTCCAAAATCATCTTGTCCCTGCTCAAATCCCACTGGAAGTGGGGAATCTCAGCTTCTACTGTGGAGTGACTCCTGGCCAAGTGGGGCAGGGATTAGCTGCAGGCCACCAGATTGATTCTGGGCCAATCATCTGCACAAGGGTAGACTGAGTGATGGGAGATACACAGCTAAAGCCTAAACACATCTTATTTTGCAGCTGCTGGAGGGATCAGGCCCAAGTGCAGCTTTACCTATGGTGAGCAGGCCAGGGGAAGTTTAGACCTAGCACGTGTCCTGACCAGCACAGTGGCCATGAGGCTTGGCACCAGGTAGCGCAGCAGCATTTCCAACTCTGACAGTTTTATTGTGACTCTACCAATTCTGGGGTGTTTTACCTGTGTCATGACAACATGATGAAAGGCTGCCAACTGATGCGTTTTTCCTCATTCAACATGGCCACCATCCCCTCTTACTGCCAATGGGGTTGGAGCCAGCAAGATGGCCGCCATTTCCTTAGAGGCTAGCTCGGGGTAGGCAACCTATGGCACGCTTGCCAAAGGCGGCACATGAGCTGATTTTCAGTGGTACTCACGCTGCCCGAGTCCTGGCCACCGCTCTGGGGGGACTCTGCATTTTAATTTAATTTTAAATGAAACTTCTTAAACATTTTAAAAACCTTATTTACTTTACATACAACAATAGTTTAATTATATATTATAGACTTATAGAAAGAGACCTTCTAAAAACATTAAAATGTATTACGGGCACCCGAAACCTTACTCGGCACACCACTTCTGAAAAGTTGCCGACCCCTGGGCTAGCTGTATGTGACTATGTGTTGGGGGCTTATTCCTTCACCCACTTACTTCCCTGGTCCTTCTTGCATGAACGGAGAGCAACAATACCCGAAGTCCAAAGGTGCAAACAATTCAATGTTTATTGGGGTGAACTTCCAGCAAGCATGATTCCAGTTTCCTTCCTTAGTGTCCCCCTTCCCATCTCTGACACCACAGAGCCTTACACCTGTGTCCCTGTTCCCATTCCTGCCCTTAGCCAAACACGATTCCAATTTCCTTACCCCCATTCCCTGTTCCCATTTCCCCCTTTAGCTAAACATGATTCCCATTTCCCCACCCCCAGTTCCCATTTCCCCTCCCCACACCCACCCACTTCCTGATTGACTGCAGACTATATAGTAAAACTTGAGTTCTGCTTAGCTATACCTTAACCAATCATTTTCCTGAAATTTAACTAACCAATCCTAACATATTGTAACATGATTATGTAACCAATTATATCCCACCACCTTAATTAGTTTACACCCAGCAAAATTAATTATACAGCAGACAGAAACAATCACAGAACCAGACAGAGATTATACAGACAAACAATAGCAAAGTGGGAACTATAATGACAAAACAATACAGAAGTGAGGATTTCACATCCCAGCTATTGAAAAGTGAGTTCTTGCCAGACAGGGTGCTATCAAACTAAGTTTCCTTTTACATCTTCTAGGCACTTCCCTTTCTCTGGAGATGATAGGCATTATCAGGACAGGACTGTATTCCTAACAGCCCAATAGCACCTTCTTTCAATGTGACTAGTTTGGAATGTGAGGATGTGACCGGTCACTTCCCAGCTTATGGCTGCCTCTGTTGCTTAGCCAAAGGCCTTAGCCTAAGAACAGGGCCTCAGACTGTCACAGTAGGAGAAGGCCCTTACACCAGCAGACAGTGATTTTGATTCTTTCTTTTATACCTCTATAACTAGCCAAGTGATAAGAATACACCTAAATTCTTAGCGTATAGGCCTTTACAGACAGACCTGAATATCTATATCCTAACACTGTGATTCAGGCACCAGACGACTCAGGAGATCTGGGTTCAGTTCTCGGCTCTGTCACATTGCTGTGTGATCTTAAGCAAATCATTTAGTCTGTGTCTCCGTTCAGCTGTCCTACTCATTCTCTGTCTACGTACAGCACAAGCTGTTTGGGGCAGGAAGTGTCTCATATTATGTGTACTAGCAAATGGCCCCCTGATTTCAGTTGGTGCTTCGGGGTGCTGCTGTGTATATATATATATATATGGTGACAAAGTTCCTCCTCTGCCTTGGTGGGTCCTGCGCTTATTGATGGATTTGCTCACCTCAGAGGTTCATGGCAGCCCTCAGTTTGGCCACTTTCATGGCTCAAATCTGTCATTCACTCAGTTAGCCTCATCACTGGCCAGCATGGGGAAAAGGAAGAAGAACAATCCCCGCAGTCTCTGCTGATCCACCTAGTGGACAAGGGAACAGGCCAGAGACCTTCCCCTCTGGTGGAACCCACAGTCCAGGTCAAATCCTCCGGTATCAAGTAGGGAGTTGGGGGGATGGAGGGAACCTGGGCCCGCCCTCTACTCCGGGTTCCAGCCCAGGGCCCTGTGGATTGCAGCTGTCTACAGTGGCTCCTGCAATAGCTGCGTGACAGCTACAACTCCCTGAGCTACTTCCCCATGGCCTCCTTCCAACACCTTCTTTATTCTCACCACAGGACCTTCCTCCTGGTGTCTGATAATGCTTGTACTTCTCAGTCTTCCAGTAGTACGCCTTCTCACTCTCAGCTTCTTGCACCTCTTGCTCCCAGCTCCTCACACGCACACCACAAACTGAAGTGAGCTCCTTTTTAAACCCAGGTGCCCTGATTAGCCTGCCTGTCTTAATCGATTCTGGCAACTTCTTGATTGGTTGCAGGTGTTCTAATCAGCCTGTCTGCCTTAATTGTTTCCAGAAAGTTCCTGATTGTTCTGGAACCTTCCTTGTTACCTTACCCAGGGAAAAGGGACCTACTTAACCTGGGACTAATATATCTGCCTTCTATCACTCTGCTGTAGCCATCTGGCCTGACCCTGTCACAATATGTATTTTATATATATATATCTCTCTTAAGGGGAAAGGACCTATTCTGCCAGGTTCTAGAATTTTGATGTCTTGGGCAAATCCCAATCAAAATAATGGAATGGATGATACAGGAATAATTAGACGAAGAATTAATGGAGATTAATGTAATTAATGCCAAGCAACAAGGGTGTATGGAAATAGATCTTGTGAAATGTACCTGATGTCTTTTTAAGATGAGATTACATGTCTGGTTGATAAAAGCAAATGGTGTTGATGTAATATGCTTAGAATTCTCTAAGTCATTTGACTTGGTACCACATGACATTTTGATTAAGCAACTAGACTGGTACAACATCAACAAGGCACACTTCAAACAGATTAATAACTGGCTAACTGATAGAATATCCTCATCAAGGAACAGGAGAATCCTCATCAACTGAATGTTTCTAGAGGGGTCCTGGAGGGATTGGTTCTTGGCCCTTTGCTATTTAACATTTTTTATCTATGAACAGGAAGAAAACAAATCATTACATATAAAGTTTAGAACATAAGAGCGGCCATACTGGGTTGGACGAAGGGTCTATCTAGTCCAGTATCCTGTCTTCTGACAGTGGCCAATGCCAGGTGCTTCAGAAGGAATTAACAGACCCAAATCATCAAGTGATCCATCCCCTGCATCCACTCCTGCTTCTGGCAGTCAAAGGATAGGGACACTCAGAGCGTAGGGTTGCATCCCTGACCACCTTGGCTAATAGCCATTGATGCACCTATCCTTCATGAATTTTTTAATTTTTTTTTCAGATGGCACAAATATTGGCAGAAAATGATAAATAATGAAGAGGCAGGTCACTAATACAGAGCAAACTGGATCACTTGGTAAGTTGGGTGCAAGTAAACAATGTGCATTTTAATATGGCCAAGTTATACACGCAGGAACAGAGTGTAACCCATACATGCAGGATGAGAGATGATCCTGGGAAGCTGTGACTCTGGAAAAAACCTGGGGGATATGGTGCATAGTCAGCTGAACATGAGTTCTGAACGTGAGGCTAATTCATCCCCGGATGTATAAACAGGGGAATCTTGAGGAGTAGTAGAGAGGTTATATTAGCTATGTATTTGGCAGAGAGGCAAAAGCTAACAGAATACTGATTCCAGCTCTGATGTCCAGAATTCAATATGGATGTTGAGAAATTGGAGCCGGTTCAGAGAAGAGCCAAAGAATAATTAAAAACATTGGAAAACATGCCTTAAGGTGAAAGACTCAAGGAGCTTAATCTGTTTTGTTTTATTAAAGAGAACATTAATGAGTGACTTTGTTATAGTTTTTAGGTACCCATATGGGGAACATACATTTGATAATAGAGGCTCTCTTCACTCTAGCAGACAAAGGTATATAACCCAATCCAATGGTTAGATATTAAATCTATTCAAATTGTGACTAGAATAAAGTTCATATTTTTAACAATGTACCAAGGTTGTGGTGGATTCTCCAACACTGAAATTTTGAAAGCTACAAGCTGCGCTCTAATTAAAATGGGAATTAAATCCAGGACGTCCTATGCCCTATGGTATGCAGGAGGTCAGATCAGATGATCACAGTGAACCCACTGGCCTTATAAAGCATGCATCTATGAGTTAGAGATCTATTTTGTACTCACACCCACATGCCTGAGTTCATGAAGGCAAACACCCCTGAGCACTAGTATGCTATTTTAGTGCTAAGCTGGAGGTGGGCTAGAGTCCCAAGGTTTGGATTTCCATCTGCAACTGAATCAGAAGTTCATCACTGTTGGTTTTGCAGGGATGTGAGCCAGATAGGAAGTTTGTTTCTATCGGATGAAGCTTGTGCTTGTTTCTAGCGTAAACAAATGAAAGAAACCTGCCATTCCCCTCTACTCCATTTACGTATCTTCCCTTTCTTTTGGTCTTTTCCCACTCCTAATTTCCTTGCACCTATTTACTTGCTGGCTTTTCCTCTTGAGACAATCAACTGGTCAACTTCTGGTTGCCAGTAACTTAGATTGTTATAATAATGAGGCAGTAGCTTTCCACTTTCTCCGTATGCTGTTGTGTTAGTTACTTGTCCTGCTTTAATTATCCTTTTAAAATGCCTCTAACAGCCTTGTGATTAATCTACACTGTGATTATTCTGTTTCCATCTCACACTAACTCTTCCTTAGTTACTGAAATATTCATGTCTGGAGCGGGTTGTTGAGAGGCTGGATAGCACATTGTCATAATAAAGTTATATTGATTTTACATGGTTGGTGCCATTTTCTTTTCACACATTCCAAACCCTATAGATTATGTTTACTCTTTCAAAATTAAAGAGTAAATAGTATTTTTCAAATTTTAGAAGGTAAGTAATTTATTAATCAAAAGAGTCTGCTTGTTATGAAAATTATTTCCAGTTATCAAAGATAATGTATACACCAATATGTATAATCATTTATAGGTCAGAGCCACAATGCAAAGTGGAACAATCCTTTTACCCAACACTAAGAACAAAGTAACTCTGACCTAAATTCATAATCACACCATTACCACCAAGATGAATCAAGTGATTGGATGAGATCTGCTCTTTAATGAAGAGCAGCAAGCTGAAGCTGAAACTGAGCAAGTCAGAAGTGATGCTCGTGGGCAGAGGACAATACTTTGAAGAACTTGCAGCCGTGGTGCAGTCTCTGTTGGTTGAAAATACAAACCCACAATTGGTGATATAGTGTGTAGTCTAGGGGTACTCTGATTCCTTACTTACACTGTGCTCTCACATAGAATTGTAAGACCCCCCTGCACACATGGCAGGACTAAGTATTATCTAGACCATCCCTGACAGGTGTTTGTCTAACCTGCTCTTAAAAAATCTCCAATGATGGGGATTCCACAATCTGCCTAGGCAATTTATTCCCATGTTTAACTACCCTGACAGGAAGTTTTTCCTAATATCCAACCTAAACCTCCCTTGCTGCAATTTAAGCCCATTGCTTCTTGTCCTATCTTCAGAGATTAAGGAGAATAATTTTTCTCCCTCCTCCTTGTAACAACCTTTAAAGTACTTGAAAACTTATCATATCCCCACTCAGTCTTCTCTTCTCCAGACTAAACAAACACAGTTGTTCAATCTTCCCTCACAGGTCATGTTTTCTAGACCTTTAATAATTTTTGTTGCTCTTCTCTGGACTTTCTCCACTTTGTCCACATCTTTCCTGAAATGCGGCACCCAGAACTGGACCCAGTACTCCAGTTGAGGCCTAACCAGTGTGGAGTAGAGAGGAAGAATTACTTCTCTTGTCTTACAACACTCCTGCTAATACATCCCAGAATGATGTTTGCTTTTCTTTGCAACAGTGTTACACTGTTCACTCATATTTAGCTTGAAATATCAGCATCTGTAAGACTTTCTACCATGTCCGCAAGGCAAGGGAACTCCATCCTTTCCTGGTGGACAAAGATCTGGCCTCAGTTATTCTTACCTTCATCACCTCTCAGCTGGAGTACAGCAAAACAATATCCTGGGCATGCAGCCTTCAGCATATAGGAAACTCCAATGATTCAGAATGCTGCACCATGTCTCCTCAGCAACACAGGCAAACCTGTCCTCTGCTCTCTACACTGGATTCCTATAGAATTTTGAATCCATTTCAAGGTCTCAGGCCTGATCTTCAAACCCAGGGCCCAGACCAAGATGTGCTATCTAGAAGATAATCTAAAGCTCCGGGATGAAGACCGTGGTGTGCTTATAGCACAATGGAACTCTCAACAATAAGAGTAAAGCTCATCTGTGCAGGAGACAGAGCTTTCTCTGGAGGCAACACACAAGAATAGGTATGTTTATATTTTAAAAAAAAACAAACCCCACATCCTGCTAACAAGACACTCCACTGCACACATTTATCTCCCTTGGGAGAGGATGAGAAAACCACCACCATGTGCCACATGTGTAGTCATGTTGCTTAATGCACTACTGGAAGGTGCTCAGATACAACAGTGGTTAGTGAGATATAAAAACCTATACAGAATAGAATAGAAGGTGATTAAGGCACTGGACTGGGGAGACTTAGATTAAGTGCCTTGCCTAAAGTCAATCAGAGTTCCACATCTGTAAAATGGGTATAATAGTAGTAGAATTCCCAGATAGGCAAATTTGCCTTTCATGTTAGAAATGTGTACAAAAGACCTGAAAACACTGATCTGCAGCATAGCATTTCTGTCTAACTGAATGGCCTTGTCAAGCTCATTTGTATCTGGTAGCGTGGGTTCAGACTATTTCCAGTCAAACAGCTTCTCTGAAGGTTAAGAAAGAAGAGGGACACTGCTGGTATTCTGTTCAGTTCTGCCAGTCAGAGAAGCTTGGATAGACATGCTTATAAAGCCAAGCCATTTAAACAAAGCCAATGTAGCTCATCCTGGATTAGTGACCGCTTTACCCACCCTACTACATAATATATGGTAGGAGATCAAGTGAGGCCCACTGGAGCCAGTACACACAATTCTTGTTCTTGCTTGAAAGAGAAAATATGTACAAGGAGGATTCTTAGATACTAGTCACTTCTCTCTCTGTGTAATATCTTGTTCTGACTCCCCAGTCACCTTCCTTTTGTCCAGGTCTGTGATCCTCTGCAAGTGTTATGACTTGCTCCACTGAGCTGGCCAGTGGACTTAGTTACATGGTAAGGACTGACAGGCAGGCACCCACTGGAATCTATGAGGTTCCATGCAGGCGCAGATGTCTGCTAATTGCAGGACTGGGTAGAGCTGTTAGGAGACTGGAGAATTAGAACAGTTCAGTCCAGGCTTTAAAGAGAAAGGTGTTTCCAGAAGCATCAATTTTCATAATATTGTTAACAAGGATGGAAGGGGAAAAGTCATTGAATTGTAGAAGTCCAAAATGGTAAGAGACCTATTCTGGCATCCAGTCCATCTCCTGACCAATGTGGGATTCACTTTCTATGGTATATCTAGCACTGAGTTCTAGCTTGTTTTAAAATATTTTGAGTGATGGGGCTTCCATCACATCCATTGATATCATTTCACAATTTGTTCAGATTTCCCTGTTTTGAATTTTGTCTGTATTTTTCCCAGTTTAAGTTGTAATTAATTTAAATATCAAATAAGATCAGTACAGCCAAATTTATCACATTGATATAATTGCCATAGTATCTGTAACAGCCTGGGTCTTGTAAATAGAAGTATTTCTCTTATACAATGTTTCTGAGGTTATTTCACATGATCCTGACTCTCTCCTCCAAAATATGCCAACTAAACTAAGTCATTATTTTAGCACACATTAATAATGAAGACTTTTCCTCTACAGAGGGATGGATATATGGCCAATTGAATACTCAATGTTCTGTCCTTGAACAGAGTTCATATCCATAACCATTTATCACATGCAACAACCAAACAATTTCAGTACATTAATTCTGCCCAAATCAGCAAAAGATTCATTTCTGTGTTTAGTAGATGGGCTTAAGATGGAAAAATAAAACTTATCGATACAGCACATCACAGAAATGGCCTTTATCAAGCTAGAGTCATTGAATAAAAGCAGGCATATCAGAGCAAGCATATACAGTGCCATGGGGTGATTGATTTCCTCAGAGGTTGCTGATTGTTAATGTTGTTTGTGTTTGAATATTTAAAACTGTTTAGGAATAGAACATTACGAGAAGGAACTGATGATTTTGACACTCTGTAATTCTCCTGGTTAAAAAAAGTGAAAGAAAAACAAAGTTAGGTTTTTGCCCAATTGTGCTTAGTTCTGGTGTGCATAAAAAGGCCATTTCCCCCTTAAAGCTATAAAGAATATCAGGAATTTTGTTAAAAGAAAAGGAGGACTTGTGGCACCTTAGAGACTAACCAATTTATTTGAGCATAAGCTTTCATGAGCTACAGCTCACTTCATCGGATGAAGTGAGCTGTAGCTCACAAAAGCTTACGCTCAAATAAATTGGTTAGTCTCTAAGGTGCCACAAGTCCTCCTTTTCTTTTTGCGAATACAGACTAACACAGCTGTTACTCTGAAACAGGAATTTTGTTATTGCTGCTAGCAAGCTCCTTGGATGACCAGAACTTTTAGTTGCTATTTGAAGAGATAAGAGCACTGAATCCCTCATAGAGATGCCCAGTCCCAACAGTGTTGCAGTTGTTTGCTTGTTGTTAACCAAAACAAAGGAAAGGTTTTTAAGTCTGACTGTGAATTCCTTCCCCTCAGTTACTCAGCTTTCCCCTTCTTTGTCTTTGTGATGTCATTGTGTAAGTTCTCCCATATTTACAGGTGGATTAGAGCAAGCTCGCTGTGTGGTCAAGGCACTGGCCTCAGATTCAAGAAATCTTTGTCTTGTCTCTGCCACAGACTCCCTCTGTGATCTTAAACTAGTGGCTCATCATAAAACAGGAACAACAACATTTCCCTTTTCTTGTCCAGTTAGACCAGTGGTGGGCAACCTGGCCGGCCACCGGACAGTTTGTTTACATTGATTGTCTGCAGGCACAGCTGCCCACAGCTCCCAGTGGCCGCAGTTCTCCGTTCCCGGCCAATGGGAGCTGCGGGAAGCGGTGGCCAGCACGTCCCTGCAGCCTGCGCTGCTTCCTGTGGCCATCGGGAGCTGCGGATGGCCATGCAAATGTAAACAAACTGTCTGGCAGCCTGCCAGTGGATTACTCTGACGGGCCATGTGTGGCCCATGGGCTGCAGGTTGCCCACTACTAAGTTAGACTGTAAGCTCTTTGGGGCAGGAATTTATGATTGTACAGGGCTAGCCCCATGGGGGCCATATCTCAGTGGGGGGTCTTTAGGAGCTAGTGTAATGCAAATAAAAAATAGCAACAAGACCAGAATCTCAGATGAAAACACAAACAGAAAGGGGAAAAATACCTTTCAGGCATTCTTTATACACAGCCAGCCAAAGAAGAAACCATTCTCTTTTCCTTTTGTAGGGCACCTTTAAGAAACTTTTCACCTCCCAAGCTTTGTTTCTGTATCCAAAACTGTTTCAAGTGGAGACCCAATCATTCTGCCCTGGCTGCTGAGGGGGATAATATAGTCTTCCAATTTAATAGTCTTATCTCTTTCTTTGTGCCACAGGTAACTTGCACTAACAGACTTGAATCACTGGGCTTAGGACATCACTACATCTGTTAAACTGGCACGTGCCAAGAAGCCTCAACCCAACTCTTGTAGAGTCAAATGAACACCAATGACTTTTCGACTGTATGTTACCAGGGAACGCTCCAGGCATGGTACAAACAAGCAATGAGGAGATAAATTTCACTTCCTCAGCCTATCACCACCAGGAACCCTTTGCTAGTGCACTTTGTAACTTCAGATGGGAATTTTCCAAAGTTTGCCTAAGCCCAAGTGGTCCACTGCGCACTTGACTGGGGGCTCAGCATATGTATGGGGACTCCAGGCCTTTTTGTAGAAACAGTCTGTTGATGTACGAAAGTCTCCCGAGATCTCCGGGTGCTGAGTGTTCCAAGAGGCTGTGCCAAACATGGTGTGTGCTCCTGCAACATTCACCCATGTACTCAGAGGGCCCTACATGCCCAGTCAGGTACTTCTGAGTGAGTGGTGCCAAAGGCACAACTAAACTTGAAGATGCATGTTTAGCCACTCAAGCATCAGTCATTTGCTCATTGGTTTCCTGGATTATCCCACACTGAAGATTCCCAGTATAAACAGATTAAAGACATCAGCTGAGTGGGTGGAGGCTGAGAGAGAGTGTATCAGAAAAATGGCAGGGAACAGGGTATGTGCCAGACAGGGCAGGGGGTCTGAGAAAGGATTCCTCTTGGGTTTTGCACTTCTGGGTAGGGGCTTCACCAGCCACTGGTTTAGCCCAGTGCCCAACCCTGCTAGGGTGCATATGTGGAGTAGGAGGAGGGAAGATTTGTCCTCACTCAGAGACACAGGTGGTACCAATGTCCTCCCAAAAATGAGTCTGAGACAAGTACCAAAAGGCACTGGTAGTCCAGTGGTACAGATTCACTCTGGATGTCATCATGTGATGAGCTGAGGTGTGGTCTGGAGAAGGCAACACAGGGGTCATAAGTACAGAACCTCCCACCACCTCCCTGCAGATAAAACTTGTATAAGCTCATCTGCTCCCTCTTTCTAAAAGACTTAGTATTATGGTGAGAAGGGGAACACATAACACCCCCATGGACAGAAATACACAAATATCCAGGACGCAAGAATTCATTTTCTGTCCATGCTAGACAGGGTGGCTCACTGATCAAATATGCAACATACAAAAAAAACCACCCATGCAATCATATATATGTTATTTCCCATTGTTATCCATATAATTGGTAGACTATCATGCATATCAATTTTATTATGATTTTATATTTATATGTTGGTGAGTCCCCAAAACCCAATGTGTTAGACCTAGTGCAAGATATGGCCCCAGCACTGCAGAGCTTCCAAAAAAGTGTTCGCTTTACTTTTGTGCAATGCCCTATTCTTACTTGAAAGATTTTGTGAGGCACTGTGGTTCCTTCAAACTATGAGACTAATGCAGTAGAGCAGCTCTGTGTTCCCTGTTTGTCACTGTGGATGACTAGATGCACGCAGAGGCTCACTTGAGGTTCATTTTCTTGGGATGCCCTTAGCTCTGGGAGTTAAAAGCACTGATGCATGAGTAATTGCTTAGCTCTCAGTGCACAAAGTAAAGGTTAGTTTTTCTCTCGGGAATAGGGGAAAGGGTGGGGGAGGGAGGGGGAAAAAGAGAAATGGGTCTTAAAGGAAAACACTTAGTGTTCCCTGGAGGACTTTCTGAGCCAGCCAGCACTATTGGAATTATTAGAATGCTGTAGCGAGGCGGTCTGGCTCCCCGCCGCCCCGGAGAGGGATGAGCCGGCCGAACCCCCCTACAGATGCATAGGGCAAACACTGACAGGACAGGAAGCCTGTACTGGCACCAAGTACTGCAGTGACTCAACATGCATCAGTGACTTCAAAGGATGCTGCACAAATACATATTCAGCAAATGAACTCTATGCATATAAATAACCTCCTCCTCCTCCCAAATATAAAGGTTTTACATGAAAGCACATTGATGTAACAGTGTCAAGTTTGACTTTAAAAAAACACAAACCAACACCCCAAAACCAGATAGCAACATTTTCTCTTTAAACTCTATTGATTTATTGCCCATACTGTTATTTTGTTACATGAAAATCTCAACTGGATGTAATTTATTAGGCCCAAGGGAGGACAGCATCTTTTTGTGCCTGAAATAAAAATATTCCCACTTGGCCAATAAAATACTGAATCATGATCAGTTTATTAGTGTGCCACTATTTTAAATTCAAAGTAAAACCTCACACATACAATTCATCATGGCTTGGTTTACCCTACACTCATATTTCTCTGCCCTTAAATGTGATATAATAGAAAAGGCTTCCATTAATCCCGACTGACAGTCCCAAATAGATTTTTTCAAGGACTCTAGCACAAAAATAAAAGCAGTGGTTTAGAACATGTCCTCAGGTTTGCACCTGGACGATCATTTAGAGATAATGATCCACCTCTTTCATATACTAGGGCAGATCGAGAGTAATTCATTGAAATCAAGTTATAACTGTGTGAGAGGAGAATCGGGCCCAGTATCAATAGACTAGAACATAGTCACAGATAATGGTCTCCTGTTGCTAGGTAAGTGCTGAGGCAGGGAAGAAGAGATGGCATCAAGGCAAAGCAGAGATGTTTATTTTCAAAGCCAGGCTCGTTTCTTTTGCTGATCATATTCTACTCCAGGAACTTCCCTTTCTGTCTACAGAAAAGCTGGGGCCTGACTTTCCCCACCCTTGTACCTATTTACACCAGCGTAACACAATTGATTTCAGTGGCATTGCCACTGTAGTGTCTATTGGTGTATCTTAGGTACTTATGTGGCCCCCGTCAGCAGAGCATGTAAGCACCTCACAATGCATTTATCCTCACAATAGTCCTGTGAGGTAAGGAAGCGCTATTATCCCCACTTTGTAGTTGGGGAACTGAGGCACAGGGAGACTTAGGGCTTGTCTTTGTGGACACAGTTTGCACCAGTTACTACACTCCAAGACAAGCCCTAAGTGGTTTGCTCGGGATCACATAGGAAGTCTGTGGCTGAGCAGGGAAATGAGCAAGGTCTCCCAAGTCCCAGGCTAGCATCCTAACCACTGGGCCAGCCCATCTGTAAAGACTTACAGGCCCGCCACCTCATTGACTTAAAAATGGGTTTATTCTACTAGTTTGCAAAGTCAGAAAGGACAGCTGTGATCATCTAGTCTGACCTCCTATATAACACAGCCCATAGAACCTCCCCCAAATATTCCCTTTTGCTTTGTGTGGTCCTTTAGTCTCCTGGCTGTGTCTTACTACACCCAAAGCAAAAGGGAATATTTTGGGGAGGTTCTATGTAGTGTAGCAAGACAGCTCAGAGGGCATGGTCTCATATCATGCTGGTACTACTTTGTCCTGTACTTACTAGCTGCCTCCTTTTTTTCCCCCAACAGCAAACAAGCAGAAAGATGTTAAGACACCTGTCCCTTTAGCAGGTTACAGAATTCATGCTTTCAATGCGGCCAGGCCTAAAGTGTCTGAGCCTGCTCACCAACCAACATTTTTAAGAGCAGCTGTGGCATGGGAGAGTATATAAAAAAGACAATTCCCCTTGCCCTTACCTCAGTGGCAACCAGTGAGAATGACCAGAATAGTTCCTAGAGTTATAGTAGGCGAGTTTCCTCTTGTGTTGGTAGAAAGGCTTCTTGCTGTGACTCAAGAGCTGATGAGAAGAGTCTTCAGTTGGAGGATATCTTGGCATTTCCCATCCTTTCTGATTGTTTTTTCCCCCCCTCAAGCTGCTGCATGTATGGGCTGGTTTCCAGTTTACTGCTGTTATATTCCTCCCTCCTTCTCTCCTGCTTCCCAAACACGCAAAGGGCAATCTCATGCTTTCACTTGGAATGATTTAGTTTAGATTAAAAGCCGAATAAAAGAAAAGTCTCAAACAGGGAGAGACTGTTCATTTTGGTGGAATAGGGGGGCCCAGAGAGTTGAAGTGTTAAACGGGATCCTGTCACTGTACAAAACAAAACAGTTTAAATGGGTCAGGGTTAGGCGGGCCCAAGATGCCCCCATATTAACACACCAATTTGACTCCTTTGTAAGATACCCCCTTTTGATTCTGTTCACATTCCGGATCCCTTGGGGAGAGGCTGAATTTTTGCTATCCAAACTGCAGAATGCTAGCAATGCACAGTGTAGGCTAGGGATTATGGATTACTCTACCAGCTGGCTGTTGAATGAAGTAATACAGTGTCTTCCGCTGGCTAGATCCTTTCCATCCAGCTCAGCACGGGCAGAGTCAGCATGTTTGCCACACTGCACCACAATGACTCTTTAGTCTATCAGTTAAGTAAAGGGCTTGTCATATAGCAATTTTGATGGCTGGAAGGGATTTAATTTAACATATCATGTACATTCCTGGGTCCTGTTTGACCTGTCCTGTAGGTGATTTCCTACCCTGCAGGATAAATTCTATTGAGTAGTTCCTGTAGAAAAGTCTCTTGCAAGACAGGAGGGGCTATAAGCCTCTACAGCTGCAGCCCAATCATATTTAGCACCTATGGATGCTTCCAGAAGGAAAGTCTAAACTATTACCTCCAACCTCTGCACTGACTCCACACCTGCATTCCTGGGGCAGTCATTGACTCTGGTGAGAGATTGGGAATGGGCAGGGAACTCAGGATCATGCACAAGGTATACAAGCCCTCATTTTTCACAAATGAACTACAATCTTTCGTGTTCCAGAGGCTGTGGATGTTGGGCTGTGTGTAGGTGGTCAGTTCCAAAGCTCTTACTCACATAAGTAAATCCTTAATTAGCTAAGCCAGCCTCTTGGAGTCTTAAGAGTCTCAGGCATGTAGGGGAGTCATGGGGGTGGGTCTGCTACTGTTAAATCTCAGGTTTGCCTCTTGGCTACTTGGGGATGCGGAGCCTATTTCCGTAGCAGAAAACGTGTCCAGGAAATGTCTCCTCTCTGCCCCCATTTCTCCCAGTGGCTGCTGTGATGATTGGTGCCTCCCTTGTCATTAGTGAAGTTCTGGTGCAGGGATAAGGGGAGGATGCAAATACTCCCCCAACTTGGCTGATTGGGGTGCTGGCGTAGGTGATATTCATCTTTAGGTTGAGCTGGTTAGCCTTTCAAGTTACTCTCTCTAATACAGGGCCCATCACTGCGGTATCTAAGAAGCCCCACAAAACTGACATCCCGAATTGACGTCACCCAGGGAGCTCACTATGGTATGCAAGTCACACACTACCCAGCTCAAGAAAGTTATGTGATTGGATGCTCTGCGTGCCTCTTGCTGTCTCCCCTCTGCCGAGGGGCATGAGAGTTGTTTTTATTCTGTTTTAAATCCAAGGTCATTAAGTTCTCCCTTCTGCAAATTCCATGGTTATTTGTTTCTCTATATTAACTTTGAAACTTTAAAGTCTCCTACCAATTTGATATTATAATTTGGCACTGCTTGGTACCTGCAGCTCCTTAGCAATTATTCAGTACTTTGCATGGTCTCCAAGGCTGCAGACGTTTGCAGTGATTGACATCTGAGAAGACTGTGTGTGTGTAAGTAAGAAGGGCCGTGGAGAATGGGCAAAATGACTAAGTCTTCCAAAACCAAGACAACTTATGGGGTTCCACTCACCACTAGGCACCTCCGCCTCACTGCTCTGGAGATGAATTCTTTCCACATATGCCATCCCCTTCTTGCAGTTGCTCACTCGGATCACTTTGTCATGACTCAGTTGCTCCCTCTTTTGTGCTTGGCCCTCCAGCCAGTTCACTGTAGTTTGCCCCTTCGGGGGGATGGGGTTGTGTATCAAAGTCTCTCTGTACCAACCAACCAACCCAGGCAGTCTTCCAATTCACTGCCTTTCAATGGTGCCACTTCCCTTGTGGCTGGTGGGGAACCCAGGCCCACTCTCTTCTGCTGATTCCAGTCCAGGGACCCTACAATCAGCAGCTGAGGTCTGCACTGTCCCACACATTGCTGCTCCTCCCCTGGACTACTTCCTACAGTGCGTCTCTCAGGCTCTATCTCTACACTGCCCAGGTAGGCCTGTCCCTCTGGACCAAGCATCAAAGAGAATGACTATAGAACTCCCCCCTACCATCCCTTTCTGTGCTATACCTGGCTTTATATAAACCCCAACTGTTGCTGTCCGGGTGAGCTTCCTCCTTTAATTAGTCCTCATTGCTCCTTGACTGCTCCTCCAGGTGCAGCCTACACAATTAATTGGCTCATCTAGCCACCTTAACTTTTTCAGAGGCTGGTGTTGGGTGACAACCCCATCATAAACCTTTAACAGGATACATGAACCCAGGGGGATAATGTTGTCCCCAGTGATTCCCCATCAAATGTCAGTGAAGAGAACCACAGAGACTCTGAGAGGCTTGGGGTTTTTTTTCATGGATTTTAATTGGAAGGGGAAATACTAAAATACTAGAGGTGAGCGCTTCCTAGACAGTGTATTGATGCATTTCTCATGTTCATTTAATCCTAATAAATCTAATATCAGCATTTCTTTTTCTAAGGACAAGGTGGAAATGGAAAAAACTGGTTGATGCTCTAGATTATAGAATCTGCAGGAACTGTTGGACTAAAGGAAAGGTTGGAAAGCAAGAAGCTTGAGGGATTTTTTCAGGGGTCATTTATTAAACTGCCTGGGCTGGGCTATTTCGTGATAGGTCGCGGTAGAAAATTGCTATTTATTGAGCAGGATCATGCCATAGAGAGAGGCTGTGCTGTCTCATATAAATGCTTAAGTATTATTTTTTAGAGCAGGTATTTGTGTAAGAGCTTTCTGACCCTTATAGCAGACATTAATTTTCTCAAACAAGTTTTTCAGAATGCAAAAAAAATATTTTTTTTTGATACATTACACTGGATCACATGGCCTCAGAAATAAATACTTCAGGGAGAAAAAAGAGCAAACATTTTGTTCCATTGAAACACCTCCCCACATTACCAAGTCAAGACAAACACTGTGAAAGAGAAGAAACACCTTTAGGAATAAAACGCTGCTTTTAAACAAGACTGAGGCTGTGCCAATGCCTCAGGAATAAGGCAAAGTGGAAAACATAATAGGAGCTAAGGATATCAAGTCTAAAATGGCTGCCCCTCCAGTTACTTCCTCCACTGTCTGGACCAAAAGTTGTCTCTGATACATTCCAAGAACTTATTGGCGATTTTGTGTTTTGCTGTATTACTTTCTCAACAGAGTCTGGGTGGTTAAAGCCCACTCCACCTCCTGCCCCGCATTAGTACCAGGTCCTGTGTTTGAATATTTACATTGTTTGTTTTAGAAGTGCCGCATATACTGCCTAATTCTGATTTGGTGGTCTATGACATCACCCCTATTTTTTAACCCTTTTAGCTTCACCCAGAGACACTCAACTGGTCTGCCTCCCACTTCCTTCTGGCCCTCAGAACAAGAGCCTATATCCTTTATGTAGCATGCAACACCTTCTCCCTTTATTCCCTGCCTATTCTTGCTAAACAAGCTATACCCCTCTACACATGCAGTGGGTATAAGAGGCGAAGGGAGGCTAAGCCTCCCCAGACAACTGGCCCACCACCTTTGGAGCACGCCGCTGCTGAAAGGCGCCCCAGCCATGCTCTGCCCCGCTCCTCCTCTTCCCACCTCTGCTCTGCTGGCATGGGGGCCTCACGCGAGGAGGTGAAGAGGCGTGCAAAAGCAGTGAGTGGCCAGCCATCAGGTGGGCAGGCGGCGGGCCCTGGGAGAGGGCAGCGAAGAGGTGTGAGCGGCAGCCAGGGGGGTCTCGGGAAGGGGGGCTGAGTGGCGCTGGGTGTGGTGAGTGGGCAAGGCTTTGGGGGGAGGAGGCTAAGCAGAGGCTGGCCTCAGGGTGGGGCCACAAACCAGGCACGCGCAGCCTCCCCAAATGGAGGAGTCACGCGCTGCCCATGCCCCGCTATACCAATATTCCAGTCATGAGACTTAGCCCACCAAGTCTCTGCGACTCCAGTTAAATAATAATTTAGCTTATATATACCAGGGAAATGTGGTCTAGCTGAAATTACTATAAGGTGGGTGCACAACTGGTTGAAAGACTGCACTCAAAGAGTAGTTATCAATGGTTTGCTGCCACACTTGGAGTCCCCTGTCTAGTGGGCATAGCTAGTGGGACGCTGTAGGGGGTTTAGGCCTGGGTCTAGTACTATTCAGTATTTTCATTAATGACTTTGATAATGGAGTAGCGAGTATGCTTATAAAATTTGCAGATGACACGAAGCTGGGAGTCGTTTGCAAGAGGAGAGGTTTAAAATTCAAAATGCCCTTGACAAATTGGATAATTGCTTTGAATTCAACAAGATGAAATTTAGTAAAGACAAGTGCAAAGTAGTACACTTAGGAAGGAAAAAATCAAATGCACAGCTACAAAATGGGAACTAACTGTTTAGGTGGTAGCACTACTGAAAAGGATCTGGACTATGATTCTGGCATGTTGTATATAAGACACAGAAGGTAATTGTCCAGCTGTACGTGGCACAGTTGAGACCCCAGCTGAAGTAGTGTGGCCAATTTTGGGCACCACCATTTAGAAAGGTTGTGGACAAATTGGAAAGAGTCAAGAGGAGAGCAACAAAAAATGATAAAAGGTTTAGAAAACCTGACCTATGAGGAAAGGTAGAAAAAAACTGGGCATGGTTCGTCTTGAGAAGACTGGGGACCCTGATAGCAGTCTCCCAATCTGTTATAGAGAGGATAGTAACAACTGTTCTCCGTGTCCACTGAAGGCAGGACAACAAGTAATGGATCAGAAAGTTTTTCCTACCATGTAACCTAACTATAAGGGCATTAAGCTCTGGAATAGGCTTCCAAGGAAGGGCATCCTTGGAGTCCCCATCACTGGAAGTGTTTAAAAAAAAAAAAGTTGGTCCAACACCTGTCAGGGGTGGTCTAGGTTTACTTGGTCCTTCCACAACACAGGGGGCTGGAGTGGATGACTCCTCGAGGTCCCTCCTTGACCTACATTTCTATGATACTTACCAGATGGAAAGGAGAGAGCCTACAGCAAAGACACCTCCTTACAGGCTATATCTTCTGTTGTTGCTTAAAGGATCAGAACATGCCAGGAAAGTGTCTAGTAAAGGCAAAGTTGAGAACTAAATGCTGCCTAGGAATTTATTAGAGGGAAAGGGCTAAGCTCCTAACTCTAAGGGTTGGGGAATCTGTGCAGAAGACCACATTCTGAGGTGTTCAGAGCTAAATGGTAGGGTGTTTTGAGATATTTCATGTCATTTCAGTTTCCTAAGACATGTTTATATAATATCAATCTGGATGCCTTTTTGACATCAGTTACTGCCCATGCTTAAATTTAAAACCAGCTCATCATGACCAGTAATAGGAATGAGGCAGATCCACTCATTAATTCTCATAAAGAAAAGGAGAACTTGTGGCACTTTAGAGACTAACAAATTTATTTGAGCATAAGCTTTCGTGAGCTACAGCTCACTTCATCGGATGCATGCAGTGGAAAATACAGTGGGGAGATTTATATACATATAGAGCATGAAATAATGGGTGTTACCATACACACTGTAACGAGAGTGATCACTTAAGGTGAGCTATTACCAGCAGGAGAGCAGGCGGGGTGGGGAGGGAGGGAAACCTTTTGTACTGATAATCAAGGTGGGCCATTTCCAGCAGTTGACAAGAACGTCTGAGGAACAGTGGAGGCAGGGGAGAATAAACATGGGGAAATAGTTTTACTTTGTGTAATGACCCATCCACTCCCAGTCTTTGTTCAAGCCTAAGTTAATTGTATCCACATCACCTTCGGCCCCCAACTAAAACCTCTCCAACGCATCAGCAAGGATCTACAACCTATCCTGAAGGACGACCCATCATTCTCACAGATCTTGGGAGACAGGCCAGTCCTTGCTTACAGACAGCCCCCCAACCTGAAGCAAATACTCACTAGCAACCACACCCCACACAACAGAACCACTAACCCAGGAACCTATCCTTGCAACAAAGCCTGTTGCCAACTGTGTCCACATATCTATTCAGGGGACACCATCATAGTGCCTAATCACATCAGCCACACTATCAGAGGCTCGTTCACCTGCACATCTACCAATGTGATATATGCCATCATGTGCCAGCAATGTCCCTCTGCCATGTACATTGGTCAAACTGGACAGTCTCTACATAAAAGAATAAATGGACACAAATCAGACATCAAGAATTATAACATTCAAAAACCAGTTGGAGAACACTTCAATCTCTTTGGTCACTCGATTACAGACCTAAAAGTTGCAATTCTTCAACAAAAAAACTTCAAAAACAGACTCCAATGAGAGACTGCTGAATTGGAATTAATTTGCAAACTGGATACAATTAACTTAGGCTTGAATAGAGACTGGGAGTGGATGGGTCATTATGCAATGTAAAACTATTTCCCCATGTTTATTCCCCCACCCCACCCCCCACTGTTCCTCAGATGTTTTTGTCAACTGCTGGAAAATGGCCCACCTTGATTATCACTACAAAAGGTTCCGCACCCCCCACTCTCCTGCTGGTAATAGCTCACCTTAAGTGATCACTCTCCTTACAGTGTACATGGTAACACCCATTGTTTCATGTTCTCTATGTATATAAGTCTCCCCACTGTATTTTCCACTGAATGCATCCGATGAAGTGAGCTGTAGCTCATGAAAGCCTATGCTCAAATAAATTTGTTAGTCTCTAAGGTGCCACAAGTACTCGTTTTCTTTTTGCGACTACAGACTAACACGGCTGCTACTCTGAAACCTGTCATTAATTCTCATGTTCTTTTAAATTTGTGAACCCATTGGTGTAGCCAATTAGCACTAATCAGGCTGTAACAGTAGCCCCTGTACTCAGGGGATAATGACTCTTCTCATGTCATAGGCCCTGTCACAATATTAGGGAGACAAATATTATTGATGGGAGATACCGGTTAGGGCCTGATTCAGAGGTACTGAAAGCACAGCTTCCACTGATTTCCGCTTTGGGTGCTCAGCACCTTGAAAATCAGTCCCCTAGATCATTTTCTCTGCCAATACAGGAATATTCACTATGGTTTTTTAATAGTACGTTGTCCATTCTAAGGCACCCAACCATGCAAACACTTAATTGAGATTACTAATCTAAATAAGACTTGGCCCTAACTGTTCCAAGCAACAGGATTTCTACCACTTCCCAGGGCGGATCTCACCCCACTCAATTGAACTCGCTCACTGTCAAGAAGTGTTCCCTTATATTCAGCATAAATCTTCCCTTTTCTTAATTATACGCTATTATTCCTAGTTATACCTGGTTTCCCCTATTTCCCCAGTTCTATTTTATTCTTATTTCTACGCCATCCCATTTTCCCAAGTTCTACCTAAAAAGTTCCTCTCTTTCCTTCTCTTTCAATCCTGCAAACCCTTATGCACAAGCTTAATTTTAAGCATGAGTAGTTGGGTTGAGGTCAGTAGGATTCTCCTTGTACTTAAAGAATGTACCCATGTGTTTTCTATGATCAGGGCCTTACTGTTCATAATTTTCAAAGAGTTCTTGCCTGTTATTTATCCTTTCCCACCCACCCTTTGTCCTCACCAAGCTAAACTATCTAGTCTGATTTAGATCGTGCAAACTTTACTTATACTGGTGAACAATTGCTTATTGGAGGAGCTCAAAGGGCTTCTTGGGTGAGTAAGTGCTTGCCAGTGTATCTAGGGGTTGTACTGTCATCCTCACTCAAACTCTTTAATCTTTCTTCATAAATCAGTCTCTAGCCTCCTAATTAATTTTTGTTGCTCTCTGTGAATTCATCTGGATAAAGCTTACAGACTTTTTACCCTTTCTGTGTTGTGACAAACAAAAATCCTCACAAAGCTAGTCAATGTTCTTGTTTTCACTTTGGGTCACGCAGTGCAAATAAAAAATGCCTGAACTTTGTACACCAAAAGGAGGACGTTTGTATCAAAACTTTATTTATTAAACAAAAAAATGCACCATTGGAATAACATTTCTATAAAAATGAATATGAGACTGTTCTACAGTGCATTACAAAACCCCCTTTTTCTTCATGTAGTAGTATACAAGAGTGTGTGTAGAAACAGTCATTTATTTTTACATTGTAAGCAAGTTTCCTTTCGCATAGAACAAGATTTACACTTAAATATTGCAGTCACTAGTCTAATTTGGTTAACAATGCTAGAATTTGACAATTTAAAGAAACTGTTTATAGGCTCAAAATGCCATTTTCAGGCCTTTTGTAACAACAAGATTTTTTTTTAAACTAAGGCTAGTTAAAGCTGTAGTGTAACCCATTTCGACCAGATTAAGGTATCACTAGTTGGCTAACAATTTGTTTGAATTACCTTGCAAAGCCCTTTAACTGAAGAGAGAGCACTGTTTTCCTTAATGTTGTAACGATTAATTAACAGTTTACGTCAGTGTTTCACAGTCACCATCTTTTGTGTGACCTCAGTGGCAGATACCAGTGAATATTTAGCAAGATATCTTTGCCAGTTACTCTTGAGTACTCTTATAGTTAGGTCTGAATAATATAGTTTCAAAACACAACACACTGAGACATGGGACACAGCAGCTTTAACAGCCAACTCTAGGTTTCCAACCAGATCTCCCTTTTATCATAAATTATCCAAAAGAAAACACTCTAAATAATAAATTAAATATTACTTATAAAAAGTACACCCTTCCCCCCAACCCTCCCATCCTACACATGGTGACAATTCAAAAATGTAGGAATTGCCAGGTATATTTTACAATAATAAAAACAGCAGTTTTCCCTTCTTCTACCAACATTGCTTTCTTGCACTTCAAAATACGTGTACAGCATACAGTGAGAGACTCTGGCCTGTGCCGCTTTATGACAGATGTACTGTATTGTTATTGTTTCTCTCCAATCAAAAAAGGTCAGAATGAAGATGCTTAAAATGCTGTCTGCTGAGATCTAAAAAGAAAGACTGAGCAAATTCAACTTGAAATCAGACAGGATACTTGCTGGCCAACAGAGAGACAAGTCAAACAGATAAGAAAAATAATCTCTGATCACTTTCAGTAGTTTGTGGCTTTGCTAATAATCAGCTTCCTTTATCCAGTTTCCAGTGCTTCCATTTCTGACAGAATACTGAATGCTTTTCATCTTATCCACCCTTTATGTTACTTATTTACACTGTACAATGTGTATGTTTGTGACCTGAAATATTTTTATTTTCCATATTTTTACATGCTTATATATAGATTCAATAATGTTTAACACCCTGACTCTGAAAACACATATGCATGTGCTTAACTTTATTACCGTGAGTAGGCTCAACAGTAAGTTACACATATGCACAAGTGTTTGCATGAGGTTGCCAATTCTCCAGGATTGTCCTGGAGTCTCCAGGAATCAAAGATTTATCTTTAATTAAAGATTATGTCATGTGATGAAACCTCCAGGAATACATCCAACCAAAACTGGCAACCCTAAGTTTGCAAGATTGGGGCCTAGCCATTTTTAATAAAATACAGATTTGGCATGCCAATTAAAGGATTCAGTGAAGATATTTGGCTGTCAAATAACCAGGGATAAGGGGCTACTGGAAACAGGATCAGAATGTTCTAATGGAAATAATCATTTCATTATGAGGTTGAGTCTTGATACAGTAAGAGACATGATTTTCTAAAGTATCACAACTGATGCCTTGGTTCTCAAGTGTGTTACTCTAGTTTTTGTTGATTCAATTCTGTTGATTGCAGTGAGTCTGCATTAGTGTATAACTGGAGTAACACTGTGGAAAATCAGACTTGAGAATAATATTGCATTTAAGAGAGGACATTTTTATAACGCAATGTAAAACTCACCAGCTCCCACCAAACTCGATGACAAAGCTCCCATTCACTTCAGTGCTGAGCAGGACAAGGCCTTTTATCAACACAACAGTTCACAAAACCACTCTTACAATAAGGATGTGGGATTAGTAAATTATGATTTTGCTCTTCATGTTAAAAAAATTCTTAGGGCAAACTTTGAATGTACAAATACCTTGGCCATCATTCTTCTTCCATTTAAGTTAATGGAGTTTTTCCTTCAGTGGAATCAGAGTGGTGCTATTTATGTTTGTGGTATATTTGTATATTAGTGGTTTTCAGATTTCATTTGTTAAACAATACAAAGTTGTGAGACTAACCTAGGAATTGTGTTCACAACTAGGGGTAGGCTAACTGCTTTGGAGAAAATGAGTAATAACTCCTGAACTATTGGTAACATTATTTTGAAACTCCAAAAAGGTAAATTAGCCCTTTGAGACTGCAATCTGAATCACCTGGGTGGCCGCTGTACTCATATGGAGCCACAATGATTTCAGTTTGCGATACTTTGCAATTCATGGCTTCTTCTGGTCAGGAAGCAGAAATTCCCATACACCATGGTTTGGGCAGCTTTTGCCGTATTATCCAGCCCAAACCATGAAGTAATGGAGATCATATGGGAGTATACCAATTTTTCTGCTAGTTTACCAACCAAAAGGATAAATGGCCTTAGATAAGTAACTAAATGTTTGGATGGTTTCCTGAACTAAGCCTTCCAAAAAAAAAAAGAAAAAAGCCAACCATCACCAGACTAACTTTGACAGCCAAGTTCTCAAGCTAGAGGACTCTTAAACAATGAAGTTCTTGGCAGCATTCCATCTGTGAGGTCTTTCTCAGAAAAATGAATATGATACAAGATATACAGCTGCAGAAGTCTTGACTGCAAAGTCTATCTGCTACCTGTAATGGCAGCCAAGGAAACCATTCCTAGGTGTGAATAGCTAGCTACTTCCCCATGGCAGCTTTACAAATTCATTACAAGTTGATTTATCTTTCTTTACATTTACGAGGGTGTTTGTGGTAGAGAATGATTCAGTGTCAATAATTTTTCATTTTAAATATTCTGAAAGCTTAGGAATCAGTCAAAACTGAAATAAATTTTACAGCTGAATTCACTGCAAACGTAGCACTATCAAAATATGCCTTTAAAGGTTCTGTGCCGTTACACTCATGTGAGTCTCCCATGTTTGGATGTTTATGTAGAAGGTCAATATCTTTGAAGTCCTAATGTGGGCGTCAGTCCTTCAAACGCGTCTGTTTAACTTTACGGAAGTGAGTTGTCTCATCTAAGTCAATACAACTTTGCAGGACTGGGGACAAAATCTGAGCTAAAATAAATTCCTGTGTTCTCTATCCTATAAATAAACTATGGGAAGGAACAGCTCATTCTATTAGCTAATACCAAGAAATGCTAAAACCTTTCATTCTAGTTAGTAAGATGCTTCTGCTGCAAGTTGAGTTTAAAATTTGCCAGGAAAAGTAGAACTGTGCCTATTGAATACATATTTCACATAAAAAGTAACCGAGTTTTTCGATTAATTTTTAATTTCTCCATTTTCCAAATACTCTAGACAAGTACTAAGCTATGAACATTGTAGATTACCTCCATTTGTTCCTCTTGCCAATCCAGTTTATACAGTTTAGGTTTTGCACATAAGTCTCCTTTAAGATTTCACTTGATAACTAGAAAAGAAGCTGTAGCCCTGTGACTTATATCAAGCTAACTGAAAATAAACTTGTCTACAGGAAAAATGAAGGATCTCTGGGCAATAATGCCCTTCAGAAACTTTATCAGAGGAAGTCCAGAGACTCTGAGTAGGATTATTAAATAAATAGCTACTTAACTTTATATTTTCAGGTATGACTGCAAATGCCCGCAAACTAGGGATGACTGAATTACTATGTAAAATTTAAGAATCTCCTCTTCCTGAAGACTCACAGATATCTAAAACCAAACTTGTTCTGAATCTTCTTCAGGTTCTGAAATTTTGCATTTCTTTTTCAATTTCCAGTTTCTGGCTGAGTTTAGAGATGGAAATGCTTTAGAATTCACAAGAAAGGCTGTCCTCAAGAGAAATCCAGACCAATTTTGCAGACATACAAGGGTCTAACATTTAAATCAGTGGGAGTTGCACATTCACCAAATGAATATGATAATCCATGTCACAGGACAGCCAACACCATAACCAATGTTCAAATAATCATCTGAATATTAGGATGCTTATCCAAACAAAATCCAGCTGTCAAAACTTTTGAGGTTCACCCGTCACATATTTTAGATAATTTTGTACCATGGATATATTCAGTTTTAGGTTAATGTTCTATGATTAAAAGCCCCTTGTTAAAGTCCTATGAGTCAGATACTGTTTTCCAGAGTAAGGGAGTACAGAATTTGGTCCTATGGTCCCATTTCAAAATAATTGACAATCTCTGCTAGAAGGGAAGAGGCTCTTTTTCAGAAGCTGTATTGAAACCTGCCTTGCAGAAACAAGGTAGTAGGCTGGACATCATGGGATCCAATACCAAAGCTATGAATTTGATTGTCATCATGACAGATTTGCTTGCTTTGTTTTCAGTGGAAGTTCTTAGTTACAAATCTAACAGAACATAAAAACTCAACCTCTCACCTTCTTAACTCTTAGGAAATATCTGACTAAAATCTTAGTCAATTGAATAAAAATATATTTTGGTAAGGAACATTTTCACAAACACACTAGAGTTCCTAATGAAGCATTTGAATTCCATCCTTCACATCTGATTTCCTCTCCAATACATGACTGCAGAAAATAATCTGAATTATTACTTCTGTTACAGTGCCATTTTATGCCAAATATTTTATTCAGGGATTCACATATAATTACCCACCTAATAAAAGGAACTATTAGGTTGTAAAGATCCCGGCCCTTCCATGCTCTTTTAAAATTATGACCTACTCAAGCTTGAAATCAAAGGCAGAACTGAATGGAGTAATTCATCTGAAACTCTCTTATTGGGTTTTGCAGCCTCCTAACTGATAAATATGCAAATTAGTTCCCTTTTGGTGATTCAGCTGCATAAACAGGGATTAACTCTGAATGCAGCTGAAAATTCAGCAATAAAAAGTATGCTCACAAAATTTAGTCAATTCAAACAGTTATAGTTATCAATAAATGCTGTAATATGAAGCTAGACTACTAGAAGAGGGAGGAAAACACTGAAAGGGTTCCTCTAAGTTCACAGCAGTGTCCTGATGCTAAATTGTGATTGGTTGGTTGTTTTTTAACTGTGACTGAACAAGGAATATTCTACTGCAATCAAGCACCTGTAATTTGTTTCCCAATTATGCAACACAGTTTCTGAATTCATTTTCTTGGATTTGTTGCTTGTCTGTAAAAACTGTGATGTGTCCATCACTGTTAACCGATAAGTCTTATCTTTCACTGTGCCTGACTGAGGGTTGCTTTCCAATTTCTGCAGCCTTCACTGAGTTAAGGAGAAGCCATTGGTGACTGAATCACAGAGTTAATGGAACCGAGCAGTCTCAAACAAGAGGTGGAGCAGTAGAGAAAGGATGGGAGGAACTTCACCCCATTTTCCTCTTTGCTGCTGTGAAAGGTGGCCCTGGAGGAGCTTTCAAATGTCATCACAGTGCAGTCTGGCACAAAGGCCACCCATATTTAGAAGTGTTCTATTCCAAGTTTAAGCACATCATTAGTGTGTGTCAGAGAAGATTGCATATCATATCTTCTTTTTGTAAGCATACGGCAGCTGGCAGCGTGCCACCAATGCAGGTTTTTTTATGTTCCCGTTCTCTGTAGCCAGATATAAAATGTTACATATGGGAGGATTTCCAAATACTTGCAAAAATGGGTGGATTTTACAGCAACTCGCTAATGCACACCGCTTGTGCAAGATGAGTGATTGAAATTACAAAAGAAATGGGAGTTATTTGTCTGGTTTTGTGCTGTTGGTAACACTTCCAATCCTTTGGTGCTATGTCGTGATTATTTGTTACGGGTGCTTTCATGTAAAAAAGGTATATAAAAAACAAAAAAAAACCCAAAGAGTGAACTTCCACCCTGACAAATTATGGCATGGTATATGTTTAAAAATACATTTGAATGACATAAAACTAGATTTTCACCAAGAACCATACACCTCTATTAAGTAAAATGTGAGATAGTCATGACACCTCAAGTATTACAAAGGCTAACAGATCAAAATGAGCAATCAAGTGGCATCACCTTGGTCTCTGCTGTAGTTATTTCACTTATTTGCAAGGGCTGCACTTTAATTGCTTTAGATGCTTGATCTATGGTAATGTAACATATTTTTTGTTATTTATTTTTTAGGACTCATCAAGACTCTTCCTTACGTTGAATGAATGGTACTGCAGAAAGGGTGGTTTTATGGGGTTGTGTATGTGTGTGGCATATGTGAAGTACTTGTATGCTGCAATGTTCCTGGATAATACAATTTATCTATTCATCAACAGCTGTTAGAAGGCTGAGCCTGTAATAGCGTTAAGTTGCTTCATTAACCCCTCCAAACTGGCCATTTGTTCACTCAGATCATCCTGTTCATATACCTGCAAAAAACCCAAATCAACAGTCAATGTGAGCAATAACCAAAATCTGTTTTAAAGGACACAGAAAAGACAAGGAGGGGCAGAGCCACTTGAAACAATGCATTAAAACAGTTGTTCTCAGATTCATCACTTTGCCCAACGGAGACCCCGTCACCTCCTTGCTCCCCTTCCACTGCAGTCAGCAACCTCCTCTCCTAGAGGATATCTAGTTGGTGAACTCAAGGACCAAACTCTGTGATGAGTCCTAGAGTTCCAGTATATGCCTTCCACCAGCAGTGTTGTTTGCAGTACTCCAAATCTTGGATTATTCCAGACTGGCATGAGACTGAACGAAGGAATGGGAATGCAGCCATGGTGCACTGGGATGTACTACAGAGGCTGCTCCTGGAGTTCATAATGAAGGGCCTGATTCTGCCAGGAGCTGAGCACTCCCAACTCCCATTGTAGCCAGTGAGTCTTAACTCTTACCATTGCTGTTAACGGGATTTGAGGGCACGCAGCGCCTTGCAGGAGGTATTCAGTACCCTGCAGGATTAGGGTCTGTGACAACAGTGGAGGGGGAAGTACACTGGACAGCCGACTGAGTACCTGTCATGAAACCTTAAATGACCGGCAAATGTACCTATCATTGGGAACCACTGACCTCAAAAGTTATAGAGACAAGAGTAAAATGAATGATTCTCTGCTTTTGATTCACTGAGCGAGAACTCAAACACTAGTTATTTATGTGGGACTTTTCAAAGTAAATGATTTGAAAGCACTGTGGGAAATCTGCAGCCTAAAGGTCTGGACAAAGTTAAGAATCCAATAGCATAATCGTACCTCTGCAGAAATAAACTTAAAAAACTCCCACAATTCACCCCTCCACCCCCAAAACTCTGACTACCTGAAGAGCCTATTAACTCCTGTCATTATTTCCTACAAGTGCTTACACACTTGCTGAGTTTGAAAAGTGTTCCTCTTGGGAAATAAATTGCGCTGCTGTTATAAGATGTTTAGAGCCGAAATAGCATTTCATGTAATCAAATGTTCTGTGCTAAATTACTCTTTATGTCAGTAATTTTACCAAGTAAGTCATTTTCATTTCTCTTCCCCCAATACAAGACTCCGTGTCCCTTATCTCCTCTCTGCGGTAGAGCCAACAGGACTTGGAAGAAGTTCAGAGAAATAGTAAAGGCTGCAGTAACCCACAGGACTGCTCTGTGACCACATTGTTCAGTACTGGATTTTACCCACTGGTGCGCTGGCTCAGCACTACCCTTCATTCCAAGCACTAGTGGTTTCAGTCCCATTGCTGTTGCAGGGTTAGACTCTAAATCATGGAATCATGTTACACTTGTTGAGCGAAGGTCCAGGTGATGGCCAGAATCAGGAAAAAAAAATCCCAACACAGCAAGGGGAGTAAAGAAGTTTGAAAAGAAACTTCTTTAGTTAGACGAGGATATTTATCTTATCTGCTTTGGAAAGAGCTTTGAGATCTGTGGATAAAAGAACCAGGGCATAAATCCTGCAAGTAGATCTGCATTTACAAGAGTCAGTGCTAAGCATTATTATCAATATTACAAAGAGCCACTGGCAGCATAAGCATCACTAGAAAAAAAGCTACTGGGTTAGGAAAGGGTCAGGTAAGAAAAACCAGTTTTTTGGAGATGGCTCCACACTTTGATGGCCATTACTCTAACCTAACATGAAACGAATTCTCTCAGAACAACACAATAGCACATTGCTTATGATACTACTAACAATAAGAGGGAACATAATTTAACTGTTCTACATTTCTATGGGCAGCAGACCAAAAATCTCTCTGTGCATGTCAAAAGCAGATTTCTTGCTTTTTCCCTTCCCCAAGGTTTCAAACATAAGAGGATTAGGTGACAAGATGCCAGATGAACCTGTCTCATGATGCCTAGTAAGCCACTCTCACATGCAAGGAAATGAAAATAGATTGTACATAACAGTCTGTCTCCCTTATTTTTTTCTTCCTATTTAGTTTCTTTTGCTCTCTCCCCACCTTTTGTAAAGTACTGCATCTAAGATTGGGATCGTTTTAAATTTTCTGATTATTTTTTCAGACATCTTTTCCCTCTGATCCTTTCTTTTCATCTTACCTGTCCCTTTCACATTATTTTCTCTCTCCATTGTCTGGTATTACTTTATAATCTTTTATTCCTTAACTTATTTTTTCTGACATCAGTTTTCTCATTCATTCTCTCTTCCATCAGTCCCTTTCTCCTTCTGGATCCCATGCTTGACAACTAGAATTGTTTTGATCTCTCAGTCGGTACAAAAGAGATCATGTAAGTAACAATATGAATTATATGTGCACAGAATACAGGTTATCTGTCCATCTCTATCAGACACAGGCCCAGATCCGAAGACCACTGAAGTCAACAGAAAGAATCTTACTCACGCTAGCAGGCTTTGGATCAGACCTGTTGTTCCTTAACTGCTACTCACTGGTATAACCTAACACATCAAGTAGGCAGAGATGAAGCTGTTCAACTAAAATGATTGCACAGAATATGATTTACAGCTATGACCCTTCACTTAAAGTTAATATGATTTGCGATGAGACTCTTGTTTTTTTAAGATTGTTCTTACGTTAGCTGGATCATCTGTCTGTTTGTGGCCCTCTTCTGACACTTCTGGGGCTGTTGGCACCGAGACTGGAAGCAGAGGGGATCGTGCTTTTCCAGCTAATCCAAGTGATGCTGTTTTAACCTGAGCCTTGGGAAGATTAGGCCCTGAAAGAGGAAACAAATCACAATAATAATGTATGAATAATACATATAGGGGAACAATGAGGTTTAAGCCTTCTATGCAAAATGCACTTGATTTAACTGGTTATAATTGGTTTTATATTTTCAATCCTAAATACAGATTATCTTTTCCAAATGTTCTTATATTGCTTCTTTCCTGAAGGGAAACCAATTCCGATTGGAACGCTCTTGTTAAAACTCTGTCAATTAGATTTCACTGTGAGCAAGCTCTAAATCCTATTGCTGCCATATTCAGATTGTCAAGTATTTTGGGATGTCTTTGTAATCCAGATGGCAGCTGTTTTTGCCACTAGGCCAGACCACGGTGGGCTCATCTCCCAAAACAGGACTTAAAATCCTGCCCAGTACTAACACTTCAGCATTGTGGGTGGTGGGAGAAGTAAGGGTTGCTACTTGCCACTCGTCTAATGAGACATTATAATGAGGTCCCCGGTGGTTTTTCTGGTGGAAATTAAAGGTCCTCTCTCATGTTTTATCTTTTAAAACAACCGGTAATAAAACCAGTGTCGTGGTCAATGTGTCCTCTCTACATACAATAACTTCTGATGCTCATGGATATGTGGAAACTATTGCTGCTGACATAATGTCTGGCTACTGCACAAAGTACATGACTCTGATTTTAAAGACACTGGAATGGTTTGAGAGTGAACAGTACCATATGAAATAAAATGTATAGTATTCATTAAAGAAATCGGGCACATATCAAGGACTCATACTATTAGAGGTGAGGTTTTCAAAAATGGTCAGCTTTGGCATAACTCTGCTCCCACTGAAGTCACTGGTAAAAGTCCCACACTACCAGTTGTGTAAAGCCAACTCAGTCCATTGCATCTACTTTATCCCTTCTCTTGAATATCCCTTAATCTGACTCTCTTCTACCTTGCCTCTATGGACACTCAACCACTGCAATGCATATTTGCTTCCTATGGTACATTTTAGGTTGATATGCCCAGGTTATCAGCACTCTCCAGATTGAAATTTGTTTGGCAGAGTACATTTCTTGCTAGGGTTGTGGAATCTCTCTCAAAGCATGGCTGCTATCAGTTGTCAGGAGATCGCTGCTAATACAGATGATCCTGTTAGGGACAATGCTCCATTTTCTATACTGTGCAAGACATTTTTTTATTCAGTTCATTTGTCTCTCTGGGAATCAAAACCAAAAAAATATATGAATGAATGACTCTGGCCCACCAGCCTCCCTTCCTTATCTCCCATAATGTTACTAGGAGCAAGGCATTTAAAATGTCTGTGTTTTTGTCTACCCATGTGTAAAATGGGTACAATAATAATTACTTACCTCACATAGGTGAATTATATCTAGATATGGTCTTAAAACCACCACTATCTCTGTAGTATCGGAGTCATGTTAGGCTTAATTAATTAATGTTTGTAAAATGCTGTAAAATACTTGTATTAAAGATGCTAGGAGAAGGTGCAAGATGGCATTATATAATATTTTCTATGTCTATTACTACATCAGTTTGCTCTCCCTCCTCCATGTGTAGATTAAATCATTGGGAGTAAGGTGCCTAAATACTTTTGAAGATCTGGGTTTACCTTCCCAGATTGGATTATCATACCATCCAGTCTGATATCCTGCCTCTAATAGTGGCCTATGTGTGATGCTTCAGAGGAACATGAACATCCCTCCTGGCCAAATAATACACCAATAATACCATCTTCCTGATGTCCTGACCCTGGTGGAAATATCTGACACCCCGAGGCATGAGAACTGATTATCCTATTTTAACAAGCAAATATCAGTTTTGGTCATACAACTTATCCAGCCTCTATTTAAATCCAGACTGTCCTTTCTAAATTATAGGGTTTAACTTTAATCATTCATTGCTCTTGTTCTTCCCCAGTAGGTTCCAACCTGATGAGCTCAGTCATTGTAGATCATTAATAGATCATGAAGAGTAATTCTCTGGGGCCATCAGTGGTTCTACCAAGAGGAATAACTCTCCTATGGTAGGAAAGGCAGCTGCTGCAGCTGGAGCAGAGAAAGTACTCCCCTACTCCAAATAACGGATTGCAGTCATGATAGTTTTTAGTATTTTTACAGCTCTAGTGAGTAGCTTGGGGACAAAAGCTGCAGATTAATTCCCTTGCATTTCAAAGAATTGTTTTTACATTTTTAATTAGTTTAAAATGTGTATAACAGAACTAAAATACTCAGGACCCGCAGCAGAAGAAACACAAAAGAGCAAAGAGAGAATGAAATCCCCCCCATTAGAGACTCCCCTAGCACATTAGTTATAAGTAACTTCCAATAAAGAATTATAAGACAAAGACTAAAAGGAAAAGAGACCCATGTATCAAGCTCTTTGATAATACAAGTTTAACTGAAACAACAACAAAAAAGGAAAGTCAATACTGACTAAAAGAGATCACTAAAAAGATACAAACCCTTTGCTTGCTCCAGTTTAGTAGCTAAAAAAGTTCTTTAATAACTGGCGCTCCAAACTTCCCAGTACTTCAAAGAAAGACTAGAAGACACAGATATCTCCAACAGATAAAATCTCTTAAATGTCACAAATTCAAGTTTCAGAGTAGCAGCTGTGTTAGTCTGTATCCGCAAAAAGAAAAGGAGGACTTGTGGCACCTTAGAGACTAACCAATTTATTTGAGCATAAGCTTTCGTGAGCTACAGCATCTGATGAAGTGAGCTTATGCTCAAATAAATTGGTTAGTCTCTAAGGTGCCACAAGTACTCTTTTTCTTTTTACAAATTCAAGTAAAATTTGTAAGAAAGAAAATGTATTTAGCTTCCATTTCCTCAGAGAAAAGTGATTTTCAAAAGGGAAGAGGCTTTTCTCTCTCTTTTTTTGGCTATTAAAGGATTTCTGCTGATGTTGAAGTGAATGCAGACACCCTCATTTGCATTGATGGAAGCATTCTTTAAAATTTGTGTTTGACCAAGCAATTTCTGGACCCTGGCTGTGGCATCAGAATCCATTTGATATTATAAGAAATCAGTACATGTTGTAAGGCATGCAGAGGAAGAAGACAAAGCTCTCAAGATAAAATGAGAAACCATCCAAACCTGAACTTTTAAATTCTATTTACACAAAGAAAAACATTATGAGTCAGAGGGCGTACATGGGTGTATCTATATTGATTTAAATGGAACTGTGTCCATTTACACCAGCTGAGAATCTGGCTCTATAAATTATTAATACCCTTTTGTTTGTAGTTTCAAAATGCGCTCTGTAGGTATCTGTCCGTATGAAACAGCAGGAGCAGAGACCAGAAACTGGCTGAGAAGCCTGGATGACCCAAGCCCACAATACTGGGGGCCTTTCACCTATGGGTCCCAGGTGTGAATTTTGCCAATGTTTGTAGTGATCAATGTTCAGTGGGCCACTATATGTGAAACAGCAGAGTGGTTTCAGTCCAGTTGTGAAAGGCTGGGGCCCCAACTGAGCAAAGCGCTTCAGCATATACTGAACTTTAAACACATGCTTAGTGACTTCAGTGTGGCATACACACATTCTGAAAGTACATCGGCCTCCATATCACAAACCCACAATTACAGCTACCACTCTTGTTGGAGGTCTCACTGGAGAGACCAAAGACTGATTGCAATCACAAAAGTGATTCCTCTGGGTCCCGGTTGAGGCACAGTGAAGGGTCCTGTGCTATATCTGTTGTGAATAAAACAGGATTTCTGTTTCCAGTACTATCCAGGCAGCGCCTTTTGCAAGCTCTGAATTCAATCAGCATTGTTTTATTTATGCCTGGCTGCCCTTGACTCCTATAGGCTTTTAAGGGACTCAAGCAATCCCGGTTCAATTCCTAGCCCTGCCACTGGTTTCCTGGGTGTCTTGGGCAGGTCATTTCCCTGCCTGTGCCTCAGTTTTACCATCTGTAAAATAGGAATAATTATACTGATCTCCCTATGTAAAGCGCTTTGACATCTAGAGATGAAAAGCACTATATAAGTGATAGGTCCTCCTCCTCCTTCCTCTTCTTCCAACCAGTGCTCACTGGAGTTCAGGAACAATTTGAATGGGAACATATCCTTGATTCCGCTGATGTGGTACAGAATAAAATAATGCAAGCCTGTTCTCCCAATATACTGTCTGTACAATACATAACATATTGTTGTTACAAGAACTTGCTTGGTCTTTGTGACCATAGCATCTGGGTCTCAAGCCATGCATCCACCTAGGTTTAGAGCTTACTTCAATTGTTTGCATGCTGATGTGCAATGCTGCTGAAATATAAAGCAGAGTAATATAAAGAGTTCAGTAATGCCTTCTGAAACAAGACACTGCCTGGAATGTGCATCTGGCAGTCATATATAACTAATGAGCAAATTAAGTGTTTAATATTTTTAAAATATTAAAGATTTAAAAAGGTAAAAACACTATTTAGGTGCTGGTGTGCACAGACTACAGACTATCATGCTGACCGATACTGTCTTATTGTTCACTCATACTCCCTGATCTGTCTGTATCCATCTGTTGTCTCTTGTCTTATACTTAGCTTGTAAGCTCCCCGGGGCAGAGACTGGTTTTTGTTTTGTGTTTGTACAGCGCCCAGCACAATGGAGTTCTGGTCTATGACTGGGGATTCCAGGTGCTATGGTAATACAGATAAAAAATGCAATAAACTGTAAGCTGGTATGGGCAGGGACCGTACCTTCTTATACGTTTTTAAAGCACTAAGAGTAACCTATGAAGAAAAAGAGTGCAACTGTGACTTCTGTAACTGTAGGATTTATTTTATTTATATTAGCACCCAAAGGGCCCAATAAAAATATATTTATTCAGATTCCTATTGCAGTACAATTTGATTGGAACCTTTGGGTACCACTGTAACATAACAAAGAATAAAACTAAACAATTGCTAGTCAGACTTGCACCATGCTTGTTCACTGGTTAGCACAGCTATACTGTATAATGTTTCTTTCAACAAATGACTTCATACTGTGACTTGCTTGATCTTCATGGATTTGGGGAGAAAGTAAACATTTTACATGGAGGAGAATGAGTTTATGTGAACTGCAGAAATATTCTGCTACAATATTCCTGCTGTAATGCATATTTGTACCTGTAAATCCCCTGGTAAAAATCCTGTTACTAATATGTAACTCATTATAGTAATTGGCCTTAAAGAGCTGCTTTTCTGTACAAAGACAGATGTTCCCTCCTGGATATTGTTAGAGAAAAGCCAAATTGACAATTAGCATTTTGTTTCCCCTTCAGCTCACAAAAACAACAGGCAATTTCTAAAGCTTGTAACTAAAATGACAACCAGAAAATGTTACTTAAGTAACCCTACATTTAAAGTTCCCCAGTAAATGTTTACAGACCACTATCAAACCACACACAGTATATAATTTCATGAGTTGTACATACAAGAAAGAAACAAAGAATATTAAAAAGACCAAGCAGACCTTTCAAAAAATACACTGGACACAGAAGGTTGATGTGGTAAGTAAGCTCATATATGCAAATGAATTACTAATTAAATTAACAACATTAGTTTCTAATGCTTCCAAACCCAGCAGGACCCTTAGAAGAAAAATAGGAACTGCCAGCTCATGAAGAGAAAAATGACAGCGCTCATCAGGTGTAGTTCTAAGTAGCCACAGCATGAATTTACTGTTTTAAAGTTTTATTTCTCAGAAGGGTTATTAATTAAACACTTCATTTGCTCATTAGTTATACAACATACGGTTGCTAGGTGAAAATTCCAGCTAGTGTCTTATTTCAGAAGGCCTTATTGAGCACGTGATGTCACTCTGCATTATATTTCAACAGCACTGCACATCGGTGGGCAAATAAGTATTCTGTAACATCATTAAATGAAGATAACTGTAAATATATTGCATGCAAGAAGCAATATTTCAGATGGAAAGATAATTCCATAATTGTCCACTATAGGATTTCTTGCACTTTCTTCTGAAGCATCTGGTTCTAACCACTGTAAGAAAAAGGGTCCCTAACTAGATGGACCACTCGGGTGTGATTCAATATGGCAGTTCCTACATCCCTTTCTTATATTCTGTTCTTCCTACAAGTGTGCAGCCATGAACATCAATGCAGGCTGAGCAAGGTATCAGGATCTGAAAAGAGAATTTTGCTCCAAGAGGTGTATGGGCACACTTTAATGGTTCCAGTTTTTAACTTACTGGTATTGAATCCACTGACTCCATAAAGAGTATTGGAGGACAATAACATGCTGTCAATTTTAGTTCTGAATGAATTCCCCATCCCCTTCTCCATTCCAGCTAGTACAGCTCATGGAATTTTTAGGGTTGGATCAGACCCTCAGTAAGACATGTAGCCAATTCCTCCCCACTCAACCCCCAGGACCCTAACATGTCATGTGTATAACTCATACATTTAGAGTCACTCTCTTTTTTTGAAAATAACTCTTTCATTCACAGACATGCAGTTATTTAAAGAATGGTATTTCCCCCCAACCCCCATTTACACAGAGAGTTTTTAAAACTTACTTTTAAGGTTTCATTGAACAATACTGAGAATGAGAGGAAATACTATGTTTGATGAGGTTAACAATTTTATCTATTACACATTGTATTTTCCCAGTTTCACCGTAAAGTGGGAATTTGCAATCTGGGAATCATTTTAAAGTAAGAAATTGCTAGGCTCAAAAGGCAGAAGCTGACTGAATGTTTACATGCTCTCGAGGGATTTAAAAGCTAATTAGGCAGACATTCAAAAGACTATAAGAAATAGACCAAGTGAGCTCAGGTAAAACTCAAGCTGTTAACTAATTAACTAGCCTGTTACCATTGCAGGAAGGATCAACACATAACAGCAGGTTTCAGAGTAGCAGCCGTGTTAGTCTGTATCCGCAAAAAGAAAAGGAGTACTTGTGGCACCTTAGAGACTAACAAATATATTTGAGCATAAGCTTTTGTGAGCTACAGCTCACTTCATCGGATGCATTCAGTGGAAAATACAGTGGGGAGATTTATATACACAGAGAACATGAAACAATGGGTGTTACCATATACACTACCAAGACTACAAAAAGAAGGATTCTGGGTGGACTCCTCCTTAAGGTCGAAACAACAGACTGGACTTCTACATAGAGTGCTTCTGCCGACGTGCACAGGCTGAAATTGTGGTAAAGCAGCATCACTTGCCCCATAACCTCAGCCGTGCAGAACACAATGCCTCAGAAACAACTCTGACATTATAATCAAAAAGGCTGACAAAGGAGGTGCTGTCGTCATCATGAATAGGTTGGAATATGAACAAGAGGCTGCTCGGCAGCTCTCCAACACCACTTTCTACAAGCCATTACCCTCTGATCCCACTGAGGGTTACCAAAAGAAACTACAGCATTTGCTCAAGAAACTCCCGGAAAAAGCACAAGAACAAATCCGCACAGACACACCCCTGGAACCCCGACCTCAGGTATTCTATCTGCTACCCAAGATCCATAAACCTGGAAATCCTGGGCGCCCCATCATCTCAGGCATTGACATCCTGACAGCAGGATTGTCTGGCTATGTAGACTCCCTCCTCAAGCCCTATGCTACCAGCACTCCCAGCTATCTTCGAGACACCACTGACTTCCTGAGGAAACTACAATCCATCGGTGATCTTCCTGAAAACACCATCCTAGCCACTATGGATGTAGAAGTCCTCTATACCAACATTCCACACAAAGATGGACTACAAGCCATCAGGAACAGTATCCCCGATAATGTCACGGCAAACCTGGTGGCTGAACTTTGTGACTTTGTCCTCACCCATAACCATTTCACATTTGGGGACAATGTATACCTTCAAATCAGCGGCACTGCTATGGATACCCGCATGGCCCCACAGTATGCCAACATTTTTATGGCTGACTTAGAACAACGCTTCCTCAGCTCTCGTCCCCTAATGCCCCTACTCTACTTGCACTACATTAATGACATCTTCATCATCTGGACCCATGGACAAGAAGCCCTTGAGGAATTCCACCATGATTTCAAGAATTTTCATCCCACCATCAACCTCAGCCTGGACCAGTCCACACAAGAGATCCACTTCCTGGACACTACGGTGCTAATAAGCAATGGTCACATAAAAACCACCCTATCCCGGAAACCTACTGACCGCTATTCCTACATACATGCCTCCAGCTTTCACCAGACCACACCACACGATTCATTGTCTACAGCCAAGCTCTACGATACAACCACATTTGCTCCAACCCCTCAGACAGAGACAAACAACTACAAGATCTCTATCAAGCATTCTTACAACTACAATACCCACCTGCTGAAGTGAAGAAACAGACTGACAGAGCCAGAAGAGTACTAGAAGTTACCTACTACAGGACAGGCCCAACAAAGAAAATAACAGAACGCCACTAGCCATCACCTTCAGCCCCCAACTAAAACCTCTCCAACGCATCAGCAAGGATCTACAACCTATCCTGAAAGATGACCCATCACTCTCACAAATCTTGGGAGACTGGCCAGTCCTTGCTTACAGACAGCCCCCCAACCTGAAGCAAATACTCACCAGCAACCACACCCCACACAACAGAACCACTAACCCAGGAACCTATCCTTGCAACAAAGCCCGTTGCCAACTGTGTCCACATATCTATTCAGGGGACACCATCATAGGGCCTAATCACATCAGCCACACTATCAGAGGCTCGTTCACCTGCACATCTACCAATGTGATATATGCCACCATGTGCCAGCAATGCCCCTCTGCCATGTACATTGGTCAAACTGGACAGTCTCTACGTAAAAGAATAAATGGACACAAATCAGATGTCAAGAATTATAACATTCAAGAACTAGTCGGAGAACACTTCAATCTGTTTGGTCAGTCGATTACAGACCTTAAAGTGGCAATTCTTCAACAAAAAAACTTCAAAAACAGACTCCAACGAGAGACTGCTGAATTGGAATTAATTTGCAAACTGGATACAATTAACTTAGGCTTAAATAAAGATTGGGAGTGGATAGGTCATTACACAAAGTAATACTATTTCCTCATTTTTTTTGCCCACGCCCCCACCCCTGCTGTTCCTCAGACGTTCTTGTCAACTGCTGGAAATGGCTCACCTTGATTATCACTACAAAAGGTTTCTCCCGCCCCGCTCTCCTGCTGGTAATAGCTCACCTTACCTGATCACTCTCGTTACAGTGTGTATGGTAACACCCATTGTTTCATGTTCTCTGTGTATATAAATCTCCCCACTGTATTTTCCACTGAATGCATCCGATGAAGTGAGCTGTAGCTCACGAAAGCTTATGCTCAAATAAATTTGTTAGTCTCTAAGGTGCCACAAGTCCTCCTTTTCTTTTTGCACATAACAGCAGTGATTCATCATGTAGAGAGTATCAGAGGGGTAGCCGTGTTAGTCTGGATCTGTAAAAGCGGCAAAGAGTCCTGTGGCACCTTTTTGACTAACAGACGTATTGGAGCATAAGCTTTCGTGGGTGAATACCCACTTCGTCAGATGCATGTAGTGGGAATTTCCAGAGGCAGGTATAACGGGATTAGTTCAATCAGGGTGGATGAGGCCCTCTTCTAGCAGTTGAGGTGTGAACGCCAAGGGAGGAGAAACTGCTTTTGTAGTTGGCTAGCCATTCACAGTCTTTGTTTAATCCTGAGCTGAGGGTGTCAAATTTGCAGATGAACTGAAGCTCAGCAGTTTCTCTTTGAAGTCTGGTCCTGAAGTTTTTTGCGGCAGGATGAATCATAGAATATCAGGGTTGGAAGGGACCTCAGGAGGTCATCTAGTCCAACCCCCTGCTCAAAGCAGGACCAATCCCCAATTTTTGCTCCAGATCCCTAAATGGGCCCCTCAAGGATTGAACTCACAACCCTGGGTTTAGCAGGCCAATGCTCAAACCTTTAAATCTGCTATTGTGTGTCCAGGGAGGTTGAAGTGTTCTCCTACAGGTTTTTGTATATTGCCATTCCTAATATCTGGTTTGTGTCCATTTATCCTTTTACGTGTCCATTTATCCACAAATAAGATATTAGGAATGGCAATATATAAAAACCTGCAGGAGAACAATTAAGCCTCCCTGGACACACAATAGCAGATTTAAAGGTAGCCATCCTGCACCAAAAGAAAAAGTATTCACCCATGAAAGCTTATGCTCCAATACGTCTGTTAGTCTATAAAGTGCCACAGGATTCTTTGCCGATCATATAGAGAGTTTGCCTGTAAAAAGGAAACAGCTCCCAACAGACTTGGCAGAATTCCAGTTAGTCCCCAATCCAGCAAACATTTATACATGTATTTGATTTTCATGGGACAATTAATAGTAGTAAATTTAAGCACATGCATAAACGTTTACTAGGATCGGGGCCTTATTTCCTATATAGGCTCCCAATTTTGCAAAGCATTTAAACACCTGCTTAACTTTAAGCATAAATAGTTTCAGTATAGAATATTAATATATGTAATCTATAATAGATATTCTTTATACTGGGGCTGAATTAAGTCTTTAGTTTTGTAAGAACTGAGCCATTTCCTTGCAGCATTAACAGAATTGTGAGACACTCTGCAGGATTGGACCACGAATGACTAAGTAAGGTACTACAGTCACATTAAAAGATATTTAAGCATTTCATTTAGTACTTTCTTCAGTCTCAGATGCTTCTGACTATAAAGAAGGTGACAGACAAAACTTGAATCTTTATTATTTTAGTTAGTAATAAATAAATGTGATGTTTTTATTGTTATGAATTAAATATTTGTAGAGGGGTTTCTGGGGACGGTTATGTATACTGCAATGCGAAGAGGTCTTTTTTCCCCTTTCAGTTCCACAACAATCACAAAAGGATCAAAGACAACTAACGGGTTATTCGATACTGACTGTACTAAAGTGTGTGTTCTAGCTGTTTAAATGTAGTTCTGAGCTTGCTTGTAACTACATGGCAGAATGTCCCCATTAAGTGAGATGGTGCCTCTCAAGGGAATGGAATGTGAAAGCATATGAAAAATATTTGAAGACTAGACTGTTTTACACTATAAGTAAAAAAAAAATGAAAGAAATAAAAAGATATTTACATCATCGGTAAAAATGGAGCTTTAAAAAATGACTTTCCCAGATGATAATGAACAGCGGCTTGACTCATTCTATAGGGGAGATGCTTTTAAAAAGAGCCAAAGTTTCATTTGGGTAACTTTGATATTGTGGGGAAAGAAATTCAAAAAGGCAAACAGAAAAGAGAAAAAGGAAGAGGTCATTTTGTGAATTTCAAATGTACAGTACCAGCTATTTCATGGAATTGCCAATTGGGAAGACTTCTGAAGGATGTTGACAAGCCTTATTTTTAATGTAATAAGTCTTCATGATAGATGTAACAAATGGTGGGTATAGAAAGGACACTTGAAGATTAAAACAATCACAGAGAATGTTAACACGTAGAAGATGAAAGTCAAAGCCTTGAAACATACGAGATGTTTGTTCTGTCCTTTCAGGGTCTCTCCATCAAAATTACAGATATAAACTTTAAGACCATGAAGACACTCACAAATTTCAATTGGGTATTATGATGTTTTCTTACAATTCCGTTATATGAAGTTAACACATTTGTCAGAATTCCATGAAAAATCCGGTGACTGTTAGTGTTTTACTTTACATCACCACATTGATCCTCTTTGTCTTTTAATTCTCAACAAGGAAAAAGGCTTTTCATCTCTCCTCAGGAAATATGCAATGAGATCAGTGAGCTGTCAGTATAAAATGGATGTTGCTGATCAGTGATAATGAACACAATCTCAACTGCATATTCATACATCCGAAAAAGATTTTCCTCCTCCACCTTTGTGACACTGAGCCAAGCCATATTAGATTGACTCACGCTTTGAAATGTAGACTTGCATTCTTAGAAGAATTGGAAGAAGGTAGTGATTGTATTGGTCTGAGTTTACATATATCTTGTTAGAGGTTAACAATGTAACCAGATGGTTCCTGTCTGTTCCTGTCTTTTATCTTTAACTCAACTATCTTTAACTCAGCGAGCAGCCCCAGCAGTGCTCCCCGTGCCTATATCTCCCACCCTTGGTGCAGCACCCCAGGGGGTCTCGTGAGCCATTACGGCAGCACCCTGCCAGCCCAGTGACAGCCCACCACCTCTCCAGCAACCTTGCAGCGTGTCCCCCAAGATGCTTTAGCATGGTGGGGGTACCTTTGCCCATGTGTCTGCTCTGGGGACCTGTGCTCTATACTGTGAATAGCAGAAGCACTTTGCCCAGGCAGGGAGCTGGCTGCAGAGGGAACTGGACTCAGATTCTCCACTCCCTCATCAGCTGGATAAAGGTGTGACACTCTTCAGCCTCGGCACATGACGTTATGGCCAGTGGCTGCCAGGCTGGGTCCTCTGGGGCTGAGTATGATGGGGAGGGAGGGGAGAAGAGGTAGAGAAGGGTAATGGGCCAGAATCGCCAGTGGAGTCATTGTTGGGGCCTGGGCTGTGGAGCCTGTGGCCCAGAGAAGGCCAGCACAGACCCAGAAGCAGGGAGGGTGGGATCAGAAGGTGCGCAGATTCAGTGTGTTTCCCAGAGAGTCTTCCCCTGCCAGCAGAGCTCCTCTGGAGCCCAGATGGAACTGAAAACCCTTGGTGAAGGGGAACCTGGTGCCACTACCTGGCCTCCCCTTGGTTTGGCGGGGGGGGGAAGGTGGGGGTGAGGGGGCTGCTCCAGGGCAAAGCAGCAGCAATTGCCAGAAGCCAGAGGGATCAGTTTAGAGAAAAAGTTCAAAAGAGACTGAATCTCTAGAGCTGAGCTCACAAAGGGTGGATGGGGAGTGGCCATGAGAAGTGACTGCAGGCTCCTGGAGGGTGCAAATGCCATGGAGCAGGGTGGATAAAAATCAATTATTCTTTTTTTTTTAAAAATCAAAATCAGATTTTTTTTAAAATGTCATATTTAAATGAAATAGAGGTTCAATTTTTAAAAGTAAACCTATTGTAAATTAAGTTTGAAATTTAAGGCCTAAATTTATTATAATCTATTAAAATCATTTAAATTAAATACAAAAAATAATATTCACCAGTACAGCTTTGCAGCCAAGCTTTTAAGCAACTCAAACTGCTGAACTGGTGGAAGTCACTGACTAGGCACTCGGAACCAGAGTTTGCTGAAGTGGATCACTTGATGATTACCTGTTTTGTTCATTACCTCTGGGACACCTGGAATTGGCCACTATTGGAAGACAGGATACTGGGCTAGATGGACCTTTGGTCTGACCCAGTATGGCCTTTCTTATGTTCTTATTGATTCAGAGATCAAAAGGGGATATTAACATTAAGATGGAATTTGGGTGTAATAATATCACTGTCTATGTTTCTCTTTGAAATTTGCACTCAACTGTCTATGAACTGCTGAATGGATAATTACCTTATGCCGATGAATGCAACTAATTACCTTGTATACATAGGATATAAAATGTTTTACTTCAAAGCCACTATTCTTCACCCAATGAATATCTGCTGTCAAGAGACTATCATAGCCTACCAGAGATCTATAAAAGTATTCTAGGGCCCTGATCCTGTATCTGAGATCTACTTAAGCTTTGACAGGAGAATTTAAGTCTCCTCAAGACTGAACTCCAGTCTGGATCACCCTGATATTGGACATGGTTTGCCTATTTTGGACTATAACCTGATGAACTGATTCTGAAAAGAACTTTTTGCAACTCAAAAGCTCACCATCTCTACTATGAAATGGACCTAAGAACTTTACTCATATCTGTATGTATAATGATCTTTTAACCAATACTCTCTCTCCTTTTCTTTTTTAATAAATTTTAGTTTAGTTAATAAGAATTGGCTGTAAGCATGTATTTGGATAAGATCTGAAATACCCATTGACCTGGTGGGGAATGTGTCTGATCCTTTGGGACTGGCAGAACTTTATTTTCGATGAATAAGATTTTCAGTAATCCCCATCATATTTGACTTGGGTTTCTGGGGTGGAGGCCTAAGGCTGGGCTGTTTTAAGGGAGCTGTGTTTTTGGCTTCTGGGTAACCAGCAAGGTATTGTAGAAGCTGTTTGGTTGCTGGATTGGTGAATCTAATTATTAGAAATAACCACCAGTTTTGGAGATCACCTGCCACCCCATTCTTTGCAGTTTGCTCTCATTAAGCAATCTCAGTGTGCCCCCCGGACCCTGGTCACAACCTAAAAACCAGGTGGTAAATAAGCCATCCATGCAGTATTTTTATGGATTTGTAGTGGATCTTTTGGAAAAACACCCAACATTTTCAAAGAGAGTTTTTTAGAGAAGATGTAGTGATTCTCCAGAAAATCATTACAAAAAAAAAAAACTTGACAAAAGTGTAATCAATCAATTTATTTCTATAGGGGCTTGATCCTGCAAAGCACTTAAGCACATGGTAAATTTTAAAACCTTAAGTAATTCCAGTATAGTCAATAGTGCTATTCAGTAGTTAAAATTAAGCAGGGGCTTAAAGTGTTTTGCTGGACTGTGGCCAGATGTCTCATTAACATGCATGATTAAACCCCTGTGATCCTTCATCACTGAAGTATTCGAGTTGAATGGAGGAAGCCTGACTTAATAAAATGACATGGGAGCCAAAAAGTTTGAAAGGGTTTTTAGGGGAGGGGGACAGGGTATATGGGGGGTGGGATTTTGAACATAAATGACAACAGTCTTTGACTTCAAAAGTTGTGTTTTTTTATCTGATGCTAATGTGAATTAATTTACCATTCCAGCACCAAAAGGCTGTGAATATGCCATTAGTTTACCAAAGAAAGTTTCTAACATACCTCCTGCCCTACCAGTGTTTGCTGCATTCTCAAGACATCTGTTACTCTGTATTCTAGATAATTTATCAAGAGAAGAATCTAAAACTGCCATTTCCAGCCAACATTAAAAGATGAAGAACTGGAACTAGAAGAACCACAGTTCTCATAGTTTTTATGCAAAGAAGCTGAAGGCTCTCTTTAAAAACTATTAGGTGAATTGGTGGGAGTTAGAACTATATATAAAACGACAATAGGATTTTATTTAAATTTTCCATTAGCAATGGGAAATATTGACTCTGAGGGGTAAATTTCTAAAAAAGCACACAGATTTATCTAAAAAAGAAAAGGAGGACTTGTGGCACCTTAGAGACTAACCAATTTATTTGAGCACAGCTAATTAATTAGTGTCAGTTGGACTCATGTGAATAAATGCCCCTGTTCCATCACTTGATTACACCTCTCTGCTTTGTGCTTAAGTACAGTTCTGCTCCACAGGGTGTTAGATTTATAGTCTCCCCCAATTACTTCCTGATCGGGTTTGCTTTGCTTACAATTAAAGAGTTGCCCTTGCCCTTGGAACACAATTAGCAGTTAACAGCTATTAATTATTATTATTATTATTATCATTCATTTAGTAGTAGTGCGAAGGAAGCCTAGTTCTGGACCAGGAACCCCTGGCCCTAGGTGTGGTACAAACACAGAACAAAATGAGAGTCCGTGCCCCAGGAGAATCGAGCTTGCTCTCTCATAGCTTTGTTGGTTCTGCAGTGCCAACAAAAGCAAAACTACAGCAGCCTTTTGTCTGTTGCTATATTAAGCAGCTATGATTCTAAACACACAAAAGTATAATGGAATGCTAACCTGTATGATACTGTTCAGCTACTTGGTGGCACTGTGCAAAGCAGATCTTATTTAAGGTAACCTCAGCCTGTATTTGTTTTCTCTTTTAGGTGTTTAACAGGGTCTGTGGAATTGGTGATGCCGCAGAAGAACAAGGTGGTGACAGTGCACGAAGTGGAGACTGCCACCCTAGCCTTATGGTTCTCGGGTAATCATGTCGGAAAGCCGAAGTGTTCTGGTACAAAGTGGATTGCAACCAAGGTGGAGGATCCTACAGCAAAAGCAACTCCCAGGAGCAGGAATATGGACTGGGGGACCTACAGGGTGTGGTGTGTTTAAATGGAGTGCAGTTAACACTTGCAGGAAACGTTACGGTTATTTTAGTAGATCACTGAACTGTCGCCCATGAGTTCGCCTACCAAGCCAGGAAAATGACTAAGGCCATGTCTACACTTAGAGCGACAAAGCTGTACCGATGCAGCTGCGCTGCTGTAAGATCTCTGGTGTAGCTGCCCTCTGCCAACAGGAGAGAGCTTTCCTGTCGACGTAATTAAACCACTCCCAACAAGCAGCAGTAGCTATGTCGGCAGGAAAAGCTCTCCCGCTGACATAGCGCTGTGCACACTACCACTTATGCTGGCAAAACTTACGTCACTCAGGCGTGTGTTTTTTCACACCCCCGAATGACATCAGTTTTGCTGACATAAGTAGTAGTGTAGACATGGCCTGAGACTTTGACCTGCTCTCTGAATGTGATTAAGGACTGGCAGAGTACCACTCGTGAACGTACTGGAGTAACAATGCCTCCTACTCCAGAATTGAATCAAGATGATGAACCATGCCTAGAAACACAAGCAGGACCTAAAAATGGACTAATGATAAATTGTGAACATCAGATTATATATAATAACGTACAGTACCAACTGATACCAGTAGTATTGAATTTAACCAATTTTTCATCTCAGCAGCTCTGTCATGGAAAATATGTGCGCCTCTGTGTGCAAACGATGCAAAGTTTCAGACAAGCAATGGATGGGGTGGAGTTGGAGGAAAGTTGGTGGTCTGAGAAGGGAAAGAGTCAGGGAAAGAGAGATAAAAGAGAGAGACATAGGAACAGTGTTGGGAGTGAAGGTATGGGTAGAGTCTGATAGAAGCCTGCTGTGAATGTTAAGAGTCTGTTCTGATAACATTTAACAGCGTAAGCATAAGTAGAACTGTACTTGTGTGAGAAATTACAGAATAATCATGTTTGTGAGAAAAAGAAAAGATAAAGTAGCTAAAAAACTAGAAAAGACCAGTTTAAACTAACACTAGCTCTGTACTGACGGGGGAGGAGCGTTAACAGGGAAATGTGAGATTAATACATATGTATAAGAGAAGATAACAAAAAGTTATAAATAAATTTGTGTAAAAAAGGGAGGTCAAAACTCTACTGTCCTGTGCTGGATGTGACTGTGATGAGATCATCCCGATGAACTTTGCACTTGTAAGTGATCACTACTTGCTGAGTGTCTTGCCTTAATAAAGATGTTAGACCGACCTGCCGAGTAAATGAATCTCAATCTAACAATATGTGGCAGAACATTAAAGGGTCTGATCCTGAACATATCTGGTGTGTAGCTCTGTAGCCAGCCCATATCTGGTACAGAAGCCTGATTTGCTAGTAGCAGCCCTGCAACCTACTGTGTACAAGAAATACATGACAGGGAGCAGATCTGTTGAATAAGATGGTGTCACTTTTTACAGGCATTTTTCCAAACACAACAGCAACTTCTTAGGCTACAACTGCACGACGAGCTAGGGGAGTGATTCCCCTTGTCATGCACATGTATTTCTGCTAGCTCTCATCACACCAGTGCAAGTATAAATAACAATGTAGCCACGGCAGCACATGGAGGGGCAGCGGAAGCACAGGTGAGCTGTGCTGAGAATGTCCCCTCTGGTGTCAGGCGGGTTTGCCATAAGGCCACTGCCTGTACTATGTTGGCTGCACTGTAGTATTATACTCATGCTAGGCTGATAAGAGGTAGCACAAGTGTGTGCACGCAAGCAGGGAATCACACCCTAACTCATAGTGTAGATATAGCCTGTAATTATGTCTTCTCTGGCCAAAGAGGCCTTTATGTATGTGTGAGATTACTATGGCACAGGATTAATTAAGTTATATTAAATCCATTGTTTCATATTGATTTTACCTCTCATTTCTGTGGGTGTGATTTTTGTTTTTGTTTTTTCAGTTTTCTCTCTTGTTTTTCTGGTTCTTTCTTTGAAATCTTCATACAGAGGAAGAAAAGTGGCAGACTCAGCAACCACCAGACTGAGCTGATTTCCTTACGCAGGTATGCTGCGGTAACGTCTAACAAAGACAGTTAATGGGTGGCTATAACCAGGCACTGGTAGGGACTTGTACTAATGTGCTGCCATAATTTATTACTTTTTTATATTTATAGGCATGCATGCTCGACTACTTCTTGCAAAAAAAAAAAAAAGTTATGCCAAGAATACATGATGTCCTGACGAGCCAGAGAACATAAATCAGTCCACATTCTGTGCAACCCTCCCCTACAACTTCCGGATCATATCCAGTTTAAATCACACCTTACAGTATGTAAGGAAGAAAACAATATCAAACTCAATTTTTCTGTACAATGATGTACTTTTTAGTTCTGTCATTTCCCCTGGCATATTGGTCCATGGAAGATTGAAAAGATGGGAATTATTACTTCTGTATATACATATTATGCAGAAAAAAGGAAAGTGGCAATAGAGTACAGCACTTTTACAACTGCAAAAAAAATACAAGGGCTAAAGTTATAAACCTGTGATACAGTATACAAGGCTCTACTTATGAGGTCACATTTTCTATCCTGCTTACAGCACACTTCCAGCTACAGAAGACAAATGGCCTGCTAATCCAGGTTCATTTAAAGTGCAGCGGATCATTTCAACAGTTAAAAGGAATTTCCACTTGTCAGGAATTTAAAAAAAAAACCCACTCCTTTCCTGGCCATTTGTAGAATTTATGTCAGATCCATCATGCAATAAGCTCAACACTCCATCAAGCATTTTCTATTTAACCTGAAAGGGAACTAAGTCAAATCGCTTAAATGTCTATGTCCATGATTTGCAGGGAGAAATGACCGCAGCCACAGTGGAGCGTGGAAAGGAAAGATTGTGCAGTGGCTCTCATGTCTTCAGATTTAGTATTAAGAATCTGAACCAGTGTATCATAAAGCGGTGATGAAACGGTGTGATCTACTATAAAATATCCATAAAATGGGCCAGCTTAAAGCAGAGAGCAAACTCAATGGCCTCAAGTAAAAAGGAGTAAATTTCAGCTTTGGGGTATGTTGCATGCATGACCTGAAAAACAGGATTGTGGCCTTTTAAGTAATTTATTGGTTCCCTTATGGTAAAATACTATAGAACTGAATAAATGATGTTAATCTTTCTACAGGTTTGTATGTACTAGTTTATAGATGTTAATAGCTAATTATAACACTTCTGTATGTGTGAGATTACTATGGCACAGGATTAATTAAGTTATATTAAATCCATTGTTTCATATTGATTTTACCTCTCATTTCTGTGGGTGTGATTTTTGTTTTTGTTTTTTCAGTTTTCTCTCTTGTTTTTCTGGTTCTTTCTTTGAAATCTTCATAAAGGAAGAAAAGTGGCAGACACGGCAACCACCAGACTGAGCTGATTTTGGTTGGCTAAAATGCCTGTAGAAAAGATCTTCTATTAGGGCTTGTTTCAGTGCCCACTGGGAGTGGGGGTGTCAACAAAAAGACTCCCATTGACTTAAATGACCGTGACATTTGGCCCTTAAATTCTGTGGCCATGATTTTCAAAAACAGGGGCTTAAAGTTAGTCCCCTAAATCCACATTTACGCATATGAATAAATGGTCTGATTTTCAAAAGTGCTAACATACACAAGCTTCCACTGAGATCAGTTTAGATCTGCTGCATAGTCAGAATCTTTAAGAATCAGGCTGCTTATTTAGGTGCCTGCATATATTGATATAGGCTCCTAATTTTAGGGATCCACTTTTGAAAAAATCTTGGTCTATAGGTTTTTAGATCAATTCCTATAGAACCCTGTTATATTTCTATAGAACCCTGTTGGCTTCATCCCAGTTCATTTAAATAGGAAGTTTCCATCACTGTTATTTTTGACGGGATAAGACAGTTGCCCAACATGTGTTTGAGAAATGAGAGAGTGATGTTTTCCATGACACTCACTTAAACATTTTCCTTGCTGTAAGTTAGGGATCGGCAACCTTAGGGAAAGCCCCTGGTGGGCTGGGCTGGTTTGTTTACCTGCAGCATCTGCAGGTTCAGCCAATCGCAGCTCCCACTGCCCGTGGTTCACCGTTTCAGGTCAATGGGGGCGGTGGGAAGCGGCGCGGGCCGAGGGATGTGGTGATCCTCTGAGCTCCATACAATTATCAGGGACTACCCACAAATAAGCCAGTGTGTCTCCACAGCGGCTCTGGTACATGGCAGCCACCTCCTCTGGAAATGTGGATCCAGTGGTCACAATTAATGTTAACTTTTGTCTAATTAACAACACAGCCTTATACAGCGTAGGGAACACAGCAAATTCTGAGGTAACATAATTACTCACAAACAGCTATTTTAATGGTGATCACTGAACTTTATATGGGGATGGCTAACATGCCTTTACTTCCCCCCACCACCAAATCACGAAGATTAAGTGCAAACACCTGATTGCCAAGTAGTTCTACTGAAGTAAGTAGGCTTATTCACATGATAAGGTCAGTAGGATTTGGCCGTAGGTAAACTTGTGGTATTACATAAGGATGAACAAACCCTAACACATATAAAAATATAGTTCAGTTGTAAGAGTTGGCCAAAAAAAAAAAGACTTTCCAACATTGTAAGGTTTCTCTGCTTCTGTCTGCTGTCAAAAATTGAATTACCTGGTGATGGATAGCAGGTGTTCAAAGTAGAAACATGGTGCTTTTTTGGTAGTCCTGTAATCACTTACAGTTAGGTAACATATGCTATGTGGCAAGAACACTATGTTCAGAGAGCAACATCTGAATATAGAACAGAATTCAGCAGAGCTGAAATTTCTGAACTGCAGGTAATTCTGCCAAATTGAGCAACCCACCAAATTGCACAGCGTGAATTATCAATATTTTTTAGTTCCCATCCTGCAAACGTTATTCACACAGGTAGTCCTTATTTACCAGATAACGCTATTGACTTCAAAAGCACAACTCATAAGAATTATTCATGTAAGGATTCTAGGATATTGGGCTCATATTATATATATATATATAGTAAGGCTTATGTTATAAAACTCTTCTAATTTTATTGCATTTAATACAATATAGAAGAGGGGTGAAATATGGGGTGGTGTGTAGTTGTGCTATCCTAGCAGCATCCCAAGAAAGGAATCTCTTTAGAAAAGCGCAATTCCCTCTCTCTGCTCCATAGTCCATAATAGCAGCAAACAACTACCTTCCCCATGACAGCTCCAATGTGGAGATGGTGCATTGTGGAGAATGGACCTAAGATTCTACTCTTTCCCCACTTGCTTGTGACGCAGGATAGTTGGTAGATCAGGTCAATTTTTTTGGCATATAGTGTATTTGCCGAAAAATGCAGTTTCAGTCAACATGGAACTATTTGTAAATTTGAACCAGACCATAGATTATTTTGGGATGGGGCACACTCTGTCTCTCCTTTTGAAGCTGTTCCTCTTCCTATAAATAATCATTGGAGCAGGGATTTAAACTTGAGTCTCCCTCACCTGAGTGAGTGTCCTAAACACCAACCTAATGACTCTGTAGTGATTCTCCTTGTCTCTGGCCAAATGACTATTCAAGTACTTAACACAAAGTGGAGGAGCTTCGAAAGGAGAGGCTGAGACAAAGCCATCCCTATAGCCTGGAATGGGATGAAGCCTGGGTTCAAATGCCTGCTCCAGAGCAGGGATTCAAACCTGGCTCTCCCAATCCCAGGAGAGCACCTTAATCACTGGGACACAAGCTCTAGGGAGGTCCACCACCATCTTCTCCTCCTCCAACCACTTTGTGTATCTAGTCCTTTTAAAATGACTGGAAACAAAATGTTTCAGGTCAAACTTTTGTTTGACCCAAAACAGAATTTTTCAATTTGCCAATTTTTTTGGCATTTCTGGATTTGGTTTGATCCGAACTGATTTTTCCACTCCTATTTTTCAGAACTGCCAAGAGAACAAAAAAATCAGGTATTTGTTCATCTCTAGTAGTGAGGACTCCCGGCCCCTTACCTCTCTGCACCTGGACCCATGGTGCAGGGAGGCAATGCAGGAATTTAAAGAAGGGTCTTACTAGCATCATTCTCATCTCCTAGTGTTTTTTTCGTGTAACTGTTTTCTATTTCTTTCCATTCCCTGCAAATTTATTTTTTATTTTTAAAGAGGTTGCTGTCAGGACTGCATTCCAGACAGTTTTTCTGGCAAATATACATAATCCTTTCATTATCAAGAAAGTAAACCTTGAAACAGGAGCCAAGGATTTGGCATGGGTTTAATTTATTGAAGCAAATATGAAATTTGAAATAAGACCAACATATTCATTTGGCTCCTGATTTATTTAATTCGCCTCCCTTATTAGTTAACTCTAATTTTAAACTATTGCCTTATTCTGAATTCCCATTCCAGAAAATCCTAATGAAATGCTGGAATATTATCATAAAATTGTCTGAATTCTTTTTTCATTCTACAAGAACTTAAAGAAACTTTTTTAAGATACAGGACAGTCTATATTTTATTTCTGACAGTTAAAGCATGTCTTTTTCTTTCAAGTGAGAACTTAACTGTATTTAATGGAGCTTCCCTGTAGAGGATGAGGAATTTTAAATGTAGAGGACTGCAACTTTTAAGAAAGTCAAAATATAGGTAAGGGTTGACCTTTAATTCTACAATTCTCACCAAGATGTCACTTAGTTTCAGTTCTACAAACCGCCTCAGTCCGCAGGCACAACCATCACTGATGTCAATGATGTGACTGGGAGTGGTGTGTATAGATAGAAGGCGCAGTACATGGACATTACAATTTATAGCCAGATTGTGCCTATTAGGATCTGGCCCAGGTTGCTGGCAGAGAAGAGCTGCTTTGTTCCAAGGGGCACCTCTGAAAGGTACTGGAGGCCTGATTTGCATTTACACTCAGGCCCCCACTTGACGCCACTTTGGAGCACTTAAGTGGGCATTAAGGGCATTTATGCTCACTTCAAGGCCCCCTCCAATGGCCAGAATGATGTAAAGAAACTTTGGTGCAAATGAGTGTGAGGCTCATCCCTTAGAGTACAGCATGTGCTCCTCTCCACTGCTGCTCCTCCCACTCTCCTTTGAGGTGCGTAGCCCTCCAGGGAGTGTTGAGAACAATCTCTGTATTTAGGAGAACACAAGGACTGCAACTGTGGCTGGCTTATATCTGGGGTTCTGCAGCAGGAGGGAAGGTCTTTGTGTCCTTCACTTTCCTTGCACATCCATGCCGGGTGCCGGCGCAGTACAAATTAAATGCAAAAAATAAAATGATGGCAGTCTATGGAAAATAAGCAGAACAAAAATCAAAGCCCTACTGCAGAAAGAGGAAGGATGGTCCAGTGTCTAGGTCGTGGAATATCTGGGTTCAAATCCGTAATCTGCCCACAGATTTCCTACATGGCCTTTGGCAAGTCACTTAGGGCCAGGGCTATATAGGTATTTAAGCTCCTAAAGATGCAGATAAGTACCTAGTGGGATTTTTCAAAAGCACCTACCTAGGTTCCTGTGGGCTTGTGAAAATCTCACAATGTGCCTATCTGGATCTTTAGGCACATAAGTAGCTTTAAATATCTGGCCCTTATTTCTATGTGTCTCAGTTCCCCACCATCAAAATGGGGAAAACAGAATTTCCCTGCCTCACATGGGTATTGTGAAGATAACTAACTTAAAATTATGAGGTGCTCACAAACTATTCTGAGGGCAGAGGTCAGATAAGTACCTTAGACAGATAATCCCTGCATCCAGTCTCGACTAGAATACTGCACCTTGGTGGCTAATAAATAATACCAGTCATTCTTTCCTGAATTATTACCTGTTTGAGACAAAAGTGGTGTATAAGGGACTTTCGGTTCTATTGCACTCATTGGTGGAGGTAGCAAGGGGTTGGCAAAGCTGCGGAGAGGGTGCGTAGGCCGGACACAGGCTGTGGGAATCGTTCTGCTCGGGGCGTCCTCATTGCTGGCATGTTCAGGCTGTGTCTGTGGCAGCATGGATGGCTGTTGTGGGACTGGTCCTTCACTCACCGCTGTAAGGGAATAATAAAATGAACTATTATTGAGATATTTTTCCAAATCCTATTTCTTACTTTTGTGATCATTTCCCAAAGAAAGGGAAGTGCCAGCCTTTAATCTTTGAGGAGCTGTAAGATATATGTAAACATTTTTTTTCAAAAGATATGAACAGATGAATTAGAAACAAGACATTCCTAAAAGCAGCCATGTGCCAGAGTGCTGCAATAGATCTTCCTTCAAATAAAGTACAGAAAATGACATTTTTAGCTCCCTTTGTGTATTTTATTTGTATACAAACTTCTTAAGTTCCCATCACTATTGGATCTAGGTGCCTTTAAATTCTAAAAATCAACCAAAATCGTAAGTATATCATATGGATAGTGACACAAATCCCAGTTGCTGGAACTCATTACATTCTGCCCTATATTATTGTTATAGCCACAGCTAATGAGAGTTGAAGACAAAGAAGGGACTTAATTTCTATTTAACCAAATACCAACACCATTTTTCCTTGAAACAGCGTAATATTCACTGTGCCAAAGCAGTCAGTTGCTGTTTTATTATCCTTTACTCAAAGTCAATTTTTCTGTGATTTAAACACGCCATGTCAACCTGCAAACATAAATCAAGATTACTTTATGTTCTAGAGTGTTTCTTATAAAAGGCTCTCAAAAATTACCTCTCTCGTGAACTTTCTATGCCAGAACAGAGTTACAAACTTGACTAAAGTAATGTGAAAGAAAAATGAACGAAAAGGAAAACATTTCAGTGGATGAAATAATTTCTTTTTTTGTCTGCTTTGTATCCAGACTGGTAATTACAACTGTTTAGGCATTTTCATCATGGTCACTGAGCAACAGCATGGTCTGTTACTGAGAATATGCACATATTGCAAATGGAACTACAGAGAAGCTGCTCAGTGATGTTTTCAAAGAACAGTGTCAGGATAAAAGAGATGCTATGTGACAGTGCCAAAGCTTCTGAACATGTTAAGGGCATTTGTATTAATACTGTAAACCAGTGCTACTCAAAGTGGTGGTCCGTGGGCCGGTGCCGGTCCGCGAGCCATCGGCTGCCGGTCTGCTCGCACATTGGAAAAAAAATTGCTGGTCCCCCACATCAGATAGCTTGAGAAGCACTGCTGTAAACCACTTTATTTGCACAGTCATGGGCCGTGTTTGAAAGCGATAAATGCTCTGGGTTCATTTTTTTTTTTAAACTGAAAAATTTCACGTGAGTTGAGTTCTCATGAAAGGTGTTGGATTAAGAGTCCTGGAATCTAAAATTGTTTGCCTATTTGCAGCAACCAGCATGGAACTTGGAAGGAGGAGCACAGGTTGCAGGAGGGAAGAGTCAGGAGGAGGCAAAGGAAGTCAGTCTGTGTACATGTAGCTGGAAAGCTAGCTGCAGTTTCAGAACCTCTGTAAATAGTTCTATTAATAAAGAGCCAGTTTTGTTTTTGAAACATGGAGTTCTCTCATGATAGTACCCAGCATATGATATATAAAATGCTATGCACAGAACAAGTACAGCACAAGCAATGGCATGGTTCAAGTTTCCCCATACTGCTCTGTCAGTAGTTTTACTGGATCACCTGTGGGGCAAAGGGTAGTTCAGATTCCATGCCCATTCATTTCTTGGCTACAGATCTCTTTAGGGCAAGAGCTATGTTAAATTATTTCCTTCTCGGATTGAGCCTGCAAGTGGATCATGTGGTATGGAGGAAAAACATGAAGAAGGTGGGGTCCAGCTGAGCAGGGAGCATAGTGGAAGGGTTGAAAACCTGATCATATCACCCCAGTCTAACAGACCATAAAGGGATCTTAGTGGTTATGGTTTGTTTGTTTATCCAGAAGATAAAACCCAGGAGTTGAGCAACTTGGAGGAAGAGGTATCTCGTTGCATCTGTATATGGAGGGATGGAGGCATAGAAAGTGGGAAGGAGGGAGTAAGATCAGATGTCACTTAATCTGTGTGGAGACTGGGTATGAAATCCTGACCCCATTCAAGTCAATGGAAGTTTTGTCATTCACTTCAATGGACCCAGGATTTCACCCTGGGTATCTCATTTTACAAAGTTATCTGCATTCTGTAAAAAGTTTGAGTGCTCCGTCTAGTGCTGTCTCTAAGTCATCGAGTGTGCTGGTCTTTGCTATTTTATATAGAGATGCAATACTGCACCATCAGAAAGTCATTACTGTACCACAGGACATTCTTCAAGGGTACCACACCATCCAAATGAAGTTGCTCTGCCAATAGATTAATCAAAAATATAAGGGTGAAGGGAATAGATTATTTTGTTCTTGAGAGAAGAATTTTAATTTCGAAGTAGTAAAAGTCTCGAAGAAGTAAATCCTAGCCACCCCTATCTACCATGACAGGCCCAACTAGCTAGAGTTATCCACGGGACAATAAGACTGTGAGGAACAAACGTTGGCTGGCTATGCCATGGTTATGGGTATAGTATACTAAACAGAAAGATGCCCAGGAATTCCCTCTCCCCTGTCACAAGGTGGTGGCCACTTCCACACAATGCACAGCCAACCTGTGGAACTCTTTGCCAGATGATGTTGTGAAGGCCAAGACTATAACAGGGTTCAAAAAACAACTAGATAAATTCATGGAGGATAGGTCCATCAATGGCTATTAGCCAGGATGGGCATTGATGGTGTCGCTAGCCTCTGTTTGGCAGAGGCTGGGAGTGGGCAGCAGGAGATTGATCACTTGGTGATTGCCTATTCTGTTCATTCCCTCTAGGGCACCTGGCATCGGCCACTGTTGGAAGACAGGATACTGGACTAGATGGACCTTTGGTCTGATCCAGTATGACCATTCTTATGTTCTTATGCACTAGCTCATAACGCTACTCCATGGTGAGAATATGGGAAATTGATCTGCACAGTGTCTCAACCATCCCATTCCAGATCCTACATCCTAGGAAAATTCATAGAGGCCCTGCAGCCCTGGGCTCTGCTGTGTTTCCTGAGGATTTCCCAAATCCTGCTCCACTGCACCGAGGAATCTCACTAGAGCAGGGTTTGTCCATTAGTAAGTAGGCCAAGAGCTTCCCTAAATGACTAAAAATCTTTACTTTACTTGCAAACAGAGCAGTGGAAGGGTGAAAACAAGTTAACAAAGTGTAATCAGAGGAGGGATGTCTTTATTTTGAGCAAACTGGATTTGTCCAGTCTTGATTCAGGTAAAAACTCCTTAATATCTGTCCCAGCTAGAATGGCTCATAGCTCAACAGTTAATCTTGTGGCAGGAGCCCAGAAAGCAAAAACAAACAAACAATCAAGACCCCAAACAGCTCATCCTTCTTCTATAGAAAACAATCTTCCTGACACTTAGATATCAGATCTAGTTGTTATACTGGGAATGAAAATACTCTAGAGGATCTGGTTGCTTTCAAAATCCAGAACTCATTGTAGAAATAACGTAATTACAGAGCCAAGACAAATCTCAAGGCACTTTATAATAATGAATGTCAATGTATATAAGTAATTACAATCTACTAGGTGGCAAAATTATTTTGAAAAATGGAAATGAGGGTTTTTGTTCCAGAATCCTGTTATCTGTTCCCGATGCAATATTGCAGACCTCTCCAGCAATTTGGAACTCCAGGCAGAGGAGACTAACTACAGGATGAGACCAAGGTCACAATCATTTGTAGTTTGTAAAAGTTTACTTGGATTGTAGTGAAGTTTCCTTGTCCTCACCTTCAGTGCTCTCTGCATAATGATGCCACTGCCTGGCATCTCCACTCTTCTTTCCTTCCACTCCCTTGCTATGTGCACCCTTTCTACTCTTCTTTCCTGACTGTTCTCTTTGGACTAGGATTTGACTTGGACCACATGCCAGTGCAGGAGAGTAAAAACACCCTTTAAATCTCTGACTTGGTGCACAGAGGTAAACTAGTGCTGTGGGAGCAGGCTGGGAAATAGTAGGGGCAGAGAATGGGTGGAATGTTGGCTCCATCTCTGCTACCTGCTGGCCAAGAAGAAACTGGAGAATCGTGACTCAAAGGTATGTGTCTCAGTGGCAAGGTCTTTGAGGGTGACTCCTCGCTCACAGCTGTGCTTAAAGGAAAAAAATCCAGCCTTTTGTCTCTTTCTCCTGCTCTTGGCCTCACATTTTCTTTCATGATATTAGGAACAGCCTGCTTCTTCTACTGTGCCCAAGGCTATCATGTCCTTCAAATCCACTTCTTTTGGGAGTCTGCTGGCTCGCATGCACAGACAAGAGAGAACAGGCACATATGGCTAACCTCCACTGACCTGCCTGATATCTTCTGAGTTTATGGTCTCAGAGAGAAAAACTTGATCAGCTGGCAGCAGCAGTGTAGAGAGTGATATTTTTAACATTAGATTAATGGGCATTAGATATAGTTCCTGAGAAAGTTTTTGTATAAATCCAAGTGGGCTAGAAATGAAAGATGGTGATGGATATTGGAAGGGAAGCACAGTTGTAAAATCTGAAGACTACAATAACTTTTATTATACAAAAAACTTGATAGGGTTGAGCACTCCATCTACAATTGAAGGCAAGGATTCCATAAAAATTAGAAGGTTAAACTTGGGCTGTAAATATTGAAAGTAAGTTGTCTGAGGAAGATGTCTAGTATTTGAGAAGGGAGTTTTAAAACAATAAAACATACATGCTTGAAAAACTAATGAGAGCCATCAATTCGCAGTTAGTTCAGGTTCCTGAGGGAATGGAAGATGGAAGCTCTGAAAGTTTATTTAAATAATGGATGAAGATGAGTCCGTTGCTGGTACCACATGATCCAGTTACCTCAATTTCCCACTTAGAAGCTAGACATTTGTCCTTATGAAACTCAGCATGGATGTCTAATTCCAGAAGAATTCTGATTACTTGAACAGATATTGTAGTTAAAAAATAAGATTTTCATGGAAGCTAGGCTCTCAGACAACCCTGAATATGAAAATCAGTGTAGTGGGTCCCAACTGTCCTCACTGCTGAAGTTAACAGCTTTGACAAGGTAAAAAAAAATTTGCTGTACCTTGGCACCTGATCCAAACCCCAATGAAACCAATAGGAGGGCCTTCCACCGATTTCTAGGGGCTTTCACCAATTTCTAGGCCCTAACAGTAGTACTTTTATGTCTAGGTAAGCTCCATTTACAATGTGGAAGATTTATTTACTTCTTTAAATCCTCTGCTGCTGTCATGTTTTTCTGGATTCCAAAAGGAATGAACTGTCTACTAGAAGAACAAGAGGCATGTGATAGACTTAACACAGACTTAGCATTCTTGGTCCTGCTTTGAACAGGGGGTTGGACTAGATGACCTCCTGAGGTCCCTTCCAACCCTGATATTCTATGATTCTATGATATTCCATGATTCTGTATATTTTGATTTTCTCTTGCATTTGCATATAGACTAATAGAATCATAGAAACATAGGCCTGTAAGAGACTTCAAAAGCTCATACATTCCAGCCCCCTATGCTGAGGTAAGACCATCCCTGACTGGTGTTTGTCTAACCTATTCTTAAAAACCTCAAATGACAGGAATTCCACCACCTCCCTTGGAAGTCTATTCCCTTGCTTAACTAACTATCCTTATAGCTTGAAAGTTTGTACTAATAACTAACCTAAATCTCCCTTGTTGCAGATTAAGCCCATTATTTCATGTCCTATCTTCAGTGGACATGGAAAACAAATGATCACAGTCTTCTTTATAACCTTAATATATTTTAAGACTATCAGGTCTTCTTTTCTCAAGGCTAAACATGCCAGGTTTTTTTTTAACCTTTCCTTCTATGCCAGGGGTGGCCAAACTTACTGACCCTCTGAGCCGCATATGACAATCTTTAGATGTTCAAGAGATGGAGCATGCCTGCCGGGGCTCGGGGCTCCAGCCCCGAGACCCCCCTCTCCACCGGTCAGAAGTTAGAGGCGATGCGTGGTTTTTTTGCCAGGATTTGCTGGCCCTGCTCGGTTACATGGTGCCACCGGGCCCCCTTCCTGCACGGCCTCTGCTGGAGCTGGCAAGCTGGGAGCTGTGGCCGTGGGGAGAGGCAATGGCAAACAGCTGGGAGCTGCAGGGGGAGCCACTGCTTTTGTTGCTGCCCCTCCCCATGGAGCTAAAGCAGCAGCTCCTCCCTGAAGCTCCCAGCTGTTTGCTGCTGCTTCTCCACGTGGAGAGAACACCTGGCAGCTACAGGGAGGGGACGCTGAGGGTAAGAGGGAGGGTGTGGCTGGGGAGGCATGACTGAAGCTATGGGGGAGGGTTGCGAACCTTTAAATTGTGCCTTCCCCACTCAGCAGGCACCAGTTGTCTCTGGCAGAAGCCCCTAGTGCTGAGCTCCTCCTCCCCCGCTCTGGTAGGTGGAGAATGGAGGAGCGTGGTGGGGTGGGGAGGGGCGCGGGCTCCACAAGCTGTACTTGAACTGTCAAAGAGCCGCATGTGGCTTGCGAGCCATGGTTTGGCCACCCCTGTTCTATGCTCCCTATACCAATATTCTAGTCATGAGATTTATTCCACCAAGTCTCTGTGACGCCACTTAAGTCACAATTTAGCTTGTGAACTAGTACTTCCACATCTTCTGGTTTATTCCTGCATAGGTCTTGGTTTGATAGATTTGAGAAGTTTAATGATGTCAGACGTATGAATCGTTCATTGCACATCTTTTACTGAGTGATATCTTTGAGAAGTACTCCCACTTTGAATGTGGCTGTTTGCCCCACTCTGACATGAGATAAGCCCGGGCTATCCAGCGTATGTTTAAACATGAATGGCCATCATGACCCAGAGGATGACCAGGGTATCAGACTGGGATTTAGGAGGTGTGAGTTTTATTCCTAGCTCTGTGTGACCCTGGGCTGCACTTCTCTGTGCTTCTGTTCCCCCTCCCATGCGTTGTCTGTCTTTTCTACTTAGATTATAAACCCTTTGGGGACAGGTTCTAGCTATTTGTATAGCACCTACACAATATGGCCCCCATTTCAGTTAGGGCCTCTGGATTTATTGTTATCCAAATAAGAATAATAAATCTGCTAAAATATCAGTTTTATTCTCAGGTGAGAAGTTTAGGTATTTATATTTATATTCTTGGGGAAAAGGTGGTGTGGGTGTTGGTTTTTGGTTTTGTCTTATTTTTTTGCATTTGCAAGAATAAGACCAGATCCAGCTTCACTGAAGTCAATAGAAATATTTCTGAAGTCATTTATGATGGATCCCCAAATAATTCATTTCTTAAAAAAAATTACCTTTAAAGCTATTTTTCCTATTCATCCAGTCGATAAAGAACAAATGTAGAAAATGAGGGAGAAAGAAGAGCCTCAGTCAAAACTCAAGGATTGGGCCCACAGCTACATTGGGTCATGTCACACCATCATTTGTACGTGCAGCAGTCCCCAATGAAATCACAGAGAAGGCCTGCCTAAAATAGAAGGCATGATATAGCCCAGTATTAAAGTATCCTTTCTCTCCTCTCTTAAAAAACTGGTTAAACTGAAATATCAGTGATTCAGCTTAACAATACTTCCTACCTAAAATCCCAGAATTAAATATTCACTGTTACAGTTAGCTCCAAGAGGAAACACTGTCAAGAAATAAGATTTATTTTAATTAAAAAATGAGTATAATTCACTTTTGCACTTTGAGGGAGGTGAAGCTATTTTAGTTCCTTGCTAATCACGTATTGTTACCTCAAAATGGTGAGGACTGTTTCTTTCTTTCTTCTTTTCTTTAGTTTTTTGTTTGTTTTGGTTTTGGTTTTACAACTAACAATCTTGCCTTTACTCATATTTTCACTGGAAATTCATAAATTATCATTTAAAAAAATTCACTTGATTTCTGGCTTCCTCTTCTACTGAAGCCTCCGGTGAAAAGTGTACAGTACTGGGCATGTGGTGATGATGATCTGCCCCTTAGAAGGGAAGCTGATCTATATTGGACAAGTGGAGGCGTCCATATGACCTTCAGAGTCAGCCAAGTCAGAGCACATTACAATAGCGCAATCTAGAAGTGATTAAAACGTGCTGTGGTTATGTTCACATCTGAGAGGGAAGTCTCCTGGACAGCACCATTTTGAAAATTGGAGAACAGACCTCCCCCCGCCCCCAGTTGAGGGAGACACTGCAGCTCCTACTAGTCCTTAAAACTGCTTCTTCCTGACCAGTACCACTTCAGTGTTTTTCTTAGTTGAGGATGAATCATCAGGTCTCATCCAGTTGCTCATTTCTCTCATATTCTGAGACCTCAAGGGGACAGCATTGTCTGTGCTTGATGGGGAGGAGACAAAACTGAGTGTCCTCTGCAAATTTGATGACAGTGCAGTCCACGGCATTTCACAATCTTTCCCCGGCATCCTGAGGTACACATTAAACAGCTCAAAATAGAGACCAGACAGATTCCTCAGGTGAAGGCTAATGGTTAGGAGGAACTGCTGCACAGAGTGAAGCCACCTTAATATGGCACCGATATATTTCCTGGCAGCAAGGATAGAAAAGCAAATGTATAATAATTGGCTTATATAGATTTCACTGATAGTGTGAAACAGACAAGCAGATCTGTTATTCCAAGAGGTTCTGGTTGATTCTGATTTAGCCCTTCATTTTTTTTTTAAAGTTTTCTTCTCAGTAGAAGATGAACAGTAAAACTTGGCTTAAGGAAGATTTTCAACACTGGAAGCTTTGAGGTCAACCATGAAGAGTTTCAGGAACAGAAAGAGGTGTTGGAGCATGGTCCACTTGGCAGAATGCACAGCAACACCCTCCCTAATGACATTGCACAGGATGTATTCAAAGATTGCTACGTCCTGATCAATAGCATGTTCAGCCATGTAGTACAGTAGGTAGAATTCACCGCAAAGGAATTACTGCAGTGCATGTATTTTATTTTTTTTAAACTTTACTGCAATGGGACAAGAATATCATGGGTTTTTCACTGTGTAGTTCAAATGGATACAAACCTACCTTATGCACCTTCCCTAGTATGATCTTCAATTGCCATTCACTGTCAAGAAAACCCCACATGATCACATGAAGACAAAGAAGTGGGTATGACTGAGTCAGAATCCTAGATTAATTTTGCTGAAACCATTTTCTGCAGAAGAGAAGCCGTATGGGAGACCTGTTAAGGTGATCCAAACATGAAGCAGACGCTCCAGCTGCTTTTTAATGTTGTCTGCTGGCCGAGTGTGTGGGAGGGAAATGTGAAACAAGGAGCACAGCCATTCTTTCATATGATGTGTTGCTGCCAGGCCCTGTGTCAGTGGTGGCAGCATTAGTAGCGATAACAGGTATGTACATACATATATATGTACACACACACACACACACACGCACACAAATCTATCTGTCTAGCCTCCCCTCCATTCTACTTAGGCAGAAAGCTAACCCACCATGTTGTTACAGAAAGCTAGGCAATTGCTTGGCTGGTTGTCTGCATGTCACCGATAAAACAAACAACATATATAAAAATAGTTTCTGCCTTATGGATTTTTTTGTGTATGGAGTTTTGTGGCACTTCTTTCTGTCATATTTTGCAGCTGAGTTTCCTGCATCTCTGATGAATGCTGCAGAAGTAACAATGTCTTCTTTGATTTCCCACCTGGTTTGTTGCATGTGTGGGAATTTATCCATAGATAAGAACATAAGCATGGCCGTACTAGGTCAGACCAAAGGTCCATCCAGCCCAGTACCCTGTCTGCCGACAGTGGGCAATACCAGGTGCCCCAGAGGGAGTGAATCTAACAGGTAATGATCAAGTGATCTCTCTCCTGCCATTCATCTCCACCCTCTGACAAACAGAGGCTAGAGACACCATTTCTTACCCATCCTGGCTAAAATCCATTAGTGGACTTAACCTCAATGAATTTATATAGTTCTCTTTTAATAACTCTCCTCACTTCTTCTACTCTGCTGTGTAAAAGCGAAATATTTTGGCAGAAATTTTCAAGATGTCATTCTGAAAGTAGTGCCTCACAATTCCTACTGGAGAGCTGCAGAAATATCTGCTTTGGCTCAAACACTGCTGTACAGAAATGCTCAGCTGCTCTCACCGCCTGCTTCCAGTGGTGATTCCAGGGTGGGCAGGTTGGTCAGACTCAGTTCAAAATGCATTTTTTCCCCAAGAAAAGGGTAAGCTATTGATCAGATGACTGAGGTGTGCTATGACATCCTCTGGGGAGAAGTCTGGCAATGTGGGGGCCATGTAAAAGGATTGTTTGTGGATGGAAGCACTTGATGGGGTGAATGCTGTGAGAGGTCACAGGAGAGGTCTGGAGGTATTAGAAAAAAGATGAGGTAATGCCACAAGGAGGGCAAGATGATAGCGGCTGATGTAGCAGAGTTCAGAGACAGGAGAAAAGGGCTTTCTCTCAAAAGGAGGCAGTCATGTTCCAATCCATCCTGATGGAGGCCATCTACAAGATATGGGGGAAAGGACACCAGCCTCCTGTCCAGTGCTCTTCAGGGGAGTGTCGAGTTTGTGCATGCCTTACTTTGTGTTATACTGCTGACAATTTATTAGATATATAATCCCTTGTGAAATGTACCATGCAATATACTTATGAAATGTACGGTCCCTGCTCCACATTGCTCCTGTGAACACTATTGCAGTGCCTATCAGAGGTGCAATTGCCCATGCATTCACATTTTTTTCAACTCTCCAGGATAAAGACTACACATTCCAATCTGTCAATCTTCTCTTCCATCTCCATGGGTAGGCAGAATGTAACACCTTGTAATGTGAAGTTAAAATTCTCCCTCCAAGTCTGGTTCCCATACATCACCGAGCTGTGTTTCTGTGTGTTAAATCTGTGATAATTTTGGGGTGAGGGAGGTCTATATTCTCAGAAACATCCAGCCAGAGTTAGCCACCCCAGTCACGCCCTCCAGAGGCAACCACCACCTACCCTTGTATTGGACCCAGTCATTGTAGGGGAAGAAGGTGACAATGATACTGGGCTCATGGATAGAACATCTAGGCCCACAGTCTACCCACAAGCCTTGTACTGAAATGTCAATTGCCAGTCCCTCTGGGCCTGACCATAATGACTGAAAGCAAAAATCAAACAGGATAAAAACCACTCATGGAATTTATTCTCCATGAACTAGCTGCACAGACTGCCAGGAATATGAAAAATGTGTGTGATAGATTGACATAAATATGTCAATAATTCATACCAAAGAGTAGAATAAAGTTAAGAGGGAATTATAAGAAAATATGAGCCCTCCAGCTATGATAATTAGCATGCAAAAGCATGGTCATAGGCTAGAACATATGGCCCATGATGTTAGGACTGCTTATTTAAAAATAAGGTGTGAAGGTGAGGCTGAAGGACAACTGTTGTGTGCATATGCTTTCCAAAGAGCATTATAAACTGTAAAGTAAGTACAGGAACAAAAAGACCCCAATCTATTTCTCTAAAGAATATAAGTCTGGTAAATGTATGCCAAGGCAAGCAGTGTGGGCTAGTGGAGAGTGCAATAGTCTGGAACTCAGGAAACATGGATTCTATTCCTGGCTCTGCCAATAGCCTGCTGGGTGACCTTGCACAAGTCATTTCAACTCTGTGTGCCCCAGTTTTCCCATCTGTAAAATGGCAATAATGATACTGACCTACTTTGTAAAGTGCTTTGAGATTTACTGATGAAAAGTGCTATATAAGAGCTAGGTGTTATTATTTCATGCAAGACTGTTATATCCTTCCTGAAGGGTCCATATGTGGTAATATCTTTGTGGAAGATGCCATAGCAAGGCAGTTTAAAGTAAAGTGAGAGGATGAGGGGGCAAAGGATGGTATGAGATGCCTGAGTCTAAGAAATGCTGCCCTGTCAAACCATCAGGGACAAAGGGGCAAGCTGATAAAAGGATGCATTCTCCAGAACAGTACAAGATTTCTTCCAAGTTTAATGGCATGACTTGGACCTATCTACATAAGTTGGTGCAGAGTTTAAGGCTAGATACATTATGCAGATTGTTTTTTTTTATTTTGATCCAATTCTCTTTCAATTCTTAATAAATCTCATTTTGGTACAAACCAAGGGGTCTTAAAACTTTGGGGGGATTTGAAACAGATGATCCTGAATAGTGCAACAACTTTCAACCTCTAAGAAGAGATGTGAAGCAAGGCTGTCTGGTGTCGCCCCTGATCAGTATTCTCAGTCCACCTGGTACAAACTAACGAGCTCTCTACCATAATGTTTTGATCCTCCAAATGCACAAGAATGCCTAATTAAACACAGATGAACACTGAGTTTAAGGAGTATATGATGACAATGTTTTATAAGGAGCAAGTCTGCTGGTAAGAAAATATTAGTGCAATTTTGGCAAACCTGGGTTTAATATAGAGAATGCTGGGTGGGATTTTGAAGACCAATCAACATTGGCCGAATTCCGTTCCCACTGAAATCAATGAAAATGTTTCTACTGATGGCAATGTGAATTTTGACATTGATTTCGAATTAGACCAGGACGGAGTGCTTTTTGAAAATGCAACCCACAATGTATTCTTTTTATATTGTATACTGGTTAACTTTGAGAAGAAGAAATTAACTGCAAAGACCGCATGTATTCTTACTACACTTCAAAATAATACTGTTCTACACAACTTCAGATATTTTCCTTTTTAGTACTGGCTCATACCAGAAAACATTCAGAGGAACCCAGTCACGAGGTGAGATGTCATTTTGTTCAAATGAATGTGTACACAAACTCTAAGCTAGTTATAAGCCTTCCTTTACAGTATACTGTCCTCCTGAAAAGAAAATAATACTGTGTTTGCTATTTCATAGATTCATAGATTCCGAGACCACAAAGGACCCATTCTGATCATCTAGTCTGATCTCCTGCAGGCCACAGAACTTTCCCAAAATTATTCCAGTTTGCACGAGAACCGATCTTGTAGAAAAGCAGCCAATCTTGATTTAAAATTTGCCAATGATGGAAAATCCAACACAACCCTTGTTCCAATGATTAATTACCCTCACTACTAAAAATGTATGCCTTATTTCCAGTCTAAACACCACTTCAAAACACTTCATCAGAGAACAAACATCAAAATAAAAGGTAAGGCACTGTACTGACTTCTTCCTGTTCCAAAGGTTCGGTCAACAGAGAGTGTTGGGAATGGCACAGGCCGGAGGGTGAACTGCGGGTGTGGATATCCACATGTTGGCGATGGCAGAATTCCTGGGTACTGGGCACTTTCTAGTGTTGGCACTGGGATGGCACTGACAACAGCTGAAAAGAGAGAGAAGGAGAAAGAGAAGTAAAGATCTCTTAACATTCTGTGGAATTAAAGATCTCTTAACATTTGTAGAAAGTTAAAAATAAATGGATGGATCTCTCAGAAAACTACAAATGGCCACATTTCCAAAGCAGGTGCTTAAATTGCAGCCACAAAATATGTATTTTGTACAGTGCCTGATACAGTGGGGTCCTGATCCATGACTAGGGCTCCTAAATGCTATGGTAATATAAATAATAGATAAACAAACAAACAAACAAACAAACAAACAATGTGTGTATGCTCTTTATAGACAAACCAACACACATACATACACCACATTTGTATACAGAAATAGGCATGTTTCATGTGACTGGGATATTTTCACATACAAAAAGCCACTTTTATGTATGAAACTATCTGCACACATAAATGCCTGTTTCAAGGGTGCAGATTAGGCAGACAAGTTTGAATATTTTCCTGTTAAGTGACAAATATTTGAAAGGGAAATGGATGAATCAAGGCTTCAAGAGCCAGGATATAATCTTAGTGACTCTACTAAAGTTATTCCTGATTTACACCAGTGTAACTGAGATTGGCCTTACTTCCTCAGGGCTTGGCTACACTTATATTTTATAGCACCCTAACTTGCTGGCTCAGGGGTGTGAAAAATCACCTCGCTGAGCGCAGCAAGTCAGACCGCTTTAAAGCGCTAGTGTAAACAGGCTCCGAGCGCTGGGAGCTGTGCTCCCAGTGGTCGGAGCTAATCCCGTCCTGGAGGTGGATTACCAGGAGCGCTGGGAGAGCTCTCTCCCGGCGCTCGCACGCAACCACACTCACACTTCAAAGCACTGCTGTGGGAGTGTTCCCACAGCAGCGTTTTGAAGTTTCCACTGTAGCCATGGCCTCAGTGTGTACATTTAACTCTAATTGTTCTAATGGGAATTACAACCAAGAAAGAGAGGAAAGAGAAACAATGCATTATGCAAATTAATCACCTGAACATTTAAGGCTTCTCCAAAGCACATGAACCATTTTGGTTTGGAAACTGGCTCAAAATCTAATGAAATCAGGATTTCTTGTGAGTGAATTCCAATATGTTCTGGTTTTGAACAATCCAGGAATAAACAACCAATAACAAAAACAATGGGCCAAATTCTGAATTCCTTTACCGGTTTTTATGCACTTCTTACTCAGGGAAACTCCCACTGACTTTAACAAAAGTTTTGCCTGAGTAAACACTGAGTAGTAACTTCAGGATTTGCCCCAATGATGATTTTTTTGGCTTACGTAGCACTTTTAACACGTGAATTGCAAACAATATAATAAATATTAAAGTAGACATTATTATTACTTCTAGCCCTTATTAAATCCACCACACAGAGCTGTAAACTGGGCAATTTGCCCAAGGTCACACAAAGAGTCAATAATTGTGCCAAATCTTATTCTTTATTACTTCTTTAAGCACTAAACGACACAGTCTTTGTTGGGCATTTCTGTACTTCCAGAGGAAAACGGGAGGTGTAGAACCGCACAAAACTTTTATTAAGAAATGATAATCATAATATTTTGAACGTTCAAAATGTCTAGGTTCAATTTACCCATCCTTAGAATAGAAATCTTACTATTCAAAGATTTAATTTTATCTGTGTAAATCATTTTATTCACACTTTTGAAAGGTTAAATAATAGTCTTCCTGTTTGTAACATTGTTAATGCACTGCAAAAACAATCATTCTGTACTGAGTCATAAAAAACCCAACACATTTATTGAAGGCCATCCCTTCATTCTTCTCAAAGATATAAGTAATAAGAATAAAAAAAAAATCAGAGTATTCACTGTAATATTATATTTATGTAGAGAAGCTAAGGGAAAAGATAGCTTCAAGCATTTTCAATAAGTCTCTGCAATATGACAAGAAATTTGTTCTGACATAGCCTAACAAGAGTTGAATTTGTATTTGATATGGATGCTTTCTGCTATGAAAGCAGAAATTCCCTTACCAGATTTTGGAGCTCCCTGATCACTGCCCTTCTGCGTCAAAAATTTTCAATATGTCCTATAAACATGTAATCTAAGTATGGCTTATTGAATTTACAAAGTAGAGATTCCAAAGCTGTGCTCAGTAGCCCAAAGTCCACAGATGCTGCCAAACACAATATCAACATGATTGTTTCCACAACTTGGGAAAACATACTTAAAAAAAAATCAGTGATAATAAACCCCCAAAAGTGATTCATTCTATGAGCATATTTCTTCCTCACACAGATGTATTATAAAAAATAAATATATACTGGAATTCTGTAGGTAAATCACAAGAACATAAAACTAAGTAGTCAAAATTTTTCTACCTCCTTTTTAAAAATCTGCCCTTATATAATGATACACTCTTATCAAGTTATTTGTTATCTCAGCGCTTACCCTATTATAACATTTTGACTAAGCCAATCAGAAAATGGAAAATCTGCTGTGTTGATGCTAAGAAGGAGCACAGGTCTTTCACCAGTAGATAACACCCTGAATTCAACTGTCCTGTTTTCCAGATTTTACTCCATAATTTGTCACCATTTTGATACAACAAATTGTGATATAGCCTCCTGCACAAACAGACTTGGGATCGAAATCCAGATCTTTGATTTTAAATGCTTGGGGAGAAGGAAGGTGTTTAGGACTATGTATCATCAGCTAGATTTCAGCCTCTTTTCTGGTTTTCAGCTCAGCTCTCAGCTCTTTGATCTGAGTATTTGACATCAATTGTGTTAGTTATGAATTGGAAACAATGCTCTGAATTGTTTTTCAGTTTTGTCCTTGTGTGCGTCCAGGTCTTCGTTATTAATTTGATCAAGCCAGATTTCCACTGAGACTGTGACTTTAGCGTCATTGGACTGTAATCTGCCAAGACCCTATGAAACCCCCTTCAATTGCTTTATCAAGTTTAGTGCCTTCCTGTGAAGGAATTTAGAGACTTAAGAGTATCACAATGGCTACATTTCAATAACAATGATGGCCTCAAACAGTCTCACTTGTAGCATCATGAAACTCACCAATGTTTTTCCCTTTTACGTCAATACAAAAAGTTTCATTCAATAGCTCATTTGATCCTGAAGAACCCAAATAAACTGATTTTCTGTGCTTTTTAAGATCAGCTTAAATCACATATATTTTGTCACTTAACAGTGCCAATGTGTTTATTTTACTTCACAATAATTACCTCTTTTGATTTCTTCAGTCCTTTCTATAGCTTATTTCCTATCACTTTTAATGTTTGGCACATTGAGTCAGATAAATTAAAAAAAATACAATAAAGCCCCTCAAAAACATACCGCTTTTATTTTATGGAGAAAGAAACAGGTTTTTTACAACCCAGCCTAAAAAGTTCACAAATTAGACCTAAATGTGAGATCAATTTCTCCCCCACCCCCATGTATCATTATATAATCTCTCTATTAGACATATACTAGTGGGAATAGGATACAGATAGAAAACAGGACCACCCTTCTAAAACTATTTATGATTTGATCCTAAAAAACCCAACAGCACATTTATCCATATACACTGACCTATAAAGCGGACTGATTTTACTTATACTGGTATTGTCCCATTGCAATTATAATGAGTTTGATTCTGATCTTGCCTACAACACGTCTACATCCGTGTAATTCCACTGCCCTTATTCATATCTCCCTTGTATCAGGTAAATCAGGAGTAATGCTACTGCAGCTAGTGCAGTTATTGCAGCGTCAGTCTAGTGTGGGAAAGAGGATTATCAGGCCCATCAACATCAGTGATGTTACTTCTGATTTTCTCTGAAGTAAATGAGATCAGAATCCAACCCACTGAATCTTTATCCTGTGCATTCTCCAATATTTTTTACGTTTACAACTCCCCTTAGGGAAAGTATGTCAGGCCGGAATGTCAAAGTGTGTATGTGACCGCGTTATCTACAAGTGGATACAGCCTAAAAAGGAGAAAGTTCCCAAGAATGATTTTTGCCTCCGTATATTTAAGTACTTCCTTACCTTAAAGTACAAGTTGTTCCATTGATATCAGTGGGACTGCTAATGTGCTTAAAGTTAAGCACCCATGTAATGGATTGCTGGATCAGGGCCTTATAGATTACTGGTAATGTAACATATACCAAATAATGTCTAGATTTAATATGTGTTGAGCAGTTCTTTGAAACCAAGGAATTCTTTCCAGAGATAAACATCTCCATCCTGTAATCCATGTTGAGAATCACACTGCACAGTAATGCATAAAGAATGAGGAGAACTTGTGGCACCTTAGAGACTAACAAATTGATTTGGGTATAAGCTTTCGATGGGCTAAAACCCACTTCATCAGATGCATGGAGTGGAAAATACAGTAGGAAGTCTGTTATTGAGTGTCCAGGTTAGTGCTTTCGTTGTGTGATGTGTAGTTGCTTTTGAGTATTTGCTTCAGGTTGGGGAGCTGTCTGTAAGTGAGGACTGGGCTGTCTCCCAAGGTCTGTGAGACTGATGGATCATCCTTCAGGATAGGTCTACAACCTATACCGAGGGACGATCCCTTACTCTCACGGACCTTGGTCAGTCCTCGCTTACAGACAGCTCCCCAACCTGAAGCAAATACTTACCAGCAAGTACACACCACACAACAAAAACATTAACCCAGGAGCCTATCCTTGCAACAAACCCCGTTGCCAACTCTGTCCACATATCTACTCAAGGGACACCATAATAGGACCTAACCACATCAGCCACACCATTAGAGGCTCGTTCACCTGCACATCTACCAATGTGATATATACCATCATGTGCCAGCAATGCCCCTCTGTCATGTACATTGGCCAAACCGGACAGTCTCTATGCAAAGGAATAAATGGACACAAATCAGATGTCAAGAATTATAACATCCAAAAACCAGTCGGAGAACACTTCAACCTCCCCGGACACTCAATAACAGACTTAAAAGTGGCAATTCTTCAAAAACAAAAACATCAAAAACAGACTCCAATGAGAAACTGCAGAACTGGAATGAATTTGCAAACTGGACACCATCAAATTAGGCCTGAATAAAGACTGGGAGTGGATGGGTCACTACAAAAACTAAAAACTAATTTTCTCATGCTGATACTTCCCCCTACTGTTACTCACACCTTCTTGTCAACTGTTTGAAATGGGTCACCCTGATTACCACTACAAAAGTGATTTTTCCTCCTGTTGTTAATAGCCCACTTTAATTGAATTGTCTCGTTAGAATTGGTAAGGCAACTCCCATCTTTTCATGTACTATGTATATCTTCCTACTGTATTTTCCACTCCATGCATCTGATGAAGTGGGTTTTAGCTCACGAAAGCTTATGCCCAAATAGATTTGTTAGTATCTAAGGTACCACAAGTACTTCTCGTTGTTTTTGCTGATACAGATTAACACGGCTACAACTCTGAAACCTGTCGTAATGCATAAAGAGTACATTTGTTGGCTAAATTTTATAATTAAGAACAGCAATGATCATAATAAATATAACTCTTTGTAACATATGTCCCCAAGTACTGTACACATAGGAAATGTACACATAGGAACTGTGTGGTCTAGTGGTTAGAGCAGTGGACTGGGAAGTTAGGACTTCTTGATTCTATTCCCACCTTCTGAATCATTGTGAAGCCTTGGGAAACCATGGTTTACTCCTTTGTAAAATGTGGCTAGTGCTATTTACTGTAGTTGTGTTATGAGGCTTAATTAATTAATATTTGTAAGATGCTTTGCGATCCTCAAATGGAAGAAACTGTAGATGCACTATTGTTCTCACATACAATTGTAAGAGGGAGTAAGAGATGTGCTACTCACGAGGGTTGTTTGGTTGTGAATCCATCGGAATCATGAGCTTGGCACGAGTGGCTCTGCGGGCAGCAAGCGAGCGCTCTAATGTGGACATGCTACTTCCCACATCCTCCGTGTCAGGACCTAGTGAAAAGCAACACAGTGGCTATGTTAATAACAGCTAAACACCAAACTGTTTCCCTCTTTACCATGTGTCTTGCAGTAAAGTGGATGGATATTTTTTCAGACATCTATCATTCAAACCGATCACTTAAATGGTATCATCTCCTAATTGTTCTACAGAGACTACTTTGGACACCATTCCTGAATAAAATGGTTGTTTCTCATTTTTTTACAACTGTCTTTAAATGTAAATTTCTCCCTTTACAATCACATCCTGGTTTAACTCCCCTTTCTCCCTGCCGCTGAAACAAAAATTGCTTCATAAAAATGACACTAACCCTGTGCCTCAACATTTCTTGTTACCCACTTCCTTTAAAGTTCAAACAAAGTATCATGGCCAGATTTGGGTGCATAAAGTAGGACGTCTAAATCCATAATCTAGCACCTAAATAACTGGCCTTATCTGCAGAGATGCTTTATATGCACCCACCAAGTCCCATCAAATTCAAATGATTGGCTCAGCAGCTACAAAAATCAGGCATTATATTTAGGTACAAAATATAGATGTAGGTATCTTCAGGTAGCCAAATTGAAAGTTTTAGTCCAATTATACTCATACAGAGATGTTTGGTGTAACCAAAGAAGCTAGGGTAACTATCTCTGGTTACGGAGGTACCTTGTTTTCCGTGGTTTGGTACAGTAATTCCCAATGAAATAGAAGATACGTTTTCTGGTTCCCAGATTGTAGCATATCTCATATGTATATTATATTAATGTCACATAAGTAGTTAAACTACCATGGGGAAAATGAGTTTATTATCGCCATAATAACATAAACTGAATTTATTTGGTATCTTTGAGTAGTTCACCTCCATTTTACCTACTCATCTCCACAGGGCTATTACTTTCTAAACCTCTGAGCAGCTCATAAACTTTTTTTTTAAATAAGAGTCTCCACAAAACTATTTCCTTCAAATTATCTTGATTTAATTTTCAGGACTAAAATCTCAGTCTTGCACCAGTAACTGTTTTAAGGTCCAAAATCTAGTGATTAAATAGGGCGAGGACAATATGTTTTATTCAGTTGATATTTTAGGATTCCTAGTACTATAAAAGTATTTGTATGTGGCCTAGTTGTTTGCATGTATTTGTATCTAGCCCTTATAGCGAGGCAACTGGTGTGCTGTGACACTGCTTATCTTGGGTTTGATCCAAAGATCACTGAAGACAGTGGAAAGACTCCAGTTGATCATAATGGGCTTTGGATTAGGGTCCATAATCATCTTACTTATGAACAGATTATAAAGTCTTTGGGGCAGGGATGTATGTTTGTGAAGTGCCTAGAGCAATGAAGCTGGGGCCTCTCAGTGCTAATCCAAGACAAATTAAAAAAAGAAAAAAGACAAACCACTATGTAAGAGTTCAAACCCTAAAATCCTGACAGCAACCTCTGATTTTTAGATCATTTTAGAGGTTTGAAATCCAATTAGGTCTGCCATTTCTTTCACACTAACACCTGTACCTCTTATGGTAGGTAAGGAATAGAGAGACACAAACCATAGTAGCAGCTGAAGAAATCTAAGCATTTACCATCATATATATCACCAAAGAATCTGAAATACTTAAAAGCCTATGTGATTTTCCAGACTAACTTGCTTCTGTCACTCATGAATGATGCAGCCATGCAAACTCATGCCAAATATACTTATATTTTGAATCTATATATTGCTTCTTCTTCCCCACCGCATTACATTTTATTACTGAAAAAAGTTTCTCTAACAAAAGGGAAGCCTGTACAGTTTAAGGATAGAAAAGAAAAGCTAGGCTGTCTGTATACTACACTTAAATTGCATTCTTTGCATTAGAGTTTTTTTTCTCTCTGGACCAAATTCTGATCTCACTTACGATGGTGAAACTCTTTTTTACTGTGTTGTCTCTCTGCTCCATTTTTCATTTGATTTTTTTTCCATTGTGTTCCCCCCCACACTATGTCATTCCCTTCCTCCCCCCGCCACCAATAGGTTCTCCTAAAGTGGAATGCAAACTCAGGGCCTGTCTACATGGAGACTTAGTGCATTGCAAGCCAGGAATATACAGCATGCTAGCCTGCCGTGTTCACCATGTGGAGCCTGCAACTGCACACTAAAGCACTATAGTACACTTTGACTAGCTGATTCATACAGTAGGGTCCACATGACCAGTTTGTATGTGCAGGCTAGGGCACTGAAGATTTACACCCCAGCTTGCGGTGTACTAATTGACCGTGCAGACAAACTCTCAATAACGTTTGATTTCCAGCGAAGTTCTGAGCCCATCATGAAAGAATGGAGTAGAAATCAAACATAATGCATATTCTTCTAATTATTAACTGATGCAAAGTAGCATGTCATTTTGGAAAAATGAAATGTACCTGTTCTGCAGACACTATTGAATTGCCTAATATTTGATTTCTTGAAAAATCATTCTTATCCATTAAACCAATTGGGAATATTTGATTACGATAAGCTAAAACCTTCCAATATTGTATAAAATATACTCTGCTCATCAATTGTGGGTCCAGGTGATTTTTTCCTTCCCTCAGATCTCAATTTCAACATATGTATTGCTCCACTTGCATTAGAAGCTACCCATGCAGCTAGTCATGCTGTTATATTAGACAAGAAGTATCTGCCACCATGCCCAGTCGCAGTGTTGCCAACTCTCCCAATTTTATTACAAGTCTCCTGATAATTGGTGTTTGTTAGAGCCCCAGTTGCTGGAATCTAGACTGGTTATCATCTGAGAATCCCAGATTTCATTTTTTTGTGGCTACAGTGCAAAGCTTGACAGCATGAACTCTAAATACTCCAACATCAGAAGGCAAATAAACAGAGCCTAAAGTTAATTATTTTTAAATCTCGTGATTTTTTTAAACCAATCTGCGGATGGCTTGACTTGTGATTTTTGAATGCCTGGAGCTGGCAATACCACCAGAACTGTATTGGGCCTGTTAATCACTGCTGGCATTGGTGGAGGGGGCCTGCAGCAGGGGACTCCCTCAGAGGCACATTTTAGAGCAACCACCGTAGTACCCTTTACGCATGTACATTGCACATTTCCACCCTGTGTTGGCTTGATTCTGCCGGCTGCTCCCTTTGGTGGGTCTAGACTCCCCAGTCCTTATGTCTAGGAGTACAACAATGGGAGGGTGGCAGGCCCATGTATAAGGATTATGAGCAGCCTTTTCTCTCTCAGATAAAACTGTATCCAGCTAGGCCAAATTTGGACCATAGCACCCAGATTTATTGATTTTAGGACTGACTGTGTTATTCTGCCCCCCAAAGAGACTATTTACATATCACTACAGATGCTTGAAGTTAAAAACAACTCCAGGCAGAGCTGGGACATTTCAGTGAGCACAATGGCGGTGCTGTTACCAGACTGTGAGGCACTCTTGCTGCCCAGCTGAGTTTCAGACTGGCTGTGGCTGACTGGTGTGATGTCTTGACAGCTCTGCATCGGCGAGTCTCTTCCTGAGGGGTCAGAACCTGACGGCTTTTCAATATTCTTCATCTCCATCTCTTCATGGTGTATCCAGAGGTCTGGGGGCCTCAAGTCTTTCTGGCTGCCCTTCCTTTTACCAGCACTATGGGTAGCACGCTTTCTATGGAAAAAGTCAAAATTGAAATCTAAGAAAATGTCCCCCAATAAAAAAACCAAAAACCTTAAAAATTAAGTGATCTCAGGTTACACAACAAATAAATCCATTTAGGTTTGTCCTACAAGGCTTAGGATCCAGTTATCTTGGATCTGGCTGCTATGCCTTTAGGCCTCTAGAGATAAATGTATTATTGCGATATGTTAAATCCCCAGGGCATGGGGGTAGGTACCACCACGTGTCTCACTGTCTAGCACCAGCTGCTTGCTGATCCATGAAATGGCACTGGCGTTAGTTCCAGATGAGGCCACTTGCCAAGCCCTTAGAGCTAGACATAAAGGTGTCTCACTGACAGCATATGTTTAGGAGATGAATGAAAGGGGCAAGTGAGAGGAAATACTGCTGTTTGCTCCAAGGGGTGGGCTTGGGGCTCAGCAGGGTAGGTCATCTGTGCACCAGCTGATGTGCAACTGGAGAAAAATTCCTTCCAGAAACAATAGGGGAATTGTGAAGTTCCTCTTGGGAAGACTATAATTTCTGATTTAACTACATATAGCAAAAACAATTGAATAGTGCAGAATATATTCCCATAGTGTCCTGCAGGCCTCATACTTTCCATAAATGGCTACAGCATATATTATATTTCTTAAAAGTATATTAAAACATTATTTTTATCACACAAAAGCTAAGAAATTCAGAGTGATATATCCCACAGCAACATTAACTTTCCTCCTTATGTATATTCATTACAATATGTTCTATCCTTACAAGACCATACAGTGTATGTGTGTATGTACACAAAACATGCACGCACACACATTCAGAGACATATGTGCATCTGCTGTTACAGAAAACGTATGCAACTTAAATATAAATCAAGAGCTCTCTGTTGCAGCTACCTAAAAAGTTTCATTGGAGATGCATTATTTAAACTCATTTTAAGCAATCTAAAAATATGGAAAACGTGCAGCCCCTCTGTTTTATTTTTAATGGTATTAATTGCAGAATAATCTGCCTGAGCATTCACATAGCATTTTTCATCGGCAGATCTCAAAGCAGTTTACATAAACGGATAAGTATAATCCAATGTACAAGTGAGGAAAGTGAGATACACCTCGATGAGGCCAAAATTTTCAAACTTGGGTGCATATTTAATCATCAGAAAAACAGCAGCTTGATTTTCACATGCTGAGCACTCCCAACTCTTATTCAAACTTCAGAAACAGACTTCAAAGAGAAACTGCTGAGCTACAATTCATTTGCAAACTTAACATCATCAGTTTGGGCTTGAATAGGCACTGGGAGTGGTTGGCTCACTACAAAAGAAATTTTCCCTCTCTTGGTATTGACACCTCCTCATCAATTATTGGGAGTGTACCGCACCCACACTAACTAAATTGGCCTTCAACATTGGTTCTCCACTTGTAAGGTAACTCCCTTCTCTTCATGTGCCAATATATATTTATGCCTGTTTCTGTAATTTTCACTCCATGCATCTGAAGAAGTGGGTTTTTTACCCACGAAAGCTTATGCCCAAATAAATCTGATAGTCTTTAAGGTGCCACCAGACACCTCGTTGTTTTTGTGGATACAGACTAACATGGCTACCCCTCTGATACCAACTCCTGTTGAGCCACACAAGCTATTCATGCCAAAATGCACTTTATACATCTACCGAGTCATCACAGGCCTGATTGAAAGACCATTGAGCCAGGAACTCCTGAGTTCTAATTCTGCTCTGCCATTTATTTACTTGATCAAGTTGCAATCAATAAAACATTTACTTACTGCAGCTATCTCGCATGGGAGTCATGAACATTCATTTGTTTGTAAAGTGCTTTGAAGATATATGGTGCTGAGTGCAACTATTATTAAATCTTAAATGTCTTTTTGGTAATTGAATTAAAAATTAAGATGTACTACTCTTTACTTTTAAACTTTGCAATACACACAGAGTATGGTATTATACAGTACACCTTGTGGAATTCACTAAGACACAGTACACGTTGAATCTTTTAAGAACGCTCTTTCCACTTTGCTGAAACATTGCCTTTTGTTATGCAGACACTATCCTAACCAGCTTGGATGAGGCAAATAAGTGAAGACATAGCTGATAACTCATTAGCATCAGACCTTGGAAAGGATGTTTTGTCCCCTGCAGGAGAACAGCTTTTTGTCTCTGATTTAAACCAATTACTGTACCATATCATAAGTCTTCCAGCAGATAGGGATTCTATCTCCCAGCAGCTGTAGACAAATAAATAGAAGAGAAGCTCAATGAAGCCTTTTGCAATTCACCCCATTTGCCCTGACAGCATCGTACATATAACACTTGTCTGCACTTTTGTTTTTGTAACAGGCTACAGTAAAGGGAACGCAGCTGATATAAAGGTGTTAGTAAGAAAAAAATCTCTTTACAAATGAGAAGTGATTTCACTTTCAGCTCAGTTATTTCCTGCAGGTTACCATGAAAGGAATGGAAATGACACGTCTTCCCTATCCCCATTCACACCACCAACAAATGTAACCTAATGCCTGGCAGGCAAGAGTCAAAAACATAAGATGCAGCTAATGAGCAATGTCAAGGTGGGAGATGCAGAGAGAAAGGAAAAAAGCAGAAGACATATCCCAAGAGAAAACTGCAGAGACATACTGAGGATGTCTAGTGGCTGCTGACTTATTCGCCTGAACTTTATTTTGCTTTTCTTTAAGTCTCCACCTAGCTTCTCCTATCTCTGTACACATTTGCTACCATCAGTTATAATAGTACCTTGCCAGTAATCTTTATTTATTTCTCATATTTTTCCTTTACCCACTTCAGATGTCTAACGTCATATTCACTACCTGACAACTTCTGAAGGACAACCTCCTATCAGCTAGCTGCTGTGCTCTGGAGTGGCTTAGGAACAGAGGATTTACCTAACTGGATCAGACTAGAGGTCCACCTATACCAGTACCTTGCTTCTTGCAGTGGCCAGTACCTGAGTTTTTTTAACATCTCAGGTTTTAATTTACATTGCACATGTGAGATTTCATGGTTTTAGCTTGCTGCAAAGGCCATTAATAAGCATTATATTATACAATCTAAGCACAATGTCGTTTACCATCCAATCCTGACAAACTCCTGCAGCAGTGAAGTTCACGGGTTGGCTATATACTGCATAAAGTAGAATCACAAACACATAGGGCTGGAAGGAACCTCAAGATGTCATCTATTTAATCTCTCTATGCTGAGGCAGGATTAAGCATATCTAGACAATCACTGCCAGATATTTGTCTAACCTGTTCTTAAAAATATCCCTTGATGGGGATTCCACAACTTGTGCTTAACTATCCTTATTGTTAGAAAGTTTTTCTTAATATGTAACCTAAAGTCCTTCAATGCAAACAAAGCTGATTATTTTTTGTCCTACCCTCAGTGGACATGGAGAACAATTGATCACTGTCCTCTTTATTACAACCTTTTCCATTTGTGAAGACTGTTACCATGTCCCCCGAAAGCCTTCCCTGGTCTAGTCTAAACATGGCCAATTCTTTTAACCTTTAGTCCTAGGTCATATTTTTAATATCTTTAATTTTCTCTCTATTTACTGCCCTTTACTTTATGTAATTTTGTCTCATTGTTTACTTGTACTCCTCCATCTGTCTCTCCACCTGTTGTCTCTTGTCTTATACGTAGATCGTAAGGTTTTTGGGACAGAGACCATATTTATATTCTGTGTTTCTCCAGTGCCTAGCACAATGGGGTCCTGGTCCATGACAAACAAATAAATACATATATACACACATACATGTTGATACTAGGGAGATGTGTTATATATAGAAGTTAAATTGCCTGATCTTTTATTAATGAATAGTAAGGCTGCACATGAGGATGGGGCACCAGGGCTGCCCGTTGGTGGGCCCTGCTGATCAGCTCCTCCTGCTCCCTCCCAGTGCTTCCTGCTCACTGCAGTCAGCTGTTCAGTGGCATGCAGGAGGCGCTGGTGGGGGGGAAGGAGCGAGGAGGGGGTGCGCTCTGGGGAGGGGGGCTGGAATGGGGCGGGGGCAGCAGGGGTGGGAAGAGATGGGGCAAGGGTGGGGACTTGGGGGAATGGATGAAGTGGGAGGCGGGGCCTGGGGCAGAGCGGAACTTGAGCACACCCCGGCAACTTGGAAAGATGCCACCTCTGGTGCACCCTACACTGTCCCTTTAAAATATATGAAAATGGTCTCAAATGGTCTCAGTGCTGTTTTCTGGCATTTTTTACATATATATGAATAACAAGAACAACAGATGTTAACTTTCTTTTGCAGGACAAAAGCCTCACAACAGGCTGAAAACTGAGCCTGAACTTCCCCATTTTTCAGCTGAATGGGGAGAGGAAGTTAAGTCAGACAGTCTGGTACCTAGAAGGCATTATCAGGCATGCAGACAGATCACATTTTTCCTTAAATCAATGGAATTGATTCTTCCCCCTGTTTGATTGAACAGAGATGGGGTGGGCCATGAGGGGGCTGGTTCTGGCTGTCTGATTCTGAGGAGCAGCCCTCGGCCCCAATAAATGTTTGAGCTACTTTTTAGCATCACCACGCCCTCTCCCATTCTACTGTGTGCTCCCAATGTGCTCCATCAAGGGTAGGCCATCTGTGGCAAAGGGACTGGAGTTGGGAATTCCCATATGACAGGGAAATTCTCTCCACTGGCCAGTTGCATCCAGTTTCTGGAACTTTTGCACCCTCTAAACGGCACAAAGTGGTTGGATCTGATTACATATTTCAGCCTGTGATGCCACATCCTCTAAATGCTCATTTGAGGACCTTGCTCATACCATCTTTGAAACCTAACAACAGAAAAGACATTAAAAAGTGGCCACTTTTTTGTCTGTTTGTTCAGGTATTTGACAGCAACATACTTTCTCTGTTGTGCTGAAGAACGCCTGGTGCAGATCACAGCCACGATCACCACCACCACCACCGTAATGACCCCAACGGTGACCACAATGATTACTAGAAGGTTGCTGTTCTTCTGAGGCGTTACACTGCCGTGTGGAGGGTGCATCTGCCCTATGGGAGGTTCTGAAAAAATATAAATCACGAGAGTTTCAGCAGCAAAATTTAACAACAGAATGTAAAAAACAGATGTCATGTACAACAACAGTTGGCAGAGACTGCTAGATCCGGGGTATAGACCTTTTGCCCATCAGATTGCCTGGATAAGTTTTGTCCCCAGTTGAGAGAGACAAGGAGAAAAAGATATTTTATGCCACACAAATACTTTTCTGACATAATTGATGAAAGGTCATGGTTTATGAGAAATAGCCTACTTATTTCATGCAGGAAGACAAATTGCTTGACACATTATGATCACAATTTACCCCCCTTCTCCTTCAGAAGCCACCCATAAAAAAAGGCACAATTTAAAACCTGTCTGGGGTGTGTGAATTCTACTTTAAAACAGACAGTGGGATCAGAATGGTGTCATAAAGCACTGAAATTTATGTTTCACTGTGTTTCAGTGGTATAGCAAACAGGAAAATATTGAAGCAGTAAGGACTGAGGTGCAAGGCGTTTACTGGAGATTAATGACCAGCTGCTGGAGTTGATGGCTATCAGTTCATTATTGCTATTAGCAGCTAAAACTGAAAAAAAAAAGCAATATGCATTTTTATTCCTTTCATAGCCTCTATTGATATTTACCGGAAAATTAATGTCTTGTGTATTAGCCAATCTGAATGTGTGATTCATCTCTCAAGATTCCATTCAGCTCATAATCAGCCACATATTATATTCTATTGTATTTATTGATATAGCTCCTCTGATGCAAGGTGTTAATCACTCTTCACTTGGAACATAATAGCAGATACAGAGGTCAATTCAATGGAATGACAAGACTGGACGCCAAATGATTAAGTTACATCATTTCAGGTTTCAGATCCCAATACCACTGACTTCAAAGATTGGGCCCTTGCTCACTAGCTTTTATGGATGCTATTACATGGTGGATGGCACATTTTTCAACTGCGTTGACAGCTTCTTGCATAATTTACATAGAAAAATAATTACTCCCCTTGCATACCATCCAGAGATGGCCCAATCATGCAGTCTTTATTCAACAAAATTTGCATTTTGGTCAAAGGAACTTTTTGCCTGAGTAAGGACTGAAGGTTCAGGATCATACATTATAGACACTAGTGTAGGACAATATGAAATTTGGTTATTTTGTCTGCTAATGGAGCCCATAAAGACTAAGAGCTCAGAAAAACCAAGAGATGATGACACTCAAGTTTGGAGAACTTGTCAATAACTTCATGAGCAGAGTCTGTCAAGAGTTTTCAGACAGCGGCATCATCCCAAAAGCCCATCTGTAACTTAAAAAAAAAGTGATTGTGAAGTCATTTTACCTTCATTAGAACTGAATGAGCAAATGACAAAGGTCAAAGCTTTCTAAATTGCCATTTTAGCTAGTGATAAATGTAATTTTATTGTAATTTTCTATCTTCATTCTGTACTGTAGTGTCATTTCTTTATATAACAAATTAATTTGTTTAAATAAATTGACTTTTTCTCATAGTTCTTTTTCAGGCAATGGAACATGACAAGCTCTTGTGAGTTTCATGGCTTTTGTCATTAGAAGACCTAGTACAGGAATTCAGTAGTTTTTCATTTCCATATTGTGTATAAGGAATATGACATGTATAGTAAACACTGTAAAACAAATTAGCCTTCCTCCTTCCCTAGTTCATGCATCCATCCTCTGTTCTCTCCGCAAAACTCAATTTTTCCATGAAGCCAACAACTATTAACCCAGATCCATAAAATCCGCTAAACCAAGCAAAATAAACAAGCTGCAAGACAGAACCTTTCTGAAGGCTTTTCAGTAAATTTTGCCTCAAAAGTCTACTTAGAGTATAAGCTTCACAGAGCACGGACTGTGCCTTCTGTGTCTTGTACGGAGCACATGGTTGCTGCTTAAATAATAATAATTATTCCTATAAAAACAGTAAACAAATGGCAGGTCTGGTGTTCCATTCTTAACTAGTGAAGTAGGAGTAAGTCCATGGATGTAATACTAGTATAAAATTGATACAAGATGGAGGAAATTGCTAACGGCTTATTTTAATTTTTCTCTTGCAACCCAGGATAGTGATTCATATAATAAAGTACCGACTGGATTTGTCTGATCATTATTAAGGTAACAGAATCCATGTTCACACATTTTCCTCCAAACAAGATGTCCTGGACTCCAAACCCCCCTCAACCTCTTTGAAGCCAGGAACAGCCAACCAACAGGAATAGGCACAGGAAACTTCAAAAAAATACCCTAACAACTTAAAAGACATATCCAGACAGCAGTAATCATTTAAGCACACGCATTACCTATATAAACCACAAATTGATATTTTCTAGAGGTAATAGCGAGGGTTTTCTTTTTTTAAAAAATTACAGTATCTCTCACATCTTAATATAACACTTGCTGAAAAAGACTGGAGAAGCTTCTATTAAAAAAGAACACCATGTTAAATAACAGCCTTCATCCTATCTTTCACACAACATAATATCCTTTAGAAACATCCATATTTTCTACAGTTTTCTCAGGGATTTAAGATTACACAGTAAATATGAATTATCTGGAATCAAGAAGCCTCAGATTGATTATTTGGATTTTAAACAAGATTGTTCAGCTTCACAGAAGTGGCATATAGCAATGCAAACGTAATTATTAGGTATTTCTGCACTTCTTCCCCAAGGGTGTCCAATGTCCCCCAAACAAGCCATTATTTTACTGTGCAACTTCTTTCTCTACTACACGCTGTAGGCATGTGTCAAGGTTCCTTCCCCACTCTGAACTCTAGGGTACAGATGTGGGGACCTGCATGAAAGACCCCCTACGCTTATTTTTACCAGCTTAGGTTAAAACTTCCCCAAGGTACAAACTGTTTGACCTTTTGTCCCTGGACCTTATGCTGCCACCACCAAAGTGTCTAACAAAAATAACAGGGGAAGTGCCCACTTGGAAACATCCCTCCCCCCCCGCCAAAAATACCCCCCAAGCCCTACACCCCCTTTCCTGGGGAAGGCTTGATAAAAATCCTCACCAATTTGCATAGGTGAACACAGACCCAAACCCTTGGATCTTAAGAACAATGAAAAAGCAAACAGGTTCTTAAAAGAAGAATTTTAATTAAAGAAAAAGTAAAAAAAAAACCTCTGTAAAATCAGGAAGGGAAATACCTTAGAGAGTAGTCAGATTCAAAATCCCTCTATGCAAAACCTTAAGTTACAAAAGGACACAAAAACAGCACATTCAGCACAACTTATTTTATCAGCCATTTAAACAAAACAGAATCTAACGCATATCTAACTAGATTGCATACTAACTCTTTACAGGAGTTCTGACCTGCATTCCTGCTCTGGTCCCAGCAAAAGCATCACACAGACAGAGAGGACCCTTTGTTCCCCCACCCACTTCAGCTATGAAAGTATCTTGTCTCCTCATTGGTCATTTTGGTCAGGTGCCAGCGAGGTTATCTTAGCTTCTTAACCCTTTACAGGTGAAAGGGTTTTTCCTCTGGCCAGGAGGGATTTAAAGGTGTTTACCCTTCCCTTTATATTTATGAGAGCATGTAGGTAAGTATAGCGGCCAGTAGGTTTCCGGTATAGGGTGTTTATGTGACCTGTACTTACCTACATGCCTCCAGCTTTCCTCCAGACCACACCACACGATCCATTGTCTACAGCCAAGCTCTATGATACAACCGCATTTGCGCCAACCCTTCAGAGAGAGACAAACACCTACAAGATCTCTATCAAGCATTCTTGCAACTGCAATACCCACCTGCGGAAGTGAAGAAACAGATTGACAGAGCCAGAAGAGTACCCAGAAGTTACCTACTACAGGACAGGCCCAACAAAGAAAATAACAGAACGCCACTAGCCATCACCTTCAGCCCCCAATTAAAACCTCTCCAACGCATCATCAAGGATCTACAACCTATCCTGAAGGATGACCCATCACTCTCACAGATCGCGGGAGACAGGCCAGTCCTCGCTTACAGACAGCCCCCCCAACCTGAAGCAAATACTCACCAGCAACCACACACCACACAACAAAAACACTAACCCAGGAACCTATCCTTGCAACAAAGCCCGTTGCCAACTGTGTCCACATATCTATTCAGGGGACACCATCATAGGGCCTAATCACATTACTATCAGAGGCTCGTTCACCTGCACATCTACCAATGTGATATATGCCATCATGTGCCAGCAATGCGCCTCTGCCATGTACATTGGCCAAACTGGACAGTCTCTACATAAAAGAATAAATGGACACAAATCAGATGGCAAGAATTATAACATTCATAAACCAGTCGGAGAACACTTCAATCTCTTTGGTCACTCAATTACAGACGTAAAAGTGGCAATATTACAACAAAAAAACTTCAGAAACAGACTCCAATGAGAGACTGCTGAATTGGAATTAATTTGCAAACTGGACACCATTAAATTAGGCTTGAATAAAGACTGGGAGTGGATGTGTCATTACACAAAGTAAAACTATTTCCCCATGTTTATTTTTTCCCCCTACTGTTCCTCAGACGTTCTTGTCAACTGCTGGAAATGGCCCACCTTGATTATCACTACAAAAGGTTTTTTTTCTCTCCTGCTAGTAATAGCTCACCTTACCTGATCACTCTTGTTATAGTGTGTATGGTAGCACTCATTGTTTCATGTTCTCTGTGTATATAAAATCCCCCTACTGTATTTTCCACTGCATGCATCTGATGAAGTGAGCTGTAGCTCACGAAAGCTTATGCTCAAATAAATTTGTTAGTCTCTAAGGTGCCAAAAGTACTCCTTTTCTTTTTGCAGATACAGATTAACATGGCTGCTACTCTAAAACAAAGTAGGGTACTTAATAGCTGGATCTGATTTTGTCTAAGATACCATTACTAAGTTCCTTTTAACAGCAGGAGCTATGTCTAAAATATGAAGCATACATTTGTCAGCTGGCAAAATATAGCAAGGAAAGGTTACTGAGTTCAGTATTCCCTCCCTGTCTGGTCTATGGAAAGTAATCAGTCTGACTTAATCAGTTAGGTGCCTTGCAATAATTGTGTATATTCCAGACTGGCTTTATATAGCACCTCTGGTGCACTGTTCCTCTCATTTGTTCAATAATGTGAAAACTAAAGCTCCATTAGGTAACTGGGGAGGAAAAGGTGTTGATAGCATATCTAAAACTCAGTTGATAGTGGTCAGATTCAGTTAATCTTTAGTAATCCACAGCTTTTCCTCTTGTGTCTTGCTATATCAGCTCAGGTTTAATTAAGATTGCATTTGCCAACAGGAGGTTTAACACATTGAAACAAAATGCCATGAAATACTTTTTATGATGTTTTCCCTTTACGATCTTTTGGTTCTCTGTTTTATTTCTTTTACTTCCTTCTTAACATTGTTCTTATGATGTGAGATAAAACTAAAACATCTCCTATGAAGAAAATAGCTAACTGGTTTTACAATAAGCTTCTACTAGGGAAAGAATATCTTTTTGACTGGAAATATGACAGGGGATTTATTTATTTTTTTACTTTGCTGGGTCAGCTTTTGAAACAGTCAAAAAAGATTTTTTTTTAATTTGTCACACACAAAAAAAGAGGACTTCCTTTCTGATATGCTTTTTAAAATGGAATAATTTCCTCTTTCTGTGGTTTACAATTGCTAAATCTACAATACATATAATAACTATTTAGTCATGGTTAGAACTTGCCAAGGGATAATTAAATTTTCTCAATTATCTATTTCATTTTACTCTTTAATCTCCTTTAACCTCTTTTCTCTTACAGGCTACTTTGCACCAGTGCTTACAGAGGTACCTCAGTTGGCAATGGAATGTAATACTACTATAGGCTGCCTCATAGCAAAATCTTATCAATATCAGCCTTGTTTAAATTTCACTTAACTCCACCTGGTCTTCCTCTCTCAAGTGTACTAAGATCCATTAATGTCTATCTAAACTACAGGATCTGAAATATGATTTCAACTCATCAAAACTGTTATTCCTCTTCCTCTACTGGCCTAGGGCATAGAGGGGAAGCAGTAGACATGATATATCTTGATTTTAGAAAGACTTTTGACACAGCCTCACATGACATTCTCATAAACAAACTAGGGAAATGTGGACTAGATGAAATTCCTACAAGGTGGGTGCACAGCTGGCTGAAAGACCGTATTCAAAGAGTAGTTATCAATGGTGTGCTGTCAAAATGGGAGAGTGTATTTAGTGGGGTCCCATAGAGGTAATTCCTGGGTCTGGTTCTATTCAATATTTTCATTCATACTTGGATAATGCAGTGGAGAGTACGCTTATAAAATTTGTGGATAACACCAAGCTGGAAGAGGTTGCAAGCACTTTAGAGGACAGGATTAGAATTCAAAATGACCTTGAAAAATTATAGAATTGGTCTGAAATCAACAAGAAGACTGAGGGGGGACATAACAGTCTGCCATTCTGTTAAGGTCTGTTATAATGAGGGTAGTGATCAATTGTTCTTCATGTCCACTGAAGGTAGGACAAGAAGTAATGGGCTTAATCTACAGCAAGAGAGATTTTGGTTAGGACACATGTCTAATTATAAGGGTAGATAGAAGCTCTGAAATAGGCGTCCAAGTGAGGTTGTGGAATCCCCATGACTGGAGGTTTTTAAGAAAAGTTTGGACAAACACCTGTCAGTAATGGGCTAGGTTTACTTGGGTCTGCCTCAGAGCAGGGGCTTGATGACCTTGAGGTCCCCTTTCCAATTCCATATTTCTATGATTCTGTAACACAAACTATCATACTATGAATGGGATTTTGAAACTCACCCATATATGAATGGAACAATCTTATAAGTGGTGAAGAAGGTGATGGGGAGGGAGAGAGAGGATGGGGTTCACTGCTGAAAATGGACTTAATAATCAAACTTAATTAGAAGGAGTCTAGTTTAGTCTATATTTACCATTGAGGCTGCTTCTGTCAATCAAGTTCGTGTCAACTGGCCAATAGGCCCCATCTCCATGACGACCTGTTAACAGAAAAGCATGTGTCAGAAACAGAATAACAGATAAACTGATCTAAGTGTGATCTGCTTCTTGAAACAGAGTCCATCTGACAACATTTAAGCCATTAGACAGTGAAGGGAAAAATAATTCTGTATGTGCATGAGAAAATCTGTCATAAAAGTCAACTTTTAAATGAAGCTGAATTTCAAGCCTTTGAGAGGCTTGCCTTTTTACATTCTTTCTCCAATAGTCCTTGTCAAAGGGACAAAATAAGGTGAGGCAGTAGTAACAGTCAGAATGTTCTTCCTCAAAAGCTGACAGATCTGATGGAAAAGTTAGTTCATAGCACAGATGAAAGACATAATATTGGGCTTCCCTCACATTTATGTGGCTTATGTTCATTGATGGCTCCCAACTGACATTTCTTTGAGTGCAGGTAAATTGTCATTATTATTCTACAAGATGACAGTACATCTCATCTAGTGTCTGGGTGTCTAGTATTCCTTCTGTTACTTGCCACAGAAGATAAGTTTAATATTTGATTATATTCTTATATGGGGAAAGTATAGTTTATAAACTGATATAGTTTATAAACTGATGTTCTTTGGGGTGCTATACTTAGTATTGAATCAAATCAGTCAGAAGAATGTAAGAACACTGTAAAATTGTCAAATAGTATTCCACAAGATATTAAGCAAATAAATATATATATATATATATATCATTTTATTCCATCCCCAGAAATACTATTTTTCATGGAATTGCCATTTTTTACATTGAAAATGCAGGAATTTCAAAATGGATATGAAGTGATTATTGTTCTAAAGAAACTACAAAATCTCCTTTAAAATTAATATTTGTTGTTGTTTTTAAGAAAAGAATATTTGCCCCATTTCAAAGGTTTTACACAAACGTGGAAAATAAGGAAAACTTTGACTTCTGAGATGTTCATATTTTGAACTTAATTTTTGTATGCTTATACCAGTAAGCAATTTTAGGGCCAAATTCAAAATGGTGGCTATGGCCACCTTGAGCCACCCAGGTGATGAATCTGTGATGTTGCCAAGGACTATGCTTATGCCTTCCCCATTCCTGGTAGATGGGGCATGTCAGGGTTGGTAGGGGGCAGGGTAGAGCTCTGCTATACTATGTTTATCTTCCACTGGTATAGGATCAATCAAGGACCATAAACCACTGGTAGAATGTAGTGCAGCTCTGGTGCAGGACAGAATCTGAGTACTTTGCCAGTCTAGGAATCCTATACCAGCAACATACTGCTAATATGGATGCAGCTTATACTAGCAAATCTGTGCTCTTGGCAGTATTGCTTATTCCACCCCCATCCCTCTCAGCAAAACAAGCTGTACCAGTAAAAGTGAAATTTTGCATTTATTACTACATTTACATTAGGGGCTTCTGCTGGCACATCTACGTTTGTCAGGGTGGGATTGCACACTTTCACACCCCTAACCATTACAGCTATACAGCAGACACCTGTAGTATCGGCATGGCCTGAGTAATGTACTTTCCCAATAGATAGCGAGGTGACTAAGTAGATGGTATTCTTCCCTCTGAGTTCGTAATAAATCAGCATCCTAGCATGGAGTCATGGAGTCTTGTTACTTCCATTTTTCAGGTGAGACATAAAAATGAGCCGATGACCAATTTTGGACAATAAAAAACCCAGGAGTCTTTTTAGAAAAGTTGTATGGGGGCATTTAACCCCAAATGTTCTAATTAAATTCCAGCTCTGGTATCTAGTGTTTAGTTTACTTCGAATCCCTCAGTAGTTGCAGCTGGAAAACATTTTCTTCACTTCCTACCATACACTATTATTATATTTGTGCATTGTTAAACAGTTGCAGCATTTCATTCCAGAGGTAGCTGTGTTTTGGGGGAGTATGAAGTGATTCCTATGTATAATTTTGTCTATCAATTTGTAAAGTGCTTTGCAATGAAAGGAACTATATAAATGTAAGATCATTATCATCATAGGGACTTCAACATAATCATCTTTTCAATCAGCATAATTGCACAGCAAGGTTGTACAATATTTAGCTGCAACAAGTAACAGGCAAAAGTGAAATGAATGTAGGATGCACTGTAACTCTATTTACAAAAACTGCACTGTATATAAGTAATATTCCCGGGTTTGCACTAGAAGCTTTCAATATATGGGGATAAATTGTCAATAGAACCAAGTAAATTGGGTATCTCAGTGGGAGATGCTGGTGGGTACTCAGTATTTGTTTAAAAATTTGTCCTTACTTAGGCGTCTAAGTGGGAGTTGATCTCTTTTAAAAATCTAGCCCCTACTGTCTGCTTTAACACCTCTCTACAATTTAAGATATTAGAACTCTTCAAGGCATTACATGTCACATTAATTGATGTACAAATATTTTAGAAACTGGAGGCCAATTTAAGGTTTCATGATCCTCATGAAATCAGGGATTGAGTAATTGAGCAAAGTACAAACAACATGGCTATTTCAGAGTCCTAAGGCCAGAAGTGACCTTCAGATCATCTAGTCTGACCTCCTGCACATCATAGGCAACAAAGCGTACCCACTTATCCCTGTACTGAGCCCAATAATCTGAATTAGACTACAGTATTTACACCTCCCAGGAGACTAAATTACTCTGTCTCACAGGCAGAGAATAGGAAGGACTGAGGTGCCGCAACAGCTAAACCCCCTGCAATGGCAGGGAATTGATTTGGTGAGACTTCTTCTAAGTTCATTTTCAACTGAATTGCCCTACAGGCAAACCATGGTGAACCTGACCAGAGTAAGAGGAACACTGGGATTCCAAAGATCAAATAACACTTACTACAGGGCTAGGTTAAAGCACAGGTAATATAGGCTTGTACCTAGAGACCCAGCTCTTGAAGTCGTATGATTATAAATAAAATAACTGTAATAGTTATTCTTGAAAATGTGACCCAGAGGTAATCAACACAGTGATGTCGGTCTGAGTGGGCACACATCATAAAACAATAGCACTGAAAGGCATAAATGGCGCTATACATCTTCCTGGATGTTACCGCCAAGAATTGCTGTGTAGAGGAGTGGTCACCCACTCCTGCCCTGAAGGGCTTGAAATCAGCCCTAGGAGAGGGCTAAGGCTGTGAGAGGGCTGCTGCTAGGGAAAGCAGCAAGCCTCGGCTGATTGGGGAAACAGCCACAGCTGTGGCCAAGCCACAACCAGGGCCCAGCTGGCCTTTATAAGAGGGCAGTGGGCCAGGAGGACACACTCTTTCTCTAGATGTTGAGAGGGAGGGGCCTAACTGCTGGGAGCTGAGCAGGGTACCTAAAGTGGAGCAGGGCTGGGGAAAGGCCAGAGGAGCTGGGGAGCTCTAGCCTGGGCTGATAGCCAATGATGGACCTATTCTCTGAGATGCTTAGGACAGCTCTGAAAACACTCAGTGTATGGCAGGAGGAGAAGAGTGCAGCCATACCCACTTACCTAAGCAAATACACCCCAACTTCTGGGGTAAATAATGGTCGGGTCCTCTGCTGCTACCCCTTCCTCTCATGCTTCTGTTCTTGGGGGAAAGGAGGATCCCCATGATGCTCTGGTAGGGGAGGGAGAACCGTGCCACTGTGCAAGCGGTGGGGGGAACAACCTTATAACCTTTCATAAAAAGAAAGCTTTCATAAAAGGAAAGCTTCTAAAATGTCTTTTGGGGGGGAAAATCAGCTTCCTGGCAAAGGAAAATGATTTAATTTTATGCATGAAAGCTAATGTTTTCAAATGGTCTAACTTTTGATAAGTGTTGATTAGACTGATAACAGGGCAGAGAAATAAATAACACTTAAGCCCAGCACACAATATTTCAACAAAACTAGCTATCACCAGTAGCTAAAATTGGATTTATGGTAATATAGATTTACTCTGGTATTAAGATAAACAAACAAACACAATTATTCAACATTTTGATTATCTTGGAAATCTACACATTTAGGAGGCTGTAAAGCTGTAAGGTAAATCTTCAACACAGCGTGCTGGAAGCTAGATGCTAAAGAGTAAATGGTGCTGGTGCAGGACTATTAATGCTGTACTTCGAGCCAACATGCCTTCTTGGAAGCTTTCTTCATCTAGCTCTGTGTGGAGCTTACCACTTTCTTCCTTTTGAAAAGTAAAATGATGCACAGGTCCATTGCTACTTTGAGCCCAAGTGCTTCATTCTGGCTTGATGTCTCATTCTCCCATTAGCCTACATACTTAGTCTCATCTACACACAAAACCACCTCCTTTGTGAATCCTTCTGCACTTACAACATCACCTCCTACCTTGCTAAGCCTGCCTCATATCACTGTGATTTTTTTTCTGCCACACTCAGAACTGTTGCTATTCCCCTGTACAATCTTCCCCTGGGTGAAACCCCACCTTTCTCACTTCTCCTTCTTTAGTGGAGACCTTATATTTCCCCCTCAATATCTGATCTATGTAGTTGGCACAAGGCTGGGTTCTCGGTACTCTGCAGTTTTTCTCTGAGTTGTGTAACGGGTGGCAGAATTCAAAATAGCAGAAATATGTTCAAGAAGTGCCAACTTTTCACTCAATTTATGCAGAAAGGATGGTTTTAACTTTGGACATCACTTCAGTGTGAATGATTTCTGACCTTTCTATTTCCCATTTGTCCTCTGTCTTCAATTAGCTCCTTCTTTTGAATGCTTCTGTGACTAAAGTCCTCCACTGGAAAATGTCCTTCTCCCACAACTATAGCTGAACTACCATTACTTTTAATATGTTTTAACTTTGCCTCATCAAGGCCACAAAACTTGAAGTTCCCCATGACTACAAATTTTCTTTTTCTTGTCAGTTCTCCAGCATTTGTAAATCTGGCATCACTCCTGCTGTAACTCTAGCAGACTTCTTCATTGTTAGCTCATTTTTCCTGATTTATGCTTCATCATTTATATTTTAACTACTGAAAATCCCTTATCTCCAAACTTCAGATATCCCAGAATGCCCTGTCCAGAGTACTCTCACTCCAGGAATTATTGCTTCCATTCTACTTAATGTTAACTATATTATACATGGGTACTTGCTATGAAGAGTAGTGACATCATTATAGTATGTCTTGCTCTCCACGAAGGACTCATCATCTGATTCATCTGACCCAGATACATCCTTTCTCTACCAATGTTTTCAGCCCTATACTCATTTAACCCTGGGAAAATTGAGAAGTAGTCTTATTTCAGTTTACAGAAGCTGTAAGCAATTTTCCTTCCCTCCAGGAGCCATAGTTTGAGACATGATGCCAGCTATAAGTCCTTCGGTGCTGTGTATGGATACCAGCCAATGCAAGGCCGTAATATAACCATCCTATTTTACTTCAACAAAAAACCATTTCTTATGTGGCACATGATTTTCCTCTACAGGCACCAGAGCTGCCAAAACAAGCTCCAATACACTAACGGACACTCCTCAGACATAGTGTACAATGGGCAAAAGAAAATGTAAGAGAGCCCAGCTCTGCCCTTTCGCGCTTCATGTTATTCATAGACATCTTCATTGCCAAAGTTAGGGATTGCCTCCTGGTTGTTCACCCTTGTATTTCCTTAGAGGTACTGACAGTTTTCAATCATAAAAAAGAACATTATATTTAGTCAAAGATGTCTCAATTAAACCTCTTCATTGTGCCAACACACCAAAAGCAGTTTTTCTGCCATAGGATTGTTAACACAGACAGCTTTGGATGTAAGCTGCAGCATCACCCATTCCAAAAGCCACTGAGTATTCTATGTGCCTGCACCCATGGGTGATAACTTGGCCATGCACTTTGTCTGAGTCTGCAGGCTTTATCATGCACAGAAAGGTCAATCTTGGGACTAAGGCACTGGATTGGGACTGAGGAGATCCAGGTTCAATTCCTGGCTCTGTCACAGTGAGTCTGGTCTCGTCACTTAAGGTATGGCTGCACTGCACTTGGGTGTGAGCCTCCCACCTTAAGTAGACAGACTTAGGTTTGTGGGGCTCGCGCTAATGTGCGAAAAATAGCTGTGCAGATGTTGTGGCACTGGCGGAGGTTTGGGCTAGCCACCTGAGCTAACCCTATTCCCTGGGTCTGAGCTCAGGTGGCTAGCCTGAGCCTCCACTGGTGTTGCAACATCTACGCAGCTATTTGTAGTGTGCTAGCACAACCTCTGCTAACACAAGTCTGCCTACCCAGGCTGCAGGGCTGACTCCCACTTGCAATGTAGATGTACCCTTAGGGGCAGATTTTTCAAAACTGATCAGCATGTTGGGTGCTCATTTCTTTTGAAAATCTGGTCCTTAGTGTCAGAATGAGAGCTGCCGGGTGTTAAGTACTATTGAAAATTTGGCCCTTATTTAGGTGCTTAAATGAAGCTGAGCTCTTAGGAAACTTGGTGCCAGTTGAGGGTGCTCAGCACTTGAAAATCTTGCCTTGAGACATAAAGCAGCTGCAAGAGAGAAGGTCTGAAACAACTGAAGCTGGCCTTCTAGCAGCTTTGGAGAGCGAGCTCAAATTGGATTGCCAAGCTGCCACCTGGGAAACTGGCTATGAAAGCCAGCCAGGTGTATATAATAGTAGAGTAAGGAAGGCTGATGGAGAGGAAGGAGCAACAGGAGTTTGAGCATGGAATTGACAGACAGGAATTTGCAAGAGGAAGTAGGAATCTGATTACCAGGAAACCCATCCACAGGAAATCTACCCACAAGGGCCAGCAATAGTTTGTTGTAAACATGATAGACAGAATGTGGGACTGGAAAAGTGGCACACAGAAGTAAGAAGAGAGATAAGAGAGATAAGATTAACTTGCTACACTGTACAGTTCAAGGTGGCAACTCCATTAGCTGCTCTTTGTCAGGAGGATTGCTACTCCCTTTTAGACTTAGACTGGCAATAATCAGTAGATTGGGAAGATGACTCCGTACTCATCCACTCAGCCAGAAAGAAGGATGCCAAAGTTACTCAATCCAATTCTTGGGACTGAGACAGCCCCTTTTGCACCACTCCAGTGGCTAACCAGGATTCCTTCAGTTTTGGGAAATTCCTACCCCTGTTGCTACAATCCTGGTGTAGGGAGCATGGCCAGGGTGTTACTGAATTCCATCTATCCTCAGCTGCTTGAATGGCCTCTTAGAGGTGCTGGGCATAAATTACATCAGTTCTGGTGGGCCCCAGGATTAGGCAGAGGATGGTGTAAGAGACATAAATCTATCTGTGCCCCCACCAAGCAGAGTTCAACCACACCCAAGAATGAGGGCCACATGAGAGCTTCGCGAACCAGCTGAGCGGCGGCGAACCAGCTGAGCAGCAGGGGACAGCAGAGCAGCACACAGCAGGAGTTTGCCTGGGATTGGTGAGTATCCGAGTGCTTGTTTGCTGAGTAAGTATCCGAGTGTGTGTGTGTTTGCTGGGAGGGCAGTGTGAGAGCCTGAGCGAGTGCCTGATTGGCTGGTAGCCTGCAGGGGGCGGGCCTTGGGGCTGTCTGTTTGTTTGTTTCAGGGAAGCCTGGCTGTTTAAAAATAGCCAGAGCTTCGCGAACCAGCTGAGCAGCGGGGGACAGCAGAGCAGCACACAGCAGGAGTTTGCCTGGGAGTTCGCCTGGAGTGAGCCCAGTGAGGCTTACATCTTGCCAACTTCTCTGAGGAAGCTCATGGTAGGAAAGTGATATGGAAGGGGGGGGTTCAGCTGTTGTGACCTGCACTGGATGTGCCATGTTTGTCTTTCTTCCACAGGACAGAAGCGACTTTGTCTGTACAAAGTGCAAGCTGGTCTCCATATTGGAAGAGAAGATTGAAGGTCTGGAGCAACAGATAATGACCCTGCGTTGCATACGAGAATCTGAGGATTTTCTGGACAAACGTCAGGATATGCTTCTACAGGCACAAAGCTCTAAAGATTTAGAGCAGGTTGCACAGCGGAGCCAAGAGGCCAGTGAAGAAGCTTGGCAACATGTGACCTCCAGAAGAAGAAGGGGGAATGTCCGGGTTCCAGCAACGCAGACACAGGTAACTAACCGCTTTCATGTTCTCTCCACAGGTACCATTGCGGAGAGTGGACCAGACAATACGTCTGGGGGGAGAAAGCAGAAGGAGACTCCGCTGGTTGGAAGGCATGAGATGCGATGTCCTGAGGTTGGGGGTTCCACGACCACCACTCCCAAGAGAAGGAGGCAGGTGGTGGTGGTCGGGGACTCTCTCCTCCGGGGGACTGAGTCATCTATCTGCCGCCCTGACCGGGAAAACCGAGAAGTCTGCTGCTTGCCAGGGGCTAAGATTCGCGATGTGACGGAGAGACTGCCGAGACTCATCAAGCCCTTGGATCGCTACCCCTTCCTGCTTCTCCACGTGGGCACCAATGATACTGCCAAGAATGACCTTGAGCGGATCACTGCGGACTACGTGGCTCTGGGAAGAAGGATAAAGGAGTTTGAGGCGCAAGTGGTGTTCTCGTCCATCCTCCCCGTGGAAGGAAAAGGCCAGGGCAGGGACCGTCGAATCGTGGAAGTCAACGAATGGCTACGCAGGTGGTGTCGGAGAGAAGGCTTTGGATTCTTTGACCATGGGATGGTGTTCCATGAAGGAGGAGTGCTGGGCAGAGACGGGCTCCATCTTACGAAGAGAGGGAAGAGCATCTTTGCGAGCAGGCTGGCTAACCTAGTAAGGAGGGCTTTAAACTACATTCACCGGGGGAAGGAGACCAAAGCCCTGAGGTAAGTGGGAAAATGGGATACCGGGAGGAAGCACAGGCAGGAACGTCTGTGAGGGGAGGGCTCCTGCCTCATACTGAGAATGAGGGGTGATCAGCAGGTTCTCTCAAGTGCTTATATACGAATGCACAAAGCCTTGGAAACAAGCAGGGAGACCTGGAGGTCCTGGTGATGTCAGGGAATTATGACGTGATTGGAATAACAGAGACTTGGTGGGATAACTCACATGACTGGAATACTGTCATGGATGGTTATAAACTGTTCAGGAAGGATAGGCAGGGCAGAAAAGGTGGGGGAGTAGCACTGTATGTAAGGGAGCAGTATGACTGCTCAGAGCTCCGGTACGAAACTGCAGAAAAACCTGAGTGTCTCTGGATTAAGTTTAGAAGTGTGAGCAACAAGAGTGATGTAGTGGTGGGAGTTTGCTATAGACCACCGGATCAGGGGGATGAGGTGGATGAGGCTTTCTTCCGGCAACTCGCAGAAGCTACTAGATCGCACGCCCTGGTTCTCATGGGTGACTTTAATTTTCCTGATATTTGCTGGGAGAGCAATACAGCGGTGCATAGACAATCCAGGAAGTTTTTGGAAAGCGTAGGGGACAATTTCCTGGTGCAAGTGCTAGACGACCCAACTAGGGGGGGAGCTTTTCTTGACCTCCTGCTCACAAACAGGGAAGAATTAGTGGGGGAAGCAAAAGTGGATGGGAATCTGGGAGGCAGTGACCATGAGATGGTCAAGTTCAGGATCCTGACACAGGGAAGAAAGGTAAGCAGCAGGATACGGACCCTGGACTTCAGGAAAGCAGACTTTGACTCCCTCAGGGAGCGGATGGGTAAGATCCCCTGGGGGACTAACATGAAGGGGAAAGGAGTCCAGGAGAGCTGGCTGTATTTCAAGGAATCCCTGTTGAGGTTACAGGGACAAACCATCCCGATGAGTCGAAAGAATAGTAAATATGGCATGCGACCAGCTTGGCTTAATGGTGAAATCCTAGCGGATCTTAAACATAAAAAAGAAGCTTACAAGAAGTGGAAGGTTGGACATATGACCAGGGAAGAGTATAAAAATATTGCTCGGGCATGTAGGAATGAAATCAGGAGGGCCAAATCGCACCTGGAGCTGCAGCTAGCAAGAGATGTCAAGAGTAACAAGAAGGGTTTCTTCAGGTATGTTGGCAACAAGAAGAAAGCCAAGGAAAGTGTGGGCCCCTTACTGAATGAGGGAGGCAACCTAGTGACAGAGGATGTGGAAAAAGCTAATGTGCTTAATGCTTTTTTTGCCTCTGTCTTCACTAACAAGGACAGCTCCCAGACTGCTGCACTGGGCATCGCAACATGGGGAGTAGATGGCCAGCCCTCTGTGGAGAAAGAGGTGGTTAGGGACTATTTAGAAAAGCTGGACGTGCACAAGTCCATGGGGCCGGACGAGTTGCATCCGAGAGTGCTAAAGGAATTGGCGGATGTGATTGCAGAGCCATTGGCCATTATCTTTGAAAACTCGTGGCGAACGGGGGAAGTCCCAGATGACTGGAAAAAGGCTAATGTAGTGCCAATCTTTAAAAAAGGGAAGGAGGAGGATCCTGGGAACTACAGGCCGGTCAGCCTCACCTCAGTCCCCGGAAAAATCATGGAGCAGGTCCTCAAGGAATCAATCCTGAAGCACTTACACAAGAGGAAAGTGATCAGGAACAGTCAGCATGGATTCACCAAGGGAAGGTCATGCCTGACTAATCTAATCGCCTTCTATGATGAGATTACTGATTCTATGGAATCTGTGAAAGCAGTGGATGTATTGTTTCTTGACTTTAGCAAAGCTTTTGACATGGTCTCCCACAGTATTCTTGTCAGCAAGTTAAAGAAGTATGGGCTGGATGAATGTACTATAAGGTGGGTAGAAAGCTGGCTAGATTGTCGAGCTCAACGGGTAGTGATCAATGGCTCCATGTCTAGTTGGCAGCCGGTGTCAAGTGGAGTGCCCCAGGAGTCGGTCCTGGGGACGGTTTTGTTCAATATCTTCATAAATGATCTGGAGGATGGTGTAGATTGCACTCTTAGCAAATTTGCGGATGATACTAAACTGGGAGGAGTGGTAGATACGCTGGAGGGCAGAGATAGGATACAGAGGGACCTAGACAGATTGGAGGATTGGGCCAAAAGAAACCTGATGAGGTTCAATAAGGATAAGTGCAGGGTCCTGCACTTAGGATGGAAGAATCCAATGCACAGCTACAGACTAGGGACCGAATGGCTAGGCAGCAGTTCTGCGGAAAAGGACCTAGGGGTTACAGTGGACGAGAAGCTGGATGTGAGTCAGCAGTGTGCCCTTGTTGCCAAGAAGGCCAATGGCATTTTGGGATGTATAAGTAGGGGCATAGCCAGCAGATCGAGGGACGTGATCGTTCCCCTCTATTCGACATTGGTGAGGCCTCATCTGGAGTACTGTGTCCAGTTTTGGGCCCCACACTACAAGAAGGATGTGGATAAATTGGAGAGAGTCCAGCGAAGGGCAACAAAATGATTAGGGGTCTGGAACACATGACTTATGAGAAGAGGCTGAGGGAACTGGGATTGTTTAGCCTGCGGAAGAGAAGAATGAGGGGGGATTTGATAGCTGCTTTCAACTACCTGAGAGGTGGTTCCAAAGAGGATGGTTCTAGACTATTCTCAGTGGTAGAAGATGACAGGACAAGGAGTAATGGTCTCAAGTTGCAGTGGGGGAGGTTTAGGTTGGATATTAGGAAAAACTTTTTCACTAGGAGGGTGGTGAAACACTGGAATGCGTTACCTAGGGAGGTGGTAGAATCTCCTTCCTTAGAAGTTTTTAAGGTCAGGCTTGACAAAGCCCTGGCTGGGATGATTTAATTGGGGATTGGTCCTGCTTTGAGCAGGGGGTTGGACTAGATGACCTCCTGAGGTCCCTTCCAACCCTGATATTCTATGATTCTATGATTCTAAGAGTACCCAGGAAGTGAGGGAGGAGAGAGGCCACAGGGGAGAATATTCACAGGGTCTTAAGTTTGTTTTCCTTCAGCCAATTAGATCCTGATATATTTCCGGGCAGGAAACTGGAGTTTTGAGTAGAGATGAAGTTATCCCTTGACTACATTAGCTATATCACCTCTAGATTTGCTCAACTTTCAGTTTCAAACATTGTAGTGTCTCAGCAAAGCAAAAATTAAAACCAATATTCAGTTATATCTTTTTAGCTTCTTTCCCAAGAATGCTAGCTATGCATTGCTCATTAGCAAAGCTTTCAATGTCTCTCCCATTAAGGATGACTTTCTATTGGCTGCTTCATAATATTAGCCATATAACTGAATCCCTGCTGACTTGGGTGGTGGGGAGATGTTCCACAAACAAACATGGCATTTTAATTTCTGTTTTCCTTAATCTCCTTGCTTATTATACATACAGAAACAGAGTATTTCAACCCACAGCATTATTTGTTTAGAAATAATCAGACATGCTGCCGAAAATCTTGTGCATATCAAAAGTCATCGGCCTCCCAGCACCTGGTAAAGACCCAAACCAGGCAGCGCCACCTGATATTGCTGCTTTCTGTGTCTCAAGATTTTAGAGCACCTAATTTTACAGCGAATAACATGAGAGGTGGAGAACACTTTGAATGGCAAGGAAGGAGACTTTCAACAGGATCAAAGCACATGCGACCAAGTACTTGTGCTAACCACATGAATCCAAAATGGTTTTCAAAGAAACCTGAAAACAGGCACTATTTTCTTTGACCTCACTGCAGCATATGATGTGGTATGGCCCACGGGTCTTCTTGTTAAAATATTAAGAATCCTTCCACCATGGGTCACTGATGTCATCGAACTGCTACTCCAAGACAGACGGTTCAAGGTGCATGTAGGTGAGCAAACAAGTGCTTGGAAAAAAAGATGAACGGGTTGCCCCAGGGATCTGTTCTAGCCCCAACCTTTTTCAATATATACATCAATGACCTGCCACCAACCCAGTCATGGAAGTTCATCTATGCAGAAGACATCTGCTGAGGGCTACAGGCTCCAACTTTCTCTGAGCTGGAGAAGACCCTGAGTAACGAAGCTGCAAAGCTTGAAGATATGGTGCCTTCAGCCTAGCACCAGCAAGACAATCTCTGGCACATTCCACCTCCACTACGCCAACTCTAAGACGGAACTAAACATCATAATAAATGGCCAGAGGCTGAAGCATGAAGCATACCCAGTTTACTTAGGTGTGACCCTTGACCGAACACTGACATACAAAAGCCACCTGAGGAAGATAGCAGTGAAGGTCAAAACATGCAACAACCTTTTCAGCAAACTGGCAGGTTCTTTACGGGGCACAAATGCTCCATCCCTAAGGACCTCAGCCCTTGCTATCTTGTATTCAATAGCAGAGTACCGTGCACCAGTTTGGAGTCAGTCAGCACACATCACAGCACAAATTTGCTGACTTACAACTCAACTCAACAACGTGCATCATACTAGGAACTCTCCGACTGACTCATCTTCCATGCATAGATGACTTGTGCATCCTAATACTGGTGGGGCACAATCTAAAGGGGAGGACACATGACCGCCCCATGTGTCTCCTGTGCCCAGGGACCCCCCAGCCCTGAGCCCAGCCTGGGGCCACTGTGCTCTCCCCACCTCACCAAAGTTACCTGTGTGGGGAGAGGCTCTGTCCTTCTCCCACTGTGCCTCCTCGTGGCATATTCAGCCACTCTCCCTGGCAGCTGGGCCTGGGTGGGGAGCAGAGGTGGTGGGACAGAGTCACTTCTCACGCTGGCTGAAGGAGGCTGCTCAGGGTCACTGCTCTGTGCAGTGTAGCAGCTGCCTGAGAGACAGCCCAGCCACCACTGCCACTGCCCCAGCCAGACTCTCGCAGGCAGCAGCAGTGCTGCACAGAGCAGTGACCCGAGTGGCCGGCATGAGAAGTGGCTCGTCCCACTGCCTCCACTCCCTGCCCGGACCTGGCTGCCAGGGATGGGGCCAAACGTGCTGGGGGGAAGGCATGGCGGGAGAAGGACAGAACCCTTCTCCCCCCGGTTGTCTAAGCAGAACTCTTGAGGGGCATTTGACCCTGCATACTCCCCCCACGCATGGCCTATGCTTCTATGGCTCCTAGTTCTGAGCCACACTGCTCACCCTTACATAATGAGGGAGATTGCAGCTGGCAAGTTGCTTGAGAAGCTATGTGCCAACCCAAGCTTGCCCTTGTTTAATGACCTTTTTAGTCCACCAGCTACATCTCTTTCATCACGACACCTATTGTGGTTGAGGTTGCCATGCTAGGATGTGACAGCAGAGCCCTGTGGTGGGAAGACTGGTGCTTAACTTCAACCAGCAGTCAGTTCCTTATCACAGACCCTACTGTCTGCTCGCCCGGCTTTGAACTGCCAGGTCATCAGTGGGCCCTTCTTTACCGATTCTGGACTGGACAAGGCCTTTGTGCAGCCAACCAGCACCGTTGGGGGTCTTTGAGACAATCCAAGCTGCAGCTGTGGTGCAGATCTAACAATGATATACATTGTGGAGGACTGTCTGCTCGCCAAATCCAGCGGTGGGCTCCAAGAGCCCCACTTAGCCACTAGCAACATTATTGCTTTGCTTGGTGAATATGTAAACCGTAAACAAATAAATAAATTTGTTTAGAAAGCAGCTGTTTGAGATGCTCATGAATTACTCATCTTATTTATCTCTGCTATGTTCACAGCTTCCAAGAGAGACTTAGGGTATAATACCAAAAGCCTGGAGCTAACAGAAGCTTCCGCAAAAGGTAAAGAGGAGAGTTAGCTGCCTTCTGCTGTCACAGTATGGGAGCAGGTTGCTGTCTCTAGGCTGACATCAGGCTACAGATGTATTTGCAGTTGTTTTCATACTGGCAGAGAGGAAGCAGTAAGCAGAACAATGAGATGGTTTATAGTTTTCAGATTAATGATATTGAACACTGGATGGTTTATGCTTCAAATAGCCAAACCGCAACATGCCCACTGTAATCCAAACATGGCAAAGGTTGAATGACAGAAAGTTAAGTTCTCAGCATGACTAGCCTGCCTTAAAAACCCTATTTCCCTGAAAGCTAAAACAATTAGTGCTCTGTTTATTCATGAGCTCAAAACCACTGAGGTGTAAAGTGGTTAGGTACACAGCCACGTGTAATGCATTCATTCCCTATCCAGAAAAGTCAAAATCCTTTGAATTCACAGGGATCTGTTTGGATGCCTTGCTGAATGCCCTCAGAATGACGAAGGCCACCATTTTCTCCAGGGTTTTGAGACATGAGTCTTGGTTTTCAGTCTTGAGTGATCTTCCAGCAGTGCTTCTGATGCTAGACCCATCTGAGGAGAACTTCTTTACATCCTGCCAGATATGCTTGTTAGATCAGATACTCAGCAGGTGTAAATTGGCATAGTTCTTCTGGTCCATTGTTTTTTCGAGGTTTATAAACTATAGATAAGGCAGATGGCACTCCATTGGACTTGTACATCGTGAAATTATTCCTAATGGTAGTACATTTTATACATGCCCCTGTAAATCTCTAACTCATGGGCTACCACCAAAAGGGTAATGTTATATGAAAATCTGACTTCTCGTCAACACACAACACAATTTTAATTTGAAATAACACAGCAGTCTGTACTGGCAAATTGAACCTAACCAACTCTGGAAAGCTCAAAGGAGTCATTGCATAGATTATATATTTGAAGAAAAAAAATCTACTGAACTTCCCCCAGGATAAGGAAACTATCAACTCAAAAACTCACATGTTCCCTTTGACCGAACATTACAAATCAATGATAAAACTTACCTAAGTCCACACATAAGAATCAGCTTGTCACCTGAGAAGACATGATTGCCAAATTTGGAACCAACCTTAATTCTGCATGTAACTGCTACTATTTTTTCATTACCTACCTATATACTAATCTGCTCCTATCCAGAGAAAATATGGAATGAAGAACTTGATATGAGCTTATCATATGAAAACTGGGATAGGATAAAACAAAATAAACCAACCTCTTCATCACCCACTGTTCACTTATTTAAAAAAAAAATCTTAAAGAGAAACTATTTAGACTTCAACAAGACTTTGTTACTCAGCAACTCTAACAAGCTGTTTGAAAGTATCTACACACCTCGGATCCTCTTTCATATGTACTTTGTGCCTCTGACAAAAATTCCTTCTCATATGACCTGGTCTATAATTTTACTTTTACCTTCATATTGACAGTTATTGCCTTGGAACTTGAGCAGGCCTATAAATCTCACACATTCAAAGTAAATAAGGGGAACCTAAATCCCATTTCCAAATGCACCTAACCCATGGCATGAAGGCTCCTAAGGGATTTGGGTACATTTGCAAACTAGATTTTGGCTTCTCACTGACTTAGGCACTTTTGAAAATTTCACACTCAGTGTACATTTCCTTAAATCTCTGTGTACCTCTAACCTCTGCAAAGAGCAAGGGGGACTCCCTATTCCAGGACATTCAGGGATGGATTTTTAAAGGTATTTAAGTGCCTAAAGATACAGATTGATGTCAAATGGAATTTTTAAATGTGCCTAGGCACATAACTCACAGTGAGAAGTCTTTTGAAAATAAGAAAGTTTTTGAAAATCTCACTAGGCACCTATCTGCATCTTTAAAAATCTGACCCTCAGTCCCTTAGATCCAATGAGTGGACATTTTTGCTAATAAATCAAGATTAGCTCTTAAAGATGCCAAATACAGTGCTGTAGTATTACAATTCCACCTGTTCTGAATCACATTTCCTACCCTGGAATAACATTGAGTTCCTGATGTTTTTAAAGCAATTGTCTTTCTGAAGGAAATGGGAATTTTAAAGTTCAGTCATAAAGATGGGACGACACTTTGTTCTGTACACAGGACTCGAGACCCAGCTTCTAAGTGAAAGTCATGGCTCCATCCCTGATTTGCAGCATGACCTTGAAAAAGATTCTCACTGCAAATGAAAAAGGGTATTATTCTAATCTGTTAAAAAACAACTTCAAATACAAAGAGAATCAGAGGGCAAAGCTTTAGTAAATCAATTAATTACAAGTCTCAGATGCCCCCAACTCTCCCTACCATAAGAAGTGATCCTCAGTGCTGAATGACATACTATACTAAGAGCATGTCTACACTACAAAGGTAAGTCGACTTAATGTAAGTCGACATCAGGTCTCCACAGTAATTAAGTAGATCGTTTGTGTCCACACCACTCTTATTGTGTTGGTGGAGTGCATCCTCACTAGCAGCACTTGCGTCAATGCACAGAGCAGTGCATCATGGGTAGCTATCCCACAGTGCAACTAGCTGCAGGGGGTTTTGGGAAGGTCTTGCAGTGCTTCATGGGACCAAAACATTGTCGCAGGGGGAAATGGGAACATGGCTTGGGCTTCCCATGATGCAATTTCCTCCCTCCGTCTCCCTTCTGCTATCAACAGCAAACAACCATTTTTTTCTGGGGGGCTTTCACTGGAATGGGGCTGTTTTCTGTGTACCTGGCTGCTGTGCAGTGGAGTTGAAAATGATCTCCAGAGCATTCACAGTGCAGCATTATGGGATATCTCCTGGAGGCTATTTCAGTTGAATTATGCAACTATGTGTCTATACCGCCTTTCTGTCGACCCATCAATATTGAATTAAATGCTATGGAGGTGGAGTTATTAAGTCGACATGGAGGTGGAGTTATTAAGTTGACATTACAGATGAGTTAGGTTGGTGGAACGGACCTGGTTGTGTAGATGCATACTTTATTAAGTTGACTTCAGGCAGCTTCCATCCACCTACATTTGTAGTGTAGACCAGGCCTAAGTAGTCATAAGAAATGTGCTATTTCTGGGTGGCCCAATATATGCTGTCCCAAAAGGTGCAAAAGTGTTAATATTATACAATGATTTAATTTCCATAATTTTGAGAAATTCTAGCTCATTTTGAGAATTATTCTGGCTGAGATTTTACAAGTTACACATTGCTTCCATTTTCATACAAACAGAACTAGGATGAAACTTTATTAAGATCAAGCACAGTATTCACTCAGTGAAACAGCTGCCACTCACAAACATGATAGAATTAGCTGCAAGGGCTATTATTATTGACTTTGCAAAATTGGGAAAAATTTGATCTGTCACTTCAGCGGAAGTGCTAATTTTTGAGTACATCTGGAGAGTCAGTTCAAATGAATCTAGGCTATTTTGATTGTATAGAGTTTTCTTTATATCCTGACAATTTGTTAAATAGCATTGTTCCATGCGGTTAGACAGTTTCTGTAATCCACCCCAGAACTGGCTGCATTTTGTTGGTGCCTGAGATGATTACTATACTATACCTTTCACAAAAAAATTTTAGGATTATTTTGGTGAACGTGAGCTGCATAAATATGTGATATAATTCTACTCAAAATGCCTGTCTGCCTCTTCTTCTCCTTCACATAAGAGTGCTTTTAAGCAGGGCCGGCTCTATCGTTTTTGCCGCCCTAAGCAGTGGAGAAACCTGTCGCGGCCGAAATGCCGCCGCGGATGGCAGGACAGAGAGAAGAAGTTGCCGCCGAATTGTAGCCGCCACAGAAACTCTGCTGCCCCTTTCTGACTGCTGCCCCAAGCACCTGCTTGGAACGCTGGTGCCTGGAGCCGGCCCTGCTTTTAAGCAGTTCACTGTGCTCTTATTTGTTTTCTTCATCTGCTGTGCTTCTTTTCCCTTCTTCTTTGTTGACAAGTGCCTGCCTTGTGCTCTTGCCTCTTTTCCTAGCTTGCTCTTTTGACCTTTTAGATACTGAGCAGCTGACAGCAGAAGTTAGTTGCCTAGGCTGAACTAGCAGAGTGGCTTTGACACCACCAATGCTCCCACCTACTTCACTGCATGCAGCTCTCATGTTATTAGAGCATGCTGTGATGACATAGCTGTCATTAAGGGTCATGGTTAGTTCCTGCTGAGCCATGTGAGTTTCTCATCCTCCCTCTGTCTCCTTTTTCCTGTAAATCTCTTTCTTTGCTCCATCCAAACCTAGTGGACGGATAGGCAGGGGGTTAATGAAACAGCTGCAGCAAAAGAAATGGGAGGGAGCACAGGCAGAAAATTGAAGGAAAAAATAATGCATGGGCACATTTCTCAGTAGCTGCTTTGGAACCTGGGGAGCAAACAGGTCTCATTATAGGCATGAGAGTCTTTCTAGATTCCAAAGTGGAAAACTCTGTGGGAGAGACACTGGAGATTATGTTGGCGGGAACAATCCTGCACTAACAGTAGAATGAAGCAGATGCCCTAATAGGGTTAATTCTGTTATTCTATGAGAAGGACAGATGTGATGGAATACACCCTAAGGGCCTGATCCAACACTCTCTTAGGTATGTCTAGGGTGCTTATCACCTTATAATCAAAACTCAGCTTCTAATTGGATTTTATCTTGGTGTGTGCTTCTACTGGGCCAAATCCTGAGATCCTTACTAAGGTTTTACTTGGTGCTTACTTATCTCCACTGAAGCCAATGTCAAAATTATCTTGACTTCAGTGGGACCAGGACAAACAGTAGTTTGTGTAAGAATTGTGTGAAAACTGAGTAAGAACCTCAGGATTTGGCTCATATGCTTGAGAAATTTATTAGATGACTTTAACGTACCTCTTTACTGATTTAGGACCTGATCCAATGCACATTACATACCATAAGATGGGGTCCTTAATGACATACAATACTAAGTAGTCCACAGAAATGTGCTGTTTCTGCGTGGTCCAAAAGGTGCAAAAGTCTTACTATTACCCCTAAGTGAGATATCATAGATGGATGGGAAATTAAAGCCTGGTTTTTACATAACACAGTCATAAATAACTCAAAATGGTATGTTAGAGCTACTCTGGAAACATATTTGTGTATAGGTAATACCAGAATGTTTCATAACACGGAACGTTAGCTCAGAATATCCTAATGTCTGTTAAAACAACAAACTACATTTATAATGTATCAATAATGTGGCCCAGTCAAAAAACTCCCTAAACAAACTCCAAATCAAAACAAACTAGGGTATTCATAGACTATGTCTGAAATCTCAATATTAACTTAACCCCCTGAATGTATTGGTTACACCTGAATCTCAGAATATAGTAGATATAAAACACTTTCTGAAATCTATACCCAACCAAATCAAATTTTATTCAGAGTTTATTTAATCACATATATCACAAACATTCCTCAGATTGTTCTAGGGACAGTATTTTAGCCTTTAAGTTACTTTTAAAATTAATTTTGTGTTCATGAAAGTTGCTGGATTGAGAGCATTGAAAGACCTACGCAGGACAGTTCCAGTATGGGCAGGGTCTGTAAAAACCCTGACCAGCTATATGATTCAGAGTTTTTCAGTTGTCAATCCTTGGTCTCCCTTCTGGGATTGAAAACAAGATTGCGGAAATCTGTACTCTAGTAACTGAGCTGAGACCACTAACTCATTTAACCAAAGAGCAATCCAGTGATAACACTTTTGTAGTTGCTGACACTGACTTTCAATTTATGGCCTACATGCAAGAGTCTGCATCTCAGTACTCCATGAGACATCCTCAGGTTCTTTTTGTATTTATTTATTTCCTTAATTTTAACTCTTGTGTCATAATGGTGATTAACTATGGTCTGAAGGAGTGTAACTTTCATAAGACAATTAAACCTGATACATTTAAAATGTGTTTTGATTTTTTAAGAATAAATTTGTGCCTGCCAGTACCACTGGTAATATTCAAGGTGTCTTTCCATTCTATTTGACACAATACAGATTGCCATGGTACAGTTCACCAACAACACATCCAGCAGGATGACTGGCATAGCTCTGGGACTGTGTTTTAGACTATATTTAATTTATGGGATACTTTGGTGGAGAGAATCCCCTACAGGAAGTGATTGGTGATGATGTAGTGGAAGAACACCATGAACATGATTTCTATATGGGGTTGATGGACTGTGCTTGAAAATGGAAGTCAGAAGAAAGATACAGTTTAGTGACACGAGCATGAGAATGGGGACCAGGAGCATCTCAATTCTAAATTCGGCTCAGAGAGAGACAACAGCCCCGCCCCAGCAAGTCACTTAGGCCTAATCTTCAAATTTGCATGCACCTAAACATGCAGGTCAGCACCCACAACTCCCATGTCACTGTCAGTTTAAGTGCCTAATTTTAACTGCTTGACAGTGAGCCTGACACTAGGTAAGATATAGAGCTCCCTGCATGAGGATCTCAGAGTCTCAATATGGAGAAAAGACAAAACACCCCTATCTTATTCTGACTGAAAACTTGAGCTCCTACTACACCTATCCGCCAGCCTTGCTGTGCTATGTATCCATCCTGTTGTTTTTACAGTATTGATATACTTTTCTATATCAACTTCTATGTGTATTATATATGGCTCTTCGAAATGAGCTCTCTCTATAAGTTATCTTCAGTTACAACTATGTTTAGTGCCTATAATAGGACAGAAAGTCCTGCTTTCTCACTTTCAGTTCAAAAGAATCATAGAATATCAACGTTGGAAGGGACCTAGGAGGTCATCTAGTCCAACCCCCTGCTCAAAGCAGGACCAATCCCCAACTAAATCATCCCAGCCAGGGCTTTGTCAAGCCTGACCTTAAAAACCTCAAAGGAAGGAGATTCCACCACCTCCCTAGGTAATGCATTCCAGTGCTTCACCACCCTCTTAGTGAAGAATTTTTTCCTAATATCCAACCTAAACCTCCCGCACTGCAACTTGACACCATTACTCCTTGTTCTGTCATCTGCTACCACTGAGAACCGTCTAGATCCATCCTCTTTGGACCCCCCTTTCAGGTAGTTGAAAGCAGCTATCAAATCTCCCCTCATTCTTCTCTTCTGAAGACTAAATAATCCCAGTTCCCTCAGCCTCTCCTCATAAGTCATGTGTTCCAGTCCCCTAATCATTTTTGTTGCCCTCCGCTGGACTCTTTCCAATTTTTCCACATCCTTCTTGTAGTGTGGGGCCCAAAACTGGACACACCAACGTCAAATAGAGGGGAACGATCACGTTCCTCGATCTGTGGCAATGCCCCTACTTATACAGCCCAAAATGCCGTTAGAACTTCTTGGCAACAAGGGCACACTGTTGACTCATATCCAGCTTCTCGTCCACTGTAACCCCTAGGTCCTTTTCTGCAGAACTGCTGCCTAGCTGTTCGGTCCCTAGTCTGTAGCACTGCATGGGATTCTTCCATCCTAAGTGCAGGACTCCGCACTTGTCTTTGTTGAACCTCATCAGATTTCTGTTGGCCCAATCCTCTAATTTATCTAGGATAAAAGGATTATGTTTGTGCTGACAAAACCTTAACTGTAACATTACTCGTGATACTACACTTGTTCTTTGATCAGTGAATCAAAGTACCATGTACATTCTCAGCATAAACCTGCACTGAGCCTTGCTGAGCAGTAGTTCTGGGCAAATGGAGCTATTTTTCTATTTTCCTAGCAGATTTATATAAACAAACTTGAAATAGCCTTGTTCATATCCTGGTATTATATTTGCACAGTATTCAAGACCCTATTTGAATCTGTAGTAAAATGCACGTTTATTACAGTGGAAAAAGAAGTGATTAGATCTCTTGGTGATACAAGGAATGTATATTCGTATATGATACACAGGCTAGTTCCACCTTCAACTGACACACTTATTTAGTTCCTCACATGAATTAAACTACAGCACCATTTTTCAAAGGGGGTGCAACCAGCCTCCCTGCTGAGGCTCTGATCTTTTTCCAAGAGGGACTCGGGCAAGTCTAGAGAAAATGAAGAGAAGACTATACTTTTCCCCCCTACTTATTAATTTTTTAAAAGGGCATAGCCAATGCTGTATCTAGAATATTCAATAAATGTTCCTGTATTTTTGCTGGTTTCTACATGGATACAAGCCAGCAGACAAGAAACAAGAACACCGCTGATCCTGACTTCATATTTAAATTATGCACCTTTTTCATGGGCAGTAGCTGTGGGACAAATACAAAAGAATCCTGAACTAGAGGTAAGACAGGCTTGGATAACCAAGCTATAGCAATTTTGTACACCACACATTCAGAAATATAACCCCAATGCCCACAGAAAAACTACAGCCCTCATCCTTTAAGTAACTCTAGGAAGGCAAACATGAGCACCAGTATGGAGCCCTCCTGGGGTTCCATATGGGTGCAGGTGCCTGTCTGTACAGAGCCTGTTGGAGGGCTGAGGCTTAGATTAGTTATTTGCCATCTGAAGTGACAGCAAGTGGGGCAGAAATAAATACATTGATTTCTCCCTTTTCATTCCAAATAATTTGCCATGACACAAAACATTAAATTGTGCAATATTATGTTATGTACATGCAATTTTACATTTAACTTGAATTAATGCACCATACCATAATGCTTTAAAGAGCAACAGTTATCACTAAAACCCCCCTACCCTTTTGTTTTCAAGCCTATTTTATGTTATATTGTTGGATTTCAAGTTGATAATCCAAATTTATTATGTGGGTAGCAAGTTAGCTGCACTGTTACCAAAATGATAACTCAAGTTTCCCTCTATTTGCATTTATTTAAAATCATTCCCAAGGTATCTGAGCAAATTGGCATCTTCTTTACGCTCCCGATTTTCTATTAAGATCAGAATTGACTGATTACTTGATTGCCTCATTTGTAAACTGGCATCAAAGGTAGAAGGAACATTTTGTAACAGGCAGTCCTGGAGTTATAACAGCTGGGGATCTTACTGAAAATCAAGATGCCCCGTTTGTTTTATCAGCTAAGGCAAGTCTAATGAAATATGCGGAGATTTTTGCAGAGATCTAATGGAGTTATGTGCCCAATTCACATTGTCTTTAATTAGAAGAAGAGTGCCTAAGTGGTTTAGACCCCACTGAAAATCATAGCCTATCTACTTATCATTCTTAACTGTTCCTCAGTACTGATAATTTTAGTATTAGGGCTGTCAATTAATCACAGTTAATGTATGCAATTAATGCAAAACAAATTAACTAGATTAAAGAATAGTTACAATTAATTACCATTTTAATTGCACTGTTAAACAATAATAGAATACCAGTTTAAATGTATAATAAATATTTCCGGATGTTTTTCTACATTTTCAAATATATTGTTTTAAATTACAACACAGAATACAAAGTGTACAGTGCTCACTTTTTAGTATTATTTTTATTACAAATATTTGCATCATAAAAAATATAAACAAAAGAAATAGTATTTTTCAATTCACCTTATACAAGTCCACTCAATCTTACGTCTTGTTCAGCCAATCGCACAAACAAACAAATTTGTTTACATTTATGGGAGATCATGTCGCCCGCTTCTTAACTACAATGTCACCTGCGAGTGAGAACAAGCATTCACATGGGACTGTTGTAGAGGGTGTTGCAAGGTATTTATGTGCCAGATATGCTAAAACATTCGTATGCCTCTTTGTGCTTTGACTTGTAGGCTGTAAAGTTTTACATTGTTTTGTTTTTGAGTGCAGTTATGTCACCAAAAAAATCTACATTGGTAAGTTGCACTTTCATGATAAAGGGATTGCCCTACAGTATTTGTATGAGGTAAACTGAAAAATACTATTTCTTTTGTTTATATTTTTTACTGTGAACATATTTGTAATCCAAAATAATAAAGACAGCACTTGTACACTTTGTATTCTGTGTTGTATTTGAAATCAATATATCTGAAAATGTGGAAAAACTTCCAAAAATATTTATAATACGTTTAAATTGGTACAGGCAGTCCTCAACTTTACAACGTTTGACTTACGATGAGATGTTTCTGAATTGATACCTTGGTTCGACTTATGACAACTGGTTTTGACTTAATGACGCTCGGTCCCGCAATGGAGTGGATTGCAGTTCCAAGTTACGATGTTTTGACTTACAACGCAATTTTCAGGAACCAATTGTGTTGTAAGCTGAGGACTGCCTGTATTTTATTGTTTAACGGTGCCATTAAAATTGTGTTCATTAGCAACAATTTTTTAAAATCTCATGCTTAATTGCAATTATTTTTTAAATTGTTTGACAGCCCTATTTATTGCTTGTTAGGCCTGCTTGGAAAGAACAATTATTTTAAAAAGGCAAGGGTGGGGGGTTAATTTGAAACTATTTTGCAGCCCACAATTTTTCACATTTTCCAAAACAAAATAAAATTGGTTTTTCATGTAAAAGCATGGAATTTGTCTGTTCTGGTGAAAAACCTAACATTGGTTGAAATCAAATGTCAAGTTTCAAAAAGATAAATGTTGAGATCCCTGTCCCCAAAGATAAAGAATGAAATCCTGAAACCTTAGGGTGGATTTTCAAAACAGTCTAAAGACGCATCTTCACTGGGGTGGGAGGTATGTTCTTACCTTGTGGTAACTGACACGATGTAAAATCCTACTTAAGATACAGTTTATAGCTTTCACAGGTGCTAGCAAATTGAGGTAAAGACTATGGGAGAGCATAGGCTTTACTGTGACCTGCTTACACAAGTGAAAGCTACAAACTGCATTGTCTTCACTAGGATTTTACGTCATGTTAGTTAACTCGAGTTAGCTAACAGAAGGTAAGACTGCACCTTTTCTCCAAGTGAAGAGAGACCTAAGGGGTTTGGATACCTTCTTTCCATTGAAATTAGTGTGAACTGGGAGTTCAAATCACCTTCTTAAACTTCGTAGCCTTAAACTTTTCAGATATCATTGTGAATATTTCCCCCTCTCAATGTTTTGAATGACATTACTTATGTGGAAGATGCTATAGTTGCATTGGAAACGGATGTTGACAATAAATCAGTTTGGAGTAAAAAGAAGATGAAAATTTCCAAGCAACAGACAACACAAATAATAAAAAAAACTGTAGTAAGTTAACAGCAGAAGAAAAATGACTAGTTAGACAACATTTCATACTTGGTAAACATAGCAATGATAATGCCTTGAAAAGTTGACTAAACTTTGCTTTTATTAAACAGGGGCTGCTGACTTGAGAAAGAAAATGATTCATGATTTTTCACTGCAACACTTCAGAACTTTAATCTATAACCCATGAAAGGGTGCAAGAGCGGTCTGAATATTATGCTGAACTTAATTATACTTAATGTGAATTATTCAGAAATGCAGCAGAGAGAGTAAAAATTTATTTCGTACAAAGAAGCTTGACATTTTAATTGGTCCTTCAGAAAAGAGACAAAACAATTTCCTCTCAAGAAAATTTACATCTTCCCCATCAAAGCAGCAGCCTTTGCGAAGCAGAACTTCATTAACAAGATTAATTATCATGCCAGTGCCTGCCTCATCAGGTGTGCAGCCCAGGTGAAAAACAGAATGCAAAGTGACGAGTAACATCGTTCCTAACATTCAGCACTGATTCTAAGAGAAAACGTGACAGATTGAGGCTACTGTACCTTGGTCATTAGCCATTTTGTCAGGGTGTTCGACTGCAAGAAAAAGACAATATCATTAGACTGTGACAGCTCCTAGTAGGAAAGCTGACATATCAAATCAACAATTTTGTTAGCAGGTTTTCATATCAAGTTGCTGCTCTCCTGCACTTTTGGCAGATTGACTGGGACAAAGAGAGATATTTTACCTTTTTCCTGTTCAAAGAGATTCTGAAGAACAGACAGGACAAGTACAAGTCGCACTGTATTTCTCATCAAATGTAGTCACAAGTTCTTAAAAAAATAAAGCAGTAAAAATATATATATTTCCTCAACTTGTTGGTCTATGAACTTAGAAGTATCATCTGGGAAGTTTAATTAAGCTTGGAAGTGAAAAAGAGAGAGAGAGAGAGAGAGAGAGACTGTTCCTTGAATGGTTTCAGAGTAACAGCCATGTTAGTCTGTATTTGCAAAAAGAAAAGGAGTACTTGTGGCACCTTAGAGACTAACCAATTTATTTGAGCATAAGCTTTCATGAGCTACAGCTCACTTCATCAGATGCATACTGTGGAAAGTATAGAAGATCTTTTTATACACACAAAGCATGAAAAAATGGGTGTTTTACCACTACAAAAGGTTTTCTCTCCCCCCACCCCACTCTCCTGCTGGTAATAGCTTATCTAAAGTGATCACTCTCCTTACAATGTGTATGATAATCAAGGTGGGCCATTTCCAGCACAAATCCAGGGTTTAACAAGAACGTCTGGGGGGAGGGTAGGAAAAAACAAGGGGAAATAGGTTACCTTGCATAATGACTTAGCCACTCCCAGTCTCTATTCAAGCCTAAGTTAATTGTATCCAATTTGCAAATGAATTCCAATTCAACAGTCTCTCACTGGAGTCTGGTTTTGAAGTTTTTTTGTTGTAATATCGCAACTTTCATGTCTGTAATCGCGTGACCAGAGAGATTGAAGTGTTCTCCGACTGGTTTATGAATGTTATAATTCTTGAGATCTGATTTGTGTCCATTTATTCTTTTACGTAGAGACTGTCCAGTTTGACCAATGTACATGGCAGAGGGGCATTGCTGGCACATGATGACATATATCACATTGGTAGATGTGCAGGTGAACGAGCCTCTGATAGTGTGGCTGATGTTATTAGGCCATGTGATGGTGTCCCCTGAATAGATATGTGGGCACAGTTGGCAACGGGCTTTGTTGCAAGGATAGGTTCCTGGGTTAGTGGTTCTGTTGTGTGGTATGTGGTTGTTGGTGAGTATTCGCTTCAGGTTGGGGGGCTGTCTGTAGGCAAGGACTGGCCTGTCTCCCAAGATTTGTGAGAGTGTTGGGTCATCCTTCAGGATAGGTTGTAGATCCTTAATAATGCGTTGGAGGGGTTTTAGTTGGGGGCTGAAGGTGACGGCTAGTGGCGTTCTGTTATTTTCTTTGTTAGGCCTGTCCTGTACTAGGTGACTTCTGGGAACTCTTCTGGCTCTATCAATCTGTTTCTTCACTTCCGCAGGTGGGTATTGTAGTTGTAAGAATGCTTGACAGCGATCTTGTAGGTGTTTGTCTCTGTCTGAGGGATTGGAGCAAATGCGGTTGTATCGCAGAGCTTGGCTGTAGACAATGGATCGTGTGGTGTGGTCAGGGTGAAAGCTGGAGGCATGTAGGTAGGAATAGCGGTCAGTAGGTTTCCGGTATAGGGTGGTCTTTATGTGACCATTGTTTATTAGCACTGTAGTGTCCAGGAAGTGGATCTCTTGTGTGGACTGGACCAGGCTGAGGTTGATGGTGGGATGGAAATTGTTGAAATCATGGTGGAATTCCTCAAGTGCTTCTTTTCCATGGGTCCAGATGATGAAGATGTCATCAATATAGCGCAAGTAGAGTAGGGGCGTTAGGGGACGAGAGCTGAGGAAGCGTTGTTCTAAATCAGCCATAAAAATGTTGGCATACTGTGGGGCCATGCGGGTACCCATAGCAGTGCTGCTGATTTGAAGGTATACATTGTCCCCAAATGTAAAATAGTTATGGTTAAGGACAAAGTCACAAAGTTCAGCCACCAGGTTAGCCGTGACATTATCAGGGATAGTGTTCTTGACGGCTTGTAGTCCATCTTTGTGTGGAATGTTGGTGTAGAGGGCTTCTACATCCATAGTGGCCAGGATGGTGTTATCAGGAAGATCACCGATGGATTGTAGTTCCCTCAGGAAGTCAGTTGTGTCTCGAAGGTAGCTGGGAGTGCTGGTAGCGTAGGGCCTGAGGTGGGAGTCTACATAGCCAGACAATCCTGCTGTCAGGGTGCCAATGCCTGAGATGATGGGGCGCCCAGGATTTCCAGGTTTATGGATCTTGGGTAGTAGATAGAATATCCCAGGTCGGGGTTTCAGGGGTGTGTCTGTGCAGATTTTCAGGGAGTTTCTTTTTCAGGGAGTTTCTTGAGCAAACGCTGTAGTTACTTTTGGTAACTCTCAGTGGGATCAGAGGGTAATGGCTTGTAGAAAGTGGTGTTGGAGAGCTGCCGAGCAGCCTCTTGTTCATATTCCGACCTATTCATGATGACAACAGCACCTCCTTTGTCAGCCTTTTTGATTATGATGTCAGAGTTGTTTCTGAGGCTGTGGATGGCATTGTGTTCTGCACGGCTGAGGTTGTGGGGCAAGTGATGCTGCTTTTCCACAATTTCAGGCCGTGCATGTCGGCGGAAGCACTCTATGTAGAAGTCCAGTCTGCTGTCTCGACCTTCAGGAGGAGTCCACCTAGAATCCTTCTTCTTGTAGTGTTGGTAGGGAGGTCTCTGTGGATTAGTATGTTGTTCAGAGGTGTGTTGGAAATATTCCTTGAGTCGGAGACGTCGAAAATAGGATTCTAGGTCACCACAGAACTCTATCATGTTCGTGGGGGTGGAGGGGCAGAAGGAGAGGCCCCGAGATAGGACAGCTGCTTCTGCTGGGCTAAGAGTATAGCTTGAATAGAGACTGGGAGTGGCTAAGTCATTATGCAAGGTAACCTATTTCCCCTTGTTTTTTCTTACCCCCCCCACCCCCCAGACGTTCTTGTTAAACCCTGGATTTGTGCTGGAAATGGCCCAACTTGATTATCATACACATTGTAAGGAGAGTGATCACTTTAGATAAGCTATTACCAACAGGAGAGTGGGGTGGGGGGAGAGAAAACCTTTTGTAGTGGTAAAACACCCATTTTTTCATGCTTTGTGTGTATAAAAAGATCTTCTATACTTTCCACAGTATGCATCCGATGAAGTGAGCTGTAGCTCACGAAAGCTTATGGTCAAATAAATTGGTTAGTCTCTAAGGTGCCACAAGTACTCCTTTTCTTTTTGTTCCTTGAATAATTACATACAAATCACCTACATATTGGAAGCTAGATCTGAATTATAATGTTATTGTTTCCGCTTTTTACAAAAGAGGTTTTAAATTATTTACACGTTTTTGAATAATAATTACACAAATGATGGTGTGATTTGAAGTGCATCAGACAAGGCTTCAGAATTCAACAGACACATTGAAAACTCTTCTGAATGGTTAGCAGCTCCCAGCAATTTATTAAATGATAGAGAGTATTAACTTTCCCTTCAGATTCAGAAATAGCTATGATTATGAAAAATTATCCAATTTTCTGGTTAATAAAATTTAAGAGAAATTTAAGCTACAGGAGATTTAAAAAAAAAAAGAGTTTGACACACCTGAGTTTAAGTAGCTGAGTAAGTAGTCTATAAATATAGGGTGGTTTTTAGAGGCTGGTCTATTCTCCTTTTGAAGAACACTACATAAATTGGTTACCCACCTTCATGTTATGATCACCATGTTATCCCATGATTTAGCTTACAAGATGTTGCCATGAACAATAAAGGCCCAAGCTGGTGGCAACTTACATGTAGCACAATGACATTAGTGCGTCTATTTCTGATAACAATGTCATCAGCACCTGTTATCATTGTAACTCCCCTCAGTACTTATGAAAGTTCCATGTGTGCAGCAAATGGAAAACAGACCCCTGAATGATCATCATGCACTCTATTATTTTAACTATGTTAACAGAGAAAAATGTACAGAGTTGTACATATTCCCTCAAAGTTTCTAGAAATCTTTTGGGGAGAATGGGTTTCCCTGCTGAGTAATATCTGGGATTATGACCTTCCCCGGAGAACAAATTTATTTATAAAAACATTAAACCCTTGATTGCAACTGCAGTTACTTCATTCCAACTATTTATAACATTTAAAAGCTGACCTCAACTTTTTCTGCCTTCTTCGAGTTATTAAGGAGATGTAACCTGTGACATCTACAGTGTTGTGAAATACTGCTGTGGTGGGTCAGTAGGTAACATTTTTCTCTGGCAGGTCATAAAGGTTCACGTTTTGTAGCTTAGGAGCAAGGATTTGTTTTTTAACCACCACCCCAATACAGCATTAGAGGGCACTGTAATGCTAGAAATGCTGCCCCACATCAGCTTTGCCAAAGAAAAATGGGACATCGGCAGTATGTATTCCTGATGTCCTGCAGCAAGTCCCCAAATAAAGACTTTCCCTGCTTATCTTCGTACAATGGCATTAGTAATATCTGACAAAATTGAAAAGCCAAGATAATTCTCTCTCTCTCCTTTTTATAAACAACTGACCATGTATTTCATTCATCCTTGAAATAAAGCTTATAAATGTACTGCACGTACACAGATTTGTAGAAAATGCAGTATGTACATTTTCATATTGTTATCTATGCATGTTGGTTTATTTTTGTGTGCGACATTAATAAACAGTTCAAATACTGTTATTTTATTTGCTTCATTTAAAGTTCAGTAGACAATTATGGTTTGTTTCTAAATTGAAGCTGAAATTTAGAATCAAATTATGTTTCAGTTGAAAAGGGGGTAAGTACAGTTCTGGGATTTATTAGTTTCTGCTACAGGTGAAAAACATAAGTTATTAATAAGTTAAAATTGGAAAGAATGAGGGGATCTCCTACTGATTGGACACTACTACATTCAGACTTTCTTAGCTAGCCTTTTCATAAGGCAGTCAGAAGTAAATTCCAGACTGGAGTTGCTTCCCTATCTTGTTAAATAGATTCCAGTTACTTTGCTTCAGAAATGTATCATTTAATGTTACTAATTTACATACAGTAAATCTAGTGGAACATTGAGATTGAAGTTCTGCTTTCCCACTTGTTACTGCATGCATCTTTAACTTCTAGAGGAATCCATGTCAATATGCAGTTTAATATTTCAACATATAAAAATATGATTTACTTCTAATTTTCTTTATATTTTTTCAGGACATCTAATGAAATCAACTGGAACCTGTTCGCATAAGAACTAAATAAAACCTGAATCAGGTGATTCAGGTTTTGGTCCAACGTATATAACAACAAAAAAGGGACGCACTCCCCAGTAATTAATTATGGGGTAGATAATCACGTCACACCCTCATCTCCTCCAGGCACATAAGAACGACCTGGTAATGCCTGTATCCGAGCAATTATGTCTTAAATGGTGAATATGACCATACCCAGCCAAAGAACATGCAGGCTGATCCTCAGCTGGAGTTATGACAATTTAAAACAGCTGAAGATCTCTCCTTGGATTACATTTTGTTACCAATGGATCTAAGGGGAAAAACCATAAGCACTTTGCTCATGTGGCAGTGATATGTACAATAAAATGTATCTGTTCTTGTACAGGTCACTGCATAGTTAGTTACTAAAGGCATGTTACGGAGAAAAAAAATTCAGCTGCAGTTTTATAACCGACTATGGGTGTGGTTTCCTTGAAAGAGCTTTGTGTGCTATAATATCTTAAATCAGATAAGGGGTGACTTTATAGATCTTTGATGCTTCCTTAGTTCCTTGCGGTTTAAAATATCTTGTGATCAAAACATATATTTGCCAACAGAGCATTCATTACCATAAGTCACATGCATATCTCCTGTTAATAATCATTAAGGTCAGGAAACCAACGTTTCTGCATAATGCAGAATGCACTCAAGCCTTCAGAAGCTCTTTTCGCCTTATAGGTAGAGACAGATTTGTCAAAAACCAGCTGAATATTATTGAACATGACATATTTAGGGTGGATAACATTAAATATTCACGTCAGGGTATTAAACATAGTCCTTGTAGACTATTACAAGATGTAACAAATGTGTAAATTTATCTTTTTGGTATCTCTTGATGCTCTCTGATATAGAATTTATTTCCCAAATGAATTTTACGGTACTTTGTGTAAACACTATGAAGTAGGTGATATCTAGTCCATTAATCTTTTTGTTTAGTTAGATATCTGGGTCTCTGTATCTTTTGATGTCTCATTACTCTGTCATTATTATATTTTGATTCTTTGACTCACTTTAAATTATCTCTAATAGAGTTCTTTTACTTGGCACAAATTAGGAGCATGAAATTAACTTGGCACCCCTCAAGTTGATAGAGACTAAGCACTTGCAAAGTGCTTTCTATTCACATTTCATGGTAGTTGAGAATGAATAATCAGGATCCTACAAATAATTCATTCAGAGTGAAACCAGACTCGGACAAGTAAATCCTGAAAATCTGGATAGACTGTGATAAGCTCTGAACAAATTAATACATTTTTTTCATTTTTCTGACTCTTGTTAATTCACTAAAACTGTTATATGAGGGTTTTCACACTTAGCCTGAATATTTGATAACATGGTCTTTATACACATAGATAACGGCTAGCCCTCTGCCAATGCTGCTGAGTGCACTGGCCAATTCATTGCGATGCTAGGGACTGACTGAAAATGGAGTCTCCCTTTCCTCCTTCAAAAGCAGCAGGAGTAGGAAAAATGACGTTTCTGTTCCAATATTTGTTAAAGGCTGAACTTGCATAATACCTCTTTCCTACAAGGAAAACAAGGATAAGATGTATGTAGATCTACAGAGTATTGCATATGAATTGCCCTTTTGTTCAGTCATTTTCATATATATGTTTAAATTAAAGATAGGCCTGAAGCAGAATATTGGATCCAGACCTCTTACTCCCCACAAATGGAATTGGATCTGAAACCTCTGATCAGAGCTTTTCAGCTCTGGCCCATCTTCATTTTAAGCAGCCTTCTGTGAAGACATTATTTTTTATACTCAAAAGCTTTGGAATTTTTGCTCTCGAAAAGCTACAGCTCTACTACATGTGACCCCAGTTTCCTAAAATAGGCACATAACTTATGTCACTCTATTTGTTTCCTTAATTAATTGCCTTTTAAAAAAGAAGACTTTATATTCTGTCATGTAACTACATAAGTGACAGTTTCAAACATAAGGCACACAGTTGCTGCCAGTATCCTTTGTGCCACTCGCAGTAATATAGTCTACCTTTTCATGGCTAATAATGTAGGGGCAGATTGTGACAGATCTTTGCGTTTGTGGATATCTCTCCACTTCCACTTTCAATGGGGCCAAACATGGTTGCAGTCCAGAGTTCCAGTAAGCACAGGCACTGCTCCCCATTAACACGCACTGAGGCACAAGCCATTGATAAGGTCCCCCTCATCTTGCCTTTCCTCCATACTGGCCAGCAAGAGAGATATCTGGCACAGACTTGTTTAGGCCAACAAATAGTTTGTTCCAAGTAAGAGAGAAAATTCCATATGTATCCAATTAGACTGTGCCTCAGACAGTGTTGATCTGTTCTTTAATTATTTTGCATTTGTTTGATCAATTAAAAAGAAGGAAATCATAATTTTGTATCCCTATTTTCTAGATATGTGAGAGAGTCACTACTAGTTCTTTACAGCCACCAACAGAGATAAAATAAATACCAAGGTGACACAGTATCTCACTAAGAAATTGCAATCATGTGCAATTAGCTTCCTTGTTCATGGGAGAAAATGGAATGATGTCATAGTTTTTTTACCCAATGGTATGCGTGTGAATACAGCTGCTGCATTATTATGGCGTTCATTTTTGTCTACTATGGCGCTAGTTCCAGTCTCTCAATAACGGTTTCAGAGTGCCTTCTAAAACTTTTGTATTAGTGTTAGCATAACTGACTCCTAATGTCACTGAAGTAAACTGCAAGCATTGAAGCATGAGCATGTTGTATATCTCATTAATATCCAGCTATCTAAGAGAAAAATTCAAACCTTTCAGAGTCCGGAAGAGAATAGGGTCAGAGAGCGGTCCCACTCCTTTGGCATTGCGAGCTTGGATTCTAAAGTAATACACAGTATCTAGGTTGAGGTCCATGATTTGATGAGTAAGTCGGTCACCACTGATTGACTCCATAACCCAGTCATCAATTGGAGCATTCTTGTCCAAGGTGTAGAACAGAATATAAGCTGCATAAACATTGTCTTGGTTAGTACATATAGTGCATTTTACATTCTATATTTAAAATTCAAATTTCAGACAAGATAAATGTTTTTTATTTCACCTACATTAATGACAGGTCTTTCATTAAAATCTATTTTGATGAATGTTACAAGAATTAATGCATAATTTTCCTATTTCAAGATCAGAGTATCAATTGCAGTATTCACTGCAATATAAAACATAGGATTAACAATTAGGGAAATACCTAGCAAGCTTTATTGTGTTATATTTGTTACTTGTACAATTGCACTTGTCAATTCAGACTCGTGATTCAGTATGATATCAGTCATAAGCCATATGTGATAAGTCTTTAGTGTTTCAGGGCTGGTATAAAACTAAACAACATTGATGATAAAAGAAAAGGAGTACTTGTGGCACCTTAGAGACTAACCAATTTATTTGAGCATAAGCTTTCGTGCTCAAATAAATTGGTTAGTCGCTAAGGTGCCACAAGTACTCCTTTTCTTTTTGCGAATACAGACTAACACGGCTGTTACTCTGAACATTGATGATGCACATCATTCACTGGGTGCTCATGAGAAACCATGCAATATTTCCTGGTAACTATACAGTAAATCCATTTGAAAAAACCATGGTAACTCACTGTAATACTATCACTGTATCTCACAATCCCCAGGAAAATAAAATAAACCACCGCTGTAGGTAATTTGATTTAGTCCTAAATTGTGCACAGGAGCCTGTCCAAAAGGTGAATACAGCTGACCCGCTGAGCAATAATGACCATAATGTAATTAAATTTAACATCCTGGTAAGGGGGAAGATACCAAAGAAACCCACCACAGTAGCATTTAACTTCAAAAAGGGGAACTACACAAAAATGAGGAAGTTAGTAAAATGGAAATTAAAAGGAACAGTCAGAAAAGTGCAATGCCTGCAAGCTGCATGGAAACTTTATTAAAAAACCATAATAGAGGATCAAACTAAACGTATACTCCAAATTAAAAAAAAAAAAGCAGTACAAGGATCAAAAAATGTCACCATGGCTAATTAACAGAGTAAAAGAGGCAGTAAGAGGTAACATTCAAAAATTGGAAGTGAAATCCTAGTGAGAAAAATAGAAAGGAGCATAAACACTAGCAATTCAAGTGTAAAAGTATAATTAGGCAGGCCAAAAACATGTTGAAGAACAACCAGCAAAAAGTACAAACACTAAAAGCAACTAAGGACACAGAAATCAGACACAGGAATCTTGCAAAACAATCAGAGGGGCACTGGATGATCGAGGTGTTAAAGGAGCACTCAAAGAAGACAATGCTGTTGTGGAGAAGTTAATTTTTTTTTTTGCATCAGTCTTCACTGCTGAAGATATGAGGGAGATTCCCATACCTGAGCCATTCTTTTTAGGTAACAAATCTGAGGAACTGTCCCAGACTGAAGTGTCAATAGAGGAGGTTTTGGAACAAACTGATAAATTAAAAGTAATAAGTCACTATAACCAGATGGTATTCACCCAAGGGTTCTGAAGAAAATGCAGAAATTACAGAGGTGAACTTGCAGAACAACTAACTGTAGTACGTAATCTATCACTTAAATTAGCCTCTATATCAGATGACTGAAGGATAGCTAATGTAATTCTGATTTTAAAAAAGGACCCAGAGGCAATCCCAGCAATTACAGGCTAGTAAACTTAACTTATTACCTAATTTCTTGCCTAACTTACCAAGCAAATTGAATGAAACTATAGTAAAAAACAGAACTATCAGACACATAGATGAATACAACATGTTGGGGAAGACTCAGCACAGATTTTGTAAAAGGAAATCAAGCCACAGCAGTTTATTAGATTTCTTTGAATGTGTTAACAAACATGTGGATATGTAAAAACAATGAAGAGTCCTTGTGGCACCTTAGAGACTAACACATTTATTTGGGCATAAGCTTTCGTGGGCTGTAACCCACTTCATCAGATGCATGGAGTGGAAAATACAGTACGCAGTACATATATTACAGTACATGAAAAGATGGGAGTTGCCTTACTGAATTGGGGGGGGGGGTCAATTCACGAGACCAATTCAATTAGAGTGGATGTGGCCCATTTTCAACTGTTGACAAGAAGGTGTGAGTATCAACAGAGGGAAAATTACTTTTTGTAGTGACCCAGCCACTCCCAGTCTTTATTCAAGCCTAATTTGATGGTGTCAAGTTTGCAAATTAATTCCAGTTCTGCAGTTTCTAGTGGAAGTCTGTTCTTGAAGGTTTTTTTGCTGAAGAGTGGACACTTTTAAGTCTGTTATTGAGTGTCCAGGGAGATTGAAGTGCTCTCTTACTGGTTTTTTAATATTACAGTTCTTGATGTCTGATTTGTGTCCATTTATTCTTTTGTGTAGAGACTGTCTAGTTTGTCCAATGTATATAGCAGAGGGGCATTGCTGGCACATGATGGCATATATCACATTGGTGGATGGGCAGATGAATGAGCCCCTGATGGTGTGGCTGATGTGGTTAGGTCCTATGATGGTATCCCTTGAATACATATGCAGACAGAGTTGGCAATGCGGTTTGTTGCAGGGACTGGTTCCTGAGTTAGTGTTTCTGTTGTGTGGTGTGCAGTTGCTGGTGGGTATTTGGTTCAGGTTGGGGGGCTGTAAGCGAGGACTGGCCTGTTTCCCAAGGTCTGTGAGAGTGAGGGATCGTCCTTCAGGATAGGTTGTAGATCCTTGATAATGTGCTGGAGAAGTTTTATTTGGGGGCTGTAGGTGAGGGCTAGTGGCATTCTGTTACTTTCTTTATTGGGCCTGTCCTTTGTAGTTGACTTCTGGGTACCCTTCTGGCTCTGTCAATCAAGCATTCTTAAAACTACAATACCCACCTGGGGAAGTGAAGAAACAGATTGACAGAGCCAGAAGGGTACCCAAAAGTCATCTACAAAGGACAGTAACTACGGGGGGTGTGAGTGATTGCTGGACCCAGACAAGGAAGGAGTCTAGTCTGTGAAAGAAGCTTATTGGAACATCTCTAAGGGTGAGATTTACCTACATTTAGTTTCCTACTGTATTTGGCTTAGGCTTGTGTGGTTTTGTTTTAATTTGCTTGCTAATTTACTTTGTTTTCTCTGTTATTACTTGGAACCACTTAAATCCTACTTTTTATATTTAATAAAATCACTTTTTGCTTATTAATTAACCCAGAACATGTAATTAGTTCCTGGTGGAGCAAACAGCTGTGCATATCTCTCTATCAGTGTTATAGATGGCAGACAATTTATGAGTTTACCCATACACGTTTTATACAGAGTAAAACAGATTTATTTGGGGTTTGGATCCCATTGGGAAGAGGGTATCTGGGTGCTAGAGACAGGAGCACTTCTTAAGCTGTTTTCAGTTAAGTCTACAGCTTTTGGGGGATGTGGTTCAGACCTGGGTCAATGTCTGCAGCAGGCTAGTGTGTCTGGCTCAATAAGACAAGGTACTTGAACTCCCAAGCTGCCAGGGAAAACGGGCTTAGAGGTAGTCTCAGCACATCAGGTGGCAGTTCACAAGGGGGTTTCTGTGGGGTTTCTGTGACCCAACCTGTCACCAGAGATGGTATGATGGGATAACATGATTCTGGCAATTAACTGATCTTTAACTATTCATGGTAAATAGGCCCAATGGCCTGTGATCGGATGTTAGATGGGCTGGGATCTGAGTTACTACAGAGAATTCTTTCCTGGGTGTCTGGCTGGTGAATCTTGCCCACATGCTCAGGGTTCAGCTGATCGCCATATTTGGGGTCGGGAAGGAATTTTTCTCCAGGGCAGACTGGAAGAGGCCCTGGGGGGTTTTCGCCTTCCTCTGTAACATGGGGCACGGGTCACTTGCTGGAGTATTCTCTGTTCCTTGAAGTCTTTAAACCATGATTGAGGACTTCAATAGCTCAGACATAGGTGAGAGGTTTATCGCAGGAGTGGGTGGGTGAGATTCTGTGGCCTGCATTGTGCAGGAGGTCGGATTAGATGATCATAATGACAGGTTTCAGAGTAACAGCCGTGTTAGTCTGTATTCGCAAAAAGAAAAGGAGTACTTGTGGCACCTTAGAGACTAACCAATTTATTTGAGCATGAGCTTTCGTGAGCTACAGCTCACTTCATCGGATGCATACTGTGGAAATTGCAGAATACATTATTATATACACAGACACCATGAAACAATACCTCCTCCCACCCCACTCTCCTGCTGGTAATAGCTTATCTAAAGTGATCATCAAGATGGGCCATTTCCAGCACAAATCCAGGTTTTCTCACCCTCCGCCCCCCCACAGACAAACTCACTCTCTTGCTGGTAATAGCCCATCCAAAGTGACCACTCTCTTCACAATGTGTATGATAATCAAGGTGGGCCATTTCCTGCAGGAATCCAGGTTCTCTCACCCCTTCACCCCCCTCCAAAAACCACACACACAAACTCTCCTTACAACGTGCATGAAAATCAAGGTGGGCCATTTCCAGCACAAATACAGGTTTTCTCACCCCCCCCACCCCCATACACACACAAACTCACTCTCCTGCTGGTAATAGCCTATCCAAAGTGACCACTCTCCTTACAACGTGCATGAAAATCAAGGTGGGCCATTTCCAGCACAAATCCAGGTTTTTTAAACCACCCCCCCCAACACACACACACAAACTCACTCTCCTGCTGGCAATAGCTCATCCAAACTGACCACTCTCCCCACAATGTGCATGACAATCAAGGTGGGCCACTTCCAGCATAAATCCAAGTTTAACCAGAAGGCCGGGGGCGGGGGGTAGGAAAAAACAAGGGGAAATAGGCTACCTTGCATAATAACTTAGCCACTCTCAGTCTCTATTTAAGCCTAAAATAATAGTATCCAATTTGCAAATGAATTCCAATTCAGCAGTTTCTCGCTGGACTCTGAATTTGAAGTTTTTTTGTTGTAAGATAGCGACCTTCATGTCTCTGATTGCGTGACCAGAGAGATTGAAATGTTCTCCGACTGGCTTATGAATGTTATAATTCTTGACATCTGATTTGTGTCCATTTATTCTTTTACGTAGAGACTGTCCAGTTTGACCAATGTACATGGCAGAGGGGCATTGCTGGCACATGATGGCATATATCACATTGGTGGATGTGCAGGTGAACGAGCCTCTGATAGTGTGGCTGATGTTATCAGGCCCTGTGATGGTGTCCCCTGAATAGATATGTGGGCACAGTTGGCAACGGGCTTTGTTGCAAGGATAGGTTCCTGGGTTTGTGGTTCTGTTGTGTGGTATGTGGTTGTTGGTGAGTATTCGCTTCAGGTTGGGGGGCTGTCTGTAGGCAAGGACTGGCCTGTCTCCCAAGATTTGTGAGAGAGTTGGGTCATCCTTCAGGATAGGTTGTAGATCCTTAATAATGCATTGGAGGGGTTTTAGTTGGGGGCTGAAGGTGACGGCTAGTGGCGTTCTGTTATTTTCTTTGTTAGGCCTGTCCTGTACTAGGTGACTTCTGGGAACTCTTCTGGCTCTATCAATCTGTTTCTTCACTTCTGCAGGTGGGTATTGTAGTTGTAAGAATGCTTGATAGAGATCTTGTAGGTGTTTGTCTCTGTCTGAGGGGTTGGAGCAAATGCGGTTGTATCGCAGAGCTTGGCTGTAGACGATGGATCGTGTGGTGTGGTCAGGGTGAAAGCTGGAGGCATGTAGGTAGGAATAGCGGTCAGTAGGTTTCCGGTATAGGGTGGTGTCTATGTGACCATTGTTTATTAGCACTGTAGTGTCCAGGAAGTGGATCTCTTGTGTGGACTGGACCAGGCTGAGGTTGATGGTGGGATGGAAATTGTTGAAATCATGGTGGAATTCCTCAAGGGCTTCTTTTCCATGGGTCCAGATGATGAAGATGTCATCAATATAGCGCAAGTAGAGTAGGGACATTAGGGGACGAGAGCTGAGGAAGCGTTGTTCTAAATCAGCCATAAAAATGTTGGCATACTGTGGGGCCATGCGGGTACCCATAGCAGTGCCGCTGATCTGAAGGTATACATTGTCCCCAAATGTAAAATAGTTATGGGTAAGGACAAAGTCACAAAGTTCAGCCACCAGGTTAGGCATGACGTTATCGGGGATAGTGTTCTTGACGGCTTGTAGTCCATCTTTGTGTGGAATGTTGGTGTAGAGGGCTTCTACATCCATAGTGGCCAGGATGGTGTTATCAGGAAGATCACCGATGGATTGTAGACTCCTGCTGGAAATGGCCCACCTTGATTTTCATGCACGTTGTAAGGAGAGTGGTCACTTTGGATAGGCTATTACCAGCAGGAGAGTGAGTTTGTGTGTGTATGGGGGAGGGGGGGTGAGAAAACCTGTATTTGTGCTGGAAATGGCCCACCTTGATTTTCATGCACGTTGTAAGGAGAGTTTGTGTGTGTGGTTTTTGGAGGGGGGTGAGGGGGTGAAAGAACCTGGATTCCTGCAGGAAATGGCCCACCTTGATTATCATACACATTGTGAAGAGAGTGGTCACTTTGGATGGGCTATTACCAGCAAGAGAGTGAGTTTGTCTGTGGGGGGGCGGAGGGTGAGAAAACCTGGATTTGTGCTGGAAATGGCCCATCTTGATGATCACTTTAGATAAGCTATTACCAGCAGGAGAGTGGGGTGGGAGGAGGTATTGTTTCATGGTGTCTGTGTATATAATAATGTATTCTGCAATTTCCACAGTATGCATCCGATGAAGTGAGCTGTAGCTCACGAAAGCTCATGCTCAAATAAATTGGTTAGTCTCTATGATCATAATGGTTCCTTCTGACCTTAATATCTATGAGTCTATCTATAAAAGTCATTGTGAATATTTCTCTGAAACCATCTGCTTAAAGTGCAATGGCAATCAAAAAGGCCCACCGAATATTAGGAAAGGGATAGCTACTAAGAGAGAAAATATCATAATGCCACTACATAAATCCATGCTACACTCACATTGTGAATACTGTGTACAGTTCTGGTTGCCCCATTTAAAAAAAAAGATATATTAGAATTGGAAAAAGTTCAGAGAAGGGCAACAAGTACAAGTAGGAATAGTGGTGTTGGAACAATTTTCATACTGGAGGTGCTGAAAGCCACTGAACAAAACTGAAAACCCCCATATATGATGGAAACCACTTCACAACAGTGAGTGCTGCTGCACCCCCAGCACCTCTACTTCCAGCACCCCTGATAAGCAGTATGGAACAGGTTCCATTTGAAGAGAGATTAAAAAGACTGGGTCTTCATCTTGGAAAAGAGACAACTAAGGTAGGAATTGATACAGTTCTATAAAATTATAGATGGTGTGGAGAAAAGTGAATAAGGAAGTGTTATTTACCCTGTCACATAACACAAGAAACAGGGATCACCCCGTGAAATTAATAGGCAGCAGATTTAAAACAAACATAAGGAAGTACTTTTTCACACAAGACACCGTCAACCTGTTGAACTCATTGCCGGGGTATCTGTGAAGGTCAAAAGTATAATTGGATTTAAAAAAGAATCAGAAAAGTTTATGGAGGATAGGTTCATCAATGGCTATTAGCCAAGATTGTCAGGCATGCAACCCCAAGCTCTGGATGTCCCTAGAGTGGACAACAGAAGCTGGGAGAGGACAACAGGGGGATGGATCACTTGATAATTGCCCTATTCTGTTCTTTCCCTCTAAAGAATCTCACACTCGCCATTGTCAGAAGACAGGATACTGGGCTAGATGGACCATTGGACTGACCCAGTATGGCCATTCTTAAATCACTTATAAAATTCCACCACATAAAACCACAGTAACTGTAAAATAAACAAACAAAAATAGAAATTAAGTATTTTCATATAAAACCAAAGTGACTAAAACCACAAGAACTGTACTATGAGCAAATTGAGTCCCTGATCCTACAACCAGATCTATGACTGGACCCTCATGTTTTTGTGGACCCCGACCAACTTACATGAGACATCACATGGGTAAAGATAGGTGAGGTTCAGATTGCATTATTAAGCCTTATGGTATTATTTTAAAACATAAGATGAAAGCCCACAGAAATAGAAATTATAGTAACCCTTAGAATAACAGAACTAACGTGAAATAATAATTGTCTATAGAAATAATTTCCTTGGCTACTCTAATTCTTGGGAAACTTCTTGTGTCTAAATCCTCAGCTGGTGCAAATCGGCATAAGTATTCTCATCAATATCCCTCTATTCACTTTAAAATAAAATAATCTTTGCATGTCCCTGTTTCCAAATTAATTGGGGTATTAATGCAGAGAAAAAAATGTCAGAATGAAAGGCCATGATTGTACTTTAAAGAGTTTTGGCATTGTATGATGTTTACAGGATTGTATGCAGTTATTTAGAGGTTGTTCTAACTATGGAAGTTCTTTGTAGTCATGTATCAGTCAGCCCATTTAGGTTAGTCCTTCTGATGATGATATGAATGTCATGTGTCATATATCACCTCAACTATGTAACATATTACAAATCATTCAATGGGATTAGTCACATTAATAAAGTTACACACTTGCTTAAATATTTGCAGATACGGAGTTTTGGTCGTTTTGCCTTTGCTTGACATTTCTAAATAACATTTGGCCACTCCTGGCTGCATTATAGATTTCCTGTATGTGTCGTTTTTCAAACAATTCCACAATGAAGAATAGTTCTCCATGGAAATTTTCAAGCAAAGTCAGCTCTCACTTACAACCCTGTAAATAAGAAACTCCATTAAAGTTACTGCCTTTGATTCTTCTCTCACTTACACCTATGGAAATCAGGAGTAATTCTTTTTAAGTCAATGGAGTTACACAGCAGAACAGAAAGAAGACTCAGGACCACTGACTGCCAATTAAAATGACCATTTTTCCCTCTGAACTTGGGTTAATGTCAGAAAAAAACATTTTCTATGAAAATGCATACCTTTAACATGCCTTTCTTTTGGATGTGGTCATTGAGTGTAAAGTACTGAATATAATGTACAGGGAAATAATGAATACAGTATTTCCAACCTGAGGTGTATTATCCCTGGGAAATTTCCCGACAGATCCAAATATATCTTATTTTACTGGTAATACTGGACCAGATTCTCCACTGGTGTAAACCACCCCAGTTCTACCAAAGCCAATGGAAATATGTTGTTCAGCACAGGTTAAGAATCTGATCCAATAGGCTTTGAATTACTCACACAGGGTTTATATTTAGAAGTATTCTTGCGCCAGCATTTATAGTTCAGGATGCTTGAGCGATATGTGTCAGGAATTAGTAGTAGTATTGGTGACATACACAGACTATCTCTGACACACAGAAGATATGCTGCATGACTTCCAGGTGTCTACCCCAATAGTTTGTGTTAATTAAACCATTATGTGCATATTTTTAAATTGAATTATATTTGTCACAATAATTCTATGTCTCTTAGATGTCTATTAAAATCCTAAAGTGATCATTTAGATGCAAAATCTCTGATAGAACCTGTTATATTTTTCATACTAAATTAACATTATGGGCTTGTAATGGGTGTCTTAATTATGCATTGATGTTATCTGCAATATTTTGAACAATAAAATTTGTCATTGTGAAGCATCCATTAAGTTCAGTCCTTGTCAGTCAATATTAGAGTTTTTCTGATCATCAGTGCTTTAAATTGTTATGATAAAGTTAAACATCTACATAAATCCTACCATTTATGTGTTGTACTAAGCAACCTATCATTATATACCTTATGTATTACAATATTGCCAAACAAACTACTTATTATTAGTCATTTCTAATTGCCACCAGAAGACCTTTGCTCAGAATTACTACATTTAGAACGTATATTAATGCCTTCAGCAATTAAAACTAAAGGATTTATATTCTCTCAATTCTCCATCTCACTGTAACTCTGGCACTGAATTAACTACTAATATAACTCAGCATTTCTATGCAGAAAAAAAATAAAGTTCAGATGAAATATTATAGTGGAAACAAAGAAAGATAGAAGAAGAATAATGGAGGAGTGAAACCAGAAAGTGAACAGAGCTGTAAAATAAAAAGATAGACATGGGATAATATAAGCTTTTACCAGTAATTTTTCCATTGGCTTCTAATGGAGGCTGCCAGCTGACAATGACAGCTCGAGGCTTCCCTTCCCGAGTAATGACTGTCAAATCCTTGGGAGCAGAGGTTGGTGCTTAAAAGAATGGAAATAATAGAACACAAACCATCAGTTTCTCAGCTATATACTTGTTTTCCTTAAAATGCTATATCAGTCTTTCTGCATAACTACTCATTCTGCATTTACTTCTTTTCTTAAATCCTCTGATGCATTACAGATACATTCTCGGGCAATATATGTTGAGAACTAAAACCTCGATTCTTAAGGGAAACTATTGTATCATCCCATTGGTTATGGGTACTTCTGGAAATGTAGATCCTTTTTATCCCATTCCATTCCACTTTGGTGCTTATCTTTCACGCATCACTGTGGTATTTGAGCACCTACTGTCCATGTTAGGGCCTCAAGGCATCACCATATTTAATATTAATACCACTGCTACTACCATGTTACAAAGATTTTTTAGGTGCCCATCACCATTTATGAAATTAAATTAAATGAAAATACACCTAACATGAGACATTCTGGATATAGTAGCAAAGTCCTGGGAGTATTGTGTAACAATAGTACAAAAGGAGTCCTAAATAGAGCAATATATCCCATTAAATATAGAAGGCTGGGTCTGTGAGTGTCTTGTGCCTTCTTTACACTGCATGTCTGTTGCATGTTTGCCACATAATCTTGCAGAGTGGCTTAGGGATGATCATCAGTGGGATCTTCTGGTGGTGTACAGACTATCAGCAGAGTGGAGAAAGAGGGGAGTGGTTATTGTTAAAGAACATGATGAGGACTGCACTGAGCTATACTGTTCCTGAGCTAGATGTTCAGTGTTTGGGGTATAATATAGTAGGTGTTAACTTAGGGCTTCCTTCACTACTGGGGTAAGTCGATCTAAATTAAGCTATTATGTGAATAACGTAGCTGGAGTCGACGTAGCTTAGGTCAACTTACCTCAGTGTCTTCACTGCGCTGGGTCGATGGGAGACACTCTCCGGTTGACTTCCCTTACTCTTCTTGCAGAGCTGGAGTACCGGGGTCGACCAGAGAGTGCTGTTCCATCGATTTTGTGGGTCTTCACTAGACTCACTAAACTGATCTCCCCATGGTGAAGACAAGCCCTTAGATTATGTCTACACTGTAGTCTAAGGTGTGATTTCAGCACAGGTATATATAAGCACATGAGATTTACCCATGCAAGTATAACTAAAAATAGCAGTGTAGATGCAGTGACATGGGTTTTAATGTGGGCTAGCAATGCAGGTAAGTATCCAGGATCCTGGAGTGCTTGTACAGCCATGCTGAAAACTGTGCCTCTTTCCTAGATTCGTTCATAGATTCATGGATTCTAAGGCCAGAAGGGACCATTGTGATCATGTAGTCTGACTTCCTGTTTAACACAGGCAACAGAATTTCCCCAAAATAACTCCTAAAGCATATCATTTGGAAAAACAAACAATTTTTATTTAAAAATTGTCAGTGATGGAGAATCTACCACAAGCCTTTTGTAAATTGTTCCAATAGTTAATTACCCTTACTGTTAAAAAATTATGCCTTATTTACAGTCTGAATTTGTCTAGTTTCAACTTCCAGCCACTGGACTGTGTAATACCTTTCTCTGCTAAATTGCAGAGCCCATTATAAAATAGTGGTTCCCCACGTAGACACTTGCAGATTGTAATCACATCACCCCATAACTGCCTCTTTGTTGAGTTAAACAGATTGAGCTCTTTAAGTCTATCACTCTAAGACAAATTTTCTAATCCTTTAATCATTCTGGTGGCTCTTCCTTGAACCATCTTCAATTTATCAACATCCTTTTTGTACTGTGGGTACAATATTTCATCAGCAGAAACACCAGTGCCAAATATAGAGGTAAAAATACCTGTCTACTCTTTCTCGAGATTCCCCTACATATGCATCCAAGGATCACACTAGCTCTTTTGGCAACACCATCACACTGGGAGCTCATGTACAGGTGATTATCCACCACAACCATAAAATGTTTTTCAAGGTCACTGTGTCCCAGGATAGAGTCCCCCAACCTGTAAGTATTGCCTATATTCTTCATTCCTAGATGTATACATTTACATTTAGACTATTAAAATACATATTGTTTGCATGCACCCAGTTTACCAAGTAATCCAGATTGCTCAGACCCATCCTGTTCCTTGTTTACCACTTGCCCAATTTTTGTGTCATCTGCAAACTTGGTCAGTGATGTTTCCTTATGTTAAATAGCATTAAGTCAAGGAACTGATCCCTGAGGGACCTCACTGGAAATAAACTAACTTGATGATGATTCCCCATTTACAGTTACACTTTCAGACCTACGCTGCTATTTTCGGCTGTGCTATTGCAGGTAAATCTAATACAGGTATGCCTACACATGCTGTAATCATACCTTGGCTTGCAGTATAGACATACCCTTAGAGCAGTCACACAGCTCATTGTGAAAGGCATGTGCAATATAGAAAAAGAACAGGGCAGTGCAGTGTGAGCTCCACAGCTCTATTCACCATCTCCTACCTGACTTCCACTATGTGAATTTTCTGAATATTTGAAAATCTGCATCAAAGTCTTTTTTAAAATATTGTTTCTAAAAAGTTTGTTGGGTTGATGTTACATCAGAAAAAAATCTATATTAAACAAAGAGGTTCTAACTGAACATCTGACCCAAAATGAAAAATATATAATGGTGCTAAATACTGTGAAACAAATGAACAACCACACACTTAACAAAGAAAGGATCATTACGATATTGAATATAGGATTCAACAGAATACTGATCAGCTAATCTTATAATTAACGTGTCAAATGACCCTATTCAAAAAAGGATCCCAAACAATCAAGAAAGATGTAAAAAGGAAGATCACATTATAATTAATATTGATAAGTAGGTGAGACGATCATTCACTGATGTTTTGGCTTAGGCCTAATGGCTACTGAATGCTAACTTTAACTATTCCATTGGGTTTCCTTACAGATGAGCCTGGTCATGTCAAGATTTTTGATCATTCTATTTAGTAAGGCCAAAATATTCGAACAAGGATGTTCAAAATTAGGCACACAATGCACAATTTTAGTTCTTCAAATCTCTTAACCTAGATATATTTACAGTATGACATGCCTGCACACTTAACTAGGAAAATTAGTGTAACAACAATAGCCTCTAATGGGTTGTGCTTCATAAAAAACATTCAACTCATAACCTGTTTATGACATTGGCTCATCAATTTCTGTTGAAGGGCTGAAGTTTGAGTTCTGGGATTCAACAGATTGTGAACATAAGGAATTGTGAGTAAAATTAAAAGACCGAATCTTGCTCTCAGCTCTCATTAACTCCTACTGAAGTCAATGAGAATTATCTGGGTATATCAAGGGCCAAAATTTGGCTCTAATTATTGTTTTTGTATTGTGGGTGCACACCTTCTTTCCACCCCATGTTGCTGATTTCTACTGAATTTTATATGAATATTGATATGAACATTCTTCATTAAGGGAACTTCCACACGCAGAATGGGTATAAAATAGGCATTAACAATCAGAAATACAGGATCCCTTTAGTTAATGCAGCTGCATCTCCAGCTTAATTAATTGTATGTCAACCATATGGGAAAATCTACAGATACATATATTTCCACTGAGTTTCCCCCTGTTAAATAACTGATGTGTTCAGCAGTTGCCATTAAAAAGTCAATATTTACCAGCAGACATTTCCACATTTGACATCTGTTGGTAAATGTTGATTTTTAGTTGTAACCATTGTACTTTTGCTGCTTCTTGTCATGTACAGAAAATATCACAGATATTACATAGTCATCTAAGTTTATATATTAGTTTATATATTAGAATCAACACTCAGTTAGAAAGGAAAATATCATACTCAGAGCTATAGATACACTTTTTATTGAGCATGGGAAATACAATAAAGTAACTAAACAGTTTGGATCCTATCCAGCACAGTATATCTGCAGTCTTCTGAGCCACTCAGTTTGTGGAAGATCTACCAGCTCTGCAGAAGGCCTACCTATTCAGAAGAAAGACTGGCCTACTTTGGAGTGCAAAACACAAAATGAACAAAAACAGTGAACCGGAGAGCTCAAGTTTAGTAACTGCATTTAAGAAACTTCCTGCCTGCTCTTCTCCCTATTTAGATTCCGCGGATCTCCCTATGCTGAGGCAAGGCAGCTCATTGGCTTGACTCAAAAGCAATTCTTCTGAAGAGCCTCAAGGAGGGAAGATGAATAATTTATTCTAAACACATATAGAATTTAATAGAAAATACTAATCATTCTGTAGAGCAGTGATACTCAGACCTCAGTGGTTCGGGAGCCAAATTAGTGATCAACATTACCCAAAAAAGCCACAGCAGTGTGAATTCATTGTTTCATTTATATATTTAATACATATTATTCTCACAGCAAATAAGTGAATAACTTGATAAAAAATTTGATAACTTAATTGGTTAATAGCATAGTAAAAGCTGACTGGTTAATAACTTAGATTGGTTAATAATTAAATCAATCACACAGTGTTTTAATATCATGTGCTGAAGAGAGCCTCGGGAGACACATTAAAGAGCCACTTGTGTTTCACAAGCCTCAGTGCGAGTACCACTGCTGTAGAGCATTGTTTTTATCCACTCAATAGAATTCTATATTTTGGGATACACTTCCCCATTAATGTCATTATAATATTAATATGACAGTTAAAAAAGCAAAACCCAGAGAAAAGGTATCATTCTCTATTTTTTTAAGGGAGAACAGACTAGAAGGAAAATAGAGAGGTTGGGACCTGACAAGCTCCTTAGCTTCCTTTTCCTTGCAGACAGAAATAAAGGTCCAAGCCAGAGACCTCCTAACTCTATTGCCCTTTTAATATATGCTCATTCAGCTTACTGGAGATGTTATCTTACAATAAACATTACATGACTGCTACCCAAGCAATACTTTTCCTCAGAGTCTTAAGTAGCCATCATAGTTGTATTCCTGAGAGCCCCACTGAGCATCTGAGGCCAGCAGCTACATAAAATCCTTAATGCCTAATATCTATTCAATGATATAATAACAATTCTAATAATAGGGAAAGAATAATGGTGACTAGTAGGGGCCTGAATACAGAAAGGTGTGAAGACAATGGGAGTGTCATCCAGGGCTTAAATTCTCATTCCCACTCAGGACTTGGGACTATAGCCCCATGGAGGGGGCGCCAGGGCCTGAGGCTTTAGTCCTTCAGGGGAGAAGGGGGGTGCTGGGGCTTCAGTCCCCACAGCGCATGCTGTGGCTTAAACCTCAAGCCCCGGTGCTTCCCGTGGGGCTGAAGCCCTAAACCCCAGGGCTCCAACGGGGCTCTGGTGGGTTCTGACTGAATTTAAGCCTTGGTGTCATCTAAGGAGCCTCATCCACCCAGGCAGGGAGCCTCTGACATGAGACAAGAAGTTCTACAGGTAGAAAGTTTGTATCTGTAAATAACATGCAATTTGAAGAGACTGCTCAACTTCGTTGCATATTTTTTGTTTAATTTTGTAGCTGTACCAGCTGCTGTAACTCCAATTCAGGATCTTTAATCCATCTGGGCTGGAGCACATGATTTAAGAGGAGAGGCTGAGGGAACTGGGATTATTTAGTTTTCAGAAGAGAAGACTGGGGGGGATTTGATAGCTGCTTTCAACTACCTGAAAGGGGGTTCCAAAGAGGATGGATCTAGACTGTTCTCAGTGGTAGCAGATGACAGAACAAGGAGCAATGGTCTCAAGTTGCAGCAGGGGAAGTTTAGGTTGGATTTTAGGAAAAACTTTTTCACTAGGAGGGTGGTGAAGCACTGGAATGGGTTACCTAGGGAGGTGGTGGAATCTCCTTCCTTAGAGGTTTTTAAGGTCAGGCTTGATGATTTAGTTGGGGATTGGTACTGCTTTGAGCAAGGGATTGGACTAGATGACCTCCTGAGGTCCCTTCCAACCCTGATATTCTATGATTCTATGTAATGTCCGCATACAGACACCTCCAGAGCCCACAGAACTTCACATATACAATATAGTTAATAGAACTGTGGGCCTGTGGCTTCAAAAGCATCTTCTCCTCTTCAGCCAAAAAGAATCTCTATTAGCTGGTATCAGTACTTGATCCATTCCCAGAGGCACTAGGGGGCTGGGACAGGATCACACACACTAGAGCCAGTACAAGTCGCCTTTTATGAATTAATAAATGAGAGAGACTAACAAAGCTGCCATCTTAGTCATAGAAGACTATTTCCATCATTGTTCTCATCTGATATCAGTTTTCTTTGAAAACTGAATACCAACTAGGTCACATCATTAGTGAAAAAGATCTTTGAAGCTCACCGTATTTATGATCCATATTATTGGAAACATGCCATTTACTAAATTCCAACATTTGGCTTTGAGAAACTTTAGAGGAAATATTAAATGTCTTCTGTTTTGTTACCCATAGAAAAAAGTGAAGAAAATAAATTTAGCTTTTAATGTACACTGTTGATTTGTTTTGCTGGCATGAAATTTGACAATGCTACCAACTATATCAGCAGTAGTTCAGCAATTTCAGTATATTTAATCAGTTCCAGATTTTGAAAATTCCTAAATATATTTTACTAATATGAGCATCTTGAAACAAAATCACTTTTTAAAGCTATCAAAATATCTAGACATACCTGCTTCATATGTTGTGGCATGTGCAGTCATGCTCCACGTGCTTGACCTTCGACCTTTTGTTACCATGACAGAGAATTCATACATAGTGTTTGGCTTAAGGCCTATTACACTATGGCTCAAAGCTGTTGTATCTGCTGACTACAAAAGGGGGGGAAAGAGGAAAACAAATACATGTTTAAGCAAGTAAGACTTGAAAAACGCAATCCTAGAAAACTAACTTCCACACACACTTTCTCCATATAACAGAGAAAATGGAAGAGTATAATAGAGTAACACTAAATAGCCTTGGCACTGTAGCATGTATTTTAGTGGAACTATTATTAATACTATAAATAAGATACTAAACTTGTTTTCTATAATTTAGACAGTTAACTAAGGTATGGAGAAAAAATGTTTAGCAGCCTCTAATGGAAGTTTACAAATACATATTTTCTCACCAGAATGGTTCTAACTAAGGCACTCTGGTCTTTCTACGTTTCTTGAATGAATATGTATTTAATTTCTTATAAAAACTAGAACTGTTAAGTGTTGTATTTTTGCTTGTTTAATTATGCATTATTTATCCGGTTCACTACAGCATGTTAAGAACAGGTATATAAACTAATATTGATGTGCATATTACATTTTTATAACGTAGATTTACCTGATCTCAGCCTGTTCTAAGGAATGACTTAAGAGACACAGCACATTTTTATCACATGAATAGAGCCAGAGGAAAATTGCAGGATAAAACTGGTGAAAACTGAATGAAACCCTGTCTGTATTTTCAGAGCATTATGAAGCCCCATCATACTGGGCCCAATTTCTGAAGAGTTAGGCACTTCCAGTGAGATGTTGAGCATCTTCCGTGCCCACTGACAGCAGTGAGAGTTGAGGGAATGCCACATCCAGTATAACATGTGATCTCAGCTCATTTATCTGAGCGGTAAATCTTTAACTTGTACGATATATCTGATGGCCTAAAATCTACCAAATGATGCCTGAACCACTAGAGCGGGTGAGTGAAATTTATGCCCAGTTATGCAAAACATCTGACTTTCATCATTAGAATGGATCCTTTTTCACTGTTCGATAGGATGTGTTTGGAACTCTGCAGCTCTCTGGTATTCACCAATAATGTCACCCTTGTGTAGACATTAATCTTCAGCCCTAATGATGCAAGTTAAATCTTGTAAAATGTTACAATTAGCTTCGAAGGCAGTGCAGAATACTGCTTTGCTTTGCTACTCCACAAGCATTTACACTGAGGCTTTGCACAGCAGTTAAACAAAGAAGCTTCTGTATTCAGAGACAAATTCCGTCATCTTTGTACTCACTGGGACAAATCGTAGCCCTATGCAAGCTAATGAGAGATTTGCAGTTGACTTCTTTGAGACTAAGATTTCACCCATTGAGTAGTCCCCCACTCTGTGAGTAATCCTAGTGAAATCAACGTGTCAACTCATGGAGTAAAAGTGGCAAAATTTGACCATTAACTATGTGACAGATTTCCCTGTGGTGGGAATTACTGTTCACCGTAAGTACGCCACTGACTTAAGTGGGACTATTTGTGGAATGAGGTACTACACAGCATGACTGAAGGAAGCTAAATCTTATAGACAGCACTGTAGAAATTAGAGTTATATTGGTAGGATGGCCCATGCAATGATCTTTGATGGAAGATGACCAAGGGGGAGGCCAAAGACCGGCTATGTGGACTAGATATAAGCTGACTTTATGGAGACCAATTTGCATGACAGCCAGGCATACTATCATGAGTTCTGGAAAAAGGCTATAAAAGCCGCCAACCCCAAGTAGGAAAGAAGAAGAGGAAGAGGAAGAAGAGCACTGTAGAAATTAAACTTTCCTTTTATTTCAAACTTGCTCAGATATTTCACATGCTCAGGATGAAGGGACAGGAATAAAACAAAAAGGGCAGGTCTCCACTATAGCACTACATAGGCACAGCTGTGCCCCTGTGGCACATCTGGTGAAGACACGTTATGCCGGTGGGAGAACGCTCTCCTGTGGCCATAATTACTCCACCTTGGCAAGAAGCGGAAGCTATGTCAGCAGGAGAGCATCTCCCGCCGACATAGCACCCGTGTGGACAGCGCAAAACTTATGTCACTCGGAGGAGGGAGGAGGGACAGTCTTTTTCACACACCTGGGTAACGTAAGTTATATTGACTTAGGCTGTAGTGTAGACCTGCCCAAAATGTTTGGAAAACAGGCTGGGGTTGAACATGTTCTGGACACAATAGGCTTTGAGTGAACATACATTCATTGTGACTTTTTTTTTATTAAAAGTAAAGTTGTGAGATTGCTGCTTCTGGCTGAACTGGGAATAACAAAGGAACAGACTGATGTGACAGATATTGCAACTGTATGCAGAACCTTGGGGGAAACATTGTATCAACATTGTATACTGTGATAGACCCAGGCCAGTTGGGTACAGAAGAGTAGCCTTATTGAGATCCAGGAAGTGGGCAGGCAAAGCCCGGCCACTGCTAAAGGATTCCCCCCCAGCCTAGGGGGGGCGCACAGGACCTGGAAAACCAATTAATTATGGGGGACAACTCATGAACAACAGGGACAAGAGTGCGGTCAAAGGGTCAAACGAAGGGAACCAGACGGGGACACTGAGCAGAGAACCCCGGACAGCGCCCACCGCTCCTCAAAGGCGTCAAGGGAGTCAGTGGACGCCGCCCAGAGGAACTCTGCCCGGAGGCGTGAACGGACAGAGGATCGGAAATAGGCCCCACAGTCGCAGGAGACTCCATCGGCCAACCTCCTCACCCTGGTTTTATAGATGGCCACTTTAGCCAGGGCCAGGAGGAGGTTGACCAGGAGGTCCCGCAACTTAGTGGGGCCATGGACAGGGGGTGCACAGATAAGGAGGTGAAGGGAAAAGTGCAACCAAAATCTTAACAAAATATTTGTGAGGAGCCGGAATAGGGGCTGCAACCTGGCGCACTCCAGGTAGACGTGCTCCAGGGTTTCCCTCACACCGCAAAAGGGGCAGGTGTCCGGGATTGGGGTGAACCGCGCCAAGTACACGCCCGTGCTCACGGCCCCGTGAAGGAGCCGCCAACTGATATCCCCGGCGGGCCTCGGAACTAAGGTGGAATAGAGGCTGGCCCACCGGGGCTCCTCACCTGCTAGAGGTGGCAGGAGGTCCCGCCACTTTGTGTCAGGGTGGTACAGAAGAGTAGCAGAAGGCAGATATACTGGCCACTGGATTAACAGTGTTCTGTTCCCTGACTAACCAGAGCAGGGGCTGCTCCAGGCTAATGAGAGCACCTGACTCCAATTAACCTGCAAAGAGTGACCACCTGACTCTAATTAAGGCCCCTCTGATAATATAAAAGGGCTCATTCCAGTCAGGCAGAGAGAAGCCAGAGGAGAGGAAATGTGGCTGAAGGGCTGGTTAATGAAGACACCCTCAAGTCATTGGTAAGGGAGCCCTGAGGTAAGGGAGAAGCAGGAGAACTGTGGGGAAGTGGCCTAGGGAAATGTTGCAACTCTGGCAGTAAAAGGTTGGCTGCCAACAGCTGCTGCCATTAGGGTCCCTAGGTCGGAACCCGGAGTAGAGGGCGGGCCCGGGTTCCCCCCAACCCACCACTGCAGAAACACCTCCTGGGAGGGAAAAACAGGCCCCTGTCAGGACAGGAGGCTAAACTGTTTTAGCATGAGGCTGTAGGAGCAACAGAGACTATGGGAATTCTCTCACCAACCTCCATTGCTGGCTTATGTTGAAAAAGGCTCAGTAGACTGTACCCCTGGCCCTAGAGAGAGAAGGGCTATGTAGTGAGCCTCTGAAGCTAGCATAAACCGCCTGGAAGCGCAGGACCCACGGGGACAACTTTGGAGCTCTGCCACAATACATACAATCCCTGTGGGCCAGGGATTGTATGTATGACCGTGTCCTTCTCCACAGGGAAGTGTTACCCGAGCTGCTTCAAGAACTAAAATAGCAAGGGGTTGGGAGGAGGGGCAATTATTAAGGTGAATCACTCAAAATGTAAACTCCTCCAGAGAGATACCACTTTCTGGAGAGGTTCAATCTAGATTTTCCAGAGACTATGAGACAAATACATGGCTTTTGGCATTAAAAAAGCCATGTTTAAATTGAGTCAGGGCCTTCATTCTGATCCAGCTAACGGACAAGACTTTCTGTCTTAGGGCCCCAACCCTTGCGGATTGGGAAGACTTTGGCCCTGCTAGGGCCTCAGAAGATTGATAGGTGACTTCTGGTAAGCTTTTTGCATGCGGATTGGAACTTATTATTTTTTGTATGTTTTCTTAATGCTTTTACTGTAAGAATAAATGTGCTTGCCTAGAGAGTAACTTGTAACTGTTGGCAATACACTGTTCATAGCCCTCAGAGAAAACGCAACACACAGGGGCAAACTTTAGGCAGAGTGCCTTTCTGGGGTATCCGAGTATAAGGCAGGGAGCTGTGCAGCCTTAAGATCTCCAGGCAGAAGGGAATGGGACAAGGGTCCTTGGTGAACGCTGGAGACCTTAGGCCTGACTGGTCACTCTAAAGCGGACCATGGAGGAGGGGATACAGATGCAGTTACCTGGAAACTGCGACAACTAGTTCATGACATTTCAGCTACAGATTGGCTAAACCAAACCAACCAAATAAACAAAAAGCCCAGAAGGGTTTGACTCTTCATCCCCCAATTCAACTGAACTTTCAATGGAAAAAAAGCAGATTTGGAGACTGTCTTGAGTTCTGGATCAACTCTAATTTCCATAATTCTCCTTCAGGTGGAATCAACATGAGCCATCTCTTTTGTTGTCCTGTTCACTAAAAATAACCCTATATGATCACCCCACCTTAAGTTTTTCCATCAGGCTTGGTTGTCCGTATAGTTACTTTATAGTTACCTAAGCTTTTGTTTCCAGTCTTGACCATTCCTAGGGTTCCTTCCTATATCTATGTGCTGTAATAAGTTAGTTTCTTCAATGAGTTCCACTTATCCATTTTAACAGTTTCCCAGCAAGAAACAGGGTGATGACAGGGTGGGGTGTCACAGGCAAACACAGTTAACCTGTTAAACTCGTTTTACATAAGTGTGGTTACTATGAGATGACACTAACAAAGCTAGCTTTATATTTTTTGTTTGGCACATGCAATTTTCCACTGGGCCTGCACATGATGAACACACAGTGACAATGTGGACAATTTCATAATTGTCTAAAGGTCACAAATGATGCTGTGCTCTTTGGAGCCTTGCTCTTACTATAGGAACTAAATTAATAAAACTGTCTCGTTCTACTGTATTCCACATTTTACTGGGAATGGGAATAAATCTCTCAATGGGTACAATTACATCAAAATACAAAACTACACTATTTCAGAAGCCTTAATTTTTCTACACTGGAGCTTACTACACTGCCAACAAGCCCCATGTGTATGCTACATGAGCGTATAAGAATTTGGTGATCTTACGGTTTAACACTGGCCCAGAACAGTGCTATCTGAGGTTGAGATAGCTATGATAGTAATTGTGACACCACTCATTCTGTGATACACTTGAAAAGATGTTCAAGATGTACTGTTATATAGTTAAGCACGTTTAACTAGTATCTCTTAAGACATTTAAGATCATCAGCATCTACAGTTAAAAGACAACTGGCCTGATTCTCCTCTCACTTACACTATTGTAAATCAAAAGCAGTGGTTACAACAGTGCAAAACTAGTGTAAGCAACAGAAAAATTAGGACCACTGAATGAAATTCTGGCAGATGTGTTATGGTCTCTACTAGAAAAATCATGTCCAGCAGGGGAGTGAGAAAAAAAGTTTCCACCATTATTTTGTCTCCTTTCAAAATCCACTGACACAGTGATATAGCTCAGAGTCTAAGAACAAGAACCAGATTCTAAAAGGTATTTAGGAGCCAAAAGATGAAGATAATTCTCTAGTGGGATTTTCAAATGCACCTACGTCCCTAATTCAATAAATATTTTTAAAAATCCATCCCTAAATCCACGCTTCTAATCACAAATTCATTTACTCACTAGTGGCCCTGTGATCATAATAGGAACAATCTGTACTAGAGAATTATGTTTGGGGTGGTGACCAGTCACTTATCGGTGAACATATTTGCAGTGTATATGTGCAACTATTGGGAACAATTGCATGTTGCTCAAGAAGATAGCACCATATGGCAAGAAAAGTTAACCAGTAATTATGACATCACATGACAGGAATGGTGAAGCATGTTCACCAGGAGTGATTTGGACATTATAAGATGCAGGATATGAATTGACTATAGTATGTAAATTGATAGAGTTTATTTTTTCAGATTATTAATTATTATTATTTTCTCTCCTATCCCACATACATTTTAATATTTTGTTGGCATTAGTGTTTGAAAACATCTTTCATTTACAAGCAGTAGGATATTCATCCTATTACAGGCTATTTCCAAATTGAGAAGTTTCCTGTTCACTTGGTGCTTTTTGAGTGTTTGTTGCTAATATAATAAAACAGGGATTTCCAACAGTGTGGTTGATTTGAAATTGGCATCCCAGTTTCATTCTTGGGCATTATGCTGTCCAATCAATGACTTTCTAACTTACATATGATATGTAAAATTAAACATGAGAACTTTCAACAATTAGATTTTTAGTGTGGCATTTTCAGGCCAATAAATACTCTTAAAAAACCTCAACTATATATATTTGTAGCCCTATTACATGCTTGCTATTCAGGACAAATCTCCCATTGACTATACTGGGAGTTTTTCCTGAGTGAAGTACAGAATAGGTAGATTCAGGTTATTGTCAAATAAAATACGAACACAAGAAATCGCAGGTCTTCAATTCATATCCCTTTATAACTTCACCTTGTATTTAGCACTTGTAGAATAGCTGGTTCTCCAACGGACAGTGTAAAAGCGAACCTCAGTTGTCTTTTGATTCTTTGGGACAGAGTTGTCTGCCCAGCTGACTCTCACTGCATCATGGGTAAGTGCAACAGCCTGGACACCTACTGGTGGGAGCATGGGGGTGGAGATATCTGGGACTGAGGTAGGGAAATCATCAAGCAAAGGATAAAAATCAACTTCTAATGGATCAATGGGATCTGGGTCAAAAACCACCAAATGAGCATTCAAAAAAAATGAATAGCAGTTAAAATAAAATCAAAACAAAACAATCACCAGTGGATACACATCACAATGGGTTAAATGATGAGAGGGGAACAGGAGAAGAACAGAAAGAGAGGCATTAATTGAAAAAGATAATACCGATATATATATATATATACACACACACAATATTTCACTTACATTACTGTAAATAAAGCTAACTAGCAATTAATGTTATTTTGCATGGCTTGTTCAAATACTTCCAGGTGTGCTTTCTTTTCTTGGCTCCAAAATGAAGTTGAAATGCATTGTTTCTCCTTAAAATGATTTACTTTGCAGAAAAAAGAAATACATAAATGATACATTATTAAAAACACGTACAAAATAGTGTCATTCTAAAAGACACTCTGATGTGTGTAGGAGTTACCTATGCTTTTCTCTCTCTCTCTCTCTCTGCAGCTTCTTTTGTTCTTTTAATGCTATTCAAAGCAGCACTTCTACATCTGCTTAAACATTTGTCAGGCAAAAGAGAACATAATTTTAATGCTAAGATGGAGGTCCCCATTTGTTGATTTAAGAATGCCAGCATGATAAATGTGTGCATCCAGGTATGGATATGTGGATTGTTTTCATCTCTGAGCATGTTTCCTCCTTGAGACATAAGCACACTTCTTTTATGCATTTGGTGATCATGCTGCCTTCAGACAGATCAATAGACTGAACATAATGATATGCAGAGGTAGGTGAACTTAGTACAACATACAGAGGCAATCTGTGGTAGGTTTTATTATATAGAAAAGTTTGCTTCCATTTCCAAAAATGCAGTTCCATATTGGAAAGCCATACTTGGCAGTTAGCCAAATGCTATCTAAAACATCATGGGCCTGATTCTCCTCTCACTTCATTGTAATTGAATTGACTTCAACAAAATTAACCCTGATTTACAACAATGTGATAGGAGAATTGGATTGTATGTCTTTTTTTTAACCTCTGAGTTTTAAGTGGTTAAACTACTACCTCTTAATGCAGAAAATGTTGGTCAGAGCAGAGTCATTATGTTAAAATGTTACCTTTTAAAAATATATATTTGCAATTTAAACGCAAGATTATGATTTTACCAACCAAAAATTTCAGGCAGCAGTAGTTATGACACAGCACACACCACCATATTTTTTTCCAAAATAACAGACTGCGTAATTAATCAAAGCACAAATTAATCTGACATTTCCCGATTGATAATTACTTCAGTTTGTCAGCTTTATATGTATGTCAAACTGCTGACACTCTTTGATCACTTTTTTTTTTGTAACTAATTATTTACGACTTCAGGAGGCCATAGACTTTGGAATAAAATATACAGGAGAAAAGCATGTTTAAAATTTTTGATGAGCAACTAGATAAGCCTTTTATTGCTGCTGTTGTTGCTGCTTCATTCATCATCAGCTTCTTTAGAAGCTTGAAAATAGATGCTTGGGAAAATAGAGCAATCTGGTAGTTCACCTACGGTTCCAAAATTCATTCGGACATTCTGCATAGCAGGATGGGTTGAAACTTCTTTGCCTATTCACAAAGAATATTGCTACTCTTAAGATTTCAATTCCCAGTTCTAAACTGAAATTTTCAAGGAGATTTGTCTATAAACCGTGACATAATGAACACTTTTCATTTTTGTTTCTTTTTTGCTTACACAGTTAATGCTGTAAGGTAATATGCATTCGGTATTTTGGCAAATAAAACACTGCATCTTTTTTCTTTCCCCATAGTGACATACTGAATTCTGAAGGTCTGTTGTACAGAGGATCATGAAGAAAGACTAGGTCTAGCAAAATAAATGATTAGATTCAATCAAGATGATTCAGTTCTTGACACCTGCCATCACTGAGCTGAGAAACGGTGGAATTTCTATAATCCTTTGGTGTCTGAAAATAGGTCCCTAAACACTTCCTCCACTTTTCATAACAGAGTTATTTGCTGCTGTTCGTGTTCGGACATCTGTCATTTAGAAATTGCATACCCTGGATAAAAAGGTTTCTGCTTCATTTAAATCTTATTTTGCTTATCACATCATTTGAGATTATATATTACACACACCCACACACAAATTTCTATATCTGTCTATATACACACAATTCTTATGCACTGAAATAAATACAGTAGTTAAATCTTCTTTTTCATTCAGGGCAAGTCAGTTCAACAACCACTCAGGGAGTTCAACTAAAATGCTTCTCACTTTGCTGAACGTAGTTTTTGAAATGTTCTTCCATGAATGACCCAATGGCACTGACTCGCTTCAGAAGCTGCATCCAGAGGGGTAAGAGATTAGATAGGAAGCTCCTTGTTAGAGCTGCTCTTAGAAGTAAAAGAGAAGCTGCAAAATGGCATACTTGTAGTGAATCCTTGGGTCAATTCACCAAAGTAGAATCCAAGCTTGACATACCTTTTTCACATCTGGATAACATTTAATTTATGAGAGGTCACATACATACATACATAAAAAAAATTCCCCACAGGCTACACATAGATAATTCTTGATCTAGCATCAACATGGAACAAAAGGTCAAACAAACAAAAACAACACATATATTTTGAACCAAGTTAATCAAATAAAGATTTCAAAAGACACATACTTAATCTCGCATGCCTAGCAGGAAGAACTGACCATTTCAGATACCACACCAGAAGTGATATTAACAATGTTGAAGTCACATGCTCACTGTTAGATATTACATCTGGATACGGTTTCTCACAGTTGTCTTTGCTTTTACATTGACTGTTTTTCCCCACCTTTGGGACTTTCCAAGATTTCTTAGGGGAATACTTCACAAAAACATACGGACAACGGATGGTTTTCCATTTGGAGCCACAGTGCTGCCATTTGATTTAATTATCCTTAATGGTTCACCCTAGTCAGTCTGTCTGTCAATGGTCCTTTTGCTCTCAGTGACATAAGTGTCCTTCCTCCGAGGAAGTTCTTAACGTGGTGGGTGAAACACAAGGAAAAACTACCAAATGATGGTGTCACTCCAGAGGAAAATCGTTTTTGTTTTTGTATTTTTTTTTGTTAGCTCTCTTCAGTTTCACCCACTCATCCCCAAAACCCATAAACGTACAAAGGTCACCAAAGGAACCCTAAACTTAGTGGCACCCTGTTTTTTTGTACGAAGAATACATCTATGAAGAAAAATGTTGCATGGTAAGTGAGTAGCCTGATTAATACTGGGTATTCTGTTTTGTGTGAGTTTATATCATCATTAATTATTTGCAATACTTTCCTTCATCTTATCTGAGACCCGGCTACCTGACCCTATCTATGTCTGTGACTGTTCTTGGCTTTAATTAATTAATTTAAACTTAGCAAAAATTATAAGAGATACAGAAAATAATTAAATTCTGTGCTTGATCTGTAACAGCAGCTACAATTTTAACCTGATCTTCAGATATTCAAATTGCTCTGGGATTCATGCTGCTCCCAAGCCGACTCAATCAAACTACTAACGGATGTGCAAGCATTACATTATTTTATATCAGCTAATGAAAATTTACTGCTGTAAAATATATTTCAGGAAAGTGTAATTAATTCATTATCTTACATCCATGTAGTTCAACCATTTAAAATGGGGTGGAAAAATAATAATGATTTATTTTAGCAGAAAGTTGGATGTTGAAGAGCTCTTTCTTTATTGGCTTCCCAAAATAGTTTGCCTAATATGTAGGTAAGGCTAATGATAACTGATATGGAACAAAATAAAAATCAACATTGCCAACTCACCTGTCAATGATCTAGTGGTGGCACTTTCATAGAGAGGGACTCCTTCACCCACGTTGTTAAAGGCTTTTAAAGAAATTACATAATGGGAACTTGGCTCTGCAGGCAAAAACAAACAAGGCATAACACACATTGTTAAAATCAATGCTCTGAATCAGACTGGATTAGCATTTTCATGAAAAATAAATAAAATATGTCAAGTGAACGCCTGTTCAAACTAAACCAACAGCTATAGAGCTGCTTAGAAAGCTGTCATGTTTTTGCTTTCATTCCATTCAGGCTTCTAATTTAGGACCAACCTTGTAGTCCTTTCTCAGTCTTTAATCAAAGTTCCCATTTAATTCAATGAAAGTTTTGCCTGAGTAAGGACTGCGAGATCAGCGTTTTCTTCCACAAGAAGTAACTACTGATGCACAACTCTGCATGGAGGTTCATTCAGGAGTTCACACTCCCCCTGCATGTTGCATGGAGTTTTGCTTTGTGTCACTATGCAGTATGGATTTAGCGATACATCAGGAATTGGATCCGCTGGCCCCTATATGGAAGGAAAGTTGTCAGTACAGATGCTGTGGTTGCCATTCCATTTCAATAATAGGAAACATTCCTTTTTCCCAACCCCTGATGAGGTCCCCAGCTCACCACCCAGGTACTCAGGCAGTGTATTTGGGGAAGAATTTGAGGCCAAGATTTTAAGATCGCTAACTATATATCTGACTAGTTTTTTGAAATGCATGTCAGTGCATTTAAAATGTTCCCCTCCACCACCATTTTGCTGGAGATTTTGTTCTGAACCAAAATTTGAACAACTCACATACCATTATCATTCCTATATTGCTGCTGAGGAGTATATCTCACTCACTAACTTTGTGACAGAAAATTCATTGGTAATAGCTATTTTACTACTGTTGATCTTACTAATATTGAGCATTTATCAAGCCTTGAGCTATCTGAATAATGCTGCATCCTGACTTGAAGCTCAGACATTGTATATCACTCTGGTGTGCAGTTAGAGATTTATAATTTACTAACTGTTGTACTAATGAAGACCACTAATCATCCAGGGATATACATCCAAAGCTATCCAGCTATGCTGTAAATGTGTGGGATGAGAAGGACAGAAATACTGACATACAAGAATTAACTTTTGGCAACATGAATATTCTTTGATACCTTTATGTGTCATAGATTGCAATAGGAATATTCTAAATATATTCCCCCAAAGAAAAGAAAGAAACAGAATAGGTCAGTTTTGTAATGCTTTTTGCTACCGTTTTCAGAAGAAAATAAAACAATCCACTCCGCTGCATGTTATCAAGTGATACCTTCAGGGCCACATTTTCTTCAGTAGGGAAGTTGGTAGTTATTGTATTGATGTAAATTTTAACCAAGAATGCTGCATGCTCACATATGGGCCAAACATAGGGAACCACTTTCTTGAGATTCTTTATTTCACAGAAACAAATGATTTTAAGTGAGGAGACATGAATTAACATAACATTACAAAGGAATTGCTGTGGAATTACATACTTTATCCACATTAATATTAAATGAGTTAGGAATGATAGATGTTGTTATACTGAATGAAATAATAATAATTAACAATGTATTGTAAGTGTTGCTAGTACCCCCGAATTTTGTAATTAATATTATGTTGAGCAGAAACTGACGTATTTGTTTAATATTCAGGTAGATGCTCTGTTCATTTCCAAAAAGAGCTAAATTTTTAAAAGTGGCTAATGAATGACTGGAGCATTCTCCATTAATAACGCTCTACACTAAGTGTTCCACAGTGATTACTTCAATTGGTATTCAGTGTAATATCATTCGTCATGATGAAATTATTTAGTATTCATGGAGACGTAATATAGATATGCATGTGATTTCCGCGATACACTAGCTTACTATCTTAGATTTCTAATCTTTGTGGGTACCTGACTTTTTTTATCTTTAGGTTCCATATGAAAATATAGTAGTTATTATAATTTAAAAAAATTGCCTAGTATTTTGCAAATTTTACAGTATGATTCTACAAGTTATTCTCTGAAAAGAAACATATCATGTGATCTACATGTCGAATCAAAACACTTTTTGAACTTCCAATATTGAATACTTGATATTAATTGCTCAAAAATAATCTACTGACCAAAAATTATTCCTAGGAATTATTTGGCAAACAATTTCAAACAAATTCTTTGCAGAAAAATGTGATCTGTTCACAGAAAATCCACAAACAGAAGCTATATTCATCAAACACATTCTTCCTTACAACTGTCTATCGAGCTCTAAATTATTATCCACCATCCCTTATTCTCTCTCTCTCTCTCTCTCTCTCTCTCTCTCTCTCTCTCACACACACACACACACACACACACACACACACACACACACACACACAGATGATACTTTCCTGCTTTCACATTTTAACTAATTTGGGTGAGGGTCCCATTAGCAAACATGGATCATGTTTCAAGAGAACTTGGTTTGAAATTTGGCTGTGAGGAAAAGAATTATGGCTTTGAGTAACAAACAAGAAAAGTTCAGAGGTTTCAGTGAAGTCTGTTGCTAATTAGGACAATAAGTAATAGACTAGGTCTCATTTAAAAAAATAACATTTACCATACTTTAAATAGGTCTTCATCCTCTCTTTTGAGTTTATGCCCAGATGCATTCATAGAGATCAATCATATCCCTTCTTAGCCTTCATTTTGCTATGCTAAACATGCAAGCTTGTTTAATCTCCTCTCATCAAATAGGATCTGCATTCTCCTGTTCATCCTAATAACTCTTCTCTGCAACTATTCCAGTTTGAATTTACCTTTCTTGCTCATAGGGTTACCAGAAATGTCTTCCAAATGAAGTCTTACCAGTGCCTTGTGTGATGTATTAATTTCTCTCTACTGGAAATAACTTGCCTGATAAATTCTAGGATGACAAGATGGGTGAGGTAATTTCTTTTATTGGACCAACTTCTGTGGGTGAAAGAGACAAGCTTTTAAGCTACTCAGAGCTCTTTAGTTCTGACCTGCAATGAAAATTAATACATTGTACAAGGTCTGACCTGAAGAAGTAGCTTAAAAGCTCTGTGTAGGTCAAAAGCTCGTCTCTCTCACCCACAGAAGTTGGTCCAATAAAATATATTACCTCACTCACCTTGTTTCTCTAATACCCTGGGACCAACACAGCTTCAAAACATGGCAAACATCCTGGGACCACATTTGATTTTTTTTTTACAGCCACATTACAATGGTGGCTCATAGTCATCCTGTGGTTCACCAACACACCAGGGCTTCTTTATTCCTCTGTCACTTTCAAGCAGCTTACAGCAGAAACTCTTATTATTAAACCCTAATGCTGTGGTATTTGAGCTCAATATCAGAGCTACATCCTATTCTAAATCTAAAAAACACTGCAGTAAAGTCAAATACTGTTGCATGGCTAAATGTTGCCTTTTAAATTGAACCCACTGTATATTAATATTACTTATGGGGCCACTCTGGAGTTGAGTTTTTTATTTCTGTATTCAATTTGGTTTTAAAATATAAATATTTAAAATGACACTCGGCACCCTTGACAATTTAAAAATACAATCCAAACCAGTTAAAAACACCAGTGTCAAAACAGCAACCATCATACAAGAAGACAAATTTTCCCCCCACCTCAGTTTCCAAAAAACCCTAATCTTTCAATTCAAATCTACTCCCAAATTCCCCCTCCCACCTAACATTTCAGCTTTTCCCAAATGCTTACCCAATACATGTGCTTTGAAGAGTGCCCTGAAACTCAATACCTTTGGGATATTTCAGACTAAAGATGGAGTCTCTACTTACCCTGAAAAATGTGTCCGTTTTACTGTTACCTGAGATGCACATTTTACTATTACCTTCCAACTGTGGTGGCTGAACTTTGTGACTTTGTCCTCACCCATAACTATTTCACATTTGGGGACAATGTATACCTTCAAATCAGCGGCACTGCTATGGGAACCCGCATGGCCCCACAGTATGCCAACATTTTTATGGCTGACTTAGAACAACGCTTCCTCAGCTCTCATCCCCTAATGCCCCTACTCTACTTGCGCTACATTGATGACATCTTCATCATCTGGATCCATGGAAAAGAAGCCCTTGAGGAATTCCAGCATGATTTCAACAATTTCCATCCCACCATCAACCTCAGCCTGGACCAGTCCACACAAGAGAACCACTTCCTGGACACTACGGTGCTAATAAGCAAAGGTCACATAAACACCACCCTATACCGGAAACCTACTGACCACTATGCCTACCTACATGCCTCCAGCTTTCACCAGACCACACCACACGATCCATTGTCTACAGCCAAGCTCTACGATACAACTGCATTTGCTCCAACCCCTCAGACAGAGACAAACACCTACAAGATCTCTATCAAGCATTCTTACAACTACAATACCCACCTGCTGAAGTGAAGAAACAGATTGACAGAGCCAGAAGAGTACCCAGAAGTTACCTACTACAGGACAGGCCCAACAAAGAAAATAACAGAACGCCACTAGCCATCACCTTCAGCCCCCAACTAAAACCTCTCCAACGCATCATCAATGATCTACAACCTATCTTGAAGGACAACCCATCACTCTCACAGATCTTGGGAGACAGGCCAGTCCTTGCTTACAGAAAGCCCCCCAACCTGAGCAAATACTCACCAGCAACCGCACACCACACAACAGAACCACTAACCCAGGAATCTATCCTTGCAACAAAGCCTGTTGCCAATGGTGTCCACATAGCTATTCAGGGGACACCACCATAGGGCCTAATCACATCAGCCACACTATCAGAGGCTCGTTCACTTGCACATCTACCAATGCGATATATGCCATCATGTGCCAGCAATGCCCCTCTGCCATGTACATTGGTCAATCTGGACAGTTTCTATGTAAAAGAATAAATGGACACAAATCAGACGTCAAGAATTATAACATTCAAAAATCAGTCGGAGAACACTTCAATTTCTCTGGTCACTCGATTACAGACCTAAAAGTTGCAATCTTCAACAAAAAAACTTCAAAAACAGACTCCAACGAGAGACTGCTGAATTGGAATTAATTTGCAAACTGGATACAATTAACTTAGGCTTGAATTGAGACTGGGAGTGGCTAAGTCATTACACAAAGTAAAACTATTTCCCCATATTTATCCCCCCCCCACCCTCCACTGTTCCTCAGATGTTCTTGTCAACTGCTGGAAATGGTCCACCTTGATTATCACTACAAAAGCCCCCCCCCCCCCCCCGTCCTGTTGGTAATAGCTCATCTTAAGTGATCACTCTCATTACAGTGTGTATGGTAACACCCATTGTTTCATGTTCTCTATGTATATAAATCTCCCCACTGTATTTTCTGCTGAATGCATCCAATGAAGTGAGCTGTAGCTCATGAAAGCTTATGCTCAAATAAATTGGTTAGTCTCTAAGGTGCCACAAGTCCTCCTTTTCTTTTTGTGAATACAGACTAACACAGCTGCTACTCTGAAACCTTCCAACTATATGTCTCTCTTTTGTTGTGTCTTGTCAGAAACGGGGTCATAATCTCTTTGGGACTAGAAGATATTAATGTAATACAATGAATAAATAATAATATAGGTGAATTACAAAGCCAAGAGCCCCCAAAATGAATTCCCTGCCAACATCCCTTCTCTCATATACCAATCTCAGCTGTCGCAGTAAGGCACAGGGAGAATGGCGGTAGGGTGACCAGATGTCCCAATTTTATAGGGACAGTCCCAACATTTCGGACTTTTTTTAATATGGGCTCCTATTACCCTCTACCCCCGTCCCAATTTTTCACACTTGCTATCTGGTCACCCTAAATGGGGGTCTATCAGATAGGCAAGTCACAAGTCATTATGGACTTTACACATCAAACCCACAACCTTGAACTCTGCCTGAGAAGCAATGCAGATCTCAGAGTACTGGTGTAATGTGCTCCTGACAAGATAGCCTGCTTAACAAGTAGGCTGCCACCTCCTGCTCTAGCTTCTTGTACCAAGTTGGTTTAAGACGTAGCCTTGTGTAGGACTTCTTACAGTGTTCTACTCTTGGGAAGACAAAGGCCTGGAGGATCGTAGTGAGGTCTGCAGAAAGGGCGGGTAAACTCCAGCCATCTTGGTCATGGCTGCTGTATGACTGTTTAACAAGAACAAGGATTCTAACAAAGCATCTGAACTGCAAATGTGATGAGTTGAGGGGGGCTGGCCTGGATAATACTGAGGAGCTGCTTGAGGGAATTTTGAAGCTGTGCCATTGATATAATGCCCTTAGGCCCCCTCGCTTGTGAAGTGTTGCTGTAGAGACCTCTGCTTCATCACAGCCACTTACAACTCCCCTCCCATCTTCCACCTCTTCTATACCTGGGGTGGAGGTGGAAGGCCCAGCTGCACAGGAGGGAGTTCCCCTCCAGCAGAGGAAAGCTATACTGGACAGTCACAGCAGAATTATGGCTCCTTTGAATCATTTGAGTGGCACAAAGGGTACATAACCTGAGAATCTGGCCCATTCTATTTTCCATATCTTCCAGTTCCCTATCTCAGCCTGCCAACATCACTTCTTTTTCTCTGGATTGAACCTTATCTGCACCCCTTGAGTCCCATGACATGGAGAGAGAGAGGAGTGTTGTCAGCACACTGAAACACCTCAACCTAGGCCTCAGCCCTACTAACAACCCCATGTATAACTTGAACAGGATGGGGGTGATAACGTGGAATCCTACATGAGTGATTCCTCAGGGCAGAAAACGAAGCTTCTAAAATTATTTCAGAGAGAAATGAAAAAGCCACCAAAAAGCAGTCCAATCTGCTCCCATTTAGGTCTGTGAAACAACCACATGCAATGACCAATAGTATCAACATATGTTGACAAATCTACTAACATCAGCATTACATATTGCCAGAAAGAGATCATTAAGCAATACAACAAGTGCCAAATGGAGGCTGAAAACCAGATTGACAAGAGCCATGGACGTCTGAGATGTTGAGAGCCCAGGTTTGGAACAAAGGTTTCCCAGCACATGCAGCAACTCAGTAAGCTGCACCATTGTAATTTGAGCAAAGGAGTCTGAGTCACTGCCTACTTCAAGATTTTGCTCTTTGAGACAACTCAGTGTGTATCTGAAGAATGCTCTCTGTAAAATAAGGAGGAATTTCTTCATAATGGGAGGCACTCAGATCTGGCCCCGGAGAAAACTGCTAAGATATAGCAAGTTACTCTATGCAGAATACATCTGCTCTTTGAGATTGATACGGTGAAGGCTGCAGAGCTGGTCAAGCATGCCAAGGGAATTCACTGCACTACCTGTAGGAATATAGTAGTAGATGTGATTCTCTTGAGGGCTGGAAAGCCCAGGGAGGGATTCTGCTTTCTTCCTGAAATTTCCTGTGAGGCAGCATGGGTGTGCACCACCACCAACACAAACATATTGAACTTGACAAACTGGAGAATTTGTCTGATATCAATGAAATGTAATTCAAGAAAGACAAATGAAAATACTATGCTTTGGAGGGAAATATCAAATGCATAAATAGAAAGTGGGGAATAACTGGTGAGACAGCGGGACAGCTGAAAAGGATCTGGGGGTTATGGTGGATCACAAATTGAAAAATGAATCAATCGTGTGATATAGTTGTGAAAAAGGGTAATATAATTCTTGCATGTATTATCAAGAGTGTCGTATGTAGGATATGGGAGGTAACTGTCCCATTCTATTCTGCATTGGTGAGGCCTCAGTTGGGGTACTCTGTCCAGGTCTGCGCATCACACGTTAGAAAAAATGCGGACAAATTGGAGAGAGACCAGAGGAAAGCCAGAAAAAATGATAAAATGTTTATAAAATCTAACCTATGAGAAAAGGTTTTAAAAACTGGGTATTTTAGTCTTGAGAAAAGAGGGGGGACCAAATAACAGTCTTCAAGTATGTCAAAGGCTGTAAAGCATACTGTGATCAATTCTTCTCCATGTCTGCTGATGGTAAGACAAGAAGTAATCAGTTTATTCTGCAGCAATGGAGATTTAGGTAAGATACTAGGCAAAGCTTTGTAACAGTAAGGAGAGTTAAGGACTGGAATAGGCTTCCAAGGGAGGTTATGAAATCTCTGTCATTGGAGGTTTTTAAGAACACGTTGGACACATACCTGTCAGGAATTGTCCAGGGATACTTGATCCTGTCTCAGCAGAGGGGGCGGCACTAGACGACCTCTCAAGGTCCCTTCCAGCCCTACATGTCTATGAGTCTATGTGCCTTAATGTTACAATGAAGCCCTGATTCAACATATTTTCACCGCCATTAGGTGCAGTGAGATTACAAAGAAACAGCAAGATTGACAAGTTCTCCATCTTGCACAATCTTATCCTTTCCCCTGTGAACAAGACTGAAAAGTAGACCTGAACCCAGTATAAGAAAATTATATCCTATTTAGAAACAATCTTTTAATCCTATTAGCAGCCTTTAATCATATTAGCTGTTCTCTTTATAAAATATTGTATTAGCATAGCATTAACAACGTGTCATGGTGATGCTCAAAGAAGTTAATTTCTTCTTACCTAAACTTCTCCTGTAGTTACAGCTAGATAAATGAATTTTTACTTTCTGCCTTTAACTTCTGCTATGCATTGTATACAAATCACCTTCCACCTCAGAAATGGCTGTATTTCAGTGATGGATAAGATCAACACTATAATATCAGTGGATAAAGTAGGCCAGGTAATTTGGAATTTTTGCTTGGTTGGCAAAGGAACACTTTAAGTGATAATTGTTATTATTACGAATGAAATGGAAATACATGTCTTTTGAACACATTTTCAGTAAACTAAAAGAACTACCAATATATTGGCCATTCTGTAATATACTAGAACTTGCATTTGTTTTTCATCTTTCTGGTAAATTGTACGTTGCATTATAACAGAGAGGAAATTACTGTATTTAAAAAACATGTTAGTACAATGCAATTTAAACTAGCCTTATAGGGTATACTTCAAACATTTCTTCTGCATGTCTATAAAATGTGGGTCTAACTCTCCTATTTGTTTCACAGTAGCAGCCGTGTTAGTCTGTATCCGGAAAAAGAAAAGGAGTACTTGTGGCACCTTAGAGACTCAACTAAGTTTGTTAGTCTCTAAGATGCCACAAGTACTCCTTTTCTCCTATTTGTGTACATGAAAAACCAAGGATTTGTGCACACAACTGTAAGCAATGTGAGCATCTACAAATAGTGAAGGTTGAAGTTTGGCTGCAGATGTGAAAATTCAGCCAATAATATTTTCCTAGGCCAAAAGGTTTAAACTTGGTGCCCAAATTCAACCAGCTAAATACCTTTTAGGCACCTAAGTAAATGGCCTGATTTTTGAGATACTGAAGATAGGAGAGTGTGAACCTCCTAAAAAAAATCAGGTGGCTTTTGTTTAGGTTCCTAAATATAAACGTAGGCTCCTGAATTGGGCACTCAAGCCTGAATGTTCTGGCCTATCAAAATATGACAGGCTGAACTTTCAAACCTGCTGCAGAGGATAAAGAATGATCTTATGATTAAAACGTTGGACTGGGATTCAGGACACCTGGGCTCATATCCTGGCTCTGCCACAGACTTCCTGAGAGACTTCATTTTTCCATGCCTTAGTTCCCTGTTTGTAAAATGGCATTAATCATTCTGCTACCTTTTGTCTCCTCTCTGTTTAGCCTCTTTGCGGCTATGCTCTTTGTGCAGGGGCTGCCTCTCACTATATGTTTGTCCAGGGCCCAGGTGCGCTAGGCACTGGTCTCAGTTAGATCATCCAGACGCTATGGTAATACAAATAATAACAACATAATAATATATAAACACTTGGTTACATTTAAAAAATAGTGTTTACGTTTAATTTATAATGGTGCCCAGGGACTGCAGTGTTACCATGCTGCTGCTGCCCAGGGATTCAGGGGGTGGAGAGAGGTCCTGGCTAACCTGTTTTGCAGAAAGGCCCAAGCTTGCCCTCCGTTTTTCATCCAATGCCAGTTATTAACCTAATCCACTAAAGATGTAATGGGGAGTGTTATAGGAGCAAATTCTGCAGTCTTTACTCAGGCAGGCCTCCTACTGACTTTCCTAGAAATTCGACTAGAATCAGTACCACAGGATTTGGCCTCTTCTGTGACCTGTATAGTAACGTTTCACTTGGATGACTCCTTCAGCACTCTGCTTCCCTGACTTCAGAAGACAGTCAATGAATCATTGTGAGAATTAGATGTATGCATATCCATAGGGCCAGTGTGTCTTTTCAGGCAACAAACAATCCTAAGGCACTGAGGTAGTAACACGACTTTCAACTGGTGAGTTTCATGATATTAAAATATTTCATTGTGATTGGCTGTTAATTGTGCCACAATATATTGGAGTCAATTGTGTATATATAGAGATACATGTACTGCCTCTAGAAATAGTTTGTTTCTAAAAAATTAGGGAGTTTGATTCTCATTATAAATTCTCTCTTCTCTGTTAAACAATCATCTGCATTAATTTTAATGCAGTTCAGGAGATCCCATCAAGAGCAAATCCCATCTATACAGTAGCTTTTAAGATGTCATCTCATCATGCAATATACCTGCTCACTGATTTCTCTTGAGTCATGTCCTATGTGCATCATAACAAAGCATACAGGCTTTCAAAGAATGACTGTAACTAGAACATGCTTAGAAATAGGTCTCCTCTCCTGTGGAGACACGAACCTTTATAACTCCCACAGTGCATTACAAGCTCAGTGCATACTGTATAAGTTATAAAGCTAAATAAGTTTACAAAAATAAATGGCATATGTGTTTGGAATTTATGTTACAAACACAGCTGAAATCAGTAAAAGTTAAACAGTGTAGCAGAAACTAAAGCAAAAGATATATGGACAAATGAATTAAAAATGAATAACTATAATCTACAAGGCATTCTGGCTTCCTAGTAAAATGAACTCACTGTGTGAGTAGTGTAAACTTGGCTTTGTGCAGGATTTCTTTAGGTACATGTACAGAAAGTAAAACTGACACTTTTGGAGCAGGAAAAGGCTGTCTGACTTCACAGAAATGGTACTTGCATTCAGGGAAATGTGAATGTATGTACTTAGGATCTGTTTCACAGTTTTGCTCTGCTCTGCATCAACCTGCTGAGGCAAGGTGAGGCAGAAGTAAGCCTATCTAAGGCAGGGCACACCACTGAATTTTGTAGAGATAACAAATCTTTGAGAAAATTCACTTGTCACTTGATTATTACCATTTGGTAATAATCCTGTCATTTTGCCAATATTTATGAGCAAATATATGTAACTAAATTATTCCTTTGTGATATTTGTCTCATTTATGCAGGAAACTGGGCCCAAGGAGTTTATTCTAGGGCATTCTGCGCTGCTGCAAGGAACACTACTATTAAAATCTAGTTCTTATATAATTCTTTTCACCACTAGATAGCAAAGTGCTTTACGAAAGAGGTAAATGTCATTCTTCCCACTTTACAGATGGAGGCAGCGGGAGATGAGTGACTTTCTCAAGGTCACCTAGCAGGCTAATAGCAAAGGCAGGAATAGAACGCAGGTCTTCTGAGTTTCTATCCAGTGCGCTAGTCACTAGGCTACATTGCAGCATTGCCCTAGTCTCTTGTTCTCCTGCTCAACTTTAGTTGTCTTTCTCTTCTTTCACTCTCGCTAGGATTCAAATCTTGCCCTCGATAAGTGAGGAGACAGACTCAGCAACTGCTGCAGGATTGTGGTGCATGGGGAAGAGAGGCAAACTCTGGGAGCTCATGTGAGAAATATGGGTTTGAGGGAAAGCCTGTGCATGCTGCAGTGTCTACCTTTGGTCTAGAGTCTGCCCATCCGTTCAGAAAAAGGAGTAATAATACTTGCTTTCTCCCACCTTTGTCTGTCTTGCCCATTTAGATGGTAAGACCTTCAAAGTGGGGCATGTCCATTATTATGTGTGTGAACAGTGCCCAGCACAATGGGACCCTGGTTTCTATTGACCCACTATTTCTGTAAAGACACTATTGTAAGCATAAGAACAATAACCAGAGTGGTAGGAGCTTGAGAGGAGATATCCAGCACGGGCCCTGTGGAGATATCCAGCACCAAGCCTCATTACACAGGTTGGCAGAAATTCACCCTGGCTGAAGGCCAGGACAAGGCCTCTGTACCACTCAAGACCAGGACTGAAGCAGCACATATGTCTTGTGTTGACCCTCTGCCCCAGAGTGAGGCCTCATCTACACCTAAAACAGGATGAACTAGCTCCATCACCCAGGGGTGTGAAAAAGTCACACCCTTGAGAGATGTAGTTAAGCCAACCTAAGCCATAGTGTAGATGCTGCTGGGTCTCTGCACTGAAACCAGGATCTGAGGCCACAATACAGGGAGAAGGAAAGAAGGAAGGAAAATCAGTCTGTGTAATGTTTGGTGCAATGAATCATTTTGCAGTCATTTCTCAGAGGAAGGAAATAGAATGAACAGTCCCTGGAGTTTTGAAATGCTTTTTTTTGCTACTGCTGTGCTTTAATTTGATCTTTGAGGGAGGAAGTGGAGCTGCATAAAACATAACATGTTTTTGTTTGATTTCTACTGCTCCATTTTGTTTTAAAAAAATGTAAAGGGAAGAAAAACCCTAAACCTATAATAAAAAAACCACTTTCGTTTCCTTTCATGTCTTTGTTGGAATCCACAACTGTCATCTGCAGAGATTAAACAAAATGAAGAGATCTCTCACTCTCGGTTTGCAGCAAACCAAAATAATCATTTGCTTCATTTATGTATGAGGGTCAAATTTAATCTAATCTGTAGTTAAAAGGGAGGTGAAGTCCTTTGATGTTCCCTATGCTATGTTCATTAAAATATAACTTCAGATCTCAAGTGCTTCATCTGCTTGTATTTGTTGATATTCTCTTTGCTCTCATTCTGTGAGCAATGACGTGACCTCCAATGTTTAATGGATAGACACAGAACTATAGTGCACTACCATAAGGGAACATGGTAGCTGCAGGAGGCACAACTCTGCAGAGATAGCTGGGCATCCCATGTGCCTCAGAAAGGGTCTCTGAACTGGCTCCACATAGGCCAGCACTGAGGCATGTGATGGGAAGAATGCTATGTGCTCCAGCTTTACTTTGAACCAGTGGCTTCAACACCCTCTGTGAGCAGGTTGGCTTGGGTACAACTGCTATTGCTACCGTGAGCCTTTGGCTGGTTGGGAAGTGGATTTCACCTCACCAATTTATCTGCATTTATCCTGCCTGGAACCTGACTACTCAAGCTCTACTGGTGAGAAGCAGATTTCAGCCAAAATTAATACAATGTAAAATATAATGTAGCGTTGCAACACATTGAAGAGCCACTAAATCAAATTTAACACATCCCAAAATTTTCTTGTACTGTTCTACTCACATATGATAGATGATTAATGTGAAGGAGTTTGAAATAACTCTAATTAATTCACTTTTCACCATTTATTTTTTATACTCTTGTTGTGATCTACACTTCATTCAGTGTAGGAAACAAAAACTATCTAGTAAGTTTCACTTTGTTTTTCTAGTCAATTTCACCTTCCTGCTCCTCACAGATATTGCAAGTCTGCAACATTTGGTTTGCAAGCACTGTAGGGGAACTAATTCCATTTAACATTCATTTAAGGAGTGAAACTCTGGTTATATATAAACACTAGTTGGTAGTCTTAACAGGGTATATTACCCCTGGGGAAATTCTGCGCCACTGCACACGAGGAGAATTCGTGTCCCCTAGCAGATTTTTTTTCCTCTGCAAAAAATACATTCTGCCAGAGAGGCACTAGAGTTATGCGTTTCACCCACCAGTGGCTGCTGTGGTGCGAGAACAGAGGATAGACGCTCACCAACCGAAACAGCTGATTGAGGAATGCAGCCTCTGCTCTCTCCCTAAGCACCGGTTTCAGAGTAGCAGCCGTGTTAGTCTGTATTCGCAAAAAGAAAAGGAGTACTTGTGGCACCTTAGAGACTAACCAATTTATTTGAGCATAAGCTTTCGTGAGCTACAGCTCACTTCATCGGAGGCATAAAAGTGGAAAATACAGAAGATGTTTGTTTTTATACACACAAATCATGAAAAAATGGGTGTTTATCACTAAAAAAGGTTTTCTCTCCCCCCACCCTACTCTCCTGCTGGTAATAGCTTATGTAAAGTGATCACTCTCCTTACAATGTGTATGATAATCAAGGTGGGCCATTTCCAGCACAAATCCAGGTTTTCTCCCCCCACCCCCCAAACAAATTCACTCTCCTGTTGGTAATAGCTTATCTAAAGTGATCACTTTAGATAAGATATTACCAACAGGAGAGTGGGTTTATAATTAATAATAAGCTATTATTATTAGATAAAGTGATCTAAAGTGATCACTGTAGCTCACGAACGCTTATGCTCAAATAAATTGGTTAGTCTCTAAGGTGCCACAAGTACTCCTTTTCTTTCTCCTTACAATGTGTATGATAACCAAGGTGGGCCATTTCCAGCACAAATCCAGGGTTTAACAAAAACGTCTGAGGAAGGGGGGGGGGAGAGGTTAGGAAAACAAGGGGAAATAGGTTACCTTGCATAATGACTTAGCCACTCCCAGTCTCTATTCAAGCCTAAGTTAATTGCATCCAATTTGCAAATGAATTCCAATTCAGCAGTCTCTCGCTGGAGTCTGGATTTGAAGTTTTTCTGTTGTAATATCGCAACTTTCATGTCTGTAATCGCGTGACCAGAGAGATTGAAGTGTTCTCCGACTGGCTTATGAATGTTATAATTCTTGACATCTGATTTGTGTCCATTTATTCTTTTACGTAGAGACTGTCCAGTTTGACCAATGTACATGGCAGAGGGGCATTGCTGGCACATGATGGCATATATCACATTGGTAGATGTGCAGGTGAACGAGCCTCTGATAGTGTGGCTGATGTTATTAGGCCCTGTGATGGTGTCCCCTGAATAGATATGTGGGCACAGTTGGCAACGGGCTTTGTTGCAAGGATAGGTTCCTGGGTTAGTGGTTCTGTTGTGTGGTATGTGGTTGCTGGTGAGTATTTGCTTCAGGTTGGGGGGCTGTCTGTAGGCAAGGACTGGCCTGTCTCCCAAGATTTGTGAGAGTGTTGGGTCATCCTTCAGGATAGGTTGTAGATCCTTGATAATGCGTTGGAGGGGTTTTAGTTGCGGGCTGAAGGTGACGGCTAGTGGCGTTCTGTTATTTTCTTTGTTAGGCCTGTCCTGTACTAGGTGACTTCTGGGAACTCTTCTGGCTCTATCAATCTGTTTCTTCACTTCCGCAGGTGGGTATTGTAGTTGTAAGAATGCTTGACAGAGATTTTGTAGGTGTTTGTCTCTGTCTAAGGGGTTGGAGCAAATGCGGTTGTATCGCAGAGCTTGGCTGTAGACAATGGATCGTGTGGTGTGGTCAGGGTGAAAGCTGGAGGCATGTAGATAGGAATAGCGGTCAGTAGGTTTCCGGTATAGGGTGGTGTTTATGTGACCATCGTTTATTAGCACTGTAGTGTCCAGGAAGTGGATCTCTTGTGTGGACTGGACCAGGCTGAGGTTGATGCTGGGATGGAAATTGTTGAAATCATGGTGGAATTCCTCAAGAGCTTCTTTTCCATGGGTCCAGATGATGACGATGTCATCAATATAGCGCAAGTAGAGTAGGGGCATTAGGGGATGAGAGCTGAGGAAGCGTTGTTCTAAGTCAGCCATAAAAATGTTGGCATACTGTGGGGCCATGCGGGTACCCATAGCAGTGCCGCTGATTTGAAGGTATACATTGTCCCCATATGTAAAATAGTCATGGATAAGGACAAAGTCACAAAGTTCAGCCACCAGGTTAGGCGTGACATTATCAGGGATAGTGTTCTTGACGGCTTGTAGTCCATCTTTGTGTGGAATGTTGGTGTAGAGGGCTTCTACATCCATAGTGGCCAGGATGGTGTTATCTGGAAGATCACCAATGGATTGTAGTTTCCTCAGGAAGTCGGTGGTGTCTCGAAGGTGGCTGGGAGTGCTGGTAGCGTAGGGCCTGAGGAGGGAGTCTACATAGCCAGACAATCCTGCTGTCAGGGTGCCAATGCCTGAGATGGAGGGGCACCCAGGATTTTCAGGTTTATGGATCTTGGGTAGTAGATAGAATATCCCAGGTCAGGGTTCCAGGGGTGTGTCTGTGCGGATTTGATCTTCTGCTTTTTCAGGGAGTTTCTTGAGCAAATGCTGTAGTTTCTTTTGGTAACCCTCAGTGGGATCAGAGGGTAATGGCTTGTAGAAAGTGGTGTTGGAGAGCTGCCGAGCAGCCTCTTGTTCATATTCCGACCTATTCATGATGACAACAGCACCTCCTTTGTCAGCCTTTTTGATTATGATGTCAGAGTTGTTTCTGAGGCTGTGGATGGCATTGTGTTCTGCACGGCTGAGGTTGTGGGGCAAGTGATGCTGCTTTTCCACAATTTCAGCCCGTGCACATCGGTGGAAGCACTCTATGTAGAAGTCCAGTCTGCTGTCTCGACCTTCAGGAGGAGTCCACCTAGAATCCTTCTTTTTGTAGTGTTGGTAGGGAGGTCACTGTGGATTAGTATGTTGTTCAGAGGTGTGTTGGAAATATTCCTTGAGTCGGAGACGTCGAAAATAGGATTCTAGGTCACCACAGAACTCTATCATGTTCGTGGGGGTGGAGGGGCAGAAGGAGAGGCCCCGAGATAGGAAACCTGGATTTGTGCTGGAAATGGCCCACCTTGATTATTATACACATTGTAAGGAGAGTGATAGAATCATAGAATCATAGAATATCAGGGTTGGAAGGGACCCCAGAAGGTCATCTAGTCCAACCCCCTGCTCGAAGCAGGACCAATTCCCAGTTAAATCATCCCAGCCAGGGCTTTGTCAAGCCTGACCTTAAAAACCTCTAAGGAAGGAGATTCTACCACCTCCCTAGGTAACGCATTCCAGTGTTTCACCACCCTCTTAGTGAAAAAGTTTTTCCTAATATCCAATCTAAACCTCCCCCATTGCAACTTGAGACCATTACTCCTCGTTCTGTCATCTGCTACCATTGAGAACAGTCTAGAGCCATCCTCTTTGGAGCCCCCTTTCAGGTAGTTGAAAGCAGCTATCAAATCCCCCCTCATTCTTCTCTTCTGCAGACTAAACAATCCCAGCTCCCTCAGCCTCTCTTCATAAGTCATGTGCTCTAGACCCCTAATCATTTTTGTTGCCCTTCGCTGGACTCTCTCCAATTTATCCACATCCTTCTTGTAGTGTGGGGCCCAAAACTGGACACAGTACTCCAGATGAGGCCTCACCAGTGTCGAATAGAGGGGAACGATCACGTCCCTCGATCTGCTCGCTATGCCCCTACTTATACATCCCAAAATGCCATTGGCCTTCTTGGCAACAAGGGCACATTGTTGACTCATATCCAGCTTCTCGTCCACTGTCACCCCTAGGTCCTTTTCCGCAGAACTGCTGCCTAGCCATTCGGTCCCTAGTCTGTAGCGGTGCATTGGATTCTTCCATCCTAAGTGCAGGACCCTGCACTTATCCTTATTGAACCTCATCAGATTTCTTTTGGCCCAATCCTCCAATTTGTCTAGGTCCTTCTGTATCCTATCCCTCCCCTCCAGCGTATCTACCACTCCTCCCAGTTTAGTATCATCTGCAAATTTGCTGAGAGTGCAATCCACACCATCCTCCAGATCATTTATGAAGATATTGAACAAAACCGGCCCCAGGACCGACCCCTGGGGCACTCCACTTGACACCGGCTGCCAACTAGACATGGAGCCATTGATCACTACCCGTTGAGCCCGACAATCTAGACAGCTTTCTACCCACCTTATAGTGCATTCATCTAGCCCATACTTCCTTAACTTGCTGACAAGAATACTGTGGGAGACCGTGTCAAAAGCTTTGCTAAAGTCAAGAAACAATACATCCACTGCTTTCCCTTCATCCACAGAACCAGTAATCTCATCATAGAAGGCGATTAGATTAGTCAGGCATGACCTTCCCTTGGTGAATCCATGCTGACTGTTCCTGATCACTTTCCTCTCATGTAAGTGCTTCAGGATTGATTCTTTGAGGACCTGCTCCATGATTTTTCCAGGGACTGAGGTGAGGCTGACTGGCCTGTAGTTCCCAGGATCCTCCTTCTTCCCTTTTTTAAAGATTGGCACTACATTAGCCTTTTTCCAGTCATCCGGGACTTCCCCCGTTCGCCACGAGTTTTCAAAGATAATGGCCAAGGGCTCTGCAATCACAGCCGCCAATTCCTTCAGCACTCTCGGATGTAACTCGTCCAGCCCCATGGACTTGTGCACGTCCAGCTTTTCTAAATAGTCCCTAACCACCTCTATCTCCACAGAGGGCTGGCCATCTCTTCCCCATTCTGTGATGCCCAGCGCAGCAGTCTGGGAGCTGACCTTGTTAGTGAAAACAGAGGCAAAAAAAGCATTGAGTACATTAGCTTTTTCCACATCCTCTGTCACTAGGTTGCCTCCCTCATTCAGTAAGGGGCCCACACTTTCCTTGGCTTTCTTCTTGTTGCCAACATACCTGAAGAAACCCTTCTTGTTACTCTTGACATCTCTTGCTAGCTGCAGCTCCAGGTGCGATTTGGCCCTCCTGATATCTTTCCTACATGCCCGAGCAATATTTTTATACTCTTCCCTGGTCATATGTCCAACCTTCCACTTCTTGTAAGCTTCTTTTTTATGTTTAAGATCCGCTAGATCACTTTACATAAGCTATTACCAGCAAGAGAATGGGGTGGGGGGAGAGAAAACCTTTTGTCGTGATAAACACTCATTTTTTCATGATTTGTGTGTATAAAAACAAACATCTTCTGTATTTTCCACAGTATGCCTCCGATGAAGTGAGCTGTAGCTCACGAAAGCTTATGCTCAAATAAATTGGTTAGTCTCTAAGGTGCCACAAGTACTCCTTTCCCTAAGCACCCTGTCTGCGAGGCCAGAAGAGGAGGCACATATGATGGGGGACAGACAGAGTGGGGCACATGGGGCTTCTGGGGGGGCCACAGACTGTGGTTCAGTGGAGGGGGACAGACTGGGGCAGAGGCTAAATGGGAGTGGGGTGCAGGGCCACCTGGGATGGGGGGAGTGGGTGCACGGAGACAGGAGTACAGGGACACATGGGGATGGGGGAGGGGTGCAGGGACACATGAGGTCAGGGGAAGGGAGGGTGCAGGGAGACATGGGGTGGGGCAGAGGTGCCTGACTGAATGAGAGAGGTTAGGACTCATCCAGGGTCTGCATGCGGAAGGCTCCACAACTCCCTAACTATCCCTCCCCCGAAAAACCCCCCAAACTGTTCCATACTTCTCCCACTCACACCCCAAAAGCCTCCAGCTTCACTCCCAGCCTCCTTCCCAGCAATTATTTCCCTTTCCCTCGGCTCTTCCATTACCCCTGACTCCCCCAAGCCTTTGCATTGCTTCTGAGGAGTGCAGGAAATGTGTTTCTGTGTTGTAGTTTAAAGGAATCATTACTCAAAGTTCTTTACTAATATGCCTAGTAAGGAATCTATTTGTCAAAAAAAATTAAAAAAGAACATTTCCTGAACCTTTTTCATTGTCTGTATTGTTACAGAAATACTTGTTGACAGGTATTTTGAAATAAATTACCAAAATAATTGAAACTGGTATGATGATTTATTTTGACAAATAAAATATGCAGAATTTTAAAATATTGTGTGCAGAATTTTTGTGTGTGCGCGCAGAATTCCTTCAGGAGTGGTATATGAAAAGCATAGAACTACAGCATGTAAGTGTGGTTAAAATGTTTCTCTGTGTGAGTTTTATTAGTACTATTGATGCTTATCATTTATAGTTTAACCCTTATTTTCCAAACTACTGGTTAACAAAGGTTGGTTACATCCCCTAGGTTTACACTGTGGAGCTCATTATTTCCATAGATGGGCAGCTTCAGTTCTACAGAGCCATTAAGCTCTATAGGGCTTAAGAGAACCAAAAATTTCCATAGAGCTGCTCTACTCCACAGTAGTGGAGTCCCTCTTCCATCTATCCTCCTAAAAGCAACACAGGAGCTTAGTTTTGATGCTGCAAAGTTTAACTGAAACTCTCAGTTTTATGAAGTGTTCAAGTATCCCTGGGAGATTTTTAAAATCAGGATTTACCTGTAGATAGTGCCAACAATGTACAAGGTATTTTATAGGGAAGAATGAAGTCAAAAATAGAAGTTCTTATTTCAGCAGTTTAAATCAGAAAAGAAACCCAAATTCTTTAAAAAGTCCTTATCTAGATTATGTACGAGGGCTGTGTTTTAGGAGATTCAGTTCCAGGGGTGGTGAAAAAGCATCAAAGGTTTACATCAAAAAGAGAATAATATTTAAAGCTGTGTACTCCTGTTTCCCAAAGAAACCCTTTCATGTGCTTGTAGATGAACTCCTACATTACCATCATGCTCAAGGAGATCAATTTGATTTCTTTCTTAAGACGCTTAGACATGAAGGTCCATGTTTTTAAAATGTATTTAGGCATAGGTGCTGCAACTCTGAATGCAGCAAAGTCTCATTTTCACAAGTGATTTAGGTACTTATGAGCCTTTGAGATTTTGGCTCCTAAATTATGTTTTCTTCTTCTGTTCATAAACAGGTAAAAAGGGAAAGATGTACTTTAAACAATGAAATTCACATTCCTTTAATTTACTGAAATTCAATACTGTGTTCATCTGATACTTGATTAGTAAGGGTTTTTTCAACAGTTAAATCGTAACAGGTAGTTTTATATAGTACTCCTCACACACAGATCTCAGGGTATTTTACAAAGAAAAGGAAACATCATTATCAGGGAAATTGAGGCAGAGACAGTTGAAGTATCTTGCCCAAAAGTCACACAGCTGGTCAGTTACAGAACTGAGACTAGAACCCATATCGCCTGGCTCCCAATCTAGTACCGATACTTTGGCACACACTGCCTGTCCTATCATATGCTCACCAAAGTATTGTTTATTTGCTCTCTCACATATGTTATTAACAAAGAAATAAAGCTTTAAAGATCATAAAATGTTTCATTCAGATTATCATAGTGAATCAGTTGTTCCACTGCCAGACTTATTCATTTTTCACTTACTCAAAGTTTTTGTCGATAGTCGCACATTTAGTAAACTCTGGTATGCTTCTTTCCTGTTCTTTTTCACTTTTGATTTCATGAGTAAGTTTTAACACAAAGCTCCATGGATGTGAGCCCAGTCATCTCATTACACGGTTTAATGCCTTTTGAGTTGGATCAGTACAAAAATCATTATAACTTATGCGTAAAAGATTAGAATGGGCATGTGTGGAAGTTCCAGAATTGAGCATTTGTCAAAACATCCATTAATCAGGCAATAACCTTGCTATTTATAATCATAAGGTGGAAAAAAGAGCACATTGCAAATGGGCCTTCTTGTTAGAATTATTCATTTGGGAATCAGTCAACCACTGATTCCTTTGACACAGAAGAGGTTGAATGAGAGCAGTGGATGATTGCACCTGAAATTTATGAGACTGACACAAATATCTTTCAAACACCGCAAAAGAAAATATAACAAATTCTTCACTGACAAAGCTGAAGTCATTCCAGATTTTTATATTCTGACATGCCCAAGAAGAGTATTTCCCAGGCAGTATGACCACTTTCTCATGGGATTAATCACTCTGTTTAATTTATGCTGACTTTCAAGTGTTAGTACCAGCCAATCATATTCAAGGCAATCACCACAAGAAAGGGGACCCCCAACAGTTATTAAGACAAAGTGAGTGCTGTCCTTTATGCTTTTGAAGTGATTTATTCAATATTCAAACTGTACTGCTTGGGTTACTTCTGGAGCAAGCAGCTGAAGGCTGATTAGGTAATTAAGAAGGCTTCTGGGATACTAAAAGTCCATGAAAAGCTGAGATGAGGTGCAGGTAGACAGATTAAGGCATGATGTTTTGTTTGGGAGATCACATATTATGAAGAACCACCTATTTTGGTGTGATATTGCCAGTCACTGAGAGAAATAAAGTAATGTATTTATTGGACCTGCTAAAATAACCTATTCCGGGAGATTGTGGGTCTTTGGCTCCATCTAATGGATAGCCCATTGAGAGGTTGATGAGTCTGCTACTGCTTCCAGCTGGTGGATTTAGGGCCAGATTTGTAAAAGTATTCAGGTATCTAATGCTGCTGATAGAAACCTAGTGGGATTTTGAAAAGTACATAGGAACCTAATCCCGTTGAAATTGGTACCTATCTGCATCTTGAACAGGAGGAGGAGGAGAACACTTACTGAGGAGATGCAGGATCCCCCTACTTTAAAAATGTCTAGCTACTTATTGGCTAACTTGGGGAAGAAGGAAGCTGACTGGGTCCTCACCCTCCCTTTTTAAACCCTAGCCTGGGCCATATGGAGCTTCTTTGTGTTCTGTTCCAGCAGCCCCACCTTCTCTGTCCTGAATTGCTAGTTCAAAGCTATGTTTTGCAGATGTTGTGGATCTGACCAGTCACCAGTTTGGGGGTCAGGAAGGAATTTTTGATTCTCAGAAGGACCAGATTGGCAGAGGCATGGAGAATTTTTATGCCCTTCTCACAGCATCCTGGAGACACAGTTAAGTTAAATAGGAACAGTATTTAATTATTGATAGTACTTAGTAAGGATGTTAGTTCATTGCAACTTGCGGCCAGAAGTAAAAAACCTGGGATTTTACTGATGGACCTTGTGCTCGTGGGATAGGGATGGTCTTGTGGCCTTTGAGGGCCGAGGTCCCCCCTTTTAGTATCTTGTGCCATGTTATAGAGTGAGTGGGTGGTAGAACTCAGAAGAGTGAGTGAGTCCTAGGGGTTGGCTGAGGAGAGCCTACCCTGAGTTATGGGTTAGATAGTAGGAGCCCTGTAATCCCAGCACTTAAAATGTCTGGTACGTGACAGGGCGGGTGATCCCCTCCCCTGTGTTTAAATTTAATTAAGTTGTGGCCTGTCACTTAAAATCCATCCCTGCCATGTCTACATCAATTCCTTTTGCTTACATTTCTAATACTAAAGTTCAGCTCAGGTACTTGGTGATTGCCACTCCCCTACCTGACCATCACTAAATTTAGGGTTACAAGATATTGGATCGTAAGCCTTTCGCTAGTGCACTACTGAATACATTGCCTATTCTGCCTAATTGGCGGAAACTTAACACTAGAGGGGAAAAATGCACAGGAACACATTTTTTTTAATGGCAGGTGACTGACTAAAGATTTAACATGTCAGAATTAGTGAGCAGAGTGTAGGTGAGGCACTCAAAGGTGCGTAACAAATCTAGTTTATCACCTGGCTCATCCATGTATTACAAATATTATGTTACCACACCTTGTACATATCTATATAATGATTGCCACTGTCTGTCACTCTGAAGCTTAACGTCATGTTTGAACCTAGAGCAGAGAGAGGTTCCTGGGGCAAGAGGTAGGAAAGTGGGGAGGTAGGGAAGTGTTACTGCTGGGTCCAAACAACTGGGAAGGAAGGTTGGTATGTTATAGTTAGGTGATAAAAGCCAAAGTTGTAACATGTAATGGGTCCAGGCCTATTCAACATACTCATAAATGATCTGGAAAAAGGGGAAAACAGTGAAGTGGCAAAATTTGCAGATGATACAAAACTACTCAAGATAGTGAAGTCCCAGGCAGACCGCAAAGAGCTACAAAAGGATATCTCAAAACTGGGTGACTGGGCGACAAAATGGCAGATGAAATTCAATGTTGATAAATGCAAAGTAATGCACATTGGAAAACATAATCCCAACAACACATATAAAATGATGGGCGGGGGGGTCTAAATTAGCTGTTACCACTCAAGAAAGAGATTTCGGAGTGACTGTGGATAGTTCTCTGAAAATATGCACTCAATGTGCAGCAGCAGTCAAAAAAGTGAACAGAATGCAAGGAATCATTAAGAAAGGGATAGATAATAAGACAGATAATATCATATTGCCTCTATATAAATCCATGGTACGCCCACACCTTGAATACTGTGTGCAGATGTGGTTGCCCCATCTCAAAAAAGATATATTGGAATTGGAAAAGGTTCATAAAAGGGCAACAAAAATGATTAGCAAAAAGAAAAGGAGTACTTGTGGCACCTTAGAGACTAACCAATTTATCTGAGCATAAGCTTTCATGAGCTACAGCTCACTTCATCGGATGAAGTGACCTGTAGCTCACGAAAGCTTATGCTCAAATAAATTGGTTAGTCTCTAAGGTACCACAAGTACTCCTTTTCTTTTTGCGAATACAGACTAACACGGCTGTTACTCTGAAAAATGATTAGGGGTATGAAACGGCTACCATATGAGGAGAGATTAATAAGACTGGGACTTTTCAGCTTGAAAAATATATGACTAAGGGGGAATATGATAGAGGTCTATAAAATCATGACTGATGTGGAGAAAGTAAATAAGGAAGTGTTATTTACTCTTTCCTAGAACACAAGGACTAGGGGTCACCAAATGAAATTAATAGGCTGCAGGTTTAAAACAAACAAAAGGAAGTATTTTTTCACAGAACGCACAGTCAACCTGTGGAACTCCTTGCCAGAGGATGTTGTGAAGGCCAAGACTATAACAGGGTTCAAAAAAATAACTAGATAAATTCATGGAGGATAGGTCCATCAATGGCTATTAGCCAGGATGGGCAGGAATGGTGACCCTAGCTTCTGTTTGCCAGAAGGTGGGAACGGGCAACAGGGGATGGATCACTTGATGATTACCTGTTCTGTTCATTCCCTTTAGCGCACCTGGCATTGGCCACTGTCGGAAGACAGGATACTGGACTAGCTGGACCTTTGGTCTGACCCAGTATGGCCGTTCTTATGTTCTTATGTGCGTATTGCAGGTAGACAATGTGCATGTTTTGCACTTGCATTCTTTCTATGTGTGTTGACTAACAGTTTCTTCCAGCAAGCTCTGTCGCCTCATAAGACGAATTACACCCAGACAACAGCGCAGGCTTTTAACTAGTATAAGTGTATGCACTGGATGCTCAGCGAGTGATTATTGGTAAGCTGTACTGGCAAAGTAGACAGGGCTTTTAAAGTGTAGAAGCTGAGCAGAAGAGTGGAGGGATGGTTTTATGGTTAAGACATAAGACAGAAATTCTAGGTTTGGTTTCTAACTCAGCCAGAGACACACTGTATGATACTGGAAAGTCACTTGAGGTGAAATCCTGGCTGACAAAACTCACATTGATTTCAATGGGGGCAGGATTTCACTCTTGCGCTTTCTATGCCTCAGTCTGTCATCTGTAAAATCGGAATAACACCACTTCCTTTTCCCATCCTTTGGCATATTTTCAACTGTAAGCTCCTTATGGCAGTAATTCTCATGTACGAGGTGAATATGCAGTGCCTAGCTTAATAATAGCAAATTATAACATGCCCACAAGTTTATGGGTAAAAAACAACAGTAAGTTATCCTCATGTTTACATTTTCATTTGCATCCCATTGTCCATGTCTATCTTTTTTGACTGTAAGATCCTTGGGGCAAGAACTCTTTCTTATTGTGTATTGTCCGAACACATAGATAGTTCCTGGAAAGAGGTTTATGTATGCACACATATATGGTGTGTACAGAAGTGGTAGCAAAATTGCAGAGTCATGTGATAAACTACATTTATGTAGCACCTTTGACAGCCTCACCTATACAAGAATACTAATGCATTCCACACACCATTTCTTCTACTCTTTGGTAGCCTTGCTTATCTTATACCTTGTTATTCTATCCTAATCTATTCCACTCTACTCAGGTTCTTATGTTACCCTCATTACCATAGTATCTAAGCACCTTCCAATGGTACATTAATTTGTTGGTTACTTTTTCTGCTGCAACCCCACTCATCTACCAATTGATACTCATGTCCATTTGCATCAACTCTCAAATGTTTCACTTATGACACTATGTTGCCTATTGGCCTGATTTTCAGATGGGCTGAGCACCTACAGTTCCCATGGATTTTAACTGGAATTGCTGATGCTCAACCCTTCTGAAACCAGGCCACATGTGTCTTCCTGCTCCAGTCAGAATCCTTCTCTCACTCCCATTTCCAAGCTCTTTGCCATTCTCCCCTAAGACGTCCCTGCTGTCCCAGTTCATGAAGGCATGCATTTTTCTTCATTTAAGAAGCTCATAAAAGCCATTTCCCTTAGGCCCTCAAATGTGAGTTTATAATGTTATTTCTATTAATTAAATTATCTCCAACCATGGATTTAGGTTGCTAGCTTAAGGATTTACCACAGAAGTGAGTCAGCATGGATTTGTGCAAGGTAAATCATGTCAGGCAAATCTGATTGCTCATTAATGAACAAACCTATTGCTCTGGAATCCAAATTATACTTAATTAAATATTTAACATATTTCAAAACAACACCCAGAGCATAAACAAACCAAACACACACTACAGTGCATTTCAGTCATAGGGAGGTCAGATAAGTATTAAGTTTGAGCCCTGAAACAAAGGCCTAGACTCTCAGTTACACCGGTTGTCCACTGGGTACAGCTGAAATGGAGGGCCTGAAAGGAGATGGTTGAAGAGCCCCTATTCTGGGGCTGGATTTACAGTGGTCCCGTCATAGATTAGAGCATCTTTTGGGCTGCTCTAATCCACAGTGGCTGGTAATGGCCTATGCTAGCTGGGGGTACACCCACTGGGAGAAATCCTCTGTTAGGAAGATACCTGGCCTTCCAGCTTATTTGCATCAGCAGAATGGTACAAAAGGGCCAAAATAAATAATAGGATCTGGCTTAAATAATTTTAAAAAGGGTGAGAGAAGAAATATGTTAATAAATTACACCTTTAAAAGTTGAATTTAAGTGCTGATATTCATTATTTGGGACCTTGGGCCAAATTATGAAAAACGGCCCTTAACTTAAATTCATATATGTACCTACAAATATACACTTGGTCATGAAGATTCTCAGTCTGATTTGAATATGTAAATATGGGTTCTGAACAGACAGCCATTTTGATTTTTTACTAGGTCCTGAACTTTCAGAAAATGATTATTAGGTCACCATCTCCATGCAGAATCCTCCAGTGCAGGATCATTCTCTGTTGCACACAAGACAGTATAGGATAGTTTGAAATGTGCCAAGAGATAGGGCTTTCCAACTCTTCCACTGGGAGACATCTCTAATAATGCTCATATTCAGGAAGCTTTTTCCTGATATTTACCTATTTTCCCCTTTCTGAATTGTATTCTATTACCCCCAGTTACGGGGTAACTTCCTTTCATTACGCAAAATAATTCCTTTTCCTCCATGAGGTTTCAACATTTAAGATACCTGTAGACTGTTACTGGTATCATGTTGCCCACTTATTTACTGCTTTGCTAAAATACATATTTATCTCCTTCACTCTTCAACACATCTGGGCTACATGACCATTTTTGTTGTCTTTCTCTAATTTGTCAGTATCTATTTGGTAACAAGATACCCAGAACTGAATGTGGTATTCCAGGTCCAGAGCCGAATAGGACCCCTTCCTGAGATGAGGTAAATACCTTTGACTTCGTAGCATCAGGCAGAAACATGGCCACAGAAAGTGACTATCAAGGTCCCTCTCCTGTGATGTTCATCTATATAGATGGAGCTGAAAATAAACCTGTAATTGCAACTATCATATTACACTGAAATATTATGTCTAATGTTCTGATCGCTATCACCCTATGTCAGTATTACTAATTCACCAGGAGTCAGACTCTTGAGAATGTCTGGAGGACAGCATGAGGGTTTGTAGAACTGGGCAGGAGATGAAGGCGGGGAGGAGTAGTCAGAGCTGGGCAGTGAGTGGGTGAAGGTGATGCACCAGGAGAGTGGGAATGCAACAGGTGTGGTGTTTGCAGAATGAGGAGTTGGAGACATTATTTGGGACCCAGGAGAAGTGGAGTTGGGAGAGGGAGGGATGAAAGACAGTGGAGTATAGGGGAGATGGTCTGTGAATGCCACGGTTGTTGAATGGGTTAGTAGGAATTTGTTCTTTGGAGCACAGAGGGAAGTCTGAAGTTTCACCATTTATTTTAGGTATCAGATTTTTATTATCATATTATGTATTAACAATACCACTTAATATGCATGGTTTGTGGGACATTTTACAACAGTTGGGATAAGACCATCTAATGCCTATCTTTTTTCCTTTCTGTCTGTTAGTGTATTTTGATCCATATCTTCTTGAAAACAATATTTCCATTAGGAAAAGAATCCTGTCTAATCATTTTGTAGTAATTTTCTTGTAATGGTCTCTCATAGAGTTAGGTGAATAACGTAAGAAATTTTGGAAGATGTTTGTTCTAATTTTTAAAAGCATTCTTTGGGCTCTTGGTTACATCATTTCAGGGTTCATTTTTTGTGAACATTTGAGCAACTGACTTTAATTAGCACAGTTGCTCACCAAAAATGATTTTCAAAGTTGTACACAAGAGTATTCACAGACATTAAGTATAAAAAGTACACATGCCAAAATTCCCAAAGTTAAGTCCCTCAACCAATTAGGGAACAAATGCATATGATGTATCTGGAAAATCACAACTAAATAACACTGTTTACATTTTGAATATTTGTGATCAAACCAGAGTATAAACATCCAAAAAAGCATTTGGCCAATACATTTGAATACTGATGAAATCTTGAACAGCTAAAGAATGTTCAGAAAGTTAAAAAAAAAGAAAAAAAGGAAGCTACATTCAACGAATAAGTTATTTGTAACTAAATATTTGCTCAGCTCTAAATAGTTTCCTCACACTTTGGTAGAAGTTTTAGAGTAATTTCTGGAACTACAATAAATTAGAATAATTGAAGCCGCATGATGCCATGTTATGAGGCATCTCTTCAGTTGCTAGATAGAATATCTATAATGAAAGGTGCTCATTAAAAACTTTCAAGAATTTGGTTGTATAACCATCTTCTCCTGGGGCCTTGCCAAAGTCCAGAGAACATACTGACCTATATAAGTCTGTTAATATAATTTCTGTTTCTAATACCTTCAGGTCAGTGGAGGTGAGACACTTCAATTCAATCTCAGTAAAGTTATGAAACGATTTAAAGTAGGATGATTAAATTTGGAAGAATATAAATCCATTTTGGAATCTAGAAAAATGTGTTTAATCATTAATTGTTAGACCTATAAAGTCATTAGTAATCACTTTTATCCTTATGTTCCACTAACCTTCTTTGACGGCCCATTCAGATCTCTTTCCATTTTGCATAATAACTTTAATCTCCATCAAAACACTTTCAAGTCAGCCTTTACATATATAACACTTTGAGTCTTTGTACTTTGGTGGCAAAGCTTACATGTAGCTCCCTGCAAGTACCTTCACGGGCACAATTTCGAGAAATTCTGATTATTATACATTTGAGGGACATGGAATATATTAAATGGATTCAGTGCTGTTCATATGAGTTACTGGGTTGTCCAGAAAAAAAACAGTTCTTTTATCATAATGGTGCTGAGAATGGGAAAACTACAGTAACATCTAGCGCTGCGTATTTAATTACTTAAGAATTAACCGTAGATGATAATTGTGACAATATTGTCATCATCATCAGTCACAGACTACCAATATTTAAGGGATTTAAAACATTCCTGAGAGATTTTTGATATATGTTTCTATATGTTAGTTTTTTGCATTATGGTTGTTTTTGTTTTGTTTTTTTTTTCTAATTTTTCAAATGACTTTGCCAAGCCAATTTCTTAAAAATACAAATGCCCTAATAGACACAGAGAAGCCGCTTGGTGAAGTCACAGTGAGCAATTTCTTCACAGTGCCTTTTATTGTGACACCCCCCCCCAAAAAAAAACCCATCCCACCAAAAACAAAACAAAAGTCCTCCTATGTATGAAGAAAGATTTTATCTGTATGAGATTTCTCTTGAGAACAGGGTGATCACAGAAATGAATCATATCTGGTTTCTTGTGCTACTGGATGCTATTACCAAAAAGGTGTATCTAGTGATCACAGAAGATGACTGGAAGACAAGAAGTTCTATGTTCCATTCCCAGCTGTTACAACAACTATCTGTATAAATTCTAGCGAATCATTTAACTTTTGTGCCCAGCCTTAACATACAGGTGCATTATGAGACTTAATATTTGTAAAGCATTTGAGCAAGCCTAGAGCATCACATACAAATGTTAAATAACAATAATAATAAAGAAAAATAATATCTTTGAAAGAAAAAATGCTATAGAAGTAAAACAAAGAAAACTGATTATTTCTCATGACTTCATTCAAACTGTGAACCATTTCCCCAATGCTTGAATACCAGTATTCCATCATCAAAGTACCAGTTCCCTGCATACCAGGCCCAGCATCAAGATGAACCATCAGAGACAGTGTGCAATGAATAATGGGATAACAGAATATCTCCTTAAACCTTTTTGACAGATACAAAATATGAGTTTTGTGAGTGCCATTAAATTCAAACACTTGGGCCAGCTCAGGGAATAGCATTTCCAGCGCCTTTTCTCTTCAAAATAGGGGGCCACATGGTGAAGTGCTTATTTAGTATTTAGATTTGCTCTGAAGTGTAGGAGCCAAGCTGATATGCCACCAAAGTTGCAGTCCAAAAATATAAAATGCTGATTATATTTTGGAGTCTATCTTTAGCTCAATGAGCTTTTCATTGGATCATCAGTTAAAGGTCTACTACATGACATGACCACTTGATTAAGAAAACTTGATCCTCCCTGATCTGGCTATTATTATAGTTTTCAGCATATGATCAAGGACAGAGAATAATTTCAACCAATCGGTGACGAACAAATAAATGCATGATCTCAGTTTAGTAGATGAATTATTTGTTCTAAATTCCTTGGAGACAAACGATTTTTATTTCCTCTTTTCCCAACTCAATCATTGATGTATCTCATTGTTTCGTAAAAGCCAAGCAGAAGATGATTTAGCAATAATTTCAAACACATTAAGAGAGTGTATGTGCTCATTAGAATCAAATACTGTAATGATATAAGATCTTTTGTTGATTATTGTTTCCAAAGTTATAAATGTAATGTAACTAAGGTTCCATCTAGACTGTAAGTACAATTTTATTCTGGTAACATGGTTATAACACCTTCATTGACATTCATGCTACAGAATTATAGTGTTATCACCTGGTTACAGGAAGATAATCAAGTGCCAGTTTTGGTCAACTGCAGGAGTCAAACCTCAGTAGCCAATGCTGTTAGTAGCTGAATATTAACCATTGTTTGTGTTGGCACAAACCATACTATGGCAAACTCAGCCATTAAGTGGCTACAAATTTGGTTTGTACACAAGGACTTAGTGATAGCCTAGGAAAAGTCTCAAAAATTAGTAAACTCCAGAAGAAACTTCTTTCTTTTAAAATCACTAAAGAACAAAGAACTACCTACCCAAGTTTTCAATGGAATAGTAGCGCTGTTTGCTGTCTACTCGCACTGTCTCAGCATATGGGCTGCCCACTCCATAGCCAATGATGTATCCGCGTACAACAATGTTTGGATTCAGTGGTGGAGTCCAACTCATGACGATACTGGTTGTCAATGGCCTGACATGAAGAGAGCTTGGCTGATCAGGAACCTGAGATTCTGGGATACAAATAAAGGATCCATTAATATCCTGCTCATTGAGTTTTACCATTCACAAAGGCAGAGTTGAGATTAAGAAATATGTTATAAGAAAGTAACCAGGAATCTCACAGCTACATGCATAGTCTACCTGCAATTTTCCTTCTGAACATTCAGACTTGTTTTGAACTACATTCTTCAGCAACAAGTACATTAAGCAGCTTCTTCAACATATAAGGGTCTCCTTTCCTCTTTTTAAGAAAAATAGAATATCCCTCTGTTCGTCCCATTTTTAGTGTATGAATACAAGGCAGATCTGAAATTATGCAGGAAAGTGGAAAATGGAAATGTTTGGAATTGATAAAAAATTTTCCATAACGAATTTTGAAGTCTTCCTGGTTTATTTGCAAGTCGAATAAGATGCTGAAATGAACTAGATGACTTATCATGGGCCAGTAGTTTAACTACAGTATTTAATGAGCTGGTTGACTTTGTAAGTGATATAATAGCATTTATAACAGCAATGACCTATCTCATGCCTGTGAAAACTTAATGTTAATTACGAGCAAGCACGCTTGAACTTTCTTGGACATGCCTCTCTTGGCTTGGAGGCTGCTCTGAATAATACAACAGCACTCGGATAATAAAATGAAATAATACAATGATATCTTTTATACAAAAAGAAAAGGAGTACTTGTGGCACCTTAAAGACTAACAAATTTATTTGAGCACAAGCTTTCATGAGCTACATGCATGCATCTGATGAAGTGAGCTGTAGCTCACGAAAGCTTATGCTCAAATAAATTGGTTAGTTTCTGTAAGGTGTCACAAGTACTCCTTTTCTTTCTGCGGATACAGACTAACACAGCTGCCACTCTGAAATCTTTTATACAGGTTCTCTCAAGACATATTCATTTCTTATGTAGTACTTAATGACTTGACGTGTTATTAGCACACTTTGTCTTCAGTGAACCCATTTTTACTTTAAAGAATAGATGAATAAACGCCTTTTGTTGGAGTGTATGATAGCTACTATATCACAAGTCTCTTTAGAAGAGCAGCACAGTAGCTTGTCTTTTTGAGAGCAGAAAGAGACAAGCTACTATTTTTCCCCACTGAAGAGGCCTGTAATATAATAGGCAAATGCATGGGGGGAGTGGTACAAAATGCTGGTGTAAAACTCCAACAAAAGATATTTTGAGATTGTGAAGCATTCCCACTATAAACCTTGGAAAAGACCATAAAAAGATGGACTTAATACTTTTCAGTCCTATTGTCATATATGGTACAATGGTGTCTTTGGTATTTTATGTCCTTTGAAATGAATTCTGTTTAATGCATTTAAAATCTTTTGAAGAACTATTGAATCTGATTAGTACATTACCAATCTGATATATAAGTTTTAAAAGTTCTTTGCACTCAGTTTTCTTAAAGTTGCTATACATGGTCATAAACTTTAAGAATGAAGGAAATGCATTGAAGAATAGCTAATGACAAAACAAAAACCAGATTACATCAGCAGTGCCACAGCAAATCAAATACAATTGTCATTCATCTCCTTCTGACCTCCAGACTTTGCTTCAATGCTCAATCTAAAGTTACTTGAATGACTGTCTTTGCATACCGATAATTTTTAAAATTACAAAAGTGGTTCTTACGTGAAAAAGACATATAGTAGCAGTTTAGCACCTTGTAATAGGAAGTCGTAGAATGAAGTGATACTGGATTCCTTGCACATGGTAGAAGCAGTAAATCTCAAGCAGTTCATGAAATCTGAACATTCAAAAAGCTATTGGCATCAAGCAATAATCTTTTCATCTCACTTACATAATATATAGAGATTTTAACACCAGCATAGACATCCCTAGGTAGCTGTTGGGTTCAAACAATTTTATTCTGATAGGCTGAACTGTTAGTATGAAGGAATTCAAATATATGTATCATACAATTTTAAACAGCGGTGCCACTGTTGTCTCAGTAGGAAAAACTATAAGGAATTTACCCTTCTTGTGAAATACAGAGACAAAAATGAACCTAGAGTGAACTCAACCATTTTGGACTATTTGCCCACATAAAAGTTTTATGAACATGGGAACATAGGACATTTCAGGGGCAGAATGCATTTTAGAGACAGAAGAATTCTATATATAATTCTAGCTTAAATCTAGCACCTGTCCTACTCCTTTTACATTGTTACTTAGATGATGCCAGGTCTTGGCATAAGGGTTTAGGAGAACTGCAAATGTGGTTAACTCTAATCTTTCTGAATATAGCTAAGTGCTTAGAGTTAACAATCCACTCTTGGAAGAGCTTGTTTCCTTCTGGCAGACTCATGGGAACTAAATGAATTGGTTTACTTTTGAAGGTTTTGTTCACAACCAGAAGGAACAGAAATGTAACATCACTCAAATTCTGCAAAAAACACTGTAAATGCTAAGACTCCACCAAGAAACCTTAATTATATGCCAGACTGTGGAATTTCCATGCACAGGTGCTGGAACTAGTAGTGCTAGGGGTGCTATTGCACCCCTGGCTTGAAATGGTTTCCCTCAGATACAGGGTTTACTGTTTGGTTCAATGGCTCTCAGCACCCCCACTATTCAAATTGTTCTACCACTTCTGTTTTCATGGCTGGTAGTGGTCTAATTATGATTAGAAATGATGCAGAACATAGTCCTTTTGCTTAAACTTATTATCTGATATTTTTCTACCCTGGAGTAAATGAAGCAATCTATCCATACTCCTCATCTAGCCAACTAATTCTGAAATGTATTGCCTTTGTACTGACCAGACCCACAGTTTATTTTTGTGATTAAACCATTTCATCACATTGCTAGCCATTATTTCTTTAGGTCACATATCTAAAATGATCCAAAATACTTCCCCTTACACAATTACAATCTGCCTTGGATATCCAAATAGGTTCTTTATCTGCTCAAGTAGCTCATCCCAATATCACCCATTGTCAATTCTGACTATAAGCTTCTTGGATGATAATGCACTGTAAACTTCCTTAAACACCAAATATATTACTTTAGGCCAGATCCCAAGGTGGTGTAAATTGATGTAGCTCCATTGACTTCCATGGAGCTATGGTTGTTTCTGCCAGCTAAGTATCTGGCCCACTGTCTCCACAGCCACATTCATTCATCAATGAATACTTCCTAGTTCACCACTGTTCTCTTTATCTCTTCTACTTTATTAAATGTCTATATCTGTTTACTGAAGCTGGTCAGAAAAATTAAAATGGAACTATTTTCCATAGGAAAATGCTGTTGTTAAAACCAAATGCTTTGTAAAACAGTGTCAATTTTGTAAACATTTCATTCCAGACAAAAACTGAAAAAAGGGCCCAATGTCTTCACCATGCATTAAGCAGTGGAGCCCTTTCTCTAGATGGATGTAGGAGGTAAACTGTCCCTTTCAACTTCAGTAATGGGGTTTGTACAGAGGCTGGTTGAAAGGGGGCCATTGCCTCTTTAAGGCTCGCCCTCCCCCCCGACCTCCATGGATTACCTTTCCCAGGTAGCAAGCAGGAAAACAGTACAGCCAGAAGAGGTCGGGGTGGGGAATGCTGCCCCCTCCCTTTCCAGCTAGCCGGAAGGCAGGGGTGGGGGTGGAGGTTAAAAGAAAGGAGGAGTGTTTATATGCATGGAAATTCTGGAAAAGCCTTCTTTAACCTGGACAAGGTATGCAGCTCCCAGAAGGAATTAAAATATTAGCTGTGGGCATTACACTAGTCACCCCTTTTCTTGGGGGGGCGGAAGAGGGGAGCTGGGAAGGAATTTTCCCTCACCACCAAATTGGCCTAGGTGAGATGGGTTTATTGCCTTAGGTGAGTTGCTGACCTATTGAGGCAGAAAACAGGGCGGGGGTGGGGGGGGAGGCTGCAATGTCACAATTCATTGTGCAATGATGTGGCAGATGTCCAGTGCAAGTATTCCATTGGGAATGGATATGGATCAGATAAAAAATGGATGGGTAAAGGAGCTACAGAAGACACACTTTAAATAAGCAGAAAAAGGGGGTTTGGGGCTCTTACAATTGATAGGGCAAGAAGTCAACTCCTCCTCCTTCATAGCCCCACTTGACCCTCATATGAGAGGCTCAGTGGCAGAGTCCCAGCAGCAGGGTGGCTGGGACCAGAATGGAAAAGGGGAACAGATGATAACAGCCCCCAAGAAATGATCATGGAATTACCTGCACTGTACAATTTTATCAGCCAAGTATTCCCAGGTATTTTAAAAATAAAATTGCAGCCTAAATAATACCACATTCAGGGTCTCCTGTCTTCCTCCTAGCATAGATGGGCAATGTTGTAACAGAATATTTCAGCATCATTTCCAGAATGAAACATTTCAATTTTTTTCATTGTGAAGTGATTTTTCATTTTGATGTTTTCCTTTTTATAATATATAATATGACCTTTTTTAAAAAGTCAAAATTGAAGCCAAAGTATATGTGGTGCTTGATTTGAAATGATTTTTAAAATCATCCCTTGGAGAATTTTTAAAAGTTGATTTTGTTCTGATTCAAAACAACGCCAAATTTCAAAATCTGAAACACTTTGTGAAGCAGAATTTACATCCTTCACACAGCTCTACTCTTTACATACCTTTTACATTTAGCCCCTAGTAACTCTCACTTCCCCATCATCTTCCAGCTAAATGCATGTAAACATCTACTTAGAGCGTATAGATACATCTCTTGGTCTCTTCTTTATTGCATTTTTTTGCACTTTTATAGTCAATATCCAGTTATGCCTTTGTTTCTAACCTTTTTTCTATCTACCTGATATTAAACATGATGCCAGAGACATTTCCGAAAGAAGGAATCTTGAAATTCTGTTTCTATACATAAATCCTCAAACCTGCTTTGAAAGATCTCCATTCTACTTCTACATTTGTCAACGCTTCTAATATGAATAAAGATTCCACTTTCATTGCACTCTGCAATTGTGCATGGAGTTTCTCTGACTGTAATTTGATGTCTCCTGTCCTCGTTCATAGAAGGAAAAATTCTATGTATACGTCAGCTGCTGAAGTCACACAGAATTGCACACAAGTATCTGAAGGCTGAATCTGGCACTCCATGTTACTTTGATTCTGCACTCTTTACCTTCTGCACTATGCACATTTTGAGAATCTTAGGGCTTGTCTACATGGTGCCAAGTAGTCAAGCTAGATTCTCCAAGAAATAAAACCCTATACCATAGTTTCACTGCATAATGTACTATCTTCTTCATTTCATCCTTAATCAATTACTCTTTTATGTAATGGTCCAATCACATGTCTTTCATTCAGGGAATGTCGTATGTTTAAAGGTCCTTAATTCCTCAGGCTAACTGACAACACTAAGAAAGTTATTTATATTTGGGTCACTTTAGCAATTGTTGTAGAGCGTTCTCTGGAGTTCATAGTTGTATATTTTACAGATTAAATTAAGGCTATCTGATATTATTTTCATTTTCTTCCTGTATTCCCACAATTCATTTTCAGAAGAAACTATACTGTAATATAGGTTTAGCTTGTCATGCTCTTAAACACTAATTTAGAGCTGAAGTTAAACTATATCACTAATATTTATAATAGCTTCCATCTGTTCAAGGCAGTAAGCAGAAACTGAAAATTCTAAACCCATTTTCCTGGAGGATACCTTTGAAAACTTGAGTCTCTTGCATTCTTGCTCAAGCTATTTAAATCAGACCCTATGGGGAAAGCTAAATTTCCATTTTTTAAAGCACAAAATTTGAGGCTCAAAAATAAATATTTAAAAGCTTCCCAGCTGTCAGTAAGGGCACACAAGCTTTCCAGGGAACCTTGAATAAGCAGTGATGTTTGGCTTTCTAATCACTTTAACAAAACACACTAATTAAAAAGAATATCCATAGGGGTTAGTGTAGTTCTCTTAGAAACTGTTCATCTTTGTGTTGCTTATGCCAAGCAGACATACAGTGAAGGCAAGAAAAACTGCACAAACCATAAGAGCAGAAAGGGAATTGCGGTTAACAATCCGTGCAACGGCATTTCTACTATTTAGCTGACAGTTGCAGGACTTTGCATAACTACAGTAATAAGTCGATTTCTCCCCAGAGTTTATGAAATTATCTCAGTGGTGTATATATTATGCAACACAGAGCACGCAAAGTGTCAGACTGCTGCAGCTTCACTACAGATTTTTCATTGGTACTGTAAATGCAAATATGTGTAGACACAATATATGAAAAAAGTCTTCAGTTTAATTTGATTATCAGGGTGTTTTCATTTTCACTGCATGTCCCCTATGATTACACTGCTAGCATCTTTGCATGCATATACATATATATTGTTGGATGAAAACAAATATCATGATATTTTCATATGGATTAAATGCAAATAAAAACAAATGTGTTCCAAGAAATGCATTGTGTTTCATTTTGCAATATAAATAAATAAAGCCAAAGGATGTATTTGCTTTAAAAAACAACAACATGATATTAAATATTGAGACGTGTTTAGAATATATTTATTTTTACTTACTAAGATCTACCTCCAAATGAATGGCCAGCTGCTCTCATCTTGAGTAATGTGTCATTTCTGAAAGCGCTATCCACCCAAAATAGTAGTTAGTAGAATGATAGCATACATCACCAGATACCATAGCATATTGTGGCCAGTCAGTATGGTCACATCACTTCCAAAAGTGTCATCACCTCTTTAAAATGTTCATTGGAACCCAGCTGCATTGAATACAATATTTTAGGTGCCAAGTAAGCCAGATAGAGTCATTCCTGGATCCTCCATAAAAATGGAATTGGACATGCTGGTGAGGAAAAATGCTCAAAGTAGGGCAGGCTGGTTGTGAGATCATGAGGAAAGACTCTTAGTCAAAAAAAAAAAAAAGGAAGATGACAATCTCTTGTTGCCTGTTTACTTATTGCCTGTTTATTCTTTCATCCATTTTACCTTTGTTCCTCTTTAGATGTTTTTGGCTTTATTTTGCTTCTGAGACTTGATTTGTTTTTTTCCCCTCGTTCAGTTTCCCCATATTTTCTATTGATCTCCTTCCTTATATATTTGCTTCTTGACAATTTCCTTATTTTTCCCCTCAATTTCTATCTGCATCTTTTTTGTTCCATTTTACTTGCACTTTCTTTACTTTTGAAAGTAGGAAGATGTTTCCATTACTTTCTCTTTCTTCTTTTAGTTCTTCAAATGTCTCAGTCATTGTATCTGTCCCTTTGCTTTCAGTCACTTTTTTTCTTTTATATCAACATCTGTGCTCATTTTTACATTCCATATTTTTCAGGTTCCTGTTTCTATCATCTTTCAGTTATTACGTGGCTTCATTGCCAACCATCTGAAAATAGATAGTTCAAAGACAATAATCCTCAAGACATTTGTAGGCTCATTTTGATGAGTTAGAGGCATCATTATTATTTTAAGTGTTTCTCTGATTGATTATGTTTATCGTTCATGATGTTATTGGTTCACTTCCTACTAATTTTCTTTCCAATAGTCATGACACAAGGCATGAAATTCTAATACCTGATAATTACAACAAAGACTTTTGATGCTTTATTGGTGATCAGACCAGAGATATAGCTTAAGAAATATTAGTAGTGAAATCTATGTATGCATTATTTGGTTGGTTATTATCCAAGATTGTTATTGTATATTTTCACAAGTGCAGCAAAACTGGGGGACAAAAAAGTGAGACTGAAAATGAGAGTTTTTAGAGTGCCCGTGTAAATGGGGGAATAAAATTAAGTTGTCTTGTTTTATCCCTTCCACTTCACTTGTTCAGAATGCAAGCAGGCAATCTTAATAATGGGTAATCACTGAGTTCTTCTGCTCAAAAACACCCAGACAACAGCTCCTGCAGCTATAATCACTGGAATCTAACCCAAGACCTGCACAGCATCTGGTTAAAGCTCTAGGTAACAATTAGAATGACACCCGTCAGATAAAAACCTAGAAGGAATGTGGTGATAATGTCTGAAAAGAAATGTAATTACCATCAAGATCATTCTCTGGAGTTTCTGCTGTATACCAGTCCGAGGAGGGTCCTGTCCCATTGACTGTCATGGCAGCTACCTGGAAACTGTACTGGCTTCCTTTATCAAGTCCTGTTAAAAACATAATATAAACCAAATAGAAAAAAATAGTTTTATCAAGTTCCAAAGTTTGCAACAGAACTAGAGCAAAATGAATAGTCTCCAGTAAAATTCCAGCTTCCTTGCCACATTGAGTTGTGTAGATAAACAGGTCTGCACTAATATATTCATTTACATGAACAGCAATAGAGGGTATGTTCCTACAGACATATTCATTTACAACAGAACCACTGGTCACTCTAAATTTCTATTACTGTTGCTACTTAGTACCAAATCAGTTTAACTCATAGACTCAATTCTGGACCCTATGTGGCTATGGTGAAGCAATCTGGCCACCAAACCTCCTATAAGTGTTTTATCATTTTATTTAGCCCATCCTGACCATAAAGTACAAGAAAAACTGTTATGTTCAATTGCAAACATTCTCTGAAGAAGAATGATCAAAATTAAAAACAGCAATTTAAATTTATCAGTCATTGGAACTTACAATAAAACAGATAGCAGCCTTTTAAAATCTTTGTTGTAACTCTAAGTTACTTTGCTATTACAGGTTTCTACATTACCCTACAAAAATACCTGCCTAACAAATAGAGGATTGTAAAAAGTATTTACAACTGAATATTTAAGTCATCCATTTAAAAGAACTGTACAGTTCAGCTTCTCTAGCAACTATTTTATTATTTTATTTTTAATATTTTATTATGTTAGAACCTATAATAATGCGATCTGAAGGAAGTTTTGTTTTTAAACCTGCACATTTAAATATGTATTTCCACTACTTTCCCAAAACAAAATACCCAACTTAATATTTTGAAATGCAGAAAATCTTCCACACATTGAACCCCCCCACAAAGACAACCAGCACCCTGTCCTCTATGCTAGGTATATGCCTACATTTGAGTCTCACTTTACAATTAGAGTCAAAACTTTAAGGACACTCTTTCTTCCTAAGCAATGTTGAATTTTCTGAGGTCAAGGTAGCTCTATTATATTTATATTAGTGTCTACAGTACAGTGTGCGTGCATGTGTTTATTTTACAGAGGGCTATATCATAGACTGATGATATCAGAGGAACACATTATGGAGTCATGTGATAAAACTCCCTTCATTATGTACCTTTGACCATATCACCTGCATTATTCCTTCTAATCCATCACCACCTGGAGCACTTTTAACACTCCAAGTCTCTGAGCATCCACCACTTTTTATTTTGAAATCACCTGTCATAGAAATGTTTCATTCTTTCCCAACAAACCTGACATTTGTATCTCCCCAAAACTACCCTGCTCTGAATCCAATAATCACTAGTCCTGCAACCTTTACTCACATAGTCCCATTATCTTTGAGACTATTTACATGAGTAAGAACTACTCATTGTTGCATCGTTAGGTCTTAATTATGTAAAAATTATCTTCTGCGTTTGGTGTTGTGTGACTCTAAACAAAGTTGGTGTTTTTTCAACATAAATATAATTTTTGTCCCTGAGATATGTACTTTCATGAGACAGAAATATTTTCAAATCTCAAACAATACTATTTTATTTTAAAGTAAATGGAATGGGGATATTTCAGGGGGAGAGTCTGGGTTTCACCTATGGAACTTAACTTCCTTCACAATAAACACATATTGCTGGTGCAATATGAAAATATACCTGTGATAGTCTGACGATATCCTGGACAAACTTTATGGAATTAAGATAAACTTTACTGAAAACAAGTTAAATGTTACTCATAGACTCAGACTTTAAGACTAGAAGGGACCATTAGGATTAATACTTCTGGGGGCCAATTGGTATTAAAAATGAAACAGTGTATTGTGGAATTGATGTACCTCCTTGAGCAGGGATGGGGATGCTAATGTACTTCCTCCATTATCAACCCTTTGAAGGCACCTCCCAGGAGAGTTATGCATATACTAGTTCAACCTGGATTCTTCAGGATTTTTGGATAAATAGCCTGGTTTTAAACAGGCTCAGTGCCTTTTTTCTAATCCAGCAAATAGACAGGATCCCGGTCCGTGGAGGGCCCCAATCCTTAGGGAAGGGTTGGAAGCACTGGGCCTACTGAGGTCCATAAGACTGTGTGCTTATTCTGAGCTGAAGCTGTGAGGAACTTGTAAGCACAAGGAATCCCCTTTGATGGGGATTTGAAGGACTGCTTCTGCCAGAATCTAATGTTAGGGTTGGGTTGAACCCTGGTAAGCTTATTAGCATGTGTGTAGGTTCTTTATTGTTTTAATATGTTTTCTCTGTAGCACTTTTATCTTAAGAAAAAAATAGTTTTGTACAGAAAAAAAAACAGTGTGGTGACGTATAACGATAGCAATTACACCTGTTAACTATCTCCGAAGAGAAAGCAAGCAGGTGTGCTTGAGTAGCCTATGCTGGGAATAACACAGTTAAGGAAGGGAACTGTGCAGCCTGAAAATTTACCCCAATCAGAAGGGCATGAGATGCAGGTCTCCACCAAAGAAAGGCAATGGCTGGGGAGCTGGAAGCTTGATACTGGGTGCCCTGGCTGGGCCATTGAGGAGAAATACAGATACATCTGCTCTGTGACAACATCCTCCTCCAGAAAGGACTGAAATGAAATTATTCTTTGTTTAATTAAATGTTACCTTGAAAGTACTGATTTGGCTGCTTACACTTAGCATGGCAATTATATTTTTAAAATAGTGTAGTGTTGGACCTGTCACACTTGGAAGAGAGATTTCCCCCCCATAAAGTACAAGAAGAGGGATGGCGAAAAAAAAAAGTGTGGTAGATGTCGTTGTACTAAGAGAAAGGATTTGTGGTGGACTCAGTGGTCCGAGAAACCAAGCTAGGTTTAAGATGAACAGAGGGAATTTGCTTTCATTAGGGTGATGAAATCCAGGGGACAAAACGTATGAAAAAAGCATTAAGAAGAAAAGTAAAAAATATATATATAAAGGTTGTTCCTGTACAGCCCAATAAATGTCACCTGCCAGAAAAGAAATCAATGTTTCCTTGAAGTGAAAATATATTTTATTCCCAAAGCATTTAATTCATCAAAACCTTGCAAGGCTACACCATGAACACTGACCTGTGAACAAGTACCAGAGGTTGTTTGGCTCCAGTGTTTCTATCTCACCCCTGCGGGTAGTCTTTCTGTGTCGGATTTTATAGCCAGTAATAAATCCATTTTGTGTGCCTGATGGTGGAGGTAGCCAACTAACTTTGATGCTCTGTAAAAACAGGAAATGTTAATGTTGAATTTTTTGCAAAAGAAGACGAGAAATGGAGCCACAATAAATGGAATCACAAGTAAAGAAAAGTGTGGTGGGGGTAGGTGTGGGGAGGAAGAAGGAATAGATGTCAAGGCTGTTTTTTATAACAACATTGATTAATTTTAGTTACTACTACTAACTTTAGAACAAACAAATGTAATTTAAACCAGGCACCAAATAAGTTTGAAAAGATTAAAACAATGATATCACAAACTACCTATTAATTGGCAAAATTAACTATACGGATGGTTGAAGCTTGGGAGATAAATAGCACGGTCCCTTGCTAAAAAACTGTCTCAGTTTCAGGAACATTTCATTTCAACAGGCCAAAGGGATGTCTCAGCTCCTTCATGTTACAGCTGTCATCTTTATATGTGAACATATACTGTGGCTCATCTCCACTTTCTAGTGAACCTCGAAGTTAAAAAACCACCCACGCTAGCTGTACAAATATTTAGAGACAGATTCACATCAAGAGCTTTCTACTTCCATTGACTTCTGTGGAATAATTTCTGACTTATACTAGTCCCCATCAAAAAATCAGTCCCCTTGGTTTTAATCTTATTGATGATTCTAATACATTAGAGCATTTTAGCAGAATTGTTCATTGAAGTCAATAGCACTAAGATTGATCAAAATTTGTGTAAATACATTGGCCTGCCTTTTCCAAAAATGACTTTGATTGTCTCATTTTTGGAGCACCTTAAAAGAAGCCTGATTTTCATAAATACTGACCACCACACCCTCTGAAAAATAGGTGTCTCAAACTGGACATTCCCAGTACTGAGGTGCCCCCAAATCACTGGTCACTTCTGAGAGCTGAGGTAGTTGCTTTTAGGATTCTTTATGATAATTCACTTTACACCATGTTATCAACAGATACAATAAAATCCCCGAAGGCATGATTCTTATCTGAAAAGTGAAATCTGAGCTACCATTTATAAGGGAGCTTTTGTTGTTCATCAATATCTTTTCCCCAGGACCACTGTCTGGGAATTCACTCTTTGTAAGATTCTGGTCACGTGAGTACTGAGTGCCTTTAACTCCCATTGACATCACTGGACAATTAGGATGTTCAAGACCTCACAGGATCAGGGCCCTATAAAAGTAACATACCCAGTCTTCAACAGAACCTATGCAGCCAGCTTTTGGACAAAAGGAAGAGTCATCTACAGGGCAGTGGATAGTTTTTTGACCATATACAATTAATTACCATTATTGAATTGCTTAGTCCATGCACAAATATAAGTTATGGCAAATATCAAATTAATTACTGCAATATAAAAATCAATTTTGCACATCTACTGCATAGTGATTTATTGGTCCAAACCAATTATGCATTTCAAAATCAATATGTGGGGTTTTCAATATGGTAGAACAAGCTACATTTTTCAGTTCAAGGAATGATTTTTTTTAAAAAATGGATTTAGCAGCTGTGGCTATAAAAATTGCATTCATGTAATATGTTTATGGGAAAATGCAACTGCTCAGAAAAGAGAAGTTATAAACATAGACGTAATGGAGAACATAAAAAAAATGCTTCTGAATTCTTTTGGGAGGTTAACAGTAATTCTGTTAACATTTGCTTAAATGAGGGATTTTAGCTCATATAAATCTGAGCACTCTGTGGGCCCTAAAAACTGCATGGTACTGTGCACCTTTGTATGATCCTGTGCATCTTTATCTCCCTCTGAAGTTAATAGTGATGGCAGACCCTTGAATGATTGGCCCCATAGGAGCAATGGGTTTGATCTCACATTCAAGGTATAATGCATAAAACTACTTTATAGTTAGACAAGTCCCAGTCCCTTACAGCTCTACCCAAAGCTGTCATTATTATGGTAACGGTTCACTTTCACCTCAACTCAGTCTCCATGGACACTGCAGCAATGCTTTTCATCAATAGTACTTAACATGTGACCCTTGCTTCTCAAAAATCAATGGCTAAGGCTCTGAAGTGCTTCTTCTCCTTTACTCGGTTTGAGAGAGAATAGTAATTACTCGTACTTTAATCCTTTATGTTTTACAGAAGGGACAATTTACTGAAGGAAAATATTTCACTTCTCTCATACCAGGATTCCTAAGGAAACCACAAAAAGATTCAGCTATCAAGTTTGTTTTATGAGTCTTCTAGGCATGGCTGAAAAGAAATTTTAATAATGCACTGAAAGGATTTTTCACCACCTGTGTGTTATTGCAATAATTCCACTGTAATCAGACTGTGTACACTGGCCTGCACTTCTGTAAGGTCATCACCACCAGCACTGTATGGGTCTCAGAAGCCAAAGAGATCATTGGGTTCATTCAGAGCTGCACTTTTGAAAGTCAGACCCTATGCTTATTGTGGCACAGCAATGGACATGGCACTACCCCACTCATAACGTGGCACAGATTACAACTCTCCACCATAATGTTTAGACACATCTTCAAATGTTTTCAAAGGGCCTATCCTTTTAGTGATTGCAAACTGCACTGCATGACACGCATTAGGTTGACTGAGGACCAGTAATCATAGAATCATAGAATATCAGGGTTGGAAGGGACCTCAGGAGGTCATCTAGTCCAACCCCCTGCTCAAAGCAGGACCAATCCCCAATTAAATCATCCCAGCCAGGGCTTTGTCAAGCCTGACCTTAAAAACCTCTAAGGAAGGAGATTCTACCACCTCCCTAGGTAATGCATTCCAGTTCTTCACCACCCTCCTAGTGAAAAAGTTTTTCCTAATATCCAACCTAAACCTCCCCCACTGCAATTTGACACCATTACTCCTTGTTCTGTCATCTGCTACCACTGAGAACAGTTTAGATCCATCCTCTTTGGAACCCCCTTTCAGGTAGTTGAAAGCAGCTATCAAATCCCCCCTCATTCTTCTCTTCTGCAGACTAAATAATCCCAATTCCCTCAGCCTCTCCTCATAAGTCATGTGTTCCAGACCCCTAATCATTTTTGTTGCCCTTCTCTGGACTCTTTCCAATTTTTCCACATCCTTCTTGTAGTATGGGGCTTAAAACTGGGCACATTACTCCAGATGAGGCCTCACCAGTGCCGAAGAGAGGGGAACAATCACGTCCCTCGATCTGCCAGCAGTGCCCCTACTTATACATCCCAAAATGCTGTTAGCCTTCTTGGCAATAAGGGCACACGTTGACTCATATCCAGCTTCTCATTCACTGTACCCCCAATAGGTAAATCTATTCAGAAAAAGTCGGTATTGACCTGAACTTTCATCCAACATTCATTGTCCTGTTTTATAAACAATGTATACATGTTGTGTGCACGCTGCAGCTGCTGCTTTTCTTCTTCTTTCTTTCTTTTTTTTTTTGCAATGCTAATGGATAACGAGGATGCAATTTTCAAAAAAAAGGTCAACTGAACATGCAAAAGTGTATTTACAATTAAACCAACTAGATCCACAAATCAAGTAACTGCACCCAGGAAAGAATCATAGAATCATAGACTTTAAGGTCAGAAGGGACCATTATGATTGTCTAGTCTGACCTCCTGCACAACGCAAGCCACAGAATCTCACCCACCCACTCCTGTAACAAACCCCTAACTTATGTCTGAGCTATTGAAGTCCTCAAATCATGGTTTAAAGACTTTAAGGTGCAGAGAATCCTCCAGCAAGTGACCCATGCCCCACGCTGCAGAGGAAGGCGAAAAACCCCCAGGGCCTCTGCCAATCTGCCCTGTGGGAAAATTCCTTCCCGACCCCAAATATGGTGATCAGCTAACCCTTGAGCATGTGGGCAAGACTCACCAGCCAGACACCCAGGAAAGAATTCTCTATAGTAACTCAGATCTAACATCCCATCACAGGCCATTGGGCATATCTACCACTAGTAGTCAAAGATCAATTAATTGCCAAAATTAGGTTATCCCAACATATCATCTCCTCCATAAACTTATCAAGCTTTGTCTTGAAGCCAGATATGTCTTTTGCCCCCACTGCTTCGCTTGGAAGGCTGTTCCAGAACTTCACTCTGATGGTTAGAAACCTTCATCTAATTTCAAGTCTAAACATCCTGATGGTCAGTTTATATCCATTTGTTCTTGTGTCCACATTGGTACTGAGCTTAAATAATTCTTCTCCCTCCATGGTATTTATCCCTCTGATATATTTATAGATAACAATCATATCTCCTCTCAGCCTTCTGTTAGTTAGGCTAAACAAGCCAAGGTCATTGAGTCTCCTTTCATAAGACAGGTTTTCCATTCCTCGGATGATCCTAGCAGCCCTTCTCTGTACTTGTTCCAGTTTGAATTCATCCTTCTTAAACATGGGAGACCAGAACTGCACTCAATATTCCAGATGAGGTCTCACCAGTGCCTTGTATAATGGTACTAACACCTCCTTATCTCTACTAAAAATACCTCGCCTGATGCATCCCAAGACTGCATTAGCTTTTTTCATGGCCATATCACATTGGTGGCTCATATTCATCCTCTGATCAACCAATACGCCGAGGTCCTTCTTCTCCTCTGTTACTTCCAAGTAATGTGTCCCCAGTTTATAACAGAAATTCTTGTTATTAATCCCTAAATGCATGACCTTGCACTTTTCACTATTAAATTTCATCCTGAAAGGTCAGTTATGCACCTAGTTGGCCATTTTTGAGTTCACATATGTACCTGATTTGCACATGCCCCTTGTTAGAAAACCTGGCCTTGAAAACTGTCAAAAATGTGGGGAGGGGAAATAGAATTAAAACAGGAGGACTCTAGAGTAAAATTGTGTAATTGTGCTGCACAATACACAGACACATACAGTTTGTATAAAGTTGAACAAAAATAAAAGAAAGAAGAGTGTAAATTCAAATCATCTGCTGTGGCCACATCTGATGACTTCATTCAACTAAGAGATTGACTATAGCTCTCTGAACACTCTAGGAGCAAGAAACAACTCAGTTCTAATCCCAAATCTAACTCTGACTTCCTACATGACCTTGGACAATCACTTACCCTATTCATTGAACAGGGCAGGAAACTTGGGAGTCAGGAGACCTAGACCTGGACTCCTAGGCAAGCACTTAACTTTTCTTTTGTTTCCCTGGGGATAACATTTACTAACTTTTGTAAAATGACCTGAGATTGTTGCATAAAAGGCTCTATTTTAAGTATTATTTCTGCCTCAGTCTAACCATATCTGCCGTTTACCGATATCAACAGCAACATTGTGAAGATTAATTATTTAAAGTTTGTAAGGTGTTGTGTACTGTATGCATTAAATATTAACAATAATTTCTGTTCAAATTGTATTCTTTCAAATTGTGTACTGCACATACTTACTGTGTGCTGAAAATTCATAGGAATGTTATGTATTGCACTTTAGTACATATTCAATTTAAACAAAACTCCACTCTCCCTCAAAATGAACTCAATGTAGTGAGAGATTTATATTAAATAAGAAAGTAATCCATAATTATGGAAAGTAGAATTTTCTGGAACAGACTTCGAAGCACCAATCATTCTGAATTTCTAGTTTAGCCATGGTAGTTCCTTCAAAACCAGCATATTCCAGCAGAGTAATTGCATCCTGTCTACACTGAACAGTATCATTGGTTCCAATACTTCTAGGGAATGATATCTAAATGCATAGGGTCATTACAAAACCTAAACCTAATTTCCCCAATAATAATTTCCCCCTACTGTTCCTCACTTCTTGTCAACTGTCTGAAATGGGCCACTCTCATTACCACTTCAAAAGTTATTTTTCCTCCCTTGGTATCCCACTGTCAATTGAATTGTCTCGTTAGTCTGACCTCACACTTGGTAAGGCAACTCACACCTTTTCATGTATTTTTACCTGCTCCTGTATTTTCCACTCCATACATCTGGTGAAGTGGGTTCTAGCCCATGAAAGCTTATGCCCAAATAAATATGTTAGTCTCTAAGGTGCCACAAGGACTCCTCATTGTTTTATCTAAATGCAGAATACCATTCACAGCAGACACCAGTTACAAATAACAACAACCTCCTAAACACATTTGATGGAAAGCTTTAAGATTAGTTTGACCCATCTTCAGTACTTAAGAAGGAATTGTCTCATAGGATCAGACTAGCAACAGTAGCCCAGCTAGTCCAGTATCTTCTCTCCAACAGCGGCCAATGCCAGCTGCTCTAGAGGAAGGTACAAGACATTTTTCATTAGGCTTCAGGAAAAGTCTGTCTTCAGAAAAAAATTCCTAACCAACTCCCAATATTCAGATGCTGCCTTATGCTGTCAAGCATGAGGGTTCCAATTTCTACCAAACCCTTTTTAAAAAAATTACTATTAGAACTCGTGATAGATTTATTACCCATATAAATGTCCAATTGCTTTTTGAATTCTGCTGAGTTCTTGGCTTCCATGATATCCTGTGCCAATGACTTCCATGTGCTAACTGTGCATTGTGTGAAAAAGTGTTTCCTAGTATTTTGAATTTGCCACCATTCCATTTAATAGAATGTTCCCTTGTTTTTGTATTATCAGAAAGGGTGGACAGACAGTCCCAATCTACCTTTTTCATTACAATTAAGTCCAAGTCTCCTGAATAACCCAATAGTTGTTGAGCCAATCAGACGAGAACATGTAGACCATTTCCTGAATCAAGTATTTTTTGAAAAACATGTGGGACTTGAAAAGAAACAAAGATTATATTTGAGAAACAAGTATAGTCTTCAGGTGTATTTTAAGGCAAGTTATTGCTTCAGCTTTCTCAAATAAATGTTTCCTTTTTGCCTGAGAACATGAAAATCAATGTATTATTCGAGCAGTAAGATGTGCTAACAGATGGCATAACTGTAAAGTAATTGATTTCACCAGTAAGTTAACCATCCTGAGGTGAAGGCAGCTTAATGTACTGACACTTTGCTACACGTGAATTCGCTCACTTACGGGATAAGATCAATTTCCAAGAAATGCCCATTAGGTTTTATGTATGTGTAATTGGCTTCCATGGGGCAAAGATTAAGATTATATGCAAAATCCAAACTCTCTGTTTAGAAACGGAACTATGGTAGTCTCTGGAATTGGTGTATGATGTTTAGTAAGAAATAAGTGTGTCTCACTTTGAAAGAGGTCACATGTGCTTCAGTTCTGTGAGAAAACAAATGAAGCCCAAGTATTACACATGATATCAAGACCCTCAGACTAAATATAGTACTTCAATTGAACACCCCAGTTATTGTGACTGAAAATAATTTACTTGTCCACCTACGTTTCAGTCCTTATCTATATTTATGCGTATAAAAGAGTAACCAAACTACAGAACTCCCAGATCAACCAGGCTAGGTCCTGAGGCTCGTTGTGAAGGTCTGGGTGGAGGAAGCTTTCCCCTGAGGTTGCAAATCAGCTAAAGAGTTATCCCATGGCCAGTATTGTAGTCTTCAGACTGAAATAGCTCTCATTTCTCTTTCTTTTGTCACTCCCCTACCTCTGTCTGTGCACAGAAATCCCCATACAGAACTACGTTCTGTACAGCACACTGGGGGTTCATCTCCTGCACTGACTCCCCAAATCCATCTCTCTCGCATACACACGTACAGAGCAGAACCATGATAGTTTTGCCGCATATGGGAACCATTGAAAGCATAAGAGGTGAGGGAGGGCAGAATTCACTCCTTATCCAGTTACTTTCCTTTAAAGCTGATCAGAAAACTTCAGAAGCTGATGGAAAATAGGGATGACATTTTTGTGAACACTGAATCATTTTTCAACCAGCTCTAGCAATTCTGCTTATATATGGAAAGTGATGCAATGGATATAAAGGACCTTAGTTCCAACTGTACCGCTGAGACATCAGGGAAAAAAAACAATTTAATTCATGATGTTTGATCTCCATAATAAAAATATTTAACCCACAATGTCTATCTTGCATCCTGCATCCCACAACATTCACTTCCTCTCTTGTAGAAGAGGTCTAGCAGTATTAGTTTAAAAAAAAAAAAAAGGAACAGACCCAAAACTTCACTCTAATCTAAACCCAAAGAGAACATTTTTTTAAAATTCCTGAATTCAGATAACTTGCATTTTCTTCTCACCCCTGAAATCACTGCACGTCTTGACTTTGGCTGGGACTGGAAGTGTTAAGCTACCTTGTAAATAGACTATTCTCATGGTAAGCCTGGAATATAAAATACATTCCTTCTCACAAGAGAGCCTGTTTACTCAAGCTTACAAACCCAATATTTAAGACATTTGGGTGTGTGTGTGTGGGGGGGGGGCAGGTCAGCTAAGCCTTCCTACTTAGAGGGCAGATCAAAACTGAACCTCTGAACATTCAGAGATTCAATTAGAAGTTCAATCACTAGCCGGATGACTTATGTCCCAGGAACAACACTGTACATACAGTGCAAGACACTATAAGGGGAGGGGGCACAGTTAAAGGGGTACTTTACTCCTTGATACATTATTGTAAATGAAATGCCCTGTCTACCTTAACACATTCCCTTGCCCCATTAGTATGTGCATGCACAAGAGGCAGCGGAGGTTTCATGTTTAATATTAAAGCTGCATTTCCTCAAATATACTTGCTGCTGTCAGATCTCAGTCCTCAATCCTCTTCAGCATCATCGCCACTCCACACCTGACTTACTCTGCACTGTTAGGGAAGTCTCTATTGTACAACTAACTTGGAAACTGCAAATTGATTTACAAAACAGGTCTGATGTCAGTGGACAGTTGCCTTGGATTCCCGCAGTTTTGAAGTCCCCAATCATGTTGTTTTTATTAAACCACTTTTGCTCCACTGTTCATCATGACAAAAAAATTATACGAGATTTTGACAGCATTAAGACCCTGCCAGTGTGTTTTGGGTATTTCTCTTCTGCAAATATTTCCCCAAAGAGCTCTCAAATTAAAAATGATACAGTTAGATATTTAACACCGTCTCAACACCACAAACTTAAAAAAAAATATCAGGAAAAGAAGACTGATATAACACCTAGGACCTCTTCATGGTTCTCCTGAGTGGCCCAGCCCAGAAAGCTGGTGGGATTTTCCAAAGTGCAACATTGGTTTAACTTTAATTGTATCTTGATTATGCAGTTACTAAGAGGGAGAGAGGGGGGCATAACCATATACACGTGTCTAAAGAGTTTAAACAACAAGTAAAGAGAAGAATTATTTAGGGTGGCACAAGACAGTATAACTAAGAGTAATGGGATGACATTAAGTATGGAAAAAAATCTTTTCTAATTTCCACTCCCTATTTTCTATGCTTCTGCGATACAATTGCAGTTATTGCATATGCAGTGATATATTGGTCATTCAAATAACTAAATAAAAAAACAACAGATATTGCTCTCATTCTTTCTAAACTAGCCTACTTTACTATTGCATTTAAATATGATGTGGGTAATAAATATGTACAACTCAGTAAAGTATCCTTTGGAGGTAAAAAATATAGTATTAGAAATACTATCTAGCTGGTTGGGAATTTTTCAACAAAAAAATTTTCCAATTAAAAGAATGCTGATTTTTTTTAAAGCGAAACTTTTAATGGGAAAAGGTCAGTTTTGATTAATTTCCTGTTTTAAAAAAATTGAAAAAAGTTTTGAAGCTGTCAAAAATGGAACTTTGACATTTTATAAATGAAATGTTCCAGGGGTTTTTTTGGTTCAAAACAACTTTTCATTTAGAAATTTAAGTAAATTTAGTAAAATAAATAAAATAATAATAATAAAGGTCAAAACTGAAGTGAAACATTTCAAAACTGTTGAAACAAAATGTTTCAATTGACCCAAACCGATTTCCAATTTGCAAAAATTTTCAAGATTTTGACTTTTTGTTCCAATTTGGGATAGGAAATTTTTTTGAAATCTCAATTTTTTCCAAAGAGACGAAAACCATTTCCTACCCAGCTCTAGTACTATATCACAACAGAGGTAAAATATTACTTTTTAGTATGAAAGCCTTCCCTTCTGACTCAGGTTCATTTATTCCAGTGATATTTGCTTTTTTCCCTTATCAGTATTCTAGCTTCCAAATGGCTATAAACATGTGGACTAATTAACCCCCCATGAAGGCCAATCAGCAAATTGACATTGATACTGACTGCAGCCTCCCGGCAAAATAAGAATTCTATAATTGTTTATTGACTGTCACATTGCATATGTAATGGCCCTGGCATTTGCCAACTCCAGACATACAGGGACAGCAAAACCATCTGCAGAAAGCCGCTTGTTCTCATGCAAATAAACCTATTAAAATTCAAACACCCATTCAACAGCCAGTCAAGCCAGTTCTGATCTACAGTACCAATTTTATTCATATGAACTGGAGTGGGCAGGGCCATTGATACTGACGTTTAGAGCCAATTTTATTCTCCTACAACTCTGTAATATTCCACACCTGTAAAATGCTCAAGTCAACTTCCAGAATACCAAGAGGCATTTCACTGTTCCAAGGTCCATAGGCAAGTATCAATACTTCAGTTGAGTTTTCAATTACAGATGCAATAATTATGCATTTGATTGATTAACAATTAGCAGCACCTATAGTTGGCTATCATTTAATTACTGATTACACCAGTGCTGATTACTTAAATATCTGCATGAGAGCCCTATGATTAACAGTTTATAAAACAAAGGGCACAACAATTCCAAAATAATTAGGCTATTAAGATTCAGATTAAAACCAAAACTCTAAATATTTCAAAGAGATTTCCATTTTAAACAATAGTAATGTTCTTTTCCTTAATTATGCAGCACAGATCTGAGGAGCTTCCTAGCAATCACTCTAAGGGAGCTAATCGCCTGCTTCTCTCTTGGATATGGAATATGTAAGTTGTCCATCAGAGCGAAAAACAGAACAAAAACAAACAAAAAACCATGGACCCCACCCCTTCTAATTCTGTTTATTAAATATTCATACTTCAGCAATGGGAAGCTTGATTTTTTTTAATAATGCATTCTGTGATGCTGGCTGACCAGGTGCTAGCTCATGCCAATGTCCCCAAGCCTTAATGGAATACTGAAATCAGTCTCGCTCACCTGTGTGTATTGTTAAAATGGATATTAGAATTATAAGAATGTGTTTAGTGATTAGACTTTATAGAATGCTTTTAAGTTTCTGCCTGCATTCATCTCACTTGTAACATCTGTATCCCACATTATAAAATAATATCTGAGTGTTTGCATTGTGAGCCTCTGTCACCATGTAAATCTCTAGAAGGAAAGAGACTTTAACTAGCATGAAATGCCAATCTCCAGCAGAAGGAAGGCCCCTCAACACCACACAGACTAGAGTGGAACATTAAAGAGCACAAAAGACTTTGTTGTTTACCCCCATGAAGATATGTCTTGCAAGTGAATTCCTCCCATCCGGTGAATTTGCAGCTCAAAAGCAGAATGGGGAAGGGAATAAAAAACTCTAACAAGGAGGAACTGTGTCTTATTGCTGCTTGGACTCTGGGGGCAAGATTTCTGTGCATAAGGAAGAGATCCCCAGCTCCTTAGCCTGGATTAGCCCTAAAGGACATGTAGAGTTTACTTATAGAAGCTTCTATTACCTTTTGAAATTTAAGATTAAAACTCATTTTTATACATAGGTTTACCTGCTTTAGCCTTGGAAATAACTCATTTCCTTTTCCTCTTAATAAATCTGTATATAGTTTATTATAGGAGTGGCTACAAGCATTTTTTGGGTGTGAGATCTAAGGTGCAATTGACCTGGGGAAAATCACTGGTCTTTTGGGACTGGAAGTAACTCGAATATGACTGTGATTCACAGTGTAAAGGATCATCTATCAGAAAGTTAGGCTTACCTCAGTGGCAGATCGGAGTACACAAGGGAACTCTCTGTGACTCCATGTCAAAGCTGTTACAGTGCCTAAGGAGTTTACAGTTGATAATTGTTTGGTGAAATCTAAGTGTAGAACTCACAATCAATTTGGGGTTTGTGCCTAGGTTCTTAATAGCATGCCCTGAGGTTGGTACTACTGCTGTTAAGCTACTGCAAGACAGCTTGACATATTCATCAGTCATTCCTTTTCCAAAGTGCTCTTGATTTCTTTGTCATCACAATAAAAACCACATCACTGTGACCACATTAGATGGATGAGAGAGTTCGGCAGAAATCTACAATTTACTACTTAACTAAGGCCTGATTCTGCACTCTTGCCTTATTCATACTGAGTAGTATCTCTCTCCACAAATAATCCCTGATGACTGCTACTCAGTGTGAATAAGAGTGCCAGAATCTGGCCTATAAAGGTTAGGGCACCAATCTTGTTCCCACTGAAGTTAAAGTTAAAACTTCCACTTACTACAGTAGTGCAGGACTGAAATTTAAAACTCAATTGTACTCTCTCTTTTCACTGCTTTAGTTGCTGCCCTGACACTGACTGTGTGTGACCTATGGAAAGTCACTTAACTTCTACTTGTCCCAATGCAGCTGTGTGCAAAATGGGTATAGTAAGTAATTACTTACCCCCACATAAAAGAAAAGGAGTACTTGTGGCACCTTAGAGACTAACAAATTTATTTGAGCATAAGCTTTCGTGAGCTACATCGGATGTTGTGAGGCTTATTTAGTGAAGGTTTGTCAAACACGTTGAGAACCTCAGATATAACACGATATAGAAGTGCAAAGTATGACTATCGTTACTATTTACTTATTATTAAGGCTGCGAGTCTGTCATGGAGGTCACAGATTCCACGAGTTTCTGGAATCTCTGTAACTTCTACAGAGGCCGGTGTGTCTGGCCTGGGGGCCGCCGAGCAGCTCGGCAGCCCTGGGCCAGCTGCAGCGTCTGGTGCTAGGGCAGTCTCGGGCCACCCCCCCGCCGGCCCCCCCAGCGGGAGTCCCAGGCCACCCTCCGCGCCCCCCCTCCCCCGCACTAGCGGGGGGTCCCATGCTGCATTGCCGCTGCCCATCACACACCCAGCACCAGCGGTGGTCCTGGGATGCGAGGACCAGAGCAGAGCAGAGCAGCGCACCTCGGACACCCCTTACCCCAGAGCATGCAAGATTTAGTCAGGGGCATATAGTACAAGTCATGGGCAGGTGAATTTTTGTTTACTGCCAGTGACCTGTCCATGTCTTTAACTAAAAATACCCGTGACTAAAATGTAGCCTTATTTATTATCCTGGATGCTGTCTTTTTGATTCTCTAATTCAAAGAGTACAAATGCAGTTCTCTTGTGGAAGGCGCAAGATCTATACAGGGGCACCATCTGGGGTCTCAAGAGGGGTGGGGGTTGAAGTCTAAAAAATTTAGGGAATGTTTCCCAAAATGTTATTGAATTTGTGAGCTAACAAAAATGGCAATTCTTCAGCCTACAAAGAAGTGACAAAACATGCAAATATTATTAAATCAGATTTCACTGATAAGCTGTTAATCAAGGGAAATGTCTTGTGAATGAGCTCTGTGGGACTGGGGTGAACAATGGGTTCGAGGTAGTGTGAAGGGGGCTGTTACAAGACAAGGACCACGGGGGAGAGGGGAAGGGGGAGAGGGAGTTTAGGTGCAGGGGATTTGGGAGTGTGAAGTGGAAGTGAGGGGCTTTGGGGGGAGGAGACCCTGGATGAGGGAGGAGATTGGGGCAGCCACTGGTGGGGGAGGGTTTAAGAGCCAGAGTCAGGTTGGCCAAGGAAGTAGGGCTGGGGGTGGAGACAGGCCTTGACAGATCTGATCTGCATCACAAAGTTGAATTGGTTGGTGGGGTTGGTGCTTTTCTGAGCCGTGCCTATACCAGCACCCACTGGCAGCCTGACTAGGCCCTTCGCTCCTGCCAACACCTGGGGCCGAGCCATCCCGGCCCCACCCTGAGCTGCCTCAGGAGCTACTTGGATATGGCAGCAGAGCTTGGGCTCCTACACAGGCTGCTTAGTAAAAAAAGGCTGGCAACAGGCCACCACTGCCCCCTCCCAAGAACCAGCACCCCAAGAATCTGCATCCCGCCTTCTCCCACAGCCCCTCCCCCGCCCCGACCCAGCTCTGAGTTCTCAGCATCCTCCCTCCCCATGGGCAGCATGCAGGGAGTCCTGGAGAGGCAGCGCATTCTCCACCAGCTGGCAGCAGTCACAGCCCGCGTTCCTCCGCCACTGCCATTCTCTACAGGCAGGGGGAGGAGACCCGTCGGCATGGCAGCACGCTGCCTCACAGCACTCCCAGCCAGGGGATAAAAGTTTACCGAATGTGTCAGGTGCAAAGGGGGGGGGGGCGGAAATCTTTGCTCGTTCCCCCCCATCCCCGCCTTGTGGTGCCCCTGGAGGTATAGGTATCTTTGCTCATTTCCCCTCCCTCCCGCCCCTAACACAATAAAGATATGTCTACACCTGGAGCTGGGGTGTGTGAGATTCCCAGCTCGTGTAAACCTACTCACACTGGCTCTCATCAGGCTACAGCACTAAAAATAGTAGGTTTCAGAGTAACAGCCGAGTTAGTCTGTATTCGCAAAAAGAAAAGGAGGACTTGTGGCACCTTAGAGACTAACCAATTTATTTGAGCATAAGCTTTCGTGAGCTACAGCTCACTTCTCGAAAGCTTATGCTCAAATAAATTGGTTAGTCTCTAAGGTGCCACAAGTACTCCTTTTCTTTTTAAAAATAGTAGTGTAGTTGGGACAACAGGGCAGCAGCAAGAAGGTTAGCTGTGCTGAGTATGTACCCACAGGGGTCGGGCGGCTTTGTATTCAGTCCGGCTAGCCCATACTGCTTCTGTTGCCACTGGTCATGCTACTCCGGCTACACTCCTATTTTTAGGGTGCAAGCTCAATGTGAGCTATCATATGTAAGTCTATGCAGCTGGGAATCATATCACTAGCTTACAGAATAGTTGTAGCCTAAAAAGAAAGCAGAGTGAGACCCAGCCGCCTGCATGCATGGCAGCTTTGAGCTCTCGAAGGAAAAAAAGAAGCCACGTAACTTGCATCAGAGCAGCTGACTGAGGACAATCTACAGTGGGGAAGTCACTCTGCATGGGGCTGAACCAGGAGCCAATCAATGAAGAGGTGAAGTTACAGGTGGCGTGTACAACTGCTGCTGAAGCGCTCAAAGATATAAGAACATGAGGCTGGGAGAAGGTGACCACATCATCAAGCCTGAGAAAACAAGAAACCCTCTTATGGCTGGAAACGGCCAGGAATAATTCCAGACTATTGCACAGTTTAACCAATATTCTGAATGTGTGGTTTTGAGAATGAATGTGCAATTACACATTCACACTGTGCAAACGCATAATGAACTTAGAAATGGATTTCCTACCCAACAAGACACTTCCCATATCTTTTAAAATTTCTCTTAAGAGGTAACATTTCATATGCCAGGGTCCAAGAATACCATTAATTTCTATTGACCTTCGTAAGAACTACTGATATCCTCTGGAGAAACAAAGATGGGGAATGACAGGGCCCCAGAAGTTAATAATTAAACCTTACAGACATAGGTGCCAGCTTCATCTGGGCCCTGGAGGTGCTCAATCTGCAGCCCCACCCCCACCAGACCCCTTCCTCCAAGGCCCCACCCCTGCCCCAGACCCCGCCCCTACCCCATCCCTTCTCCCAAGCCCTCTCCCTCGCCTCTTCCTGTCCCCACTCAACCCCCACCTAGTTTTGCCCCATCCCCCAAGTGTGCTCCATCCCCCTCCTCCCACTCCACCCAACATATCTTGCACACCGCAGAACAGCTGACCATGGCAGGCAAGAGGCAGTGGGAGGGAGGGGGAGGAGTTGATCTGCAGGGTTGCTGGTGGGCGGGAGGCACTGGGGGGGGCGTGAAGGGGGGAGCTGGCTGCCAGTGGGTGCTAAGCACCCACTAATTTTTTTCCTTGGATGCTCCAGCCCTGAAGCACCCAAGGAGTCGGCGCCCCACAGATACTCTTGGGTTAGCATATGAACCAGTTTGTTTATTTCTACTCCAGTCCCTTCCCTTCACAAATGATAACTGACTCATGTCCACTCTTAACATAGCATTGTACACAGGATTGGCCTTAAACCTTTTTTGTGGGGGCAGAGGGAATGAAAGGGGCTGACTGTAGGAGAAGTGGAACCTAGGTGTGTGTGCTGGGATCTGCATATTGTTTCTGAAATTTAGAAAAGTCTTTCAATGGACAATCCTCAAAACAAGCTGGGTGGTGTGTGTGCAAAAATTCACCTGAATGAGCACTTATTAGCATCACTTTACAAATATTAACTAAACAAACACCTTAACACCCTTGGGATTGGTATACAATAACATCCTCCTCTTGTAGAGGGAAAAATTAAGGAAGGAAGTCTTAGTGACTTGACAAAGACAGAGATGGAGTAAGTGTCAGAGATGGAATTAGAAGGTACTTGCAGAAGACAATAGTTAGTATTTCCATGGAATCATGGATTTTAAGACCAGTAGGGATGATTATAAACCTGTAGTCTGACTTCTGACACATCACTGGCCAGAGAATTTCACCAAGTGTTTCCTACATCAAGCCCATAACTTCTGAGCTAGAGCACACGTTTTAGAATGACAGCTTTTCCCAGCTGACCATGGGTCAAATTCACCCTGCACATAATGCCAACACAAGGCATCTGCAACACTTTTAGACCTCAAAGTAGTGCTTAAGTTGGACTTAAGTCCTGCTTAGGCCTTTTGTAGACCCCCTGCTTGAGCGTGAATTCTATCCCATGTGAATAGTTCAAGTGGGCCTAATTTTGAGCTTTTATGAAGATCTTACTCAAGACTTTAATGTCAAGGGAAATTTTACTTAGCTCGGTCCTTGTTCCAAGTCTTTTGAATTTGGTCCAGTTACTTCAGTGGGGTTTTCTGGCATGAGCGTGTAAAACAGAATTCAGCACTGAGCTATGCATGACTTTTTGACAGGCATAAACCCCCATGCTTTTCAATACAGTGTTTTTACAACTTGAAACCCACAGTGACTATGGGAAGAATCAATCCTCTTTGTTACTGCTATTCTCTGATTTCTCTGTCCTGTGTTTTATACAATGTTTTTGATATTATGCTAAATATTATAGACAGATTGGAAATAAAAGACTTCTCACACATTGGTAAAGATAGACAGGCAAACTGTGAGGGCCCAAACCTCTGATACCATCTAAAATTAAAATGTGAAGTTGGCATTTTGGTGAAAAATTAAGGTGCTCGGCCATTTTCCCTAGAGCAAATCAGAATACGTTAATCCATATCGAAGAGCAATTGGCAATCCTACCTTGGGTCTCCTTTCCCCGATAGTTTTTTGTATCTTGGCACTTTAAATCCTGCCCACAGTTCACTTCTCCACATTTTGCATCCCAAGGCTGATCTTATTCATAAATTCTTATTGAACTTTATCTATTCTTTTTGCTTTAAGCTTTTTGAATTCTATAAAACATTGGCTCTTTAAACAAAAGTACTCCAGCTATCCCATATTGCCTTAAATATCTCTGGCTGCAGGCAGCTATGAAAATACATGATCTTTAATAATTATTTTAGTGTTGATCTCTATATTTTCATCTTTAAATTTTAGATGCTGGAGGGTCCTGTAATTATCCTGGGCACCAGACACCAAATTCATCTTGAAAAGGTAAATGACTAGAAGTTGCTAGACAATGCAACACATTATATTGATTTTTAGGATTAATGACTAGGGTCATTCAGCACAGGTCTTTAAATTGTGCACCCACTGGCATCCGTTTAATTAATATTTTTTCCCCTCTTCTTGTGCACATATCAATAACATTAAGCAGAGTTCTTAAAAAAAATCAACTTTGCCATAAAAATAGATTTTCCTTTTTTCCCCTTTAACTTTTATAGCTGCAGAAAAAAAAAACCCTCTTCAGCTGAAAAAATAAAAGGAATATTCCGCCAGTTACAAAACAATTACACTTATAAAAAACAAAGTCAGACATTTGAAAATAAATTTCACAACCAGACATTTTTTAAATTTTTAATGCTGGTTGAAGAGCAGCAATTTGAGAAGCCAAACAAACTTGTGCAGGACTTCTTTAGCTATCAGCTAGATTTTGATGGTGTCTTTGCAGACAGTCTTGAACCCATTAGGCAAACACATTCTACATATCTGCAACTGATGTTCATAAAAATTGTGAGAACACAACCCTTTCTGTCCGTTGGGCTGAGTTCTTTATATGGCACCAATCAATGTAGGATGTAGTCAGGAGCAATTCCGCTTCCACTGAAGGCAATGGGAGTTTTGCCATTGACTTTAACGGGAGCTGGATTTTCAGGGTTGCCAGGTGCCTGGTTATTGACCCGAAAGTCTGGTAAAAAAGGGGACCTGGCAATGTCCGGTCAGACACCAAAAGTCTGGTTACTGCGGACGGGGGGAAGTGTATGTGTGTGCGGGGGGGGGGGGGCGAAGGCACCGGGTCATCAACCTATGCCAGCCCCTGCTCAGCCAGGGGCCATCTCCTACCTGCATCTCGTGGGCAGACAGCAAGCTCCACAGCAGGCTGCAGTTCCCGTCCCATCCCCGGAGCAAAGGGAGCCCAGCTGGGGAGGGCAAGGGAGATGAAAAGGTCTGAGTGACAAAGAAGGGTTGTAGGAGGAAGAGGAGTGAGCAAGAGGCAGGGCCTTGTGGAAGAGGTGGACAGGGGGGCGGGGTCCGTTTTTCAGCCATTAGAAAGTTGGCAGCCCTAAGTGGGCTTTCTTGGATCAGCACTAAAATAAGCAAATTTGAGGGATTTCTCAATATAAATAGTGAAGTAGGAAGCAGACTTAGAAACTAGACCCAGGGTTTTCAAAAATAAGTTAAAGTTAGGTTCCTAAAATAATAGCCTGGGCGTTCCAAGTGCTGAGTACCCACAGCTTCAATGGGAATTCTGGATACTCTACACCACTGAAAAAAATTGGCATTACAGAGACTTGGTAGGACACCTCCCATGACTGGAACACTGGTACAGCGTGTTCAGGAAGGACAGCCAGGGATTATACAAGCTTGTCCAGAGCTCCAGAAGGACGTGAGAGAAGGACCAGTTGAAAGTCTCTGGGTGAAGACAAAAGGGTAACAAACAGGGGCAATGTCATTGTAGGGGTTACCATCATCCACCAGATCAGAAGGAGGAGGCAGCATTTCCAGAACAAACAACAGAAATATCCAAACCACAAAACCTGGTAGTAATGGGAGAATTTAACTATCCAGACGTCTGTTGAAAAAGTAATAAAGCAAAATACAAAATGTCCCCATAGGTTCTTAGAATGCACCTGGGACAACTTTTTGTTCCAGCGGTGGAGGAAATAACCAGTGGGACAGCCATTTTACTCTTGATTCTGACTAACAGGGAGGAACTGGCTGGAAATCTAAAGACTGAAAGCAACTTGAGAGAAAGTGACCATGAAAAGATAGAGTTCATGATTCTAAGGAAAGGAGGGAGTAAGAGCAGTAGAATCAGGACAGTGGACTTCAGCAAACTCAGAACTAGTAGGTAAGGGTCCATTGGAAGAACATCTAAGGGATAAAAGGAATTCAAGAGAGCTGGCAGTTTCTCAAAAAGATATTAAAGGCCTGAAATATTAATGACCTAAAAATCAAAAAGGAATCCTACAAAAAGTCAGTTATTCACGGCACAGTCTCTCTCTCTCTGTGTCTTTCTCTCTGAGTATTGGCATGCTCCCTTTCTTTGTGACTCAGCCCTCTGGCTAGATCACAGATATATAGTCTTATATAGTCCCCTCTTCCGGGATATCAAAGTCCTTCTGGACCAGATGTCCGGTTGGCATCTCCCATAATTCTTTGCCACTTCCTAGTGGCTTATAGGGGAAACCGGACCCACCCACTACTCCAGGTTCCAGCCGAGGGACCTTACAATCAGCAGCCAAGGTCTGCACAATTTCTATCTTCTGGTCTTGCTGCTCTTTCCCTCAGCTGCTTCCTCCTTTACTTCCCAGAGGCTTTCTACACCCTTCGAGGTAAACCCTTCCCTCAGGGCCAGGATCCCAAGGCTTCGTTCACTCCCTGGGTTTCCTCCCTTTCCCTCTCTAAGCCCACATTGTGACTGCTGGCTTCCACACTGCAGCCCCTTTCTGCTACAAGCCTCCTGGTTTTGTACCTTGGCTAGCTTCTCACCCACCTGAATTTTATCACCTGGGCTGTAAATCAAGCCAGATTCTCCACCAGATGCAGCCTAGAAAGTTAATTGGCCCACTGTGTGCCACCTTAACTCATTCAGGGCTGATGTGGGGTTAAAATCCAATCCCAGGTGGGTGCAAAACTAGTTGAACGATGGTACGCAAAGGATAGTTATCAATGGTTAACTCTCTACTGGGAGGGCATATCTAGTGGGATCCTGCCGGGGTCAGTCCTAGGTCCAATACTATTCAATATTTTCACTGATGACTTGGATAATGGAGTGGAGAGGGTGACATCAAGCAGACACAGGAGATAACTCTTCCCTCTACTCAGCACTTGAGGCCTCAGATGGAATACTGTGTCCAGTCTTGGGTGCTACACTTTAAGAAAGATGAGGACAAACTGACATATAAGTAAAGGTTAAAAAAAAAAAAGACTAAGGGGGGAAATCTGATAACAGTCTTCAAATATACTAAGGGCTGTTATAAAGAGGACTGTGACCAATTATTCCTCCATGTCCAGATTATTTTTCTGGATTACAATTTTTGGAAAATAACCCATTATAATAATCAACTCCTTTAACAACCCTGGCTGGATTCCCAGTTGCTGATCACAATTAACTTCCAGAACCTGAAAGAATATTTGAGAACAGTGAAGTACCTCAGCCTGGCAGAATTATCACTTTTGGCAATTTTGCTCCTTATTCTTTGTTAAAAAGTTTTTAATACAGCAATAATGTAGGTAAAGATGTATTTGAATTCTCACCATCCTCATTCACAGGGACACAATGTTCATGCCATTTTAGAACAAGAACTGTTAATTTCTTGGAAAGTATAGACTAGTAAGAATTTACCAAATCACCTCATGGTGTTGTGCAAAGAACACCAATGCATTAAGCAAATTATGTGTCTGGTTTCAGAGCAAGTGCAAGCTTTATCACATCAAACTGCCTTACTAAATATTATCAACCTTTCACAAGAAGGGGATCCTAAAAGAGACTGTCCTGGAGCTTCCTTCATAACATGTTAGAGTTTAGGGCCTTACTCTCTACTCCATTGCACCAGTTTTACATTGGTGAAACTCCAGTGGAGTTTACTTGAGTTAAATGCACTCAAAACCAGAGTGAAGAATCAAGCCCTTACTTATCTTCTGACCAAATAATTATATGCATAACAAAATGCTGCACAGTGAACCATACTCAATGCCTTGTCATCACTATTCAAAAAGCAAAACCGCAGAAATATTATGATTATATATATCATCCCACACCATGTCCTTCTCAAAGCCTTAGTGGGCACATCAGGAGCAGTAAATTGCCAGTACATGAGCTATTCTCAGAAGTAGTGGTTTTATAAATTTGCAGAGCAAAGCATCAGAGTTATACTGGATATAAATAAAAGTCAGAGTTGGTGGTGTTGTGCTCTGCTGAGTTGAGGCACTGATGATTTTTTTTTTTAAACATAGTGTTTTCGTCAAACAAATGACCAAAGATTGCTCAGGAATTGTCCACGGAATAAGGGAAAATGTTCATTGTAGATTATATTCCTCAGAACTTAGTTTGTTCAATCTTTAGCATCACAACTCTACAGGAAGAAGAAAGCAGCTTAAAAAAAAATCTTTGTCACATATTAAATGTGACAAACCACTTCCATGGTTTTTGCTAGTTTGCTTAGTTTTTACCTGATGTCAACTCTCAGAATATTCAGGCTGTAGTTAAGATGATAGTATAAATTAGTGTTTAGGTCCCATTTGTATTTGGCATGGAAACCTAGCTTGCAGAATAGCAAACATACAGAATAAATTGTTGTCCAACAGCAAAGAGTGACATTTCCACGAACTTCCTTAAAAGAGACAAGCTTCAATCTTGCCATCTGGGTGAAAGCACTCGTATGCATATGTGAACCTAGACGGACAGGGTCCTAGCAACGGTAATTAGGTCTTATGTAGAATTTTATAAAGAGAGATCTCAAAACGCTTTACAAAGGAAGGTAATCAGAGTTTTACTGATAAGGAAACAGACACAGGGAGGTGAAGTGTCTTGTCCAAGGCCACAGAGCATATCAGTGGCAGAGCAAGGAGAAAGTACACGGAGAGTGGGCAAAAGAAACAGTGAGGGCAAAGAATACTATGGACCCAGCACATTCACATGCAATGAGGGAAGTAGCTAGTTATGGGAGGAGGGCACAAAGAGGTCACTGGAGGCCCAGATGTAGCTTTAATCTAGTCAACTGGTAGCGTTATCTGAAGAACAGAGATGATCCAAGCCCCAGATCTGGAACTAATCCAAATTTCCTCAATGTTTGGGGGTGTCTGAATCTGGGACTTTGTTTTGTACCCAGTACTACTGAAAAGTGCTGAGCATGAATAATAATCATCATAAGCACATACACGGGCAGAGGGATTTTACTACACTTGGTTGCCGTAAGTAGATCTGTTAAAACACTGGCATTGTCCCTTTAATATAACTAATAAAGATGAATGCAAAAAGGATGTTGTTGGAGATTCTTCAGAGGTTAAAAAAACCCAACCCTCTGAATCTGTTCCTCATGACCCACATTAGCTTAATCGAAGAAACAGTTATGCAAGGATGTGCAGCATATGTCTTTGGTCCATACATATGTGGCTTCTCTGGGTGTATGCTGTATGAATTCAGTTTCAATAGCTCATTTGGACAAGAGAAGCAAGATGCTGAAATACTGCTGTGTTTAAATGAAAAACATCCAGAAGACACCATAAAAAAAATGCAGGGAGGGATGGAAAATAAGTAACTCCCTGAGCATTCAAAAAACAAGTGGAGAAGGGAAGAAACGTTAAATAGATTGTCAAGTGCAAAGTGCAGTTTAATACATCAGTATAAAAAAACTTACAGATGTGAAGATATTTAGCTAAACACATGATATTTAATATCTAGTTTTTGACTCAAAAAAAGGCAAATAATGCTGTATTTCATGATGATACCAGATCTACTTCTCCCTAATGACAGTGAAAAAACAAAGAGGTCAACAGCATCATTTGGTTTCATTATTTAAATGGTAATATGTTATCAGTCTGGGCAGCTGTTGCAGCATCTAAAAATGAGCCAGTTTTGTGTGCACTAAACCCCATATATTTTTCACATCCAGATCCAATGCTCATTGCAGTTAATAGGAGTCTTCTACTGACTTCAGTGGGTATTGGATTGGGCCCATAAAATGGGTAATTGTGGACATAAGCAAGCAGTGAAACCCACTCTTATATACCAAAAATTCCGGTTGTTGTGCATTTGCAAATTGATGCAAACATCAAAACTTCGGGCCTCTTTTAGAGGCCAACAAATCTTTTCTATGATATGTAAAATTACCCACTGCATGGAAACTTTTGAAATATTGTGCTTACAGTAGGCAAATATGAAGGGAGCACAAGATAGAATTTAGCTTTAGTTCAGAATTTTCCTACATTAGTTGGTTTAATTAAACTTTTACCCTTATTCAAATGTAATTTTGTGGAGACTAAAACTTCTTTGATGATGATTTAACTATTCTGGAAGAAATACAGTCGTATAATTAGCTGCTTTGCATGCTGTGTAACGAACAAGAGTTAGAGTTGTGCATAGTTTCTGTAATAAACTCAAAGATGTTGAAGCTACTGCTGGAATGCTTCTCCAGAATAACTGTGGTGTTGCTCCATGGATAACAAAGAACACCAACTCCTCTACTCTCCTCCACTCATCCCCCAACTCCTCTCATCCCCCCAAAAGAAAAACTCTGAATAATACTGGAAATTTCACATACTTTCTGAATTCTTGCTGAAAGATAACACTGAGTTTGTGAAAGGAGTCGATTATGCATTAAAAGGGTACTCTGACGGTTACTTTAGAAATTCGTAGGCAAAGTTTTCCTGGCATGACTGATTCCACTGAGTATCATGTAATTTAGGCCTGAAGACAAACTATACCTTTGAACTTACATGTATTCGTGAGTGTGAAATCTACACCCACTCAGTATGGCATCCATATGTATACACAAATCTACACACAGTGTGCATATCAGAAAAATGTAGTCTCTGAGGATAAATGGTCCTATCAACATGTTTGATTTAAGGGCTAACTCTGGCCCTAACTGGTAATTACAAGCAACAAAAAGCTGAAAGACCATAAAAACATTTTAAAGTATTCAGCAGTGTGACATTTTATTTTATTTTAAAAATAAATCCTAAAATGATTTCCACATTTGGAGCACAGTGGTAGTTCCTTAAATTTTTGAGATGGAAACCAATATCAATAAGAGGAACAGTTTAACTTTATTTTTTCTTTTGAATTTTTCATCCAACCTGACACCTGTCCCATAGATGACATTTCTGCTCAGACCGTCCATTCACTAATGTGCTTTTATTCCAGAAAAATGCATCACTATTGCAAATGATGTGGACCACAGTCCATAAGGGGCAACTGCCTTGTCTCCCAAAGGTGGTCCTCACAAGCTGGCTTCCTTACTGTCCATCCATCCTCATTTTACACTGATCCTAAACGAACTCGGAGAAACATTTGGCTTTCTTCTTGCTCAAATAAAGTGGAAAATAATGCTGCTGTTAGAATCACTCAGGATATCATCGGAAAGACTCAGAAATAACATGGTAATCATGGTACATTTTAAAACTAATGTGACAGCCTACGTTTGCTGAGTGAAAGTGCTCCCGTTTCTACCAAGCTGACTTGAGCAAGGTCCAGATGTAAATGCTGTCATTTTTTACATATAAAGAGAGAGGACTTTGGGAACTTACATCGACCTAGCTACATTGCTCAGGGCTGTAAAAAATCCACACCTCTGAGCATCGTAATCAAGCCGACCTAACCCCCAGTTTCGACAGCACCAGGTTGAAAGAAGACTACCGCCTCTCACGGAGGTCGATTACCTACAGCCCTTCTGTCGGCATGGATAATGTCTACACTGAAGAACTACAGTGGCACCACTACAGTGCTGCAGCTTCACCACTGTGGCTTTTCAAGTGTAGACAAGCCCTAAAAATACTGAAGGAAAGACAGAGAAAATATGTGGCCCAACTAATATAAAGCTGATCTTTCTCACCAGAGACATCTAGAATATTGTTATGACAATTATATTATTCCTCTCCTTTCCAGGGACAAGGATTTAAGTTCAATTTTAACTTCTCCTTCAGGAGCACCAAAACCAGTTTTCAAAAGGATGGGTCATATTGAGAGAACCAAATTAAGAGACACACAGGAGGGTCTGGGTTTGCTAGGAGAATGTCAGATGGTTATGCTTTGTTCCTGCAACGGAAGAAGAAAATCTATCTAATTTAGTGTGTGTGAAGAGGCAAGATTAGATGAGAGTAAACATGCATGTTGGCTGTTTGTGGTTATAAATGCCTTTTGCTTCTGGTGTAGAGTTCCAACTACTAAATAAAATTATTTTGTTTCAAGAAAGCTGTTGGTAGCACTGGTCACAGGTTCCAGAAGACAGGACAGGCAGGTGCCCAAACCTGAGTTGGACCTGCAAGGTGATCAAATGGCTGGAATATGCTGCAGAGGTGTACCAAGTTCCCAGTCTTAAAATGGAAAAATTGGTATATTTCAACCGAGACAGGTAAGAGCAAGAGGCCTTGCACCTGAGGTGCACTCAGAGAAAACAGAAAGGGGGCTGGGATGCAGTTAGCTTTATACTGTGACCATGGCATGCAAGTTCCTGTCTTTGTTTTCTGCAAAACTGGGTTAACAAGATAGCAGCAATAAAGCAGTTTATACTCTTACGCGGTATCTTTGCAATGGGAGGAGACAAAAACTTGGGGCCTAACCCTGGAAGACGTTAAGCACACTTAATTCCTATAGGAGTCAATGTAATCTGAGGAAACTAAGCACTATATAGGAGATGCTCAGCACCTGTCAGGATTGGGCCTCATGTATTTTGTTTGGTTCTTTGTTTAAATGAGAGCCTAGAATATGACCACATTTGTACCGTGTAGCAAAAAATGATAATTATGGGATCCATGATTTTTTTTCATGCCAACAAATTTTCTCTTATCCTTAATATGGATTAAAAACAAAAACAAAAAAGACTTAGGGCCAAATTTTCCCATAGAATTGGCACCTCACCTGCTTAGATGCTTTTAAAGATTCCACTAGGTGCCTAGCTGCATTTTTCAGTGCCTAAATACGTTTGAAAATCTGGCCCTTACGAGCCAAGTGGTATTGGCACTTGTTCCTAAGTCTCAAGTCTCTTTTGAAAACGGGACACAGGCAATGCTGAAAATTTTACCGCAAGCACAGAAAAGTTCAGCTCAAAAGGGGAATATTCCAGAATGTTACGAGGCCATGAAAAATGGGATTTATGATAGAAACTGATTTGTAATAATGATAGTAGGCACAACTATTGATGCCTATAATAAATTAGATCATGAAATCAGACTGGTAGCTTATTAAATAGCTTTTGTTTTAGGTATTGTTTATTCTGTGTGTTATAGTGGTGCCTAAAAATCAGGGCCTGATACAGTGTACAAACACACAGAAAGAGACAGTCATTGCTCAAAGAACTTTCATTCTAAATAGATAAGACATTCATTTCATTCTAAATATATAAGTGTGAAAGTGATTTATCTAACCCTGCAGGTCAGTGTAAGAGCCAGGAACAGAATCTAGGCAGATCAGTGCTCTACCTAGTAGACAAACCTGCCTCTTTAAAGACAAATATGTTGCAAGATTTCATTTCAAAGTGAAAATGTGTGTGTGTGTGTGTGTGTGTGTGTGTGCATGTGCATTTTTAGTATAAGTCAACATAAATTCCTGTAATTTCTACCTCAAACACTCAAAACTCATGCAACTGCAAGAATGGAAAGTGAATTTCTTTCTCGTTCCTTACTCCCTAAAATAAGCCTCTCAAAGAAAGCTCTTTATTCTTGACAGCTCTTAATATTAATCTTGTTCATGGACAAATTTACTTTAGAGACCTTTTAAATACTCATTTCAGTTGCTTGTGTTCAAATTGAAATCAAATATTACAGATGTAATGGAAGCTCCCAGCTATACCGAAGCAATAAGTCTGCTGTACAACTTTCTCGCAGGGGAATCTTTGAGAGTTTCAAGGGCTTTCTTTTTTATAACTTCAAAACAATTATTTCTGTAGTTAGAACACAAAAGAGACTTCTATAGATGAAAAACATCTCTTCCAGGTTTATCCTTTATTAGAACATTATACCTTGGAAGAATGCCAAGGAGGAATCTAAACATTTCACCTTCAATTCACCGGATTTTGACAAGTCAACGCACATATAGCAACTTTACTTTCATCATCAGTGTTTAAGGTGCATTTAATAAAAAATGCATGTTTTGTAAGGGAATATTCCTACATAAGTGCAGAGTCTGATTTAAGCGAAGAGTCAAGGGGGAAACTAAAACAAACCTCTCAAAATCCTGAGGGTGACAATGTATTTCGGGCTAGCTCATCAGATCCCAGAACACATCATGGGTCATTTTCTACAAGTAGTGACAGCTTATGCCTGTAAACTATGTAACCTACCCTCATCTCTGCAGCAGTAAGTCATGTTGCTTTGCAATGAGAGCGATGAAGCTTTGAGAATACATTTTTTATCCAAGGCACCTGACTCACTGAATTTGGATAAAAGAGAACTGTGTACCTCTCTTGCAGAAGTCATTGCTACGGAATCCATTGTTGGGGGTCATAATTCGATATTTCTACACGTAGTAGCTTATTCACCCTTTTGACTCACAGGAGTCACAATTACAGACAAAAAAATGAAGTCACATATGCATAATTTGACACAGACCTCTAAGATCTAGGGCAGCATCTCTATCTAGCACTCAGGTGAGTACTTAAAAGGAGGCTTGGGTTCAACATTAGCCAAAATTCATGACTCCTAAGAGGCATATAGTCCGTGATTGGGAAACATGGTTTCAAAAATGTGATTGCTAGGGGCTAACAACATTGTGCACCTGGCAAGGCATTCTGCTAGCCCAGCCTGAGCCATCTGGTACCAACTTGATAGCTTATTTTGTGCACAGTCAGTCCCAACCCACTCCCTCTGCTCACTTCTGATAGGCTCAAGATTCTCCTTTAGTAATTGCACATCTATAACAAGATCTTACGTTATATAAGATAAGTAGCAAAATTATATAAGTGATTTTGCTCACTGGTCGCAGGAATTAGCATGAAGAGTTCTAATATTTTCAGTGATATTACATATTAAACAAAACTATGCAGCCAAAACTAGAAAACTGTTTTATACCTGGATAAACAAATGACCAGAAAACTGCTGATAAATTTGAGGGAGTACAGAGAATAGCAATTCCAGTGATCAGCGAGGGGAGGGGAATTTAGTTGTAAGAAAAAGATGACATGAACATGTTCACAAAAAAATGTGTGCATATTTGCAGACTCAGTTAATGTAATCTCGCAAAGTACCAGTTAGGTATCCAAAGTTGTTTGCACATGCAGTTTTAATGCATGTGCATGTCAACAGAATAACTGCCCACAGAAATGAAGCACACATTTTTCTGAAAATATATCCCTTAAAGAAATAAACGTGTATAGCTTGACTAAGTGAGAACAAATGCAGGAACAAGACAACTGTCCAAAAACATATGAAGGCTATAAATACCAAAGGAGAGGCATAACTAGGAGGAAAAGAATGAAATTAAAAATGAGAAAATTTATGCTGACAGTGAAATATTAGCCACTGGAATAGCCTCCCAAGGGAAGTGACCGATAAGCACTATCACTCAGAACTTCCAAAATTAGATGTCGATAAACACTAGAAAAATGCATGGTAGGTAACAAAGAGTGAATTAGGCAAAGAGTAGGTCCTGATGATGTAATGACTCTTTCCAGCTACAATTTCAACCATTCTATGACAGAATCACATAACCCAGAAGCCTTTATTTCCTGGTTCACTGTGAATGTAAAAAACCCTCTTACTCTAGATTAATGAACCTCAGAAATAAAGTTTTCATGAAGCCAAGCTTAGATGGACACGGGCTTCATCAAAGGCATTTATTGCCTAATTTGTTTTAAACTGTCTCATATTTCTTCATTCTCCCATTGCTGTGCTCTTGTAATTAAAAAAAAAACTTTTCCTAAAAAAGGCAATACAAAAGAGAAAGATTGCACCCAAGATTATGATTTTAAAACCTACAGTACAAATAAATAAATAAAATAAACCCTTATGGTTACAATTCAACAGAACTGCCCAGTCACTTCTGATCCTTTGAGAATGAAGGATTGTCCTATTATGTTCCCGGTCTTAACTGTATATTGCACTGTAAATGTTGCATTTCATTTTCTGGCCTGCTAGTATATTGTGAAAAATTATTAGAATTATGGAGCTTATGGGGAGAGCTCTCTGACAACTAGTTTATAATTGAACTGGGTATGGGAGTAGCATACCTCTCTCATCTCACTCTAAGAGATGGATTATCATCATCATCTCTCTTAAATGAATAGAAGCAGCACAGTCAGGTTCACTATTGACCCCATCCATAAGCCCATGAAAGTACACCATTAATTACAGTTAAACTTTAAACCAAGGGTGGGTACATGAATATGTTCACTGAATATATTCTACTCTATGGGCACACTGAAGCTATAACTTTTAATCATCTGCAGAGGAGTCCAGCAGAAGAAGTAGGCTGAATGTCGGCATAAACCATGCAAACTACAGCTTGTGCAAGTGTGCACAAGACGCCATCCATAATTACAGACCTTTCACTCTAAGAGAGCAAAATCTTGAAACAAGCGTTATCAGCAGTACTAGCTGCCTAAAGGTGGGTGAAATCATGGCTATGCCTTCTCTGGCCCAGCCAGTGGAGCTGACATGATATGGGAGGAATGCCTGCTGCATTCTTTCAGAGTATAGCAAGCACCATGTTAGTCTGAATTTTCAGAACCATTTTGCCTATCCCAGAGACAAAGGCACACAAAACATACAATATGTAACTGGTCAAGGCTGATCATTATCCACAGATGTAACGGAAAGGTCCCAGCTCCCAAAAACTTTTCTTTAAGGACAACACTGATTCACAAAATAAGAGCTGTCAACTTATTTCTTATTAAATTCTCTGTCTGGTTCAGATAAATAATATCTTCTATTTATTCAGTGCTTTTATCCCAAATGGTTCCAGAACACTTTGCAAACTATGAACCAGATTCTTTATCCTAATGTACTTACACACATTTTGTACATGGTATAAATTACAAAGCAAGCTGCAAGGCAGTGATGAATCAGTTCCACACACACACACATTTTCCGGAAGTGGTCTCTGGTTATGGACATGTAACTTTATAAGCACAAATACATGGGCAAATGGATTTTGCACTTGTAAATTCATCTTGGCACGCGGCAGTTAGAACCTACCAACTGTAAACACTAATATTTGTGCTAAAAAATGTGTGTGCAGGTATCTGTACATTACAGATGGAGGCCCCATGCTCAGCATAAGCATCATGGAACATGCAGCCTGGTGCACACTACTACATGACACTGAGGAAGGTGGGGACATTTTTGCTAAGGTCACTTTGGCTGTGCCCATTTTCATTAGATCTTTGGGAGCAGATTTTGCAACAGTCCTCTGTATGGCCACCTTGTGTGCATGCACACATGCACAAACATTTAGGCATGCAGATGATTGCACATTAATGTGCAAATCCCACTTGTGATTACAAATCACACACCAATGTGTGGATATGAATATAAATTGTTACTTATACACAAAAACTGTGCACACAAATGATTATGTGTTGCAAGCTGTGCATGCACAAATACAGGTCACGTTTTGATAATTTAGCCCTGCATGTCCAAGGACAGACATGCTGTCCGTTTTAAAGATCTTCTCCACAAAGCCAGCATACAATAAAATCCATCAATCCCTATTTCTTTTCCCTACATCTGGAATTTGCTTCCTTGGGTTCCAGAGACTAACTTTGGAGACCTTCAGAAGAAAGTTTTCTCAAGTATGTCTTTGGAAGGGTTGATAAGCAGCCTTTAATGGGGGGTTGAGTGAGGGACTGATTGGATATCTGTGTAATCCCCACTTGGAGTTGGCCAGCTCCTGGCACTCTGTCCTGAGCCTGTAAGGGGTCCTACGTAATAGACTACAACAATAATGACTATCCCCAGAGGCCTCTGACACCATCATGCCCTTGGAGTCAGCGGAGGGAGTTAAGTGGGGACAGAATGGACTTGCAACACCGGCTGAGGCCAATTGGGAGGGTTCTGCATGGGGTGATTTGCTCAGACAGTTTGCTAGGCCTCTAAAGAGTCAGGGCTGCTAAGCCCCTCAGTGGGAGGGGACAGCCTGACTGAGACAACAATTAGTTTTAGTTTCAGGTTTGAGCTTTCAGTTTGGGAGCTGTGAGACAGAGAAGCAGAAAAGTTCAGGAAATCTCTGATTAACTCCCCCTCCCCACAAAGTCTTTGATCTGCTGTGGGATCTGCTGCATGGCTCAGGCCATTCCAGCCCTACAAAGTCCAGAGTGGCAGAAATCAGACCTGGTGCTGGCTATCAAGAAGCAGCGGAGCTCTCCACAGGACTCCAGAACAGGGAGCCAGGAGAGGACCTTGTCCTGCCCAGGGGAAAAAGATACCGTAAAGCACTTCTCCCACTCCCGTTTTTTGTTTTATTTAGGCTGGCCAATATTCACATCAACACCCATTTCCAGATTCATCCCCAGAGTACCAGCTGCGTGGGAAGGTGCTAGGGAGGGAGCTGGGGGCTGGGAAGAGTGATGAATTGGGGAAATAGGCATTTACTGTATTATTCACGTTTCAGCATTTATTAGTTAAACTTAACCCCTTTGTTCTCTTTGTCCAGTCCCAAATAAACTCCCCTTTGCCTTTGCTAGAGTGGATTTTTTGTGTGTGCAACCACATGAAATGCCATGCTGTGTTATACTCCTTGTTAAGAGTAATAGCATTTTCCCAAGGAACACCATCCCATGCATAGTGGGGGGTTGGGAGAGAAGGGTTACTTGGTAATTTCTGCAGTATCCTGTACAAATCTTATTGAATTAAATTAAACCTTACTGAATTAAGTATCCCAGGAGTTCACTGTATGAAAAAAATGTATGTGTTCATGTGGGATTTTAGATAACTTCTCCAGGAGACATAGCTAATACAAACCTTGAGAAGTGTTATGAGCTTCAAAGGACTCTTTGAAACGAATGTGCTGGACAGACAAAATTAAGTGAGATTGCTGGGAAATACTTGGGAGGAGGGGAAGGCAACTTCTCACCTCCTGGACCCATCCTTTTGAAGCTGTGCCCTAAAGAGAAACCATTGTCTACCGATCCCTTGTTACATGGAGGACAAAATCAGAGGCCCACTCTAGATAAAAGAATGACCCTCGGATTCCTGGATATGCTTCTCCTGAGCAAAAGCTGTTATGAACTTGTAACCGCAGAAAACCCCTTAGGTGGAGTCTGAAGGATCATTCACCTGCCAGAGACCTTGCTGGAGTTGGGGTGATTTCTAGTAAGCTTATGCATCTAGGTTCTTTTATTGTTTTTAATGTTTGCTCTATAATGCTTTTACCATGAGAATACATATGCTTGCTTTGAAACAGCTGTGGGATAACTCAGCTGTGGCAACTGTACTATTTATAGTCTCTGAAGAGAAGACTAAACAGGCCTGCTTAGGCAGCCTTTGTTTGAAGGGGAATTCACAGTGAAAGCAGGGAACTGCAGCCTGGAACAACCCCAGTCAGGTGGGAGGAAGATGTGGGTCTCTACCCAAGAGAGGTGACGGCTTCTTACGAGTGAATGCTCTTGCTTCACAGAGGGGAAACAGAGGTGCAGTCGCCCTGAACTCTGACAGAGGTGTCAGGCATCACAGCAAAGAACCCAGGACCAACCCCTTGAAAGGAGAAGGGAGAAGCCACTTCAACAACAGATACCAGGGAAGAGGCCTGAGCCACACCTCAGGGGAGGGGCTACAGTGAACGGGGAATAGCTGGTTTGGGTGTTGGTGATATTACAGAAGGTCTTTGTTCTTTTCTTGTATGATCTCAGAGTGGAGGTCTGACCTGGAAAACATTCTATTTCAAATATTATATATAGTTTTGAACTGCAGTAAATCCTGAGATAGGTGCAATGGGTATCCGTGATTGAATAAATATCCTGAGAAGGTTAAAGGATAATATTGCACAATGCAGCTAGGGATCAGTTCTGTTGAAGACCATCACACAAATGTTACCAAGGAGTGGGTTTTCATTATTCTATGCTATTCCAAGTTGTCACTCTTTCAGCACAGGCAAGTTGTTTATCCCTTTGCAGATAAGTTTGTACATTGTTCTTTTTTACTGTTGAAAGTAGAAATTTCCATTATGGCATTATCTTCAGAGGCAGAACTGCTGCATATTCACTTGTGAACAGGAAAATTTCAGGCACTGAACTTACATTCTGCAATAATCTAGCAGCAAAAACAAATTAAGTCTCCTCCTGTTGGATGTAAAGGATTCAAATTTAATTATAAGAAGGCCAGCATAGCTTAAGCAGGGTATTTGAAAGATTACAGTATCCTAATTCTGATTTGACCAGACTCCCTGGATCAGTCTACCTAGAGGTCTGAGAATATATATTACCAGATCACTTATTACTTCTTGGTTCTGCTTTCCTGAATGTTTCAGTCACTTCTATATTCCTTTCAGGATTTCATGCATGTCTGGGTAAAGGAATTTGAACTCAACTAAATATGAAAAACAAACAAACGAGGGGTTTTTTTGTTTGTTTTTTAAAGACACTTTGCATCTCCTAAGTAGAACCCTTGGCCATTATTTTTATTAGGTTTTGGAGAAGATTCCAATACAGCACAGCAACCCACCAATACTAAGGGGAGAGGAGAACACCAATCCACCTTGCACTGTGGTATTGCAATCTTAGACCCTGCAGTAAGGCAGCAGCGAGGCTGGACTCCACATTATCCTGAGACTCTTTCCCTTTGTTCTCTAGCTATAGTTGCAGAACAAAATAAAGTTCTAAAGATTTTGCATAAAAACAGTTCCAGGATCCTCTCCTTTCAAATGGAGGCAGCAGGCTACACAGGCTGGAAGTAATTAAAATCCCCTCTGAATTCCTTTAGTTCCTCAGAAGAGAAAAAAGAGCACAGGGGCCGATTCACCATTATCATGCTCTTAGTGTAGTCATTTGCACCAGCACAAAGTGGGTGTAAAATGCTACCAGATCAGAACGATAGCTATTTACACCCATGTGGCATTAGCATAAATGTCTACACTAAGTGCAAGGCCATGGTAAATTGGGCCTACAGTCTTTAACACAAATTAGGCTCACTCTGAAACTGGCAGTTTCCTTGCCTAGATCTGCCACAGTCCTAGTCACATTGCCAGCCATTCCCAGCAGGCTCTAGGTGGTAGTTTGTACTTCCTTTTCTATGCTCCTGACAGGGTAATAAGCTCCATGCTATTCTTCCCCTTCCATTAAACCTTCCCTCCATGGAAAAAAAAAACCAATATGGGACTCCAGGGCCTTCTGAACCCATCAGCCTCTTGTCCATCTTGGGATTCAGGAGGGTACAGACGGTACATTGCATCACACAATAATCTAATTAGATATCTAGGTTTCCTAGACACCTGCCAAAATTCATAGCTTCTATCTGAATCACTCTGTTTTCCCACACATATCAAATGTACTTGAAGAAGCATGCTCCATACCCAGCATTCCCTAATATTATACGGTATATAGCCATCCTCTGGTGTCATTCAGTGCCTCCTTGACAGATTCACCATTACAAAAATGTGTTGTTTTACTCTGCATGCATGTATGAGAAAATGTATGTTGTCATCTCCACATAACGGGAAATGAAAAGATCCACCTATAAAAAATGGATACCTCTGATGATCACCTAGTAGAATACGTAGATTCCAGTGGTATAGATAAATTTTACATTCACTGCTCCTAGGGAAAATAAGTGGCAACTAATAGATGAGTTTCAACTGTCTCCTATTCTAGGGCTTTGACTTTAATAGCATAGTACAGGTGATAATACCTGTGCACTTTTATTTAATTTTCTCATAGCTTTTATGATTGAAATAACTTTGTTTTCCTCATTCAGTAATTTTGAGTACTGCAATCTCAACTGAGCAATTTTCATCCCTGGAAGAAAGGGTACTATACTGAACAGTTACTAGATATGCTATGTACATAAAGTGTACTATATTTTTCCGGGAAGTTGACAGGCATTCATTCATTTCATAGGGGGTTTGTTTTAAACAATCACAAGACCTGTGATACTGTTTCAGTAAGAAGATTGTAGAAATCAACCAAAGTGAAAAGAAAAAGTCATCTCAAGAAGTACAGGTCAGATAAGTAGCAGCACTGTTGACAGCCTATTAACAACCTTGGCTGACTGCATCTCCTTCCTTTATATTTTATAGGAAATGTCTCTACCTTTTGATCACCAAAATGCTTGGCTATATTAAGTTTTGGATGCCAAAAAAGTATTTATCTAACACCTGGAATGCCCAGGAGATACACTTCTTCAACCATAGCATCTTCGCACTAAACTGGCTTTGAGAGGCATCCTGTTATTTTTATTCATCACTTATATTTGAATAACTATTAATCACACTTTAAATTCAATGGTTTTCTTTTTATGGTATCATAGGGGTTTTCAATTTCTCAAGAGTGAAGAGATAGAAGCTTTCTATATGCTCCTAATAGAATTTTTTGTATTTTACAAAACACTTGTTTGCCCCCAAAAACTTGTATTGTGTTTTGATAGCAAAATTAAGCACGTTGCTTACTGAGTTCTAATTTTACCAGCAATTAAAGGCAATCTAACTGACCCCCATATTATAGATTTCTGAGTAAATTAACAAAAAGTAGGGAGAGATAGAACAAAAGTTAGATTGATTTCTATTGAATAAAACTGAGTGCCTACAGTAAAGATACTCCCATTCTGTAGGACAGGTGGGATTTCACAGCTGTGGGAATGAATTGCTAAACTTTGCATATATTGTTTTTACCAGAGATAAAAAATACTGAAAATGTCAAAATCATGTAAATCTATATGGTGTGCCATCCAAATGTAAAAGAGGAATTTTCTTAAATAGCATCAGTTCAATACATCTGAGGATGCTAAAAGAACATATTGTCAATGTATCCATCTATATAAAAGGCAATTAAAATATAATGTTAAGAAATATCAGAAAAATTGAAAGAAAGACACCACTGTCTTTTTTTTAACACTAAATAATACAATAAAAATACAATACCATTAAGAAACTTTGCAAATGCTGCAAAAATCTTATGACTCATTACACGCCACTGGAAATCAACAGAAGACAGACACCCTAAGTAGTTGACAACCCAAACCAAGTGTATCCAGAGACAGTGGAGGAATGAATTGCCACTGTGTTCCTGATTCAGTCACTCTTTTTATCGTGAGTCAGTGTAAACATTTCCAATAGCTCATTTTATTTTCATTGTGTTTCAGTTGAGAAAAAAAAAAACTTGTCATAATGAACGAACAGAAGTTTATAACAAACACCCACACAACAGCATTTAGCAAGTTATTTGAATGGACACATCACTTTAGGTTGAGCCTTTACCATCTGTTTCAGTCTCTGATTAGCAACACAAAAAAAGAGCAAAATTCACAAGTGCATCATAAAATGAAAGCTAGTGATTGGAATACATGTGTGTGATCTCTCCATGCTTTTTTTATGCATCAGAAACAAATCACTAGGAAAATCTGCTCACTCTGCACTGGTATGCAGACTATTGTATAGGCCACTAGAATTCACTGTAAGAGGACTACAATGTACCTATCAAGAGATGATTCTGGTCCTTTCTAGAATCTATATGGTTGGAAACAATGGGAATTGGGAGCAGTTGGCAGCTCACAGGAGCACTTAGCACTTTTCAGGATCTGGTCCTAAATCAGTAGCTAAACTCCCTTTCACTTGAACAGCAGCAAGCTCATGTCACTAATTAGTTTTTAACAAAATCTACATACACATACTTACAATTATATTGACTGGGGAACACTACTAAAATGCTTCTTATCCCAAATTACCTGTTTAATTGACAAAGACATCATTTTGGATATCTTATCTGATGATTTCTGTAATCATAGTGGAATAGTCAAAATATCCACCAAGTGAAGACTAGCTAGAAATAGGTAACAGCTACCTAGGAAGAGTACCCAGAAGTTGCCGACTACAGGACAGGCCCAACAAAGAAAATAACAGAACGCCACTAGCCATCACCTTAAGCCCCCAACTAAAACCTCTCCAACACATCATCAAGGATCTGCAGCCTATCCTGAAGGACGACCCATCACTCTCACAGATCTTGGGAGACAGGCCAGTCCTTGCCTACAGACAGCCCCCCAACCTGAAGCAAATACTCACCAGCAACCACACACCACGCAACAGAACCACTAACCCAGGAACCTACCCTTGCAACAAAGCCCGTTGCCAACTGTGTCCACATATCTATTCAGGGGATACCATCACAGGGCCTAATCACATCAGCCACACTATCAGAGGCTCGTTCACCTGCACATCTACCAATGTGATATATGCCATCATGTGCCAGCAATGCCCCATGTTCATTGGTCAAACTGGACAGTCTCTACGTAAAAGAATAAATGGACACAAATCAGACGTCAAGAATTATAACATTCAAAAACCAGTTGGAGAACACTTCAATCTCTCTGGTCACTCGATTACAGACCTAAAAGTGGCAATACTTCAACAAAAAAACTTCAAAAACAGACTCCAACGAGAGACTGCTGAACTGGAATTAATTTGCAAACTGGATACAATTAACTTAGGCTTGAATAGAGACTGGGAGTAGATGGGTCATTACACAAAATAAAACTATTTCCCCGTGTTTATCCCCCCCCCCCCCCAGCACTGTTCCTCACACGTTCTTGTCAACTGCTGGAAATGGCCCACCTTGATTATCACTACAAAAGGTTTCCCCCCTCCCTTACCCCCCCCCCTGCTCTCCTGCTGGTAATAGCTCACCTTAAGTGATCACTCTGGTTACAGTGTGTATGGTAACACCCATTGTTTCATGTTCTCTATGTATATAAATCTCCCCACTGTATTTTCCACTGAATGCACCTGATGAATTGAGCTGTAGCTCACGAAAGCTTATGCTCAAATAAATTTGTTAGTCTCTAAGGTGCCACAAGTACTCCTGTTCCTGAGCATTAGAGACTCATGCAAACTTGACGGAACCAATTTTACTTATTTCTTTTCTGTCTGCCAGAGAAAATATTTTTCCAGTGTCTAGGCTATTTGCTGTCTACAGTTAATCCTGATTCCTAATTAATTCTCAAACCCTATAAGCTCCAAAGACAACTAGCACAAAGGCTGTCTGAAAGCATCTGGTGCAGTAACTGGCCTGAAGCACATCACAACTCCTGACTTTAAGGTGCTCCAGAGCTCTCAAATGTGGTAGCAACATGGGATGCACACTGAGGCATTGACTTTTTAAACTGTGGAATGTTTTAGCACAGCAAAGCAATAACATCAAGAGAAAATGAGATGAAAAACTTTTCTTGAACTCAGTTTTCAGACAATATAAATCTATAGTATAAGGGTATTGATAGCCTGATTGAATACATCAAATAATACTATTGGTGATTATATTCTCACAAAAGGCCTTTGTACATCACAGAAGCTGCTCTGGCAGACTCCAGTATTCCTTCTATTGCTGTTCCCTCAAACCAGGATGGCTTAATATTCCTCTTCATGGCAAGTAACTAACTGAGTAAATATTATATTGAAACTGGTGCAAAGATGTTTTGACTTTTCTAACTACACTGCAAGCACACTTACACTCAGTAGTGAGCTGAGGCACATAGGAGATTGTCCAAAAGGCTTGTAATAACTATTTTAACTGTCTGATAGCTTCAGACATTCTTTTTAGCACGTTGGTCCAGGACCTGAAAAACCTTCTGAAATGATTATGCATAAAATAATCATGTAAAAAGAAGCTGCAGTAAACTGCGAAAAGCCAGCTTATGAATATGGACGACGCTTTCACCTGGTTTGTTCCAGAACAGGGGGGGGAGCAGCTATAGTCTGAGAGTGGCTGTTAAAGAGACAGAAAGCAGAAAAAAAATGGCAATGCTTCAGATGAAAAGGACTCGGTTTACTAGTAGAATAATTGGAGGAACAAAGTCTCTTTCCTGACAAAGGGATGAAACCTGTAGAACAAAGAATCTCTTTCCAAAGAGGTAAAACCTACAGAGTTGAATTTTCATCACAGATGATCTACTGAGGGCTGACTGCACCAGCAGAAAGGTGACTAATAGAGAGTATTTTGGAAATGCTTAAAGTGGTTGCCATTAAAATCTTGATATTTTTGCCTTTTATTACTGTAATAGGGCTGTCAAGCGATTAAAAAAAATAATCATGCCATTAGAAAAATAATTGTGCGATTAATCACAGTTAAACAATAATAGAATACCATTTATTTAAATATTTTTGATGTTTTCTACATTTTCAAATATATTGATTTCAGTTACAACACAGAATACAAAGTGTACAATGCTCACTTTATATTTATTTTTGATTACAAATATTTGTGCTGTAAAAACCAAAAGAAATAGTATTTTTCAATTCACCTAATACAAGTACTGTAACGCAATCTCTTTATCATGAAAGTTGAACTTACAAATGTAGAATTATGTACAAAAATAACTGCATTCAAAAATAAAACAATGTAAAACTTTACAGCCTACAAGTCCACTCAGTCCTACTTCTTGTTCAGCCAATTGCTCAGGCAAACAAGTTTGTTTACATTTGCAGGAGATAATGCTGCCTGCTTTTGTTTACAATGTCACCTGAAAGTGAGAACAGACGTTCGCATGGCACTGTTGTAGCTGGCATTGCAAGATATTTATGTGCCGGATGCACTAAAGATTCATATGTTCCTTCAACTTCAACCACCATTCCAGAGGACATGCATCCATGCTGATGACAGGTTCTGCTCAATAGTGATCCAAAGCAGTGCAGACCGACACATGTTCACTTTCATCATCTGAGTCAGATGCCACCAGCAGAAGGTTGATTTTCTTTTTTGGTGGTTCGGATTCTGTAGTTTCCACATCAGAGTGTTGCTCTTTTAAGACTTTTGAAAGCATGCTCCACATCTTGTCCCTCTCAGATTTTGGAAGGCACTTCAGATTCCTAAACCTTAGGTCAAGTGCTGTAGCTATCTTTAGAAATCTCACACTGGTACCTTCTTTATGTTTTGTCAAATCTGCAGTGAAAGTGTTCTTAAAATGAACATGTGCTGTGTCATCATCTGAGATGGCTATAACATGAAATACTTGGCAGAATGCAGGTAAAACAGAGCAGGAGACATATTATTCTCCCCCAAGGAGTTCAGTCAAAATTTAATTACACATTATTTTTTTAACTAGCATCATCAGCATGGAAGCATCTCCTCTGGAATGGTGGCCAAAGCATGAAGTGGCATATGAATGTTTAGCATATCTGGCACGTAAATACCTTGCAACACTGGCTACAAAAGTGCCACGCAAACATCTGTTCTCACTTTCAGGTGACACTGTAAATAAGAAGCCGGCAGCATTATCTCCTGTAAATGTAAACAAACTTGTTTCTCTTAGCAATTGGCTGAACAAGAAGTAGGACTGAGTGGACTTGTAGGCGCTAAAGTTTTACAGTGTTTTGTTTTTGAGTGCAGTTATATAACAAAAAATCTGCATTTGTAAGTTGCACTTTCATGATAAAGAGATTGCACTTCAGTACTTGTATGAGGTGAATTGAAAAATACTATTTCTTTTGTTTATCATTTTTATAGTGCAAATATTTGTAATCAAAAATAATAATATAAACTGAACACTGTACACTTGGTATTCTGTATCATAATTGAAATCAATATATTTGAAAATGTAGAAAAATATCCAAAAATATTTAATACATTTCAATTGGGATTCTATTTTTAACAGTTTGATTAAAACTGTGATTAATCATGATTAATTTTTTTAATTGGGATTAACTCAAAACAATTAATCACATGAGTTAACTGTGATTGACAGCCCTAGTAATTTTTTATATATATATATATAATTTTATAGGAATACTACACTAACAATAACTTTCAAATGACAAATGCAAAGTTTTTAATTGTGAACCACTGGCGTTTTGTATTGTGTGTGTGTGTGTGTGTATATATATATATATATGCGCGCACATTTGGGCATGGAATAAATAATAATATTCACATATACAGTGCATGCAAGCACACCCAAGACAGAGAGAGGAAAGCACCTTCAGGAAGAAGCTTAAGAAAGTCAGATCTAGGAAGTATGACCCTATGCCTAACTCTAGTTATGGGAAACTTGGGGTTAGGTTGTAGAGTTTCTTTTAAATTGTTTAGCCTATCCAGGATATAGGTTAGTAAATATATAGGCTAGATATTATTAAAAATAATATTGTGTATTGATAGATATTTAAAATTAAATATGATGCTTATCTGTTGCCTTGTTCTTTAATAAAATATATTTTATTTACATAATATTTTTCAAGGTACATAGGAATTGTCATACTGGATCAGAATAATTGGACTATCTAGTCCAGTAACCTGTGTCTGATGGTGGCCAGCATCAGAAGAAAGTGCAAGAATGCTGAAGAGGGCAATTATGGAAAAACTTCCACAGAGAGAAAGTTTCTTCCTATCTACCCATGGTATTTATAGACTAGACATGATAAATCAATCCCCGCTGGATCGATCGCTGCCCACCGATCTAGCGGATAGTGAAGACATACCCCAAGGCCATGTCTACACTACCGTGGTAACTCGACCTACACTACGCAACTCCAGCTACATGAATAACGTAGCTGGAGTTGATGTACATTAGGTCGAGTTACCGCGGGGTCTACACCGCGGGCGGTCGACAAAAGAATCTCTCCCATCGACTTACCTTACTCTTCTCGTTGGGGGTAGAGTACAGGGGTCGACTGGAGAGTGATCTGCTGTCCATTTGGTGGATATTCACTAAACCCACTAAATTGACCACCGGTGGATTGATCTCAGAGTGTCGATCCCGGCTGTAATGTAGACTGGATGAGGAGCCCAGGGAGGAAGATTGTGACTAGAGAAAAACTAAAGCCAGGAGCCTGAGACAGGGTTATCAGGGTTTCTAGACTCCCTGATGCATAGTGGGGGACTCATTTGACTCCTGAGGACTCCCCAGGAGCAACCTAGGGAGTGGCTCTGTTTAATTTTGGAAAAATTGAACAGAAACTTTTCAATTTTTTTGAAACCTAAAGAATTTTCAGAACATATTTTCCACTTGAAGTTTTGAAATTTGTAACTTTTGTTCTGATTCCAATCCAAAATGTATTTGAAATGTTAGCATTTACATTCAGCTCTAATTGGGTCTGGGGCCAGTGGATATGGGGAACGTGGGTCAGGGATTGGGTGACCGAGGCCAAAGTATGTTGGGGGAGAGACAGATTAGTTGAGGAGCCAGGATGGGATGGAAATAGGACTAGCTGAGCAGCAAAACTAGAAGCAAGGAGGTGGGGGTAACTAGACAAGGAGACTCAGTGTTGGGGGAACTGATACAGAGGGTCCGGAGGGCTAACACTAGATTTGCTGGGACTGGAATGAAAAACCTGAAGTGTGCAGACTGGGACGACTTAGTTGAGGAGAACGGAAGTGGGAGAAGGAGCCAGGGGTGAGAAAGAGGCAAGTCTGGGACAGGATGGAGGGGAGGAGGAAGAAAGGGTGAGGCTTGGGGAGGAATGCACAGAAAAATCTGTGCCCGTCAGAGCCTGAATGGAACCCAGGATTCCTCACCATTCCTCTGCAGGCAGCAAATATCTGTGGAATCAACCGACACAGTCTGTGTCTCATTCTCTTCTAGCGCTGGTACATGTAGAGGATGCTATTAATTACTCAGTTAACTCAAGCGGCGAGGTCTGACTGGTAGATATAAAGTTTACAACACTGCTGCTGACCCATATGGAAAAAAATAGCATGTGATCATATAATTAAAGATTGTACCATAATGTCTACACACAAGGGGGCTGAATTAAGGTTGCACAAGCAGACTTAATTGTGACACTTCATAACTTTTAAATGCTTGATTTTGCAACCTTACAAATGTTCTTTTAAGAGTTTTTTTAATTGTTTTGTTTTGAAGTGTAATTTAATACAGATTACACAGTAGCCTGAAAAGAGTGCTAAACAACCTAGCTATTTTATGGCTATGACAGGAGATTAAAAACTTCGCCACCTCAATGTACTCTTCTTCCTGCCTGTCATAAATATAAAGGGAAGGGTAACCACCTTTCTGTCCCCAGTGCTATAAAATCCCTCCTGGCCGGAGGCAAAACCCTTTCACCTGTAATGGGTTAAGAAGCTAAAATAACCTTGCTGGCACCTGACCAAAATGAGCAACAAGGAGACAAGATACTTTCAAAGCTGGGGGGGGAGGGGCGGAGGTGAAAACAAAGGGTCTGTCTGTCTGTGTGATGCTTTTGCTGGGAACAGATCAGGAATGCAGCTTAGAAGTCCTGTAAAAAGTTAGTAAGTAATCTAGCTAGAAATGCGTTAGATTTTCTTTTGTTTAATGGCTGGTAAAATAGCTGTGCTGAATGGAATGTATATTCCTGTTTTTGTATCTTTTTGTAACTTATGGTTTTGGCTAGAGGGATTCTCTATGTTTTGAATCTGATTACCCTGTAAGGTATTTACCAACCTGATCTTTACAGAGGTGATTCTTTTACTTTTTCTTTAATTAAAAGTCTTCTTTTAAGAACTTGATTGCTTTTTCATTGTTCTTAAGATCCAAGGGTTTGGGTCTGTGTTCACCTGTACAAATTGGTGAGGATTTTTATCAAGCCTTCCCCAGGAAAGGGCTTGGGAGGATATTTTGGGGGGAAGACGTCTCCAAGTGGGCTCTTTCCCTGTTCTTTGTTTAACACACTTGGTGGTGGCAGCATAGGGTTCAAGGACAAGGCAAAGTTTGTACCTTGACAAAGTTTTTAACCTAAGCTGGTAAGAATAAGCTTAGGGGGTCTTTCATGCAGGTCTCCACATCTGTACCCTAGAGTTCAGAGTCTGGTAGGAACCTTGACAATGCCTTATAATCAGAACATAAGGATTAGTACCTGCAAGACAACCACCAGCTGACTGGATTCTTTGCCTATGCGGATTACTTCTAAATTGGTAGCCAGGTCTGCATCAAACAAGCAAATAGATGAATCACTGCAGAGGTGTTCAAAGAGTAGGCAGTATTCTTCAGAAGTTAATTTCTGACTGTGAATGAGGTTATGCTTACTTACCTCATGAGGGTATTGGGAGGATTAATTAGTTATATTTGTGAAGCACTTTAAGAATTAATTGTAATAGCTCAATTATTATTAATCATTGAGCTAGCACACTCTTTTGAAACAGGGTTTTACTTCAACCAACATGCCATTTAGATGTGCATGTTTGAGCATGAGGAGAAACCTAATTTTATATAGTGAAAATTATCTTAATTATCTAATATTTTCAGATAATTGTGCTTTAGAAATTTCACTGCAGCCTCCAGATTCCAGAAGTCTGCAACATAATAGCTCTAATATTTTGCATAATTTGCCATGGAGTGTCATCATCCAAGTTCTTCTAGTGTCATCATGCAAGTTCTTCTAGTTTACATTCCTGTGATCACTGCAATAACAATAATTTTAGCAATAGCAATAACTTGAGCCAATTTGCTTTATCATACTTGTTATCCTCTCACAGCACCAAAGATGTGTGTGACCACAGGAGCCAAATGAAAGGATATTCACAGCATGGTACTAAGAAAGCCTCAACATCTGATTTACCACAGTTATCGGCCAAATGTCAGACACCCCATATTCACTATGTTCGGATTAATTCATTTTAGTCTGGCTGCCACTCAGTTGTGTTTCTCAAGCCACACCGTCAGAGTAAAGTGCAACAGGATTCTCAAAGAATATTGAATATTTCTACTGCAGTCAATTAGTCAGATATTGTCTTCTGGTTCCCTATGTGTGCAGAGGATTCCAACTCATGCAACATGCCTTCAGAGGTTTTCACTGTCCCCTACTAAAATGACAACCAGTTTTGTTGTCAGTATAGAGGCTTTGATCCCAGAATACAGAGAAGAGGAATTCACAGTTCAGTTTCACTAGTAATACCGCTAGATATAGTAGCATCAGCATCATTGTCTTACATAAATATGCAGCAATTTAATATCTCATATAGCACAGAAGACTGTAGCAGGCCACTGACAGATGGCAGCAATTATTTTCCAAGTTGCCATTGAGCTGGAATCTTGAATTTTCCTACACCCATTGATTGCGGGCTACTAAGATTCAGACATGAAATCTGACTGGCTCATCAGCGGTCATCAAAAAGTCAACAACTATGTGGTTTTTTAAATCGGATCTAACCATTCCAGTGTCATTACATGTGTAGACGCAGCAACAATTTTAAATGAGTATAGTAATTTTTTTCCATAAGCCAGTCATGCTGGATAAAAACTTCCCAATTTGGAGAAATTAAGATCATTCAGGGCTACCAGTTCTATTTATTGAATTTTAGCCAAGAACATCTATGCAAGTATCTGGTAGGTGATTACACAAATTACATTAATTTCCATGTTCTCCTCTGTGAGACTGTGGACCAAATTCAGACACGACATATAAAGGTGGGTATGCAGTGTAGTTGTAGCCATGTCCGTCCCAGGATATTGGTGAGACAACAGAAGTTGGTCCAATAAAAGAGGTTATTTTGCCCAGCTTATTTTGCTAATATAAAGATGGTGTCAGTTTGCCATCCTTATCCCTAACATCAAGCTACAAACGTGTAAGCATCTTTAAAATAAGTGTAACTTACCCGGAAGAGTCAGAAGAAAGTGGAGTTAAAATTACCCTACCTATTTTAACCTGTGCCTTTTACCCCACCATCTAGCTTCTCAGCATGTATCCTTCACCAACGTAGACCCCCTGGCATGTCAAAAGAGAGGTGTCAAAGGTGGTCTTAGAAGTGTAAGGGCATTTTAAGTCCGTATTAGGGGGTCTACATTACACCGCCTTGAATGTCACATTTGAATTTTGGCCCCATCCATTTGTTCGCAGTCAGCTGTTTGTTGAACTAGTGCATGGGTGACCAGAGGCCACTATTAAAACATCAATGGCAATATACTGGTGTCAGAATAGTGACCTCTTTATGCACACATGGCCAATATAGCACTCCTAGCTCTGAATCAGGCACAGGCAATAATGTTTGTGTGAAAAAGCTAGCTGCTTGACAGTTTTATGTTTTAAAAAGTATGATGAAATTACCATATACAGTATACTCCCACTTATCCCAATAGCCTGGAGGACATAGATTTTATTCAGATAATTGAGAGTTTTGAAAATCCAAAGGGTAGGTGCTATTCAGTAGTGGGGTGGCCTCCCCGGTGGCTAGGGGCTTGTCTACCGCTTTCTTCTTTTGGTCCTGGCTGGAGGTTTCTGCTCTATTGTCTCACCTCTGTATTAGCGGAATCCCACCCTCGTTCTCCAGCATAAGATACATGGGGGACAATAAAGGGATTTGGATAATGCAGATGTTCAGATAATGGGGAGGATACTGCATGTCCCTTCTGCAATTTCTGTATCCCCTTTAAAATATGAAAAAAGTATTACTAGAAGGATGAAGATCTACATATATGAAAAAGGAATTGAGTTTAGTGACCACAGGCTACTCTCCTTGTTTCAAATAAAAAGAGCAAACAAAATTGCAACATTTACAAGTTGGAACTTGCCCTAAGCAAGCAATGTGTTGCAGCTGCTGACACTGATCACTATTAACTCTAAAAAAAATAGTTTCAAGTTTGCAAGACAATTGTCAGCATCTTGACAAAACTGCCCTCCACTTCCATTACCTTGTACGTATGTTTGTACAGCAAACAAGCTCATCCTTCCCCCGCCCCCAGCAGTAGGCCATTGTTATACTGACATTTCTGTGATGTCTCACATTAAGACACAGCCAACCATTCAGGGGGTCCAAAGTAACATAAAATCCACAGACCAAAAGTATCCTTGTTTGCTCTCAGTGAGTCAATTCAGTAGTGTTCTAGACACATGGGAAAACTGACTGCTACTTGACTGTCCTATAATATATTTTTCTATTTGTCGTTGCTTGTGTTAGCATCTTCTGTTCTTTGTGTCTTTTCAGCTGTAATGGCAGTGTTACTCTCATTTACAATTTTGTTGTTCAATTTAAAAATTCTGTTTTTATTGCAAGATGTTTTCTAGTCAAAACAATTACAGAACAGACATTAGGTGCAGAGGACTAAGTGATAACAAAAACCAAAGAAATCAGTGTGGAATAAAATCCCTGGAAGGATTACAGAATTAAGACAAAATAAATTAGAGATGAGCGAATAATTCACAATGAGTAATTTAGCCTCCTTTCTGGTAAAAAAAACATCCATGAGAAACTTGCAATTACCTCATATTTATTCAAAAAATCTTTGAAAAATGTTACTCTGATTTGATTATACAGACTGCTTATCTGAACTGTGTAGATTTGCTGTGACTTGTCCTATGTGTCACATGGTATTGTTCCTGTTGCCTGAATGTGTGAGCACACAAACACTCCTGTTGCAAAGACTTGGATGTGCAAGTTTTAAATTTGGTTTCCACAGACACTGATATATGCTGTCCTCAAAGGCTCACAGAAAAGAAACACAGCCAGAGTAGATTCAGCTTGAAATGAATATGCAAAGAAATGTTCTTACTTTTGTCGCCTACCTCTAATTAACACACAGGATGAAGCAATAGGACAACAGGGAGCTGATTCTGCATAGAGAGAAATAGTTGTAACTTTTTCAAAAGCAACTAAATGATTAAGAAGTCTAGGTCCAATTTTTATATATAACTGAACATCAGGGATTTAGGTGCCTAAATCCCATTATTTTCAAAAATAACTTGGGTATTTGGATGCCAAAGTCATCTGGATGTTTTTGAAAATTTTACTTAGGGTTTTTTTTTTTTTTCAGATTGATTGTTTTGTCATTAACATTTTCCACATTTAGTGCTCCTGTCCAGTTTTATTGAGCAATACTGGAGGGATATTATCCAAACTGATGGCCAATATCTTTACTAGATTTTTAAAACTGGCATTCAGGAGCAATATTGATTGATAAAGGCAGATAAGCATTGAGTCCCTCAGCCAGTGGTAACTACAGTATTGTAAATGTATATCTGAGGGTAGGTTCAAACATTTTCGCAGTGATCTCCAAACCACTTAACATTACTGAATTAAGCAGAACAGGACCATTGTTAAATAATATTTAAGACTGGCTGGAAAAACAAGAATTCTGTTTTGTGAAAAGATTTGAAAGTTTTCAATATTTGTTTTAATTTGACATTGGAAAAAAAAGTCTGATTTTTTTCATTAAAAAAAACCACAGGAGACAGACCCATTCCAGAACAGCCAACAGCCCAATGGTTAGGGCATTTACTTGCGGTGTGGGAGGAAAAATTGTTGAAAGAAAAGTGGTCAACTGCATTGCTTTTACAACATTATGCTTATTAAGATTGCTATTATACTAATCTCTCAAGAGTCAATATTTTGAGGAGATGTATAAATTGGTTTATGCAACAGGTCAAATGAAGGAGAAATTGTGTTTAGAATCTTATTGCTGATTTAGTTATGAATATATCCTATTTGTTATCCTCAATAGGCATAAGCACAAAAGGATCAATATCAGTTAAAGTAAAAAAAGAAAATTTACTGTAACTCACTGAATTGTAGAATCCAAACAGTTTTGACAGAGACAAAATAAACATTTTTACAAAACCCAATTTACTAGTTTTTCACCAAAAATAAGAGTTTTAATATTAACTATATTTTTAAAGTCAACAACAGGAAAAATAAAAGCATACTGGAACTGTTTCAGAGGGAAAGTCATATATAACACTTATGCTCCACACTGGAGTGTCATGGGGAGGTTATAGGCTGTGGGGCGATACCGATGGAGCGTTAGGAGTATAAACACACTGTCACGGAGTGTGGGGGAGTCCAGGCCCTGCACCCCTCTTCCTGGGATTCACTGAGACTCTCAGCCAGCCAGTAAAACAGAAGGTTTATTGGACAACAGGAACACAGTCCAAAACAGAGCTTGTGGGTACACCCAGGACCCCTCAGTGAAGTCCTTCTGGGGGAGCAGGGAGCTTAGACCCCAGCCCTGGGGTTCCCTGTGTTCCTCCACCCAGCCCCAAACTGAAACTAAACCCACCGAGCAGGTTCCCTGCTGCAGCCTCCATCCACATTCCTGGGCAGAGGTGTCACCTCCCCCTCCCCCTCCTGGCTCAGGTGACAGGCTCTCAGGTCTCCCGTCCCCAGGGCACATTCCCAGGTCAACACTCCCCCCTCCCTGCTGCGTCACATCGTCACATCTCTCCCCCCTTCGAGACTGAACTGAGCGGGGTCACTGTGACCAGTGACCTGGGGAAGTTCGGGGCCCCCTCTCCGGGACAGCGCATCCGCTATCAGGTTGGCACTTCCCTTCACATGGACCACGTCCATGTCGTAATCCTGCAGGAGCAGGCTCCACCTCAGGAGCTTGGCGTTGGCTCCTTTCATCTGGTGCAGCCAGGTCAGGGGAGAGTGGTCGGTGTACACGGTGAAGTGTCGCCCGAAGAGATAGGGCTCTAGTTTCTTGAGGGCCCACACCATGGCCAGGCACTCCTTCTCGATGGCCGCGTAGTGTTGCTCCCGGGGTAGCAACTTCTTGCTCAGGTACACGATGGGGTGTCTCTCCCCCTTTTCATCCTCCTGCATTAACACCGCCCCCAGTCCCGTGTCGGAGGCGTCGGTGAACACCACAAAGGGCTTGTCAAAGTCTGGGTTTGCTAGAACTGGGCCACTGACCAGAGCCTCCTTCAGCGCCCGGAAAGCCTCCTGGCACTGCTCGTTCCAGACCACCTTGTCTGGCTTCCCCTTCTTGCATAGCTCAGTGATGGGGGTGGCTATGGCGCTAAAGTGGGGCACAAATCTTCGGTAGTATCCTGCCATCCCAATAAAGGCTTGGACCTGCTTTTTGGTGTGGGGAGCGGGCCAGTCTCTGATCACCTCCACCTTGGCCGGTTCCGGCTTTAGGCGGCCGCTCCCCACCCGATGGCCCAGGTAAGATACTTCAGCCATCCCCACCTTGCACTTCTCCGCTTTGACAGTCAGCCCAGCCCCCTGGAGTCGGTCCAGCACTTGTCTAACCTGGGACACGTGGTCCTCCCAGGTCTGGCTAAAGACACAGATGTCGTCAATATACGCCACGGCAAAACTCTCCATCCCCCTCAGGAGCTGGTCCACCAGGCGCTGGAAGGTGGCCGGCGCTCCCTTGAGGCCGAAAGGCAGGGTCAGAAACTCATAGAGCCCCAGAGGGGTGATAAAGGCCGATTTCAGCCGGGCATCTGCATCTAGCGGCACTTGCCAGTAGCCCTTTGTAAGGTCCATGGTGGTAAGGTACCGAGCTCCTCCCAGCTTGTCTAGGAGCTCGTCCGGCCTGGGCATGGGGTAGGCATCCGACACAGTGATGGCATTGAGCTTCCGATAGTCCACACAGAACCGGACTGACCCATCCTTTTTGGGGACCAGCACCACCGGCGAGGCCCAAGGGCTGGCCGATGGCTGGATCACCCCCAAAGCCAGCATGTCCCGGACCTCTCTTTCCAGGTCCTGAGCAGTTTTCCCTGTGACTCGGAAGGGGGAGCATCTTATCGGCGGGTGCGACCCTGTCTGCACCCGGTGGACAGTCAGATTAGTGCGTCCAGGCTGGTTGGAAAACAGCTGTCGGTACGGATGCAGCACCCCCCTGACCTCAGCTTGCTGGGCAGGGGTGAGCTGATCCGAGAGGGGGATTGTTTCCAGGGGGGAACCAGCTCTGGTCCCAGGGAATAGATCTACTAAAGGGTCATCTCCCTGCTCCTCCCACTGACCACACACAGCTAACACCACATTCCCCCTGGCATAATATGGCTTCATCATATTCACATGGTACACCCGGCGGTGGTGGGCCCGGTTCGACAGCTCCACCACATAGTTTACCTCATTGAGCTGCTTGACGACCTTGAACGGGCCCTCCCAGGCGGCCTGTAGTTTGTTCTTTCTCACGGGGATGAGAACCATCACCTGATCCCCGGTGGCGTAGGCACGGGCCCGCGCCGTGCGGTCATACCAGACCTTCTGCTTCCTCTGGGCTCTGGCCAGATTATCCCTGGCCAGGCCCATGAGTTCAGCCAGTCTCTCTCGGAAGGTCAGGACATACTCCACCACTGACTCTCCATCGGGAGTGGCCTTCCCCTCCCACTCGTCTCTCATCAGGTCCAGGGGGCCCCTCACCCTCCTTCCATATAACAGTTCGAAAGGCGAAAATCCGGTAGACTCCTGGGGCACCTCCCTGTACGCGAACAGCAGGTGAGGTAAGTACTTGTCCCAATCCTGCGGGTGCTGGTTCATAAAGGTTTTCAGCATCATCTTTAGCGTCCCGTTAAACCTCTCCACCAGCCCATTGGACTGGGGGTGATACGCTGAGGCCCAGTCATGCCGGACCCCACATTTCTCCCACAAGCACCGGAGCAGGGCCGACATGAAGTTGGAGCCTTGGTCTGTCAAGACTTCCCTGGGGAACCCCACTCGGCTGAAAATGGTCAGGAGCGCATCTGCCACGGTGTCTGCTTCAATGGAAGCTAAGGGCACTGCCTCGGGGTAGCGGGTGGCGAAATCTACCACCACCAGAATGTATTTCTTCCCCGACCGGGTCGTCTTGCTGAGAGGCCCCACGATGTCCATGGCCACCTTCTGGAAAGGCTCCTCTATGATGGGCAAAGGTCTCAACGCCGCTTTCCCCTTGTCCCGGGCCTTCCCCACCCTCTGACAGGGGTCACAGGATCGGCAATACTGCCGGACGGTGGTAAAGACCCCGGGCCAGTAAAAGTTCTGTCGCAACCTCTGCCGGGTGCGCCGGATTCCCTGGTGCCCTGCGAGGGGGATGTCATGGGCCAGGGACAGGAGCTTGCGGCGGTACTTCTGGGGGACCACCAGCTGCCTCCTGATCCCACAGGACTCCCCTTCCCCTGGGGGAGCCCATTCTCGGTACAGGAACCCCTTCTCCCACAGGAACCTCTCCTGGCAGCCTCTCCTCATGGTCCGTCCCTCACTGAGGTCGGCCAGGTCCCTGAGCTTCTGCAAGGAGGGATCTTTCCTCAACTCGGCCTGGAACTCAGCGGCTGGGGAAGGGATGGGGCCTGGTTCCCCCTCCGTGGCCAGGTCTGAGGCCGCAGCCTCTCTGAGCCGTGCCCCTCGGCGCTCCCTCCCCACCCGAGTAGGGTCTCGCGCCTCCAGTGTGGTACCCTCCCCAGGGTCAGGTCGCAGTGCCCCTCGCCGGCTCTGGCTACGGGTCACAACCAGGGCGGTCTGGGGGTCGCTTGGCCAGTCCTCTAGGTCTCCCCCCATCAAAACTTCAGTGGGCAAATGGTGGTGTACCCCCACATCCTTGGGGCCCTCCTTGGTCCCCCATTTCAGGTGTACCCTTGCCACGGGCACCTTAAATGGGGTCCCGCCCACCCCCGTCAGGGTCAGGTAGGTGTTGGGCACCACCCGATCTGGGGCCACCACCTCGGGCCGGGCCAGCGTCACCTCCGCGCCCGTATCCCAGTATCCATTGACCTTCCTCCCATCCACCTCCAGGGGAACAAGGCACTCTCTCCGGAGGGACAGCCCCGCACCCACCCTGTAAACCGAGCACCCTGAGTCCAGAGCCTCCAGCCCTCTGGCGGGGCTGGCTGGGGGTACTCTTCCCTCCTGAGCAGGTGGCAAACTGGTAGCCCCCCTTTCCTGGGTCGCCTGCCCCTCGTCCAGCTGAGTCCCTACCCAGTTAACCCTGGGTAGGTTGGGTCTGCTCAGTTTGTCCCTGAGCCCGGGGCACTGGGCCCGTACGTGGCCTCTCTGGCCACAGTGATAGCAGCTCAGGTCACGTTGGTCCCCTCGAACGGGTCGGAGGGGCCCGACACCAGGCGTTCCCCTTTGGAGGGGGTTCTCCCTATTTCCCCGCTGGGAGGCCCCATGGTGACTCTCTCTCTGCATCGGGGGGGGGCCTGTTCTTTTGGGACTCCTCCCGGCTACCCCCTGACCGACTGTTCACAAACTCGTCGGCCAGCTGCCCTGCATGCTGGGGGTTCGCGAGCTTTTTGTCCACCAGCCACAGCCTCAGGTCGGAAGGGCACTGTTCATACAGGTGCTCCAGTACAAACAGGTCAAGCAGGTCCTCTTTAGTTTGGGCCCCCGCTGTCCACTTGCGGGCATATCCCTGCATCCTGTTGACCAGTTGTAGGTAGGTGACCTCAGGCGTTTTACGCTGACTCCGGAACCTTCTCCGGTACATCTCGGGGGTCAGCCCAAATTCACGGAGCAGGGCCTGTTTGAACAGTTCATAGTCCCCTGCCTCTGCCCCTGTCATCCGGCTGTACACCTCCACGGCTTTGGGGTCCAGTAAGGGGGTGAGGAACTGGAGCCTGTCTGCAGGGTCAACCCTGTGCAGCTCGCAGGCATTCTCAAAGGCCGTCAGGAAGCTATCTATGTCCTCCCCCTCCTTCCGCTGGGCCAGGAAGCACTTATCAAAGCTCCTTGCAGTCTTGGGTCCCCCCTCACTCACCGCAGCCGGGGCCCCACTGCTCCTCAGCCTGGCCAGCTCCAGTTCATGCTGTCTTTGTTTCTCCTTCTCCTGCTGCTCATGTTGACGTTCCCTCTCCTTCTCCTGACGCTCCCTCTCCTTCTCCTCCTGCTCATGTTGACGTTGTTTCTCCTCATGTTGACGTTGTTTCTCCTCATGTTGACGTTGTTTTTCATGATCCTCCAGCTCCCTCATTTTCCTCTCCCTCTCCCATTCCAGCCGCATCCGCTCCAGGGATGGGGAGCTCCACTGGGAGGATCCCCTGCTGGCTGCTGGGGTCAGGGGGCCCTCGGTATTCGCTGGGCTTCCCACAACCCCTCCCCCAGGCATAGGTAGGAAGGGTCTCGGGGTGTCCTGGGCAGCAGTCTGACCCCTCCCAGCCTGGTCAGGCCCCAGGGCCCACGCTGCGTCTGCCGGGCGGCTTCCCTCAGGGACAGGGATCGGGTCATCCAAGCGATCCCTCTCCTCCAGCTGGGCAATCAGCTGTTCCTTGGTGGACCTCCCGACGCGCAGCCCCCTCTGCCTGCACAGCTCCACCAGGTCGCTCTTAAGGCGTTTAGCGTACATCTCCCGGCTGGCCACTCGCAGGCCGGGCAGCTGTCCACGGTTTCCAGGAAAAGCCCCTAGTGTGCCAGTCCTTCTTGAGGTCACCACCTCTTTGCCAGGGTCGAGCTGCAGACTCCTCCGCCCCTGGGACCGCTCGCTGCAATCCCCCGGGGGACCCTGTTACTGCAAAAGTCCTTCTCTCTGGTCACACACTCCCAGGGGTTAACCGCCCCCTGAAACCGTCTCTCTCTGAATCTTCAGCACGCCTGGTCCCCGTCAATCCCCCTTCGTTTTACTGTTCCCCAGTCACTTACTGCAGGAAGCGCCGTTCACGGGGTGCAGTAGATCCCACCGCTGCCACCAGTTGTCACGGAGTGTGGGGGAGTCCAGGCCCTGCACCCCTCTTCCTGGGATTCACTGAGACTCTCAGCCAGCCAGTAAAACAGAAGGTTTATTGGACAACAGGAACACAGTCCAAAACAGAGCTTGTGGGTACACCCAGGACCCCTCAGTGAAGTCCTTCTGGGGGAGCAGGGAGCTTAGACCCCAGCCCTGGGGTTCCCTGTGTTCCTCCACCCAGCCCCAAACTGAAACTAAACCCACCGAGCAGGTTCCCTGCTGCAGCCTCCATCCACATTCCTGGGCAGAGGTGTCACCTCCCCCTCCCCCTCCTGGCTCAGGTGACAGGCTCTCAGGTCTCCTGTCCCCAGGGCACATTCCCAGGTCAACACTCCCCCCTCCCTGCTGCGTCACATCGTCACACACACATCTTTTCTTAACAGAACAGGAGATAAAATAGTGATAAAATATACTGGGTGAAAACCACTTCCTGTATATAAAGCCTTAGTAATCAGCTCTAAACACAAGAAGTGTGAATGCCCTAGGGAGAATCAAATCTCCCTGTTTAGATTCTTAAGTTACATCCATCATTGTAGTATTTGAGTATCTGGAAATCCACCCCCAATGTGGGGCCTAAGCCTGGGGGCTGCAGTGCAGTGCAGTCCTCCATGACTGCTACTTCAGCCTATGGGCTAAACTAGCAGCCACAGTCCCTTTGTAATACACATGAGCGTCCGGACCATATGCGGCCTTCAACTGTCCTGCTCCCTCTAACAGTGCTGGCTTAGGCAAGACTAGCTTGGAGACCATCGGGTGCGCCCCACAGCCTATAACCTCCCCATGACATTCCAAGGTGGCGCATAAGTGTTATATATGACTTTGTAGTACAGGTAAATTTCACCCCCAGGGGTCCATCAGTTGGGCAACCCACTGAAGACTGACAGAGAACAGCATTTGGCTCATACTGTATTGGGAAGGATTAAATGCAGTGACCAAAATGATTAGTAAGTTGGATGACTGGAGAGCTCACTGGGTTGGTAATGAGATACAGAGTTTGTCTTCTATCCCACCACTCAAATCCAGTTTAGCGCCTGAGTTGCCGAAGCAAAAAACAACAACAACAAAAAACCGCTGGAGCAGCCAAAGCTGCAATATCGGGACAAATGGCGTTCTGACCGTGCATCAGTCGGGACGTGGGACAAAGAACTAAAAATCGGGACAGTCCCAATTTTATCGGGACGTCTGGGCACCCTAAATGTAACTACTATCTAACAGCTGATCAGTTGCCCAGATGAAGTGAGTTGGCTGTTTCAATCTGCACCCAATGGACAGGTATCCACATCACACACACAAAAATACTGCCACAATTAACACCTTTCTGGTAGTCTGAGAGCTCAAGAATGGGATGGGCATGGAGACTAAACTATTCTGTAGGTCCTAGAGGTGGTCACTACAGATCAGGACTCAGGCACGCTGGCAGGATGTGTGAGGAAGCTACTGGCAGGGTGTCTGAGCAATCTGCCTCTTTTCCCCAGTACTAAACAACTGGCTTTTAAAAAGATTGTATAATAAAACTAAAACCATGGCTCAGGGCAAAGAAACATAAGAACAATAAACCCATTTACATTTTTCAGCTGCAAAATGAAAAGTCTGAAGAATTCTAAATATTGTAATGCCATGGAGAATGGAAATGGATGGATGATATGTTATATTTTTCTTATCTGATTTTTATGCATGAAGATTTTTATTTTCTTGCTGAACATAGTCTCTCTAATTTATTTCTAGAGAGGAGGCTTTTAGCTTTTGTAAATTCAAAGATTTCTTCAGGCTGTTTGAAGACATGTCTTTTTCCAAGAACTCATCAGGCTTGCTAAATATTGCAGGTCACACTGTATTACAACCGTACCTGAGATTAGACTTAAACAAAACAAAATCCTTGTAGTTTCTTATATAGTTCAGCAGAAAGAATTTGGAAGAAACATATATTAGAGCATGCAATAGTTAGCTCACTCTTCCCTGAATTCTAAAGGTAGGGTTTTTCAACCATGATGTTTACAAAAAACAACAAATAAATGTCACAGTTGTTCTCTGCATAACAAGCAGTCTTAGGCGATCCTATGCATATTTTTAGTGTGTTCAAACAACGTCACTGCACATGTTTATTCAGCATCAAGTACAGCAGTGCCCTGATCCTGATTGGGCTGTCTGGGGACTACTGCAATACAAATCATTCTTTTTTGCGGGGGGAGGGAATGGGGAAGAAGAGGTTGGGAGAGAATTTTATAAGTAGCGAACAAATCTCCAATTAAGATCAATATCTATTGAAGCATGTTAATAGCCACCAAGGACTCCATAAATATGTGCTATGCTTCAATTTGATCTCTGGTTGTAATCATACCAATCAAAGAGCTGGCTGACTTTGAATCAGTTGAACTCTTTATCTTCTTGTCAATGAGAAAATTTTCCTTGTCAATTCCAATTTGATCCTTTGCCACATTTTATAATAGCAATGAGATCAGGCAATGTTTTTTTCAGGCCATACATTTTATTTTTTATTCTTGAAATAGTTTGTATTTGAGCAATTATATTTTCTTAACAGAGCCATCATCTCCATCATGATTTCCCATTTCAAAGACCCAGCTCATTTAAAGTTTTCCTTAGCCGCAGCCACTTTTGAGAGGCAACTGATTCCACTTTAGTGTCCGTGTAACTCTTTCACCTAATTTCCAGTAGAGCTTTCAAGCAGTCTTGTCTCAGAGGACCCAATCCAGCACCCATGTAAATTAGTGGGAATATTTCCATTGCCTTTAACAGGAGTAATTTAAAGGACTTACCAGTACGCCACAGTCCTGAGCAGGGGCGTGGCCTCAACCAGAAGAGGCGTGGCCTCAACTGGAAGAGGCAGGGCCTTTAAATCAAGATTTAAAGGCCCCGGGGCTCCGACTGTGGCTGGGAGCCCCAGGGCCTTTAAATCACCCTGGAACTACCAGCTGCAGAGGTGGCTGGGAGCCCCGGGGATCAGGGGTGAATTAAAGGGCCCAGGGCTCCAGGCCCCTTACTGCAGGAGCCCTGCCGCCGCTACCCCGGGGCTCCGGCAGCAGGGCTTGGGCGGCGCTTTAAAGGGCCCAGGGCTCCCGGCAGCAGCCCGAGCCCTGGGCCCCTTAAAACACCGCCAGAGCCCTGCTGCCGCTCGGGGTGGTGGTGGCAGGGCTCCGGCGGTGCTTTAAAGGGCCCAGGGCTCCCCACAGCAGCTGGAGCCCTGGCCCTTTAAATCACCACTGGGGAAGCCAGTCCGGTACACCGGACCGGACCGGACCAGCTTACTTGCACTTCTGCAGGAGTTACATCAGGATATTAGGAAGCTTGGAATTCAACTTATGCCTAAACCAGAAGTGCCTCATCCTCCATAGCACTACACCATTTTTTAACCAATGTGGCTGTACCAAATTCCAGAATAACAATAGAGTAACACTGAGGAGTATCAGGCCCCAATGTGGTTCATGGGATAAAATCCTCTAAAATATAGATCAGCACGTACGGCCTGATCTAAAGCCTATTGAAATTAACAGTAAGGCACCCTTTGACTTCAAAGGTCTTAGCAGCTTGCTTGCTTGTATCCTGTCTCATGCAGAGCCTCTTAAGGGGCTCGATCCATAGCCCATTGAAATCAGTTTGAGTCTAAATACTTCAGTACATTTTTAGATCAATCCCTAATCTTTTCATGGTTCATATGTAACCATAATAGAACTGGAAATACTTGGGGAGGTGAGATAGTGACTATAAAGGCCAGCTGAATAATGTCATAATGAATAATTTCCACAGCAGTTAAAAGTAAATGAATAAAGATACATTGACAGACAAGAGATAAGAAGGTAGTTGTAAATTCCTTGAGTGCTGCTGGAGTATATTAAAAAAACGAAGGACCTATAGCACTGCATAGATACTCTACAGACTTCAGAGGTAGAGTAGCAACACACAAGTCCTTCCAAATGAGTAAGAGTGACACTGAGTATAGCACCTGTTCATGAATGTAGCAAAGGGGTGACACAATGGTCAGCAAAATTTAGTGAAAAATATAACACAATGCTTAGAAAGAATCTTTAGAGTAAGCTTGAAGAGTCAGATGACCAAATCCATTAAAAGAGATGGCTATGTTGTCCACAATGTACTTAAATGCCTGGGAATGCAAAGCAGGCTTTGAGAGGTTGGACTCCAAAGACTAAAAAGGAAAAAAACATACTCTGATGTATGTCTGGAGAGTCTTCAGTGCCATTAAATGACCAAAATAAATAAGCACAACCTTGAAAAGCCTGCTTAGTAAATAGAATCATAGCATAATTAATGTATTTCATGAAGGAAGATACAAAAATATAGCAAATAATTTATAAAAAGCATATACCTGATTTAATGCCCAAGGGGTTCCCAAACTGTGACATGGTGACCCCTGGTGGTACATGAGCTCAACGGTCCCATTCATTCACTTCACAGCAATTTTTAAGAAGGTGATAATTAAAACAATAAACTGTGGGAACTGCTGAATGGCAGCAGAGCAGCTTTCCCTCTGCCGATGCTTCAGTGGTTTACCTCCCCTGTAATCTTATTTTATTCTGTTTTTCCCTTCCCAGACCCATTGTCTTCCAAGCAATAGCTGGCTGAATAATGGAACTTGCCAGTTTTATACACTAGTGCAAAATGGGGAAGGCCCCGGTCAAGATTTGAGAGTTTCAGTTACTGTGTGAATTTCAGACTTAGCAGAAAGTCACCACTGACTTGCCCAAGGAAAACATGGCAGATCAAATGCATTTTCCCCCTTTGCAAAGAATGAAGAAAAAGGGAATACTGGAGTGTAAGAACCCACTGTTCATGGTGTGTTACATGCCCCGTGCACCCATGCCTAGCCAACAGAGGATATTAGCCTGTTAAAGCTGACAGCTAAGGGACTTGGCTCTTTAGATCAAACTCTAGAGGCTCATGCTTTTAGCTTTGGAGAGCCTGGTGGTGACCTTACAACAGTGGGGGCTTCTCTGAGATCTGAGCTGCTGGGGACCTCAGATTGTTGTATCAAGATTCCACTGTCCAAGAGAAATATGCAACTTGTTGTTCAGTGAAACTCATCCCTCTCTGTGCTGAGCCACAGAACATATGAATTTAATACAGCAGGGAAAGCCTCACCTTTCCTAGCACGCAGTTGCTAATGGTCTTCCAAGGGTTCATTAGCTCCAACACTAAGGTTTATGGGACAACTTTTCTCCTAAGCTTATGCAGTTGAGTTTCCCAGTTCCTGCTGCACTATATGGAATGGAGTAGTCACGTTCTAAGAATGCTCTTTACTGGGAAGGTGACCAGATAAGGGAGAAGTAGACATACAGTGTCTCCATCAAGGTTTAGAGGATGCAACAGAGTCCACCAGATACCAAGAGTTAGGAGTCCGAGGGAGCCAGCTCCCTTGAAAACAAAAATAGGTAAGAAGAAGGATCTCAAGCTTGAGCAGAGGGGCAACTGCAGGACATAACTAGGTCAAGAAGGAGTGAGCATTCTTCTTAGAAGCACTGCTTCTTTGTAGAAGTCTTGGTCCTAATTCTCCACAGCCCTGCATCTTGTGGAGTCATTTACACCTGTGCAAAGTGTAAAATACTTTTACTAAAAGTTATTTATCCCTGTTTAAAATACTACCTTCTAAGAGCTTTCCATTTATTTACATCAACGGCAGCATTCTGCACTGACTTTGCACATTTCTTACGGACGACATTAGGCAAGTCAAGGCAGTGGAGAATCAGGTTCCTTACATCCAAGAAAATCAACAAGAGGCTGATTTGCTGCCAGATATTGCTAATGGCCCCAAGAGGACTCAGTTCACAGATAACTTGAGAACAGAATCCTCTAAGATTCTAATAGTTCTGTCTGCAATGATTTAGGAATAGCTGTGAGCTTTGCGCCCATTTCTGTTGCCAGCACGTGGAACCTTTGGAACTGGAAATTAGACAATGCATCAGCTACATGATTGTTCTTTGATGGTACATAACTGGCACTGAAAAGTATTCTATGACTATTTTCCATGGCATAAGTATTTTGACCCTGCTATGAGACTGATTTTGATTAAGGGGGTTGTTTATTCTCAGTCTTGAGTACAGGTTTATTATCTAAATGAAATATCACTTTTTATCCTTCAGACTTTTTATCCTTTATCCCCCAAGTTGCACCTCTATACAAGACAGAAAAATTGGAGAACATATAATCTCTTGTAATTCCCAGTTTGCCACAGACTGTTGACTGCTGTGCAGTACACCATGATTCTCAGCAAAGGAGAGGACAAAAGAGGAAATTAGACAAAATAAAGCTACCACCCCATTTCCAAACGTTTGTCCATTTCTAGAACCAAATCTGAATCAAACGTTTATGAAAGTTCTGACATATTTCGCTGACTCCGTTTTAATATTCATTTTCCTTTCTGTGCCTCTGAACTAACTTCTGCTCTGAATGAAAACCGAAAGTAATGGAATGCTCACAAAAAACACCTTTTGGGAAGGTCTGCAGGCAAGTTTTGCAAACACAAGAAGTTGAACTATCGGAGGCATACAAGTGTTTGCCTCAGCTAGAAGGCAGTGTAGTCTGGTGGTGAGTGAAAGGAGGTTGGAGTCAATACCGCAGGGTTGTTTCTGCTCCACTCTGCCTCTTGGTCATTGTGTAATCTCAGGGGAACCATTCAACCTCTGTGCCTCAGTTTACCCCTATGTAAAAAGGGGATAATAGTAATACTCAGCTTTGTACCAATGCTTTGAGATCCTGGGGTTTGACGCATTGTATTACTACCATCCAAACCTAAAGCATAGCTCCTAACATTTCATCGCTATAATGAATTCCAAAATCCCAGAATATTATAACATGTAGCTCAAGCAAATAAGTACATCCACTTGGACTGAAACAATCACTCTGTATTTCTTATGTTTAAAGGAGATCGTCTGAACCATCAAACTTAGGTGTTAGGTTAGATGAGTGACTTAAAATAGAGAGATTTTGGCAATGTGTCTGATAACTTCTTTACAAACTACCTTTTCCAAAGCCTGCACAGGTGTAACAGATGCCTTCAGCATAAAATCTCTATGATTCAAGATATCCGAGAAGAAATTTCACTGGCTATTTTACAACTATCAACTCAAGGTCCATTTCCAAGGGTCGGTATAATCATCATCATCTGTCTTCAGTTAATGAGATTCTTAGGTATTGATAATTCTTTTAGATGGTAGAATGCTTTCTTGATATCATCATTCTTAGCTGGATCTATAAATGCAATATACGGATATAGTGTACTCTCCTTATAAACAACTTGAATTGAACCTGCCCATTTGAAGGATATTCAGAAGCCTATGGGCAAGGAATTACCAAAATAATATTAGACACTGAACCACATACCTAACAATTCAAAGTCCTTGGGGGACACTGGCAGTTGTCAAAACGTTAATTCAATACTTTTTGAATGTTGATGCTGAGTTGCCTAATGATACAGCACTCAGTTATAGTTAGAGGAAGCCATTATCTGATGTGCCTTCCAGATATGATACATGACAGATGTAACATGTATTTTTCCAAACTCCCTTTTTGGCACCAGGCCATTGGCAAAACAGTTAGAATTTGGACAAGAGAAATTATATTTCTAAGCTTAATATATTAAATGTTCTTGTTAAAAATGCTTCAGTCTTCATTCGATGCATTATATAATTAAATGACTTGGCTTTTTAGTTAAATTGCACCATAACCTTGGAGGACATGTGTGCATGGCTGACAGTGAGATACTAACTAAATAGATTTAGAAAATACACTTAAAAAGCTAAACCTAAAGCTAAAGAAATTAAACCCATATAAATAGCTAGAAAACTCATTAACAGATTTAGAACAAAATATTTGAAACACGGTATAATAATGCCACCCTGCTACTGAAACTTTTTCAGTGGCATAAGTGCAAAGAATATTTACCAAGAGAATGACCCACAAATGGTGTAAAGTGAGAAACAAAAGATATGTTGACTTACAGACTATCAGCAAATTTCTCCTTTTTAAAGGTTAAGCTCAATGTTCATTGCTGTCCTTCCCCATAAGTAATAGGTTTAAAGGTTAAAGAGCTCCTGCGATGCAGTCCTCTTCATAAGCAATATATTTAAAGGTTAAACCCATATCCTAGGGGTCGCCTCTCTAAATAGTGGTGACAATCATTGTTTTCACTTTTTTGTGTTTTTAAATATTCACTTGACTATTTTATAATACATTTTATATTTGCCCCTGGATCTCATTAAAGTTTATTCATGTCGTCATGGGTCAAAAATCTGCTGAATATTTTGAATGTTTTCAAAAACTAGTTCCCATTTAATTTTATTTTATTTTTACTCTCTGATAGTTCTTCATTTTGCAAGACTGGAGTAAACATTTTATCTTTCCTCCAGTCTCAGTTTTAAAAAAAGCAGCTCACCTTTGGAACTTGTTTCTATTAAGAATATTACTTTGCATTTATGTAGCTCTTCCCAGCTTGTTAGTGTTTTAGAAACAACAGTTAATTAAATGAGTCAGACACACACCACAGCAACCTCTGTGCTAAGTTCCAGCCTAACTACCCACCCGAACATTCCTACATCCTTTGATATAAAAATGCTGCATTGTAGAAGCACAGGACAATATTTTCAACTGGGGTGACTAAAGCTAATCACTGAAATTGGTGACTTGATTTGCAACAGTAATGAGCTCCCACAAGCTTCCACTGACTTGAGTGCCTTAGACAAGCCTTCCTACTGGAGACACAGCTCATTATAGGCAAATATATATACCAGTTACAAAATAAGCTATACTGGCAAAGGGACCTTTCCCCCCTCCAGCATTATTACATTTACACTGGTACTTTCGCTGGCATAGCTATGTGGTTAGGAGTGTGATTTTTTTTATATTCCTAACCAACACAGCTGTCCCACCAGACCTCGACTTGACCATCTGCAAAATGGGGATAACTGCTGCTTAGGGTAGCTACCTGAGAAAGGTGATGTGACTGAATTCTAATTAGTTCCCGATCCTAAGACCCTCCACTCCCTCTCAAGTCAATGTATGTGAAAGGCAGTCAGCATCTGGCAGGTTCAGGCCTTAATAGATGGTCAGTGCTTTGTGATCCTCAGATGAAATAAGTGTGCAGTGTAAGTGCAAGGAATTATCATAATTGCTTAATACTCTACTGCAGTGGTCCCCAAACTTTTTCAATCATGCCCCCCTTTACCCGGTCTGCACCGCGCCCCTCTCCCCCAGGAGCCAGGACAGAATGTGGGGGGAGTGGGGCAGGACAGTGGAGGGTGAGCCGTGCTTGGGGCAGGACAGGAGAGCCACCGGTACCCCTCTCACTGGAGTTGTCCCTGAGTGCTCCTTGAGGCTCCAGCAGCAGCTGCTTCTGCTTCTGCTCTTCCCGCTCCCTGGTGGCAGAGGCCAGTTACTCTGGGTAACTGGACTTTTAGTGTGCAGGCAGCTGGGACTGGTTCCAGAGCAGAATTGGGAGCAGAGCTGGGCTGGGTGGCGCTCTCTCCCCACCCGGGGCTGGGCTGGGCCCACCATGTCCTCCCCAGATGTTACTTTGCACCCCCATAAGGAGGCACACCCCACACTTTGGGGACCACTGCTCTACTGGAGGTGTTCAGACACTACAGTGATGAGTTCAGTGTAAGAACCAAAATAGAATATAAAAGAATAGTATAGAACTGTATACCTGCCTCATTGCTTGGGTTCAGCTGGCCTTGCAGACAGCTAGTGGTGGAGATGCTACTTCTGGTCCAACATCAGGTAGCAGAATGCATGGAGGTGACCAGAGGGGAGGAGCAAATACGATATATGCAGATTCAGGGCAAGGACATGACCCTCCACCCGCAATCATGGTAACCAGTGGAATGCTGAGCCACCATAAGCAATTCCTTGGTGCTTTAATGTAAAGGACATATTCATCCTAGTAATTTCACCCACTCAGTGGCATTAAAACAGGCTGTGTGGCCTGATATGTCAATATTGTAAGAATGGTTTGGGATGGATTTACATGATATTTCAATGCAGATTTCATAGGAAAGTAATTTTAAACAGTTGAACTAAATGTGTTGTGATAGACCTGTTCATCCCTTTACTCTGCTACAGTATATAAATTCCCTTCAGTACAGAGCAGTCGCCAGACCCAGATGCCAAGCAATGAAAAAAATATTTTTCCACTGGCAAATCTGGCTCCTGTGTGTCTCGTGTATGTCACACTGTATCCCACGGCATGGCTTCTGATGTCTGCGTCCGTTTAAGTAGCAGAAATTAATTCCAGGAGTAAAACCAGAAACAGAAAAAGTGCAATAGCATTTTAGAGTTACAGTGTTTAAAAATGGTGGCAGCCACAGTTGCATAGGAATGATATGAACAAAGGGAGGGCACTGGCTTGGAGGACTAGAATTCCACACAAAGTGGGTGGCGTGGAAATAGGCACAGAGACATTTGTAAATGAAGCAGGCTAATGGTGCATCAATGCTGGCATCATTGGTGAAGCAGCAGCAACACGAACTTACTGTGCATAACAACCCAAATGGGTCCTATTTCCAGGTTTGGCACTCATTGTGACCATGGGCAAGTCTTCTAGCCCCTCTGTAAAATGGGGATACCAATACCACTCACCAAGCTCTGAGCAGCATTGCAAGACTTAAATTAAAATTTGTTATTATTTATACAAAACAGAGGTGCCCGGTGCTTTACAAAGGAGCTACCTACATGAGTAAGTAGCACTCAGGGTGAATATAAGTTGTAGAATTGGATTTTAAATTAGACAAAGGAGTGGGAAGGGAAAGAGAAGCAACAAACTTTCATGTGATTTTTTTTTTAAAGAAAACGTTTAAAAACCCATTCTGATATTTCTGAACTATCTGTATTGTAGGGTGTTGTTTTTTGGTTTTTTTTTATAGTGCCCATCACCCTAAGGGCTCTTTTTCATGACGAAATGTTATTCTGATTGAACATGGTTAAGAATCAAGTTAGCAGACATGATGCTGACTACAATTTGTCCTTCCCTAGGTTGATCAAAGTCAGGCTCAACATTGCGCCAGACAACCATCATGGAACCCTTACGTCCTCAGGTTTAATCATGATTAGCTGACACAGTGCTGAATGTGATTTGCTCCGGTCTACCCTGACTACAAAGTCATGCTCAAAATCATATTAACGAACTTGATTCTTGATAATTGTATTCAAACACATGAAAATTTTGCAGTGTTGACCAGCGCTCAGAGTCGTATGAGTTGGAGGCAAATCATCAAGCCACAAATATATGGCTGGTGGTAAAAGTAAAGTAATTTGCTAAAGGCAGTGGACCCGATTCTCCATTATTTTGCCCCTTATGTAACCATTTAAACCTTTGCAAACTAAGGACAAAGTGACTGTAAGATGCTATCACCAGTTTATGTAGATATTTCAGATTTGGTAGCATTTCACTTCAATTTTGCCCTTTGTCAAATGACCGCACCAGGCACAAAGCAGGGGAGAGTGGGACTCATTGAGTGCTAAGTGTTATAATTATTACTACTGTAAAGTAAAAAAGAATATTCAACACTTTTGCAAATAAAACATTCAAAAGGATATTCCATTATCATCATCTGTTTATGCCAGCCATTGTCTCCTTCAGCATGGCTGCAACAAGAATCTTATGCTTGTCTTAACTTAAATTGATGAGGATGATCATATTGAAGAACATTCTTCTGAACTTTTCATATACAGTTAAACAACTTATATCTTTTCACACTTTATTAACTGTGTGAATTTTATTTGGGGTAAGATTCTGCAAACAGTACTTGACAGAGTACTTATTATCATAAGTAGCCCCAGTGAAGTCACACTATGCCTTTGTGATAATAAATCTTTGATGGATCATTTGTGGGTCTTACTGTTGTAAATATTACACCCTAAGCATGGCTGGGTCTGATTCTGCTCTCAGTTACATCAGTATAAAACTGGTATAACATTGAGTTTCTTCTGATTTATATTGGAATAAGAGAAGAATCAGGCCTGTTACCCTTTATCTCATCTTTGATTCGGAGGAATTATTACATTCCCGGTTCTAAGACCCTTAACTATATTGTGCAGTGCCTTACTTCACAAGCAGTCCCAGTCACTTCAGTGGAACAACTTGTGGATGATAATTATTAATAGAAATATTGTAGAGACTAGGAAACCCAGTCATAGGCCAGGACCCCCCTTGTGCTAGGTGCTGTTCAACCAGAGAACAAAAAGATAATCCCTGCCCCAAAGAGCTTACAATCTAAGTAAAAAGCAAGAGACAACAGGTGGCTACAGACAGACTGACGGGGGAGTAAAAGGGAAAAATGAGACAATACTGGTGAGTATAATAGGCAGTAGTCTCAGCACACCAGCTTATTGTTAATTTTTTTGTAGGCATCACAGCAAAGGAGATATTTAAGGAGGGATTTGAAAGAGAAGAATGGGAAACATGCCTCTATGTTTGCTGTACAAATCCTTGATGCTCCTCTCATACAGGTCTTTTGAAGTACCACACAGATAATGTAGACATTGAAATATAATACAACTACTGCACACTTTAGTGGCTTTAAAACTGCCAATATACTAACAGGCATCAAAGTTTCTGTGCATCACAGAAAAATTCAAAGACCGTATTGTATTAAAAAAAGCTCCATTATAACAAAAATCCAAACAAAGAAACCAAAAATAGACTGAAATATTTCTCTTCACATAGAAGGGCTCTGTTCAGACTAAAGTACTTTCCATTTTAAAAACAAAATAGGACAAATATCAACTTAATGGCTATTGCCTCTCAGCTAAAATAGCAGCTGGTCTGTCAAAGAAATCAGACTGGAATTCTGAAGTGTTTAGATCCAAGACAGGTCTCTTTCGCTCTCCAAAAGAAGAATTTCTTATAATTTTTACCCAGAGCTAGAGTTATGTAAAGAATTTCACACATATCCTCTCCCACAAGAATAACTAAGCACAGTATTATACCAAGTAACTTGCTTTTAAATTAACTTTCTTGGCACATGGCACATTTGTGTAGGTGGCTCATCCTACTGACATCACATTATGAATGCCACAGGTTTTGTTTTCTTCTCCAAGATTTCCAATTTTGTCAGTAAATATGAAAAAGCACAGAGCTGTATATAACTTTATGGTCAAACACTGTTCTAGGATGCATGCTACCTCCCACTGACTAATGAAAGAGCTGCCACGCGCAGCTCTGAGAGCTGAATTTGAGCCCATGTAGAAGTTAAACTGAAGGAAATACACACACAAACACTATAAATGCTTATTTTTTGTAACGCTGGGATACCACAATGGAACATGCATTAGTAGAAAAAGAAGATCTGGAACAGTCAAATATTATGTGTAAAGAAGTTATGAAATAAAATTTCATGATAAGATAGACTTTTGGCCACTTAAAAGAAACACAGGCAGTTGTGATTACGGCTACTGATTGGCTATGAATTGCCACACACAGCTCATCTAGTCTCCGATAAGACATTCTATGATTTTTGTTACTCTGTCTTCCAATAACCCTCAGCCACTTGCTTATCTCATCCCCCTGTAATATCTTGTATTTTAGATTGAAAGCTATTTAGGGGCAGGGACTGGTTTTTACTATTCAGTACCTAGCAAAATGGAACCCTGATCTGACTGAGGCCTCAAGGCACAACCACAATATAAATGTTAATAATAATAATACTCCAAAAATCTTCTATGTAATTAAATGTTTATATCTCCCACCACTGAGGAAAAATATTATGAAGCCAGAAATCTTATTAAAGTCAGCATGAAGTTTAAACAGGTATGGGACGTGCTGAAGCAGGTTATTTTATTTGACAAGGTTGCATTATGAAGCATAGTTGCCCTGTGCAATATTTAAATACAATTTGGGAACTGTGCTGGAATAAAGTTCAGCTACGTTTTTTTTTAATTTAATCAATTTGTGAAATGGAAGTTTTTAACTGAACTAATTCTCAGTGACTACTGTCAGGTTAGAAGAAAAGAAAGAATGATCAGGACAAAAGCTGACAGAGCGTAGTGTTATATTTTAGATCGTTGCAAACCCGAAGCGATAAAAGAAAAACATTACAAAACTCATGCAGACTTTCACAAGACTGGAAAATAATTGTAAAGTTCAATGTGAAATTGGGAGTTAAATTATGTCTTGGCAACAAATGCCACAAGAATCATATTTCTTAGCTATAAACAAATGCATTTTAAACACAGCCCATGAAACCAGTTCTTCTGCTTGATTAACTTTGTTTCTCTAGATTTAGTGAATTTACTTTTCTTTTTACTGTATTAAGATTGTTCTTCAAAAAACAACCCACATTTAGAAATCTATTCTAGCTTTTTCAAACAGTGCTCCTGTGTAGATATACACGTCTACCAATGTACTTTCTAAAGGTTGCGGGCTTTAATGATGGACAAACATGAAATGTTTCAGAAATTCACTTTGGGACCAATAAGCACTCAGAAGTTGAGATGCACACTCTTGGAATCACTCTTTTTGAATGGATTGCTCGTCAATGGTGCCATATTGATAGCTCTAGGAAGCAGAAATTCCCTATTAACAGAAGAACACTTCAGGGACTATCCACAGAATATTTCCCACACTTCCCTGCCAATGTGCATCAATCTTGACATAGTGGGAGGGCAGTTCAGATTCCATATCCAGCATTCAATCCTTTGCCTTCAGTCTCTTCAGATTGCCAAAAAGTGTGCATGTTACCGGTCATTTGGTTCTGTGATATCGAAACTTGGCCACCGTGAAAAGAACTGGGATAAATTTGTTTTGCCTGGGCTACAGCACAGCAGTCCTGTAGGCCATGATTCAGCAAAGCACGTAAGCATGTGCATTAATCCATCCCCATTTAACAGAGCATTTAAATATGTATTTTAACATCCCATTGAAGCTTTATGCTTAAATGCTTTGTGAATCAGAACTAGAGTAGCACCTTCTGATTATGCCAGATATAGAAAACCTAGAGATAAAAGGCTCTATCCTTTAGCAGTGGAAACATAAATATCATTACTATAGGAACAAACAAAAATAACTTTAAAATGGACTTAGTCCTCCCCATTTCTGTGTAGCATTATTTCCTACAGCATATTTTCCTGTTTTTGTTTTAAATGTCTTATCACTGAATGATCTCTACATAAGGTCACCAAAGATTACCAGCTGCTCTGTGACATGTGTCTTGAGAATAAGTCAAAGATACACACAAAGGTTTGGAATGAGATATTTCTAGACAGCATTGCCCGTGGGTACTATATGTAGGAGGGTTTTAAAAGTGGAGAGTAGCACTTTTTTTAAAATACAAATTTGCATTCAAGAGAACAAGAGATGGAAAATGGAGATCAGCATGACTGAAATTTAAGTTCATAATTAACATGAGATTGCAGAAGTGTTTCCAAAACAGTAAGTTCATCCTTATTAATGAGCTTTTGAATTAACTTGTTGCTTAAGTGTCAGTGGTGCAAAAGGAAATGTCTGAAGGGCATGTTCCATTAGACCACCTGTAAATACAGATTTCACACATGGACACTTTTCCATTATGTCTGATGGCTGCTGAAATTGATAAAGTATGTATGCACATTTCTTTTAATGCTCTGAAGTGTCAACTTGAGGGTCTAAATGGACTTCCTATTGCAATGAGTTACCAAAAAAAAAATTATGTTGCTCCAATAAAACAGGGAAAAAGAACCTCCCAAACACACAGCATAATAAAATAGTACATTGCTATTTATATAATATAATGCTAACAGAATTAATACCAAACATATAAAATATCAAATGGAAGAGACAGTATTAACCAGCATCAACAAAAGGTATGACTACACTGCAATCAGAGGCATGACTGCAGCATACATAAATCTGAGCTAGCTTTGATCTAACTAGCTCGAATAACAACAACGTAAGCGAAGTGACGGCAACGAGGGGTAGCAGCACAGGCTTTACAAGCGCACCAGGGACCCTGGGTATGAACTCATGTGACCAACCAGTGCTGGAACTTCACTGCTATTTTTAATTGAGCTAGCTAGATCAAAGCTAGCTCAGGTATGTCTACACATGCTGTAATCACACCTCTGAGTGAAGTGTAGACAAACCCTAAAGGCTTGCCTACACAGCAAGCTACTGCATGGCAAACTGGTGCACAGTAACTGGCCATGTAGACAAGCCTTTAGTGATCTCTTGGATTTAATTGACATTTGTGCCATTATGAAGGAAAAGATGTCAACAAATATATTCATAAACTTAGCAAGATGCAAATAGTCATACACAGGACATAGAAACACTGCAAGCCGTGTATGTTGAACATAATTTCCTGGTGAGAGTTTTTCCAAAGGGCACGTTTGCCTCTCTGTCTTCTAAGTGATTGTTTCCTTTGGTGATCATTTATGATTTGGGATTACCTTTCAGTTGTTCACCTCAGCTGCACTGACAGTGCTGTTGGCTGAATCCTGAATGAAAAAAATCACTACTTAAGATGTTTTACAGATACCTTTCTCCCCTTGCCTCCACCATATTTTTTCTACATTGGATTAATTCTGTTGCTCAGTTACAACTTCTCAGTTGACAACCTTAAAATATATGAGCAAGAGCTGGGTTTTGTAAAATTGATCAGTGATTTTATTCACTGCCTGTGGGTCTGTTTTGTCTTCGTAAACTAGCATGGCTTCTTATTGCGATTTCTATGGGGCATGTACAGTGATTGTTTTTATGAGCTAATAAGTGGTTGGCATCAGCTGGTATTAATTCTTGTGTGAAGATCAATTTAACCCTCAGGAAATTAATGTAAGTCAGTCTAATATGTGCTAACATCTCATGTCCACGTTGAAAGGATAAGATTAAAGAACGCCCATTAGGAGATGGTTGAAATTCTGAATTTCTGTCCTGAAGGAAATTCCATGATTTCAAAATGGATATCATCTCCAACCACTTAGTAAAGGCGAAATGTCGATTTTTTTCATGGAACGAACTATTCCAAATATGCCAGTATTTCATTTTGACCTTATCCAAACATTTGGATTCAATAAGATGGAAAAGTTCCATTTCCACTTTATTATTTTGACATCTGTGTTATTTTCATATAATATAAAAGCTGAAACAATAAAATCCAAATCAACCTTACCAAAGCAAAACATTTAGATTTTATTAAAATGAAACATTTTGATAATTTCCTGAAAAAAATAGACAAAAATCAATGTTCCCATTAAATGTTTCAATTTTATCTGATCAGTATTTTTTTGATGGGAAACTGTTCTGCTGGCAAATTTTTGACCAGCTCTGGCGCCTCATGTACAGTGGAATTTCATACCACTAGGACAAAACTGATCTGTTCAGGCTGTTTCCAGATTGTGGAGCAAACTCCAACAGGAGCTGAGAACCATCACAAACATCACGCCCCTCTGCTCAAAGTGCAAGACACACTTCTTTGACCTGCCTTTTCTAATACAATCATATAGGAGCAGATACTACATATTTATTAGGACTGTCGATTAATCGCAGTTAACTCACGCTATTAATTCAAAAAATTATTCATGATTAAAAAAACTAATTGTGATTAATTGCAGTTTAAATCACACTGTTAAACAATAGAATACCAATTTACATTTATTAAATATTTTGGATTTTTTTCTCCATTTTCATATATATTGTGTTGTAATTGAAATCAAAGTGCATATTAGTTTTATTATAAATGTTTGCACTGTAAAAATGATAAAAGAAATAGTATTCTTCAATTCACCTCATACAAGTAATGTAGTGCAATCTCTTTGTTATGAAAGTGCAACTTACAAATGTAGATTTTTTTTGTTACATAACTGCACTCAAAAACAAAACAATGTAAAACTTCAGAGCCTACAAGTCCACTTAGTCCTACTTCTTGTTTAGCCAATCGCTAAGACAAACAAGTTTGTTTACATTTACAGGAGATAACGCTGCCCTCTTCTTATTTACAACGTCACCAGAGAGTGAAAACAGGCATTTGCATGGCACTTTTGTAGGTATTTACATGTCAGATATGCTAAACATTTGTATGCCCCTTCGTGCTTCAGCCACCATTCCAGGGTACATGCTTCCATGCTGATGATGCTAATTAAAAAACATATGCATTAATTAAATTTGTGACTGAACTCCTTGGGGGAAAATTGTATGTCCCCTGCTCTATTTTACGTGGATTCTGCCATATATTTTACGTTATAGCTGTCTCGGATGATGACCCAGCATATGTTGTTCATTTTAAGAACAGTTTCACTGTAGATTTGACAACACACAAAGAAGGTACCAATGTGAGATTTCTAAAGATGACTACAGCACTTGATCCAAGGTTTAAGAATCTGAAGTGCCTTCCAAAATCTGAGAGGGACAAGGTAGGGAGCATGCTTTCAGAATTCTGGAAAGAGCAACACTCCAATGCGGAAACTACAGAACCCAAACCACCAAGAAAGAAAATCAACCTTCTTCTGGTGGGATCTGACTCAGATAATGAAAAAGAATATGCGTCGGTCCGCACTGCTTTGTATTGTTAGCAAGCAGAACCCGTCATCAGCATGGAGGCATGTTCCCTAGAATGGTGGTTGAAGCATGAAGGGACATATGAATCTTAGTGCATCTGGCACATGAATATCTTGCGACGCCGGCTATAAGAGTGTGATGAGAATGCCTGTTTTCACTCTCATGTGATATTGTAAACAAGAAGCGGACAGCATTATCGCCTGCAAATGTAAACAGACTTGTTTGTCTGAGTGATTGGCTGAACAAGAAGTAGGACTGAGTGGACTTGCAGGATCTAAAATTTTACATTGTTTTATTGTTGAATGCAGGGGGTTTTTTTTACATAATTCTACATTTGTAAGTTCAACTTTCATGATAAAGAGATTACACTACAGTACTTGTATTAGGTGAATTGAAAGATACAATTTCTTTTGTTTTTTTTTACAGTGCAAATACTTGTAATCAAAAATAAATATAAAGTGGGCACTTTACACTTTGTATTCTGTATTGTAATTGAAATCAATATATTTGAAAATGTAGAAAACATCCAAAAACATTTAAATGATATTCTATTATTGTTTAATCACATGATTAATCGTGATTATTTTTTTAATTGCTTGACAGCCCTAATATTTATTTAAGAGAAGAAAACAACCGCCAAAGCACTAGACTATAGACAAAATTTCCCCGTGGGGGGTATGAGAAAGAAATGAACTTCACATGACAGATGTTAGACCCATCACTGACTGCACTAGTGGAAAGTACTCAGATACTATGGTAATGAGGGTAGTACAAGAATCTATTTAGAATAGAATGCTTACTTACATTTACAACCAGATATTGGTATTTCACACCGTGACAGGGCTCACAGTACTCCCACTCATGGCCCACCAGGCACTACTCACCATGCCTCGGGGTCAGATGCCACCTTTCGTGATGTCCAGTGCAGTGGTGTATAGACCCTCTGGCTAATGCATTTTTCAGTCCCACCCCTTCCAGAGTATTAATATTCACAAATAAAAGACAAACCAAGAAACCAAAATAGGGTCATCCGAAGAGTCTTTGGCAAGACCCTACCATATTTAGGTTCTGTCTTCAAACAACCAGTCCTTTGGTCAGTCTCGCAGGGCCTGGTCATTCCATCCACCAGGAGGCTTGTATTACCAGCAAGCTGTCTCAGTCTCCTGGCTGTAACCAAGCTTCTCTCCGAGAGAGAGAAGTAGAGCTCTGCCCTCCTTCCTGTGCAGCCCCCAATTCAACTTGCTCTTCTCATTTTAACTTCTATCTCCACACCTGATATCTGCTGCAGGTGTAGCAGAGCAGGGCTAATTGGGTCCACAGGTCCTCTTTAACCTCCTCCTTTCCAGTATGGGTCCTATATGCCTCATCAAACACAATGATTTTTTAAATTATTTTTATTTCAGAAGCAATTTCTAGCACATTTGTCCAAAAACATTTACACTGCTTTCAGCAGTTTAGCTGTTTCTATCACAGAAGCAATCATTCAGATAAACTAGCTTGGCTAAAATTGGTTGCTTATGACTGAATTGGATCATATTTTTTCAATTTACTAATTTTCAAGAACCACTATCTTGTGCACGGAACTATTTGTGCCCAGAAAGTGTACATGTGTATGTGCAAAGGGGTCATTGTGCACAAAGGCATTGCTACACCAATGAAGTCAACACAAGTTTTTCCACTGACTTCAAGGAGAACAGAATTGACCTCAAAGCATTCATTTTCTTATGTGAAAAATGGGTACTTATGAATTCTGGTAGCCCTTGTACACACACAATTACACTCTGTGGTCCACATTTTCAGCTGGTACAAATTGGTACAGCTCTAATGAAGTCAGAGCTACACTGTCTGTTTCCCACTGGCAAAAATCTAGCCCAGATTTGTGAGGACAGATGCTAAATATGTGTGCCCTCTTTGCATCCACACATTCTACTGGCAAACCATAAACAGATGTACATCACAGAAAAAAATAATGGTGTATTGAAAAGCTAAGGGGACAACAATAAATAGCTATTTACATTTTCAATTTTTTTTTTAAAATGGGAGTCAACTATGTGTTTTTGTTTGTTGAGACAGAATGAACAGAGCAAGACAGGGAATCAGGGAGTTCTGCTGAATGGCCCTTTGCAAGTCACTTAACAGTTTCCTTGTCTGTAAAATATTAATAATTACCCTACTTTGTTAAAACCTTTGAGATTTACAGTGTAATAACAATAATACTTAGAACTTACAAAGTGCTAACAATGAAGCACATTCTTAAGCAGGCTGAAGACTCGATTGTAAAGTAGTCTAGGATTTATTCCCCACTTTGCTACAGATTTATTGGGCATGTCTCCTATCCTCTCTGTGCCTCAGTTCACCCAACTGTAAAATATGAACAACATCTAAGTCACAGGATTGTTGTGAAACTTGTTTTGTGATACAGCAAGTACTATTTGTAAATAAGGAGTTTCATTAAATGTGTTGAGGAGAGAGACTAAGTCACGTTCTTCAGGAGAACAGAACTTTTCATGGTTTCCAGAGAAAACTGAACTCCTTTACTAGTGATAGGGAAACCCGTTTGAATGCAGTAGAGTCAGCACTGTGTCAAACTCCAGACTGCAAAATCAAGTGCCACAAGAATGATGCCTCATTAAAAGCATTGGAAGGAGCAATCTTCTCTTTGTTTGTTAGAATCAACAACAAGATTACAAAGTCTAATTCATTAGCAATGAATACACATTCTCATCTAGATTGTTACTGTAAGAAGTTTGTTGTCTTAATTACACCAACTCAGGCGGACACTATGGCCTATGGAAAGGAAAGAAATATAATGTCCACCAAAATGACTGTCACAAAAGAGAAACAGGGATTTGGAACGGTCAGTTCAACTAATAAGGAAGGATAAAGAGATGAATGAAACAAAGCATTGTGTGGAATTTAGAACATTTTCTCTAACATAAAATCTACACATAAATAGGGTGTGTTTATACAGGTTTACCAAATATATATATGAACTCTGACAATGAAATGGTGAACATATGGCAGACTTACCCTTGAATTAACCACTTCCAAGGAGACATTCTGAGGCATTGCACTTGGTACTAAAAGGGGAGAAAAAATTGGAAATATGTAATTAGCAGCAGAGTCATAAAAGGCTATGTCAAATCTCTCTCTTATTGGAAAGAACTGAGTATGGCTTTTCCACACACTTTATAATCTGTTCATAAATGTGTAGTTAATTCAGGTGGCACTTCAGGGGTCCCCTCGAGAGACAAAAAAATAAATACATCTATTTGTTTCTTCTCATTTTTGGTAGACCTATTAGTGAGCCCCTTAAACAGTTAGTCAGTAGATTTTATGCAGTGATACCAAGTAGCTGATTTCAGTTACTTGTTTATTTCAGTTGATGTTTATAACAAGATCTTTCAGGTAATTGCTCTGCTGAGCACCAGGCTATTAGAATACATGCATTTCAGAATTCACACTGCATTAAGATAAATCCGTGCATGCTCTCCTAATTGGTACTAGTTCTGAAGATCTCCCAGAAAATAAAAGAATTTGAAGTCTTTTTCTGATATTAGTAAAAAATTATTTTAAAATATACCATCTTGCTCTAAGTAATATATGTAACTGGGGAGACACTGTTTATTAATTTCACTATTAATTTTATTATGTCCACACTAGTAAACATACTTTAATTGTTAAATGCAACTAATGCTTATTTAGCACCTCATCTTACAAGCTGCTGAGCACCCTCTTTCCAGCTGCTGATGCCCTTGGCTCCCTCAGAACGGAATCATCAGACCCCCACAAGAGCAGGCCTTTAATTTGAAGAAATAACTGATTCAAGTTCCTATCTAGTTAAAATTAGAACTTCCTTCAAACAATAAATCTATTTTTATTAAACATCCCCAAAGTAAAGCTTTTGTTCATCTAGGACTCATTTCTGCCATCCTCACCCACATTGAGTGATGCCACTGATATCAATGGAATAGTATTCAGGCTTCACCATAAAGGTGGTAGAATAGGTCCTTATTAGCTAAATGTTTACAGAACTGACAATTGTCTTCTTGGTGCCTGTATAAGTGAAGCAGATGTGTACTACAGATCTGGCTGTGGGAGGAGGTTTTCATATATATTTTCTCCTAGCACACAGTCAATGTTCAACCAGTAGCTTAACAGACGATATCTTCAGACATAAATTCTTGGTTTGTGGTGCCTTTGCACATTTTGTCGCCTCCTGTCACTCAGAGATCTAGACCCATAATTCCCTCTGACCTGAGTATACAAAGAGAGTTCTGGATCACATGGTAAGATGGGCTCCCTTAAATTTGAACATGCATATTGATACAGCTAAATGACCATCATACATCTAGAAGCCAAGACTGTAGGTCACACATATAGAATGTGGGGGACTGTATTTTCATAGAAACATAGAAATGTAGAGTTGAAAGGGACCTTGAGATGTCATCAAGTCCAATCCCCTGCACTGGACCAAATAAACATTGACTTTTAGTTAGAAAGTTGTTTGTGACATCTAACCAAAATTTCCCTTGATGGAGATTAAGCCCATTACTTCTTGTCCTACCTACAGAAGATATGGAGAACAATTCTTCATAACAGTCCTTATCTTTTGAAAACTGTTTTTTTTAAAAAAAACAGTGACTAAACAAAGAACTTAGGGACCACAGTGAATAATCATCTGAACATTAGCTCACAGTGTGATGTTGTGGCTAACAGACCAAATATGATCCTTGGATGTATAAGAAGTAAAATATTTATTAGGAGTAGGGAGCTGTTAATACTACTGTATGTGACATTAGTGAAACCATTACTAGAATACTATGTCCATTTGCATTGTCCACAATTTAAAAATGCTGTTGACGAATTTGAAAAAGGTCAGAATACAGTTACAAAAATGATATGAGGTCTGGAAAACCTGCCTTACAGTGAGAGACTAAAGAAGCTCAGTCTATTTAGCTTAAACAAAGAAAATTAAAAGGACACTTGATTGAGATCTAACACAATAAGAATAAGGAGAAGATTTCTGATAGTAGAGAGATCTTTAATCTAGCAGACAAGGACAAGCTCCAATGGCTGGAAGCCATTCATACTGGAAATAAGGCTTTTTTTTTTACAGTGATGGTAATTAAGAATTGGAACAATTTACCGATAGGTGTGGTGGCTTCTTAATGTGTTGGAAGAACAGGATCGTAGTAGGGAATATAAATGATAGTTTCATGTATTACCCTAAACTGCTTTGCTCATGAAACTGAGAACTTTCAAAAAAATTGTGAAAACCAGAGACCCACTTAAACTAGAGTACCTAATAGCTTACTGGTTAGGCCACTCACTTGGGATGTTGGAGACTCCAGTTCAGGTCTCTACTTCAAATCAGGCCCAGCAGATATTTGAACCTGGTTCCCTGACATCACAGATGAGTACTATTGTCTATTCTGGGATGGGTCTCTCACCAGGAATTCCATCCTAGATCTGAGGAAAGTTTAATCAATACAGCTACATTTCTGAAAAAAGTTTCAGTTTTGAGAAATCAAAAGAAATGTTGTTGAAAAATTTCTCACCAGCTCTAATTTCTATCAAAGTGTACCAAGAAATACATGTTTTGGATGAATGGTGCAATGAAGTGTTTGACAATGATCTTTGAAACCTTTCCTCAATATATAGCACATCACAGGGGTCTGCTTTGGAAAGGATGATGAGCAATCAAGCATTTGAACATAGCTTCAGGTTTCTTAAAGTGACAACTGAGTCTTTAGACTTTTCCCCAGTGCTATTGAGGTTTGGTGTGGTCTTAGGAGACATGTTCTCCAAGAAGTGTTTACAACTGAATTGATGTTCTAGATTGTTAATGTCCATTTTGTGCCTTTTGCATTAGGAGACACAGTATGAACCAATGATTAGGGCACTAGAATGCGAATCAGGAGACCTAGATTCTATTTTTAGCTCTGCTACTGACCTGATGTGTGACCCTGGGCAAATCACCTCCTGCTCTCTTCTCATCTTTTATCTGTCTTATGTATTTAGATTGTTAAACTAGATGGGACAGGGACTGTTCCCTACTGTGTGTTTCTAGCAGTTCCTCGTACAATGGAGCCCCAGTCTTGACTGGAGTCTTAGGTGCATCCGATGAAGTGAGCTGTAGCTCACGAAAGCTCGTGCTCAAATAAATTGGTTAGTCTCTAAGGTGCCACAAGTACTCCTTTTCTTTTTGCGAATACAGACTAACACGGCTGTTACTCTGAAACCTGTCATTAGGCAGTACCATAATTCAAATACCAATACCAATAATACGTTGGTATACAAGGTTCAGTCCAGCTGCTTAATATCTAAGGAAGCTGTGGTTGCTCATCAGTTACTCCAGAGATTGTATTCATTACTTCATTCTGACAAATTTATAGACAGAATCTGTATCTGTAGGACACTCAATAATTCAAGTCAAAAAGAGAAGTAATTATGGTATTCCTGTGATATTACTGACCTGATCAGAAACAGTGAATAACTGATCTCACACAAGAAAGCCTGTTCTCATGAGCTATTTTACAGAAGCAAGAATTCAGATAACATTTCTATATATAGTATATCAGTATTTGTAATATGATCATCATGATGGTGTGTGAAGGAATTGTACACTTATAAAAACACTATGCTCGCAATCTACACAAAGACCCGATTTTTTATTTCTCCCCTCCTGCCCAAGAAGCAGGAGGAATGGTGAAGAACAAGGATTGTTTTTTTCCCCCCTCTCTATCTTCTGCAGAGGACAAGTAGGAGTGTTTGTCTGGTTGGTTTTGGCATAGCGCATCTGTGTATAAGCATCATGGTGAGGCTATGACAAAGATGGGTGGATCTTTCACCTTCTCTTGGTGCTGGTGGTCAGCATTCACATTTGTGGGTGCTTATGTAATCAAAAATATTTTCAAAAAGAAAAGCAGTACTTGTGGCACCTTAGAGACTAACCAATTTATTTGAGCATAAGCTTTCGTGAGCTACAGCTCACTTCATCGGATGCATACTGTGGAAAATACAGAAGATGTTTTTATACACACAGACCATGAAAAAATGGGTGTTTATCACTACAAAAGGTTTTCTCTTCCCCCACCCCACTCCCCTGCTGGTAATAGCTTCTCTAAAGTGATCACTCTCCTTACAATGTGTATGATAATCAAGGTGGGCCATTTCCAGCACAAATCCAGGTTTTCTCACCCCCCCACCCCCCTCTAAAAACCACACACACACAAACTCACTCTCCTGCTGGTAATAGCTTATCCAAAGTGACCACCCTCCCTACAATGTGCATGATAATCAAGGTGGGCCATTTCCAGCACAAATCCAGGTTTTCTCACCCCCCCCACACACACAAACTCACTCTCCTGCTGGCAGTAGCTCATCCAAACTGACCACTCTCCTTACAATGTGCATGATAATCAAGGTGGGCCATTTCCAGCATAAATCCAAGTTTAACCAGAACGTCTGAGGGGGTGGGGGGTAGGAAAAAACAAGGGGAAATAGGCTACCTTGCATAATGACTTAGCCACTCCCAGTCTCTATTTAAGCCTAAATTAATAGTATCCAATTTGCAAATGAATTCCAATTCAGCAGTTTCTCGCTGGAGTCTGGATTTGAAGTTTTTTTGCTGTAAGATAGCGACCTTCATGTCTGTGATTGCGTGACCAGAGAGATTGAAGTGTTCTCCGACTGGTTTATGAATGTTATAATTCTTGACATCTGATTTGTGTCCATTTATTCTTTTACGTAGGGACTGTCCAGTTTGACCAATGTACATGGCAGAGGGGCATTGCTGGCACATGATGGCATATATCACATTGGTGGATGTGCAGGTGAACGAGCCTCTGATAGTGTGGCTGATGTTGTTAGGCCCTGTGATGGTGTCCCCTGAATAGATATGTGGGCACAGTTGGCAACGGGCTTTGTTGCAAGGATAGGTTCCTGGGTTAGTGGTTCTGTTGTGTGGTATGTGGTTGTTGGTGAGTATTCGCTTCAGGTTGGGGGGCTGTCTGTAGGCAAGGACTGGCCTGTCTCCCAAGATTTGTGAGAGTGTTGAGTCATCCTTCAGGATAGGTTGTAGATCCTTAATAATGCGTTGGAGGGGTTTTAGTTGGGGGCTGAAGGTGACGGCTAGTGGCGTTCTGTTATTTTCTTTGTTAGGCCTGTCCTGTAGTAGGTGACTTCTGGGAACTCTTCTGGCTCTATCAATCTGTTTCTTCACTTCCGCAGTTGGGTACTGTAGTTGTAAGAATGCTTGATAGAGATCTTGTAGGTGTTTGTCTCTGTCTGAGGGGTTGGAGCAAATGCGGTTGTATCGCAGAGCTTGGCTGTAGACGATGGATCGTGTGGTGTGGTCAGGGTGAAAGCTGGAGGCATGTAGGTAGGAATAGCGGTCAGTAGGTTTCCGGTATAGGGTGGTGTTTATGACCATTGTTTATTAGCACTGTAGTGTCCAGGAAGTGGATCTCTTGTGTGGACTGGACCAGGCTGAGGTTGATGGTGGGATGGAAATTGTTGAAATCATGGTGCAATTCCTCAAGGGCTTCTTTTCCGTGGGTGCAGATGATGAAGATGTCATCAATATAGCGCAAGTAGAGTAGGGGCATTAGGGGACGAGAGCTGAGGAAGCGTTGTTCTAAATCAGCTATAAAAATGTTGGCATGCTGTGGGGCCATGCGGGTACCCATAGCAGTGCCGCTGATCTGAACGTATACATTGTCCCCAAATGTACAATAGTTATGGGTAAGGACAAAGTCACAAATTTAAGCCACCAGGTTAGCCGTGACATTATCGGGGATAGTGTTCTTGACGGCTTGTAGTCCATCTTTGTGTGGAATGTTGGTGTAGAGGGCTTCTGCATCCATAGTGGCCAGGATGGTGTTATCAGGAAGATCACCGATGGATTGTAGTTTCCTCAGGAAGTCAGTGGTGTCTCGAAGGTAGCTGGGAGTGCTGGTAGCGTAGGGCCTGAGGAGGGAGTCTACATAGCCAGACAATCCTGCTGTCAGGGTGCCAATGCCTGAGATGATGGGGCGCCCAGAATTTCCAGGTTTATGGATCTTGGGTAGTAGATAGAATATCCCAGGTCAGGGTTCCAGGGGTGTGTCTGTGCGGATTTGATCTTCTGCTTTTTCAGGAAGTTTCTTGAGCAAATGCTGTAGATGCTTTTGGTGACTCTCAGTGGGATCAGAGGGTAATGGCTTGTAGAAAGTGGTGTTGGAGAGCTGCCGAGCAGCCTCTTGTTCATATTCCGACCTATTCATGATGACAACAGCACCTCCTTTGTAAGCCTTTTTGATTATGATGTCAGAGTTGTTTCTGAGGCTGTGGATGGCATTGTGTTCTGCACGGCTGAGGTTATGGGGCAAGTGATGCTGCTTTTCCACAATTTCAGCCCGTGCACGTCGGCGGAAGCACTCTATGTAGAAGTCGTCTCTAAGGTGCCACAAGTCCTCCTTTTCTTTTTGCGAATACAGACTAACACGGCTGTTACTCTGAAACCTGTCAAAAATATTTTGAGGTCCAATCCTCACTAATCCTGAGGTATTTAAAAATGTGGGATTTTAAAGGCGATCTGATCAGTGCCAAAGCAACTTGTGTCTCCTGAATTCAGGTGGGATGTCTCAGCCCATGCAGATCAAACTTGCGTTTTTTAACTACCACATTAAACTTCGATGTTGTATATAATTTGCTCTCCATTATCACCTTAGGCCTTTTTTGTCATTATTCCTTTTCCAAGTATTACTGCTACTGATTGTTAGTTTCAAAAGATTCCTCACCCAAATGCATTAGCCTGCATTTCTCCAGGTTGACTATAATTGTTTTTCCTGTCCACATTGATAACTTTTTATTATTTCTCTGTCCTCACTGTGTGCAACACCTCCCAATTTGGTTTCGTGTGCAAATTTAATTAATGTGCTGTTTATCCCTTCTTCCAGATCTTCAATCAACATGCTAAATAAATCCAGACCCAGTACCAAACTGAGTCACCTTCACAGGAACATTGCTGATTGTCTTTACCTTTGTTTACTGTACTTCAGCCAATGAGACAGTACTTATAACCAAGACAATGCGATTTAATATTTTAGGCAAAAAAAAAAATCTGTGGGTCACTGTATCAAATGCTTTACAACAGTCTAGAACGATTACAACTGCTTTATTTCCTACTTCTACCAGTTTTGTATCTTGATCAAACAAAGCAATTGAGTTTGTCTGGTGCAACTTGTTCTTTATAAACGGATGAGGCTTATTATCTATGGTTCCATTATGTTTGATTAATCATTGGTCTATTATAATCTAGGTATTTAGAGACTTCTTCTTGCTCTTGATCAACCAGTAACCTAAAGTTTAGTGAAGTCAATGGGAATACACATCCATTAACATCAGTGGTCTTTGGATCCAGACCCAAATTCTTACAATAGATTTCGCAACTCTTTCATATTCATACAATTTTAAAAGCACCCAGTGTCCTCTCCACAGGCAATTACTCTCTGCTGTGTCATTAAACTAAGCAGGTACACAGCACAAAAAACTCCAGATTAACTCTTCCTCCATATTCAAAAACAAATGCTGCCAAGTGCAATTACACTTCAGATCATTAAGCATTGTCTTTTTGCCTTCCTTTGCTGCATCATCACATTTTCCAAAACATAGTACATTACATTTATTTTTGAGGTGGCCAATCAAAAACAAACTAATATAACTTCAGATTATATGTAGCATGGGGCAGGGGTTGGGATTGCTGGCAGGAGTCATGACTGGGAGTCACTCTGAATATGAATATGAAACTTCTTATCATTCAATAAAAGAACACATCATGTATCTGGAGGCTGGGATTAAGCAGTTTTCTTGTAATCTATTTTTAACTAACTTCAAAATGCAGGGCTAAATTCAGGCCTCATTTACACCTGTGCAATCACATTCAGAAATTTAAGACAATGGGTTGCAGAGTTTAGGGGAGGCAGAATGTTGCCTGAAAAATCTTCCTTACTAGCATTGGTGCATGCACCAGAATGAACACATTTTTACTTTCAAATCCCAGGCTACATTTGCAAATCTGGAGGCTACCCAAAAAAATCATGTCGTATTTGTAAACTGAGAAGATCTGATATGGAATCTTTGAGAGACAATAAACTAATAACCCTACCGACCATTGCTACGGAGTCACTCTTCAGAACTGAACAGAAGCTTGTATTCTTTTTTTGTAGTGCACACCACACATCCTAATAGACAGATTGTGTTGTGTGCCACATGGATTGCAGTTATTTATTATTTGTATTTTTAAGTGCTGACAATATGCTCAGGGCTGTGCCAAACAGAAATGAAGCCAGGCCCTGCCTGGAAGAATTTATAATCTAAAATACAGACAGAGATGAGAGGACAAACTGGGAAATCAAGAGGATGGAGTAATTCCCCCACTTTTCAGGGAACAGACTGGAAACATGTCCCTGTGGCCCACACCATTTCTCACTGCTCCCATTGGTCGGGAATGGCGAACCACAGCCACTAGGAGCTGCGGGCAGTGGTGCAAATGCAAACAAACTGTCTGGCGGCCACTGTCTTAGAGATTATATAGGAAGGAACTGTGAGAGCAAGGATGGTCTAGTGCTTAGGGGTGCTAGCCTAAGACCTGGGATACCTGAGTTCAAGTCCCTGACCTGCCACAGAATGTCTGTGTGACCTGGGGGAAATCATTTAGCCCTCTCTGTATCTCAGTTACCCATCTGTAAAATGGGGATATTAGCACTTCCCTACCTCACCGCAAGGTACTTAGATACTGTGGGGAGTAAAGGGAAGTCTGTATACAAAACACAGAGAGGTCAGATAATATTCTTTAGTTGGAGCTAACTATACCCAAGAGAACTGGGGTTCAACAGAACCCGAAGGAGTCCTAAAGCACGACATCTCTCACAGAGTGTTTGCATAGGGGAAATCTGCACTCTTGTGAGTTAGAACCACACAGATTCTGGTAATTTTCTGCATTAAATACTATAACAGCCTGCATTTCCTCTGCCACTGTTACTTCTCCCCCCACCTGCAAGTAAACACATGAATAGCTCAAGTTATAGAGCCAGCTGTTGATATATGAATAACTTTATATGCTCAGTGTCCTGACTGTGTCAGTTTGATCCTCACTCCTTAATTTTTTTTAAAAAAAATATTCCTATCATCATTATGGATATTAATTATTTTGAATCAAATATTCAGAAAGAATTAAAAAAAACTGTCTGCCAATTTTTGGGATTAAACACATTTTGAAAAATTCTTAGGCATGATCGTTCAAAGCATTTCTGGAATGGCAAAAAGCCAAAAAGACCAAATATTAACTGAGCTGTATATTAAACAGAAAACTAAACATTAAAGAACCGGTAAATTCTATAAGTCTGTGATTCTATAGTTCCTGGAATTGAAGATAATAACAACTGAAGATAATAAATCCCTGTGATTAAAGTATATTTCTTAGACTGTACGTTAGATCCCAGAGCTTCATGAATAATTTCTTCCTACAGACATGCAAGGAAATAGTATGCGTGGCTTCTTTATGACATCATCTACTGTATCATATAGTGTGAAAGTGCCACAGAATTTAACACCAGAAGGAACCACCAAATCATCTAGTCTGACCTACTGTGTATCACAGGACATCAATATAACCCAACACACACACACTAAACCCAACAACCGAAACTAGACTGAAGCAGTACAGCCCACAGTGAAGGACGCACAGAAAAAAAGAACACAGGAGGTGAGGTGGGGACCTACAGAAGTGATGACACAGCAGTGTTACAACAACAAAGAAAATCAGGTAGAACAACAGTATCAAGGCTTCTTCATCATTTTAATTTTTAGTCCTGTTCAAAATAAACCCTTGGAAGACTGAAAAGGAAATCTGTTTCCTTAACAGAATCCCTATCCCCTTTTTCAACTGTACACCTACACAAGTCTGTTGTAGTATTCATCTTGGAGAAATAAAATAAGATTACATGGTCTTTGCAAAGTGATACAGGGGAAAATGTTGGTCATTAAGTTTTAGAGAGGAAGGTTTTGGTCTTGTGGTTAAAACACTGGCCTAGGATTTTGGAGACCTATATTTAATCCCTTGCTCTACACAGCCTTCCTACTTAATTTCTCTTTGTCTCTGCTCTCCATCTGTAAAACTGTGATAATAATTCTTCCTTTCTCCCACCCTCTGTCTGTCTGATCTATTTAGATCATGAGCTTTTTGGGGTGGGAATGTCTATTACTATTTGTTTGTATAGTACAGTACGTAGCAGAATAAGGCCCTAATCTTGGTTGTACTCTCTAAATTCTACTGAAATAAAATAATTGTAATAAGTTCTGGTATCACTTTCAGCTTCGCACTCTTTAATTCCCTTCCCCCCTTCACCGTGCATAGCATTTTTGTGGGAACTCAGATCACTGTATGATATTATACATAAAGGGCCAGATCCCAGGCCCCTCTGCCAACTACTCCTGGGCTACTGTGGCAGTGCAAAACAACTGAAAAGCTGTCCTAAAGAGGCAACCAGAAATCCCAGCATATACTTCCCCCATTTCCTCCCCCCCACACACACACTTTGGGAATATAATAGGGGGGCAGGGCCAGAAAGCCCAGGCTCCAGCCTTGCTTTGGCCAGAAGAATGGTCCCAATGGCACCACGGAGGCTGGTATAATTTAGTCCAGTGTTTCCCAAACTTGGGACACTGCTTGTTCAGGGAAAGCCCCTGGCGGGCCGGGCCGGTTTGTTTACCTGCGTCGTCTGCGGGTTCAGCTGATCACAGCTCTCACTGACCGTGGTTCGTTGCTCCTGGCCAATGGGGGCTGCAGGAAGCGGCAGCCGGTACGTCCCTCAGCCCGCGCCGCTTCCCGCAGCCCCCATTGGCCTGCAGCGGCGAACTGCGGCCAGTGGGAGCCCCGATCGGCCGAACCTGTGGACGTGGCAGGTAAACAAACCGGCCTGGCCTGCCAGGGGCTTTCCCTGAACAAGCAGCGTCCCAAGTTTGGGAAACACTGATTTAGTCCATAGATTGCTCTAACTTACACCAAAGGCTTAAATGTCTCCTAGTGGCCCTAGGATCAGGGAAATGGAAAGATGCCTTAAAGACACCTTCCTCTCCTCCCCTAACTACACCAAGTCCTCAGTGTTGCAAAAAGCTACAGTTTACACCTCCCTGCAGCACCAGGGGTAGTTTTGTCTGTGTGTGCTGCAATTGCTGTATTCAGTGGGATGAGTTAAAAGGGCAAAATCTAAGTTGACAGGCTCAAAATTTGACTGTCCTTGCCACAGAACATTACAATAGTTTTACAAATATCTCCTGGATACTGAAAACTCTGTTAACTCTAAAAGAAGAGGAGAGGAACCTGCGTAAAATTCTTAATTCTCTGCTGGGCAGCTCACTCCCACCAACAAAACCAAACCAAGAGCACTGAATTAGTTTGGATTCATGATAATTTACACCACATCATCTATGTCCGCTGCCTGCCTGCTCCTTTCCTGTAAACTGAACCTGCAACTGATAAGAAGGTTGCTCTGGAGCAAAAGACTTTTGTAACTTTTAGTCACCTGCTGGCACCCAAGAATGGAACCCACTTGTGGGGACAGCATGAAGCAAATCTACTCACTTGCTTCATGTACACATATACAAAACAATGCAAAACTGGTACCAATAGGTTTCATTTCAGACCACCCCACCTTCTCCCCTTGCTTAACAGCAGAGAAGTTAAATGCTTCTTGGGATGTCATATTCTCCATTTTGCTGTTTTCTGGAATAGTTTCATAAAAGCCTTCTCTTCAGTGACATTTTGTGCTCCCAAAGAGGTGAAATCTTCTGACAAAATTTGCAGAGGATAATCTTCAGACTCATGAATAACAATCTCTCCCTTTCTCACTTATGATGACATTTAAAACCAAAGTGAAGAACCGAGCCACAGTACTACACTTCACAGTCTGAATTATATCTACATAAATTATGCAAAATATTCATTTTCACTTGTTTTCCTTTTGTTTTTATAATTATAAGTGTGAAGTAATTTATTCTGCCAAGATCCAATCTGTGTTACAAGTGATGACTGAATTAGATGGATAGGCCTAAGTAGTACTTGAAAAAATATTGAAGAGGTATCAAATGTAAAATAATTGAAAGTTGAAGTGCCAAATGAGGTGTGGGTATCACAGATGAACCTTATAAAGGATACTACAATGATGGTCTGAAACACTACAGCCTACAATAATATTATCATAGTGTTTTTATCAATTCTGTAGGATAGCAAATATTTGTTTTTTAATAAGGGAAATATTTGTAAATACAACAGAACTTGAGGCAAGGGTTCATCCTTATCTATTTAAATCTTTTCTTCCATCATAGGCACTGCCTAGATTAGGAAAAGGAAATGTTTTTAGCAAGTGTGTTAGCTAATATATTTATAAGCACCATTGTCTTTGTCTCCACTGGCTGCAAAGTGGAGTTTTAAAATGTGTTAAGTAAGTGTTATGCTAACACGTTTGCTAAACACTTCTGTTTTCCTAAGTTTTGTCTTCACCACAAAAAAATGTGTATTTTTTTTACAGCTAAGTAGCCATGTCTCTGTAAAAATGTAAGAGAAACAAGGGCAGGTAAGTTCTTCATTTAAATGGAGCTAGTCAAGGTCAACTCTATATCCCCACCTGGGTGTGTGCCTTGTCTCCACTAGGATTTTATAGCAAGATAGTTACCTAAGTGTAAAAAACCACCATTTTTTTGCAGTGAAGACACAGCCCTGGTAAAGACAGCACTACTGTGAGCTTAAGTCAAACAGTGATTCAAATACAGGACAGGAGCAGAGACTGTAATTTGAATACCTAAATTCAGAACTACACAGGAAAAAACCATGGCTATCAGAATACATGCAATTATAAAAATCTCCATCACTACCCCAACACTACCACCACCAATACTAATTATTCCCTTCTAACTTTCAGGGTTCTGTTTTCCTCCAAAAAGTTGTAACAAGTTTCTAGCAGTGAAAAAAATCTACCCAGAAAAGTCATCAAGGTACCACCAGAAGGACACACACATCCATTTTTTGTACACCCAATTATTGGGCTAATTCTCCTATCATTTACACTGTTTTTACACCACTGTAACCAAACTGATCAATGGAGTTACTCCTGATTTACAAGTGTGGGAATCAGGCTCACTGACTTCACCAGGAGTCACTGCAGCACTTACACATGAATATCAGGCATTAGACGTTTCCAAGCACAAAATAAACTTCAATTTATTACCCCAAGAATGCGGAGACACAAAGCACAGTGCAAGACATGGGACGAGTGACTATGCAATCACTGTGACAGGGAAGAAAGTAAACCAAACATTTTCTACTCTAGTATTCCAAATATGAGGAAGATCTAGAAACCTGTTTCTTCAGATTACCAAATATAATAAAATACTTTCCATTAAAAAGTGGTGAGGACAAACCTGTGTATAACTTCAGGAACTGGAAAGGGAGGGTAGAGATAGCATCATGCTATGTAACAACCTTCTACCAAACTAGGAAAAATGAAAAGGACAAATGATCATGAGGGATATGACCACAAACACCTATGAAACGATATAATGGGGAGACAATGAATCTATGATTTCTGCCTCTGAAAAAGACCTGAATATATTTATTTATTTATTATTTTATTTAAGAGTTTACATTTTCGTAGTCAATTTTCATTTAGTTTGTCGTGCCTATCATTGACTTGAACTGAGTATATAGTAGAGGAAATCCTAAATTTGTCCTGGTCCAAGGATAAAACTTTTACATAGCGATCTGTGATGTTCATCTACAAAGTGCACATTTTTCTTCTCCTTACATTGTCCATCCTGGCACCTGTAGTTCTAACTTACCATCAGAAAGCGTCACGACAGTAAGATCTTCAGTGGATACCCCAGGGCCATAGCGGTTATAAGCCAGGAATCGTAAGGTGTATTCCGTGAATTTTTTCAGCCCCTCCAGTTTGTATGATAGTCCATCAACCTCTATATTCTGGGCACATAAAAATGATAATTGTTACTAAGGGGAAACGTTAAAGAAGATATGACAGTAATGCTGAGGGATGAACTGATTACACAGTAGGGCTTTTCTATGTCTAAGAGGTAATGCTAAATCCTTATTTAAGTTGCTGTAAAAGGTAATTTGTAACATAGCATTGCTTGTTACAGCTCAGTTCTCAATAGATTATGATATTAAACTGCCACAGTTCAAGATGTAGCTGACTCTGGTGCTTATATCTTTGGTTTAGTTATTTAAAGCACAGTAGAAAGTTTCCTTGCTTAAATCAATCACTCCTTCTCCCATAAGAAAGTGATAGGGAAAGGAAGAAGGGAAAAGAAGGGAGAAAATAAGGACTAGGAGTCATGGAGGAATTCCAGGAAAAAAAGGAGAGAGTGAAATAAAGAAAGACAAGAGAAGAGAGAGAAGATTTTGGGGGGTGAAGAAGCCAGATAAATCTACCCTGGGATTTATGATGCCTGTGACTGCTACAGGCTACTAATAAATTAAACTGGCTCAGATGGAGAAAAGGGGAGTCCCTATTTTACTACCCTGTCCTCTTCTAAATCTCTATTATTATTTTTTTAAGTCACATTTCATCCACATAGCATATTTCAATGACCTCTACAGGATCACTATGCCACCTTAACTTTACATCAGCTACTGATGTACTATGTTAACAGTCTGAACTGTTTAAACTGTTTATTTGCTAGAGTGCAGGATCCTTGGAACAGAGACCATGATCTTATATGTTTCCACATAAAAACACACAGTCATTGCAGAACACCAATAATAATGATGATGCAAATTCCCTTTGTTTAGATCTCTCATTTATGAGAAATACAGATAATGCCTAGACTGGGTTTATATATTTTACACTCCTGGAATGGACCTGGCCCTGAGGAAAGGGAAAACGAGCCACTGAGGAAATAAATTAGATCATATCTAATTTGTAGAACTTCCCTTAACATCAGTAGTAGTTCTGCACAAATATAACAGGGATTCTGTGTCTGAAAAATCTAAAGGACTGTTATAAGGGAAGGGCTCTTTGCTTCGTTTCTAGACTTTGGATAAGAAAGGTAAACTAAGGGCTTGTTTCTCTCCTGCTTACACCAATCGTATGCTGGTGTGAATCCATATGGCTTGATCCTGCTGCCATATTAGTAAATCATAAGACTAATGTGGATTTCAATAGGCCATCCCATTTACTGCCGTGGAGATACTCATGTCTTGCACAGTGTAAGTGAAAGAAGAATGAGTTCCTCTATATATTAAAGTATTTTGTAATAGGCCTGTGTAATATTCAGCTAAAGTGGCATGTAAATTCTCACAGTTCAAACCTGCCAGGGGTTCTAAAGGCTTGATTTTTTTCAAAAAAAATCCCCTCTACTCACTGCCTTTCAATGAACATTTCCAAGGTACTTAACCTGAGGAGTAACCACTCCAATCTGTTATGCCATTGAAGCACCAAAATTTCCACTATCAACAGGTTTAAAGCTGCTGAACAGATATCCTTGATCACTTGGATTGAACGCTTCTTCTCCTTCCTGTCTGATTTTGTCACGTCATCCAGCAAAAGCCTGCTCTCACAACTAACTGAAAGAAGAACATACAGCTCCATTAACTTGCTCACCTGTTCTTTTCCAGTAGCAGTCTCTGTGCAGAACAATCTGTAACCTTGGACTGGACCATTTGCATAGGCAGGGGGTTCCCAGGAAAGAAGAACTGAGGTAGGTGAGGTAGATACAGCCCGCAGGTTTTCCACTGGCCCTGGAACTTGCACTGTATGAAGAAAAATTGCCTGAATAAAAGCAGTCATTTATTGCAGCTCAGTTCCTTAATCATTTCGTTATCCTTTTGATTGCTCTGGCATATCCAGCCCCAATATGTGTCCCCAAAAGCGCACACTTCTCCTGCTATATATGACTGTGCAGAGCTGAATGTTTTTAACATTGGAGTGAAGTGTGTTTCTCTATGAGGAAGCATTTAATAGACTTGAATGGTGTTGGGGCAAAGCACGATTAATCCATAAAGAAGCACCGCAGAGTGATACAACATTGCATCACAATAACCTTCTAAGTACAGAGGTGGCTTTGTAAAATACTGCCAATCAATCCCAAGACTGGTTCAAGAAAAGGAGGAACTTTAGCAGACACATTACTTTCTACTTATAAAAGAGCAAAACTGAAAGACACACAACCTAAAATATCAACACAAAACCCAGCTTTTCAGAGAAATACAATGTAGCCTTACCATACTTCTTGAATATCTATTCAAGCTGTGTATAGACTGGCTCAACTGCTACTTGTTTAAAAATTGATTTAATGCATCATATATTGGCTTGGCCTCCTATTACCAGTGCAACAATGGGGTTTTAGTATCACTCCTATTTACATTGTTGCTTCATGTCCCTGTATATTTACTTAACCTTAGGTATATTTTATATGCTTTCCTGTAACTAACTCTTTGGATCACAAATGCATGGTTGCTAAAAATAATCATCATAATAAAAGTAATCTTGGGCATGCACTGAGGTCCAAACTGGGAACTATGAAACACACAAGTAATCCTATTGCCTTCTTGGATTCACAGTTTGGCACTGAACATTGCTAGTGATTTGGTAGGAAGAAATGCAGTTTAGTGTGACTGAGACATAAGTAAAAACTTTCAAACCTGGATACCTAAAGTTAGGTCCTGAAATCCATATTTAGGCACTTAAAGAACTTTCAGGTTTGAATTTCCGGTGAAAGATAATTATATGAATTGGTAAGAAAATGTAGCACATCCCCAGTTCTGTTTAATAACAATGGTTTTGTATTTGTGCAATATCTAGCACTCCGAAGATGTTACTGGAACTCAATACTTATAAAACTAAAAGCAACAACAAAAGTGTTAAAAACTGCAACCATCTGACAAAATCTTGCAATTATTGGAGTTAGTGCAACCAGTTCTAACAATACTTTAACCTGGAACAGATTTATTTTCAGGCAAAGGAAAATCTGGGACCAAAAACACAGAAAGCTGAATTATTTTCCATTTTCAGTATGATTTCATAAAATTTGGTGTAGGAGGTGAGAGAGGAGATTTTTTTTGGCATGAACCAACCCAAAATGAAATTGCCTGTTTTCTTCACAAATTTCATGGAAAAGCCCCCCAGCGTTGCACAGCTCTATGTTTTTATGTTTTATGTTTTTCACTCTTAATTCTGATTGTCACACATTATTAATGTTATGCATTCACTGTTGACTTGAACTAGTTACCAAATAACAAAAGTGCTATACTTGGGAAACTCCCTTTACCACTAATAGCCATTCCATACATAATCATTCCTCACATGTCAGGCAATGAGAAGGAAACACTACGCAGACTAATACTTTCAAGTCTGTCTCTACAGTTCATCTGTCCCTTCAGCTGAAACCCAAGGAAGAGTAACAGATGAGAGAAAAAGGAAGAAAATTGGCAGAAAAGTCGCAGAACAAGTGGAGAACCAATTCTGAAAATGATCTAAACGTTAAAGACTGGTGTGATCAACAGTGTTTAATATATCTGAGTTGTTGTTGCATGTCTATACCTTTTTCTTGCCTGAATATGAAATGGTCTATTCATATTTTACATATAGAAAATGCCATCAGGCAAAACAAATTTGCCAGTTATTGTGCAGTTGAAAGATAGCAGCATTACAATTCCTATAAAAGGCTTTTCACAGTCAAATGAATGTTACCAGACAATTTCATAGAAGAAAGCTGTTAGGGTAAAACTAACAGGTTTGTGGCAAGTGACAGGGAAAGAACATGACACTTTCTTCTGCTAATACCTGTGTATTTGACAATATGCTAAATGCAAAGTGGAGGATATCTAAAAGACTGCTACCCGGCCCAGGGTAAAGATCATGGTTGACAATTTCATTCCTCTGGCCCAAACAGAACTCTGTAATAGGGATAAACCATGGGAGGCAGAACTTTCTCAGGGGCTAGACCGAGACGTGTAGTGAACTAGTCCCTCAGGAACCAAGGCTTGTCACTCTCTACTCCAAGTGTAAGGGGCATTTCTTTGACTTCTAACAAATACATAGCAACATGTGTATTAAAAAACCCAAAACCAAACAATTCACTCGGGTGCACACACTGCACCCTCTGGGGAGAGGAGGAAAAAACGAACAACACATGCCAGATGTCTGTCACATAGCTGAATGTACTACTGGAAGGCATTCAGATACTGTGGTGATGAGCATGGCAGGAGAACCAATACAGAATTTGTAGAAAGCTAAAAATCAGTGAAAGGCTGCCAGTGACATATACTTTTAAATGGCTTTCAATATTCACTCTAATATAGAATTAATACATTTTAAAAGGTTTTTCCCTCCAGCTTTCCATTTCATTATATTTCAGTTTGCCTGGCAGGCCCGCTAATATGCTAAACTTCTCAACGCTTTGGCATGCAGAAATTCTTTCGTCTCTGCTGATCCCTGCTGACAATAATGTAGGGGGAAATAGCATTTTGTTTTGGTCCTTGTTTTCCTGTTACTTTTTTGTTTTTGTTTTTTTGTTGGTGGGAAGGCTTTAGAAGTACAGCAAGAGCCATTCAAGCAGCACAAACCACTTCTCCCAGAAAAGTCATTCTCTTTAGATCAATCAGTTTCCTGGCCAAAAAGAAACATACCCAAAGATGGGAAAGAGCAAAGATTAAGTGCTTTTTGCCCCATATGGACTGTGCATAAATTGTGAAGTCATATTTATATTTGATCATTAATACTCACAGGAACAAAACATGCTAAGCCTACTTATTCCATTGAGAATTTTCCTCCTGAAGTTTGAGACACTTTTATAAAATAAAAGCTACATTAATTGTGAAAGAATTTGATTCTACTCTCACGTATGGCAGTTTTACACCACTGCGAACCCACTGATTTCAGTGGAGTTACTCCTGATTTAGACCATGTAAATGGGAACAGAATCAAGCCTAAAGCTACAAGTGGTCAAATTCTATATCATTTTCAAGGCTGGCTTTAGAAATATGGTTCCGTTCAATATCTACATAAATGATATTGCATAAATGATATAGCATAGAGAGTACACTTATAAAGTTTGTGGACAATATCAAGCTGGGAGGGGTTGCAAGCACTTTGGAGGACAGTATTAGAATTCAAAATTGCAAATGACTGCCTAAGAAGGAGTACTGCAGAAAGGGGCCTGGGGCTTATAGTGGATCACAAACTAAATATTAGTTAATCACTGGAACAAATTACCTTGAGAGGTCATGGAATCTCTGCCATTGGAGGTTTTTAAGAACAAGTTGGACAAACATCTGTCAGAGATGGTCTAAAATACTTAATCCTGCCTCAGTGTGGGGGACTTGACTAGATAACCTATTGAGGTCCCTTCCAGTCCTACATTTCTTTGATCTATAATACCTATAACTGTCTTAATTTCTCCATAACTGCTGAAGGTGCCACTGTCTCTCATTGTGCCTGAGTGGAGTTAATAGGGCCCCATTTCAGCAAAGCATTGCAGCATGTGCTTTATGGGGGGAGGGATAGCTCAGTGGTTTGAGCATTGGCCTGCTAAACCCAGGGTTGTGAGTTCAATCCTTCAGGGGGCCATTTAGGGATCTGGGGCAAAAATTGGGGATTGGTCCTGCTTTGAGCAGGGGGTTGGACCTCCTGAGGTCCCTTCCAACCCTGATATTCTATGATTCTATGTCCATTCCTATTCAGCCAAGCACTTAAGCACATTGTGGAACTTAAGCAGTTACTTAAAGTTAGGCACATGCTTCTGGACTTCATTGAATAGGAATAGGCTGCTGAACTGGGGTGTGAGAATTTTAACATTGGTTTCAGTGCGCACAGGTTCAAACCTAACAAAAGCTGCCTTTTTTATTATTTCCAGCAGATTGTCCCCTCTGATGAGGTAGGTCAAGACAAAGGAAACGTAGGTCAGCATTTGAATGCATAAGGAAGGCAAAAAACTTTCACAGCTGCTGAAATAGAACACTGATTTTTTTTTAAACGGTCAAAACCAATGTTTTTAAATTAGAAGTCAATTTAAAAAAACTTTGTGAGCTTAATTTCAGTAGGTGTATAGAAGTAAGAGGTCCAGGACCTGTTTTTCAGTGCTCCATAAGTGCTACTGCCTACTTTGGTCATGCATAACCAGATTCATAGAATCATAGAATATCAGGGTTGGAAGGGACCTCAGGAGGTCATCTAGTCCAACCCTCTGCTCAAAGCAGGACCAATCCCCAATTAAATCATCCCAGCCAGGGCTTTTTCAAGCCTGACCTTAAAAACTTCTAAGGAAGGAGATTCTACCACCTCCCTAGGTAACGCATTCCAGTGTTTCACCACCCTCCTAGTGAAAAAGTTTTTCCTAATATCCAACCTAAACCGCCCCCACTGCAACTTGAGACCATTACTCCTTGTCCTGTCCTCTTCTACCACTGACAATAGTCTAGAACCATCCTCTTTGGAACCACCTCTCAGGTAGTTGAAAGCAGATATCAAATCCCCCCTCATTCTTCTCTTCTGCAGACTAAACAATCCCAGTTCCCTCAGCCTCTCCTCATAAGTCATGTGTTCCAGACCCCTAATCATTTTTGTTGCCCTTCACTGGACTCTCTCCAATTTATCCACATCCTTCTTGTAGTGTGGGGCCCAACACTGGACACAGTACTCCAGATGAGGCCTCACCAATGTCGAATAGAGGGGAACGATCATGTCCCTCGATCTGCTGGCTATGCCCCTACTTATACATCCCAAAATGCCATTGGCCTTCTTGGCAACAAGGGCACACTGTTGACTCATATCCAGCTTCTCGTCCACTGTCACCCCTAGGTCCTTTTCCGCAGAACTGCTGCCTAGCCATTCGGTCCCTAGTCTGTAGCGGTGCATTGGATTCTTCCATCCTAAGTGCAGGACCCTGCACTTATCCTTGTTGAACCTCATCAGATTTCTTTTGGCCCAATCCTCCAATTTGTCTAGGTCCCTCTGTATCCTATCCCTACCTGCCACCATATCTACCACTCCTCCTAGTTTAGTATCATCCACAAATTTGCTGAGAGTGCAATCCACACCATCCTCCAGATCATTTATGAAGATATTGAACAAAACCAGCCCCAGGACCGACCCTTGGGGCACTCCACTTGATACCGGCTGCCATCTAGACATGGAGCCATTGATCACTACCCGTTGAGCCCGATAATCTAGCCAACTTTCTACCCACCTTATAGTGCATTCATCCAGCCCATACTTCTTTAACTTGCTGACAAGAATACTGTGGGAGACCGTGTCAAAAGCTTTGCTAAAGTCAAGAAACAATACATCCACTGCTTTCCCTTCATCCACAGAATCAGTAATCTCATCATAGAAGGCGATTAGATTAGTCAGGCATGACCTTCCCTTGGTGAATCCATGCTGACTGTTCCTGATCACTTTCCTCTCATGTAAGTGCTTCAGGATAGATTCCTTGAGGACCTGCTCCATGATTTTTCTGGGGACTGAGGTGAGGCTGACTGGCCTGTAGTTCCCAGGGATCCTCCTTCTTCCCTTTTTTAAAGATTGGCACTACATTTTTTCCAGTCGTCCGGGACTTCCCCCGATCGCCATGAGTTTTCAAAGATAATGGCCAATGGCTCTGCAATCACAGCCGCCAACTCCTTTAGCACTCTCGGATGCAACTCGTCCAGCCCCATGGACTTGTGCACGTCCAGCTTTTCTAAATACCTACCACTTCTTTCTCCACAGAGGGCTGGCCACCTACTCCCCATGCTGTGTTGCCCAGTGCAGCAGTCTGGGAGCTGACCTTGTTCGTGAAGACAGAGGCAAAAAAAGCATTGAGTACATTAGCTTTTTCCACATCCTCTGTCACTAGGTTGCCTCCCTCATTCAGTAAGGGGCCCACACTTTCCTTGGCTTTCTTCTTGTTGCCAACATACCTGAAGAAACCCTTCTTGTTACTCTTAACATCTCCTGCTAGCTGCAGCTCCAGGTGTGATTTGGCCCTCCTGATTTCATTCCTACATGCCCGAGCAACATTTTTATACTCTTCCCTGGTCATTTGTCCAATCTTCCACTTCTTGTAAGCTTCTTTTTTATGTTTAAGATCCACAAGGATTTCACTGTTAAGCCAAGCTGGTCGTCTGCCATATTTACTATTCTTTCGACACATCGGGATGGTTTGTCCCTGTAACCTCAATAGGGATTCTTTGAAATACAGCCAGCTCTCCTGGACTCCTTTCCCCCTCATGTTATTCCCCCAGGGGATCCTACCCATCAGTTCCCTGAGGGAGTCGAAGTCTGCTTTCCTGAAGTCCAGGGTCCGTATTCTGCTGCTTACCTTTCTTCCCTGTGTCAGGATCCTGAACTCGACCAACTCACGGTCACTGCCTCCCAGATTCCCATCCACTTTTGCTTCCCCTACTAATTCTTCCCGGTTTGTGAGCAGCAGGTCAAGAAAAGCTCTCCCCCTAGTTGGCTCCTCCAGCACTTGCACCAGGAAATTGTCCCCTACATTTTCCAAAAACTTCCTGGATTGTCTGTGCACCGCTGTAGTGCTCTCCCAGCAGATATCAGGGTGATTGAAGTCGCCCATGAGAACCAGGGTGTGCGATCTAGTAGCTTCTGCGAGTTGCTGGAAGAAAGCCTCATCCACCTCATCCCCCTGATCTGGTGGTCTATAGCAGACTCCCACCACTACATCACTCTTGTTGCTCACACTTCTAAACTTAATCCAGAGACACTCAGGTTTTTCTGCAGTTTCATACCGGAGCTCTGAGCAGTCATACTGCTCCCTTACATACAGTGCTACTCCCCTACCTTTTCTGCTCTGCCTGTCCTTCCTGAACAGTTTATAACCATCCATGACAGTACTCCAGTCATGTGAGTTACCTCACCAAGTCTCTGTTATTCCAATCACGTCATAATTCCTTGCCTTCACCAGGACCTCCAGTTCTCCCTGCTTGTTTCCAAGGCTTTGTGCATTTGTATATAGGCACTTGAGATAACCTGCATTCACTCCCCCCTCACTCATTAAACACTATGTGTGCACATATGTAGCCAGACTCCCAAATCCTCTCAGAGCACGATCCTTCTCACAAACCTTCTCAGTTCTTTTGCTCTGCATTCTCACACAGATCTCCTAACTGCTACCTCTTACCCAAAATTTTGTGCATAGTCCTTAGTCGTTTGTATTGTATCTGTCAAATTCTATACCACTCTTTTTCAGGGAAAGGGTCTCATCTTCTCGAATATGAACAACAAACAATAATCCTTTCCCATGCATCTAAATCCTGACCTGCATTTCCTTTGTCTCAAACAGTGTCAAGGTGCCTATTTCTATTTATTATTATTATCATTATGTATTACTCTAGCACTCAGGAGCCCCAGTCATGTTTATGATTGTTGGTTTGTTTCTGTTCTTATGTAACACACTTTAAAACATTTTTCTAGTGATTCATTCTTCCTTATGAGATGCAATGATGAAAATTTTATTTTTATTACATTTCACTTTCCCTTAAAACAGCTGATTCCTATGCTGATTCGCAATGAAACCATTTAGAATGTGACACATTTACGAAGCCACTTGCATTTATTGATAATAGAGTGCATGCTTTGATTGTGTCTTTGATTTTTTCCCCCCTTTCCCTGTAGTTAACAGCTTTAATGATATTTCTGTAAAATCTGTTTCTGTGCTGTATGGGGAGATGTGACTTCAAAAAGCCTGCAGGCAATGTAATTATTAGCATAATGAAACCCTTACTTCCCTGCACTGTATACAGCTGAAAGATATGACAGCAGTTTGGCAAGAAATGCAAAAACTATCCTGGTCTGCCTCGGCTGCTGATCCATGGGAGTTCTGCTGGACACAGGTTTTTGAAAGTAGCTGTCACTTAAAGATATTTTCACATTTTGTTCTGCTTTGCATCGAGTTATTCTGTATTTGCTTACATGGTGTGCAACTATATTCCATAGTCAAATATATTAACCTACTGTACAATGTTTTCTTCACATTACTAGCAAAACTATGGGCCAGATCACATATCATCAGATATGCAAGCAGCAGGTCTCTTCCACCTGCAGGTCTCCCACTTTCTCTGTAGAAAGTTGGCTTTAAGGGGGGACGTTGCCTTCCTTGCACAAGCCCTCTGTCTATGGGGATGGGGACTAATCTGTATCTAGTTAGGGGTCTTGGGAAAACACCTCTCCATCCACTTAACCCTACTGCAGGGAATCTGATTTTTTTTAAAATGGGGAAAAGGGAGGTACAGGAGTAAGTGACTTGCTTATTGTCACTGTCAATTGCAGAACAGGACATAAAAAAGAACAGAGGACAAAGTGCACACTTCATTTACACCGCTGAAACTCCCATTGAAGTGAATGAGATTAGAATTCGGCCTTGGTCTCGACTCCAAGTCCTGCACAGTAGTCACAAAACAACAAATTATACTAACAAAATATAACACAAAACACATAGGAATACACACACACCTCATCTCCATGGAAGGGAAGTTATAGAAAGCTCAGATCAAAGGAAAAGACAGTTTAGATGGAAGAACTTCCCTGCTATCTCCTCTACGAACGCATCCTTGATTAGAAAGATACAGTGTGTCTACACAGCAAACGTGCAGCTGGCCCGGGTCTGTTGACAGGCTCACCAGAGGGGAGTGTCTCAGAGCCCAGGTTCCAACCTAAGCCTGAACATCTGCAGCCTGAGCCCAAACCAGCTGGCATGGGCCAGCCACAGGTGTTTAACTGCTGGGTAGACATACGCACAGAGCATTGACATCTGAAGGAATCACTACCACAGCTTTTAAGCTCAAAGGTTCCTATACTGGTCTGTGGAGAGTTGATCTGGTCACATGGGGACAAATTTTCATTTACGTACCTAATTAAAGACCAGATTTTTTTTTTTAAAAAAAGGACTCAGCACCCAGCAGCTCTCCTGGTGACAATGCAGCCAGATTTTCATGTTGAGCTGTTCCAAAAAAACTGTGGGAGCTGATCTGTTGAGCATCCTCATTGTTTGCAGCTGCTAAGTTGTAGTAAGAGACAGCCTAACATATATTAAATGATGTATTAGTATTACTTTTGCACAGGAGTAATTGCTATAGTTGCCAAAGTGAAGCTACCCAATTGCAAATGGAGGGCGAGGTGGTCGATGCAATAGAGTCTGGGTCCAGGAGACAAGCTCTCTCTTAAAATGAAATTATTGTTCGTGGTTCTGTCATCGACTTCCCATGTGAGCCTGGATAAGTCACATAATGTTTTTGTGATTCAGTTACCCTACAATAAAATGGGGAGAATGCTTTCTTTTGCCCACCTCTAGTCTTATCTATGTAGACTGCAAGCTTTCTGGGACAAGGACTTACTCCAAATATGTACAGCTCTGTAAGGGTGTGGGACTCACCCGTGCGGCGCCACCTGCTGGTGTCCTGGGAATTAGCTCTACTTCCAGCCTTGGAGCACCCTCTGCAGGCAGGTGTCCTGCTTATGCCAGGCCCCCATGTCCCTCCTGGATCCGGTGCCCCTTGTACGCAGGGGTGCTGCCCCCTAGCAGTAACCCCTCACTTGCAGGGTCTCCCTCCCTGGGGAACCCCAACCCCCTATCCCTACCTCACCTCAGTCGTAGGCTACTGCCAGTCACCAGCTAGTCCCCAAGCCCTGGGGCAGACTGCAGTATAAGTCACTCATCACAGGCAAGGTTGGGTTTGGACCTGCTGCCTCTGTCTAACCTTCCGTTGTCCCCTGCAACCCCAGTACCTGTTGGGCCTAATACTAGGCCACAGCCTGGGGCTTTCCTGGCTGGTGCACCCCCAGCTCCTCAGGCCCTTCCCCAGCCCTGCTCCAATCTAGGTACTCTACTTAGGTCCCTGCAGCCAGGTCCCTCCCTCTCAGAAGCTAGAGAGAGTCTTTTGAGCTTCAGCCCAGCAGCCCCTTTATAGGGTCATCTGAGTCTGCCATGCTGAAGCTGCCTCCCAATTAGCCCACCCTACGGCTCCCAGACCAGGCCTCTCTAAGGGCTGGCTTTTAAGCCCTTTGGGCTGGGAGTGGGTGACCACCGCGCTACAAGCTCCTAGCACAATGGGGCCTTAGTTTCAGGGTCTAGATACTGTTACAAATACACATGATTTATAGAGGGGACTGCTTTGATAATTATCATTATGGGGTTAAAGGGAGAATGGTGATCTTATAATGCCTCCATACCAAATATGCAATTCAAGCATGGGAAAGAAAACATGTCAATCTGAAGCATCAACAAGGCTCTTCTTTCACTGACAACCCACAGTTATGATAAAGTTTTAGTTTAGTGGAAGTATTCAGAAGATAAGTTCATTACCACCATAGTGGATGTTGGCTGGTTTAGAGAGAGCTGTATGAAGACAAATAGATTTCAGCAGAATGCCATCCAGAAATAGTTTTGGAATGATTCTGAATAAGCTGAAATTGTTGTGCTTTCATGGCAACAGATAAGATCAATTTTACTTTATAGTAATTGCTAAATCATGTCAGATTACGTCAGACCAATACTAAATTAAAAACATAGGCGTGCTACTCAAGCACTATTAAATCAAAATGATTTTTGCTGGACCTGAAGACGAAGGGAGGAAATTGACCATAATCTTTCTTAAATTGCAAAAGTACTTCACATTAAGGAGACAGTTTTTTCTAAGTAAACACAGAGGTTGCAGATCTTATTTAAAAGCTCTGGATGGATGTGTTCTCTCTTAAGCAGGTCCAGAAACTGGAGATTTTATACAAATAATGTAATGCCTAAATTTGCATGTTTGAAAAATATGCAAAATCTCAATTGCATATATATGCATGTATGTATTTAAAACACTACCGCAGCATAAATGTGAATGATTCGTCTGAGCCAAACCAGAAACTGCCATATTAAGTTCATTGGTGTTTCTGACCCCACAGAAGCCCTGGTGGGAGGAGCTCTGAGATCATTCAAGAGGAGATTCTTTCTTTCTTTCTTTCTTTCTTTCTTTCTTTCTTTCTTTCTTTCTTTCTTTCTTATATTCACCTTCCCAGTTCCCCAAAAGACTCACAGAGCCTGGTTTCAGTCCTAGCCCAGCTGGCTCAGCTCCCATAGTGAAATCCATCCATTAACATACAGGCACTCTATCCCCAATACAGCCCATAAGAACTATGCTCCGAGGTCTGCTGGGAAGTAGCAGTCTACACTTCTAGGCACTAGCCATGGAGCAACCTAGCTGAGACCACAGACTAGAGGTCAAATCCTGGCCCTACTGGAGTCAATACTCCCTGGGGCCAGGATTTTACCCACAAAGTGTTTGTGGGTAGAGTCTCACCCTCACTTACTGTTTACATCTAATTTCCCCAAGAGATTCAGACTCTCAGTTGGGAGGCCATGAGACAAAGAGTATGCACAAATCTGTACAGGTTCCTGCACACAGTTAACTTTGTCTCCTGGGTTTGGGCTGAGGAGGTGAGAAACAAATGGAGCATATCTGGCCCCGCTTCCCCATCCTGTCCATTCACACAGGATCCAGAACTTCATGGAAACCTTGTGGAAACCAATGTGAACTCTTCCATTGGATTCGGTGTGGAAATGAACAACATGCCATGGAAACAGCTTTTCCCTCTTGTGGGCAGCTGGATCCATGATTTTTGGCTGCCCTTTGCTTGTGGAAGCAGAGAGAAGTATGGGGCCCTGTACTATTACAACAATACACAAAAATACCAATAATCTTAGCATTTTCTAATGTCTTAGGAATGGGATAAAAAGCATGTATCAAAGGGGACTACACATTTCCATTGAAAAGGTAATACCGGACACATACATTATCTTTTATAAGCAAAATGGCATGTCATGTAGAGTGCAAATAACCTGTATTGACGAGAGGAAAAAATGAACTAAAATCAATAGAAAAAAGCTATTTACTTCAGTCTTATTGGAATTCCCTCTGAAATTACTATAATTGACCCTGATACAGTCCATTCAACCAGCAAGAGACAGATTTCCACACTGGGAAGTTTATGTGTACATTGATATCAGCCATAGCTAGACAGGCCCCATCAAAATGGTGTAAAGAGAGAATTATCCATTTCAATTATCACTGCAATGCAGCATCAAAGAACTGGGCAACAAGGGGAATAAAGGCTCATGCCAAGCCAGTGATTTATAACAAGGAGCAGGAACAGATGCATCCATTTTGTTTTCAGCATCTTGTGTAGACTAACTTCAATGTAGCATGAGGAAGTCTAGAGTAATTGTTCTCATTGCTACTGTTATAATTATTGATGCTTTTGTGGTAACTGATGCTGATATTATACTTAGATAACATTTACCCTGGAAAAGGACATCACAAGAGACACTCCAGCTCATTCAAGTTCAAGGCCATTTTTATACCTAACAAAATATAAACTATTTTAAATAAATTCTGCAATAAATGTAAAAAATGACCTTTGTGCTCAGAATAGAATCTCTTTCTACTGTAGCAACAACCTCGCTAATCAGGAGCAATCCAATTAAATACCTGTGTGCCTTAAACTGTCACTGATTTAGAGGGCACTTAATAAAGTACTATCAATTCTACCCTAAGTGTGAAGCCAGGGAAATCTCTTTAGAGGATTATTCATAAATTCACTAGTAAAGAATCTCTGTATGCTTCTAATGTAAAATGTATTCCTGGGTTTCTTGCACTGTGGGACACAGGATGCAGGTCTCAGAGAGGGGATATGGAGTCACTCAAAGTAAGTTGTAATTACATATTTAATGTATCCATGTGAGTTTCTAACAAGATTGGCACTTTTCAAAGGAAACAGTAGAATGGTTCAAAAAAAAAAAAAAAGATGTCCAGTGTATTATGCCAGTTAATTAAGATGAATGGTGAACAGTAAATAACTAGTTGGTGCTTCTTAGAATTAAACACAAGGCAATTTAAAAAAAATAAATTTACTTTTTGGTTTTGATGAGTTCTGTTATCTATCTCTTAGTTTACCACTGTGCTCAGTAAGGAAACTGCTCCTAATGGGCCAGATTCTGCCATCTTACTTATGAGGGTGTACCTTACTCCTAGAGCAATTAATATTTAGTTCTGATTCAGCAGTGTACCCGGAAAGATAATGGAGCAAATAATTAAGCAATCAATTTGCAAACATCTAGAAGATAATATGGTGACAAGTGACAGTCAGCATGGATTTGTCAAAAACAAATTGGGTCAAACCAACCTGATAGCTTTCTTTGACATGGTAGCAAGCCTTGTGGATGGGGGGAAGCAGTAGATGTGGTATATCTTAACTTTAATAAAGATTTTGATACTGTCTCACATGACCTTCTCATAAATAAACTAGGGAAATTCAACCTACATGGAGCTATTATAAGGTGGGTGCAAAACTGGTTGGAAAACCATTCCCAGAGTAGTTATCAGTAGTTCACAGTCATGTTGGAAGGGTATAATGAGTGGGGTCCCGCAGGGATCAGTTCTGGGTCCGGTTCTGTTCAATATCTTCATCAATGATTTAGATAATGGCATAGAGAGTACACTTATAAAGTTGTGGACAATACCAAGCTGGTAGGGGTTGAAAGTGCTTTGGAGGATAGGATTAAAATTCAAAATGATCTGGACAAACTGGAGAAATGAGAAATGGTCTGAAGTAAATAGGATGAAATTCAATAAGGACAAATGCAAAGTACTCCATTTAGGAAGGAACAATCAGTTGCACACATACAAAATGGGAAATGTCTGCCTAGAAAGGAGTACTGCGGAAAGGGATCTGGGGGTCATAGTGGACCACAAGCTAAATATGAGTCAACAGTGTACCACTGTTGTAATAAAAGCAAACATCCTTCTAGGATATATTAGCAGGAGTGTTGTGAGCCGGACACAATAAGTAATTCTTCTGCTCTACTCTGCACTGATTAGGCCTCAACTGGAGTATTGTGTCCAGTTCTGGTTGCCACATTTCAGGAAGGATGTGGACAAATTGGAGAGAGTCCATAGAAGAGCGACAAAAATGATTAATGGTCTAGAAAACATGACTTAGGAGGGAAGATTGAAAAAAATTGGTTTGTTTAGTCTGGAAAAGAGAAGACGGAGAGGGACATGATAATAGTTTTCAAGTATGTAAAAGGTTGTTACAAGGAGGAGGAAGAAACATTGTTTTTCTTAACCTCTGAGGATAGGACAAGAAGCAATGGGCTTAAACTGCAGCAAAAGAGGTTTAGGTTGGACATTAGGAAAAACTTCCTAACTGTCAGGGTAGTTAAGCATTGGAATAAATTGCTTAGGGAGGTTGTGGAATCTCCATCATTGGAGATTTTTAAGATCAGGTTAAACAAACATTTGTCAGGGATGGTCTAGATAATACTTAGTCCTGCCATGAGTGCAGGGGAATGGACTAGATGACCTCTCGAAGTCCCTTCCAGTCCTGTGATTCTATGATTCTGTGATCATCCATAGATCTGAAAGTGCCTTTACAAAGGAGGGTAGGTGTAATTATCCCCATTTTGCAGATTAAGAAACAGAGGCATAAAGAAATGAAGTGAGTTGCCCAGCAGTTGGTCCTCCCATGGGGCTCTTTTTGCAGAGCTTCACAGTATAAGTCTACTACCTCCTGCCTGCAGTGCAGTACTCAGCTCTCCTTATAAGCTCCTCCTCCAGCCTGTGCATGTGTTGCAGGTGTGTGCCTAAGCCCTGAGCAGTTCCTAAACCCCTTCCTCTCCTATGTGGGGGTTTGTAAACTCCATCGTAGTTGCTTAAGAATTAAGTATTTTCATTAGCCCTCTCTTGCAGTGCATGGTATTTTGATTGGAAAATGGATTTCTTTCCTCCTCCATTACTACAAATGTTCCAGGGCAGTTGCATGTCTGTGATGCTGATTTGTTTCTCCGATCTCCACCCCATCCTACCAGTGAATGTAATAGCTATAATATAATCACATGATTAAATACTGTGTTTAACTCCAACTGACTGGCAACTGTATATTGTCACAGTGCATGGGATGGGATTATGTGACTGGCATCTGTCATGTAAAGATTTGTTTTAGTTTATATAATTTTATCTTTAAATTTCAGCACACGCTGAAAACATCCAGTTAGCATAATCTGTGTGGCCAAAGAGTGAATAAAAGAGTGTATATTATTTATTAGCTTTGACTTTGTGGTTCTCAGATCCAAAGCCCTTTCTTTGAAGTTAAAGGAATTGGCCTTTAGGATGTGTATTCATATATGGTACCCCTTATATATAGTGAATGAGGGGGTGCAAAAGTCAAAGAGAGGCCAGTTTTTCCACAAAGCTAGATTTTTCAAAAGAGTTCAACTACCAGCAGCTCCTACGGTGATGACATTTTTCTTTTGAAAACACCAGTCTCAATAATTAAAAATCATGAGTCAGGCCCCCCAGAATCACTAGATTGTCTTAAATGTAGTAAATTTGAGGTTCTTTTTACTTGCCTCCTGGCTTTTGAGCTCAGAGTTTTTGTGCTTTTCTCCAACATTGACAGCTAGGAACTTACTATTATTTTTCTTTTAATAAAACCTGATATTCTGACATAATTATATACATCTAAAAGCTGAGGGTCAGATTTTTAAAAGTTTTTTATGTGCTTTTTTTGTTAATTGAAAGACATAAGATGCTGTGTTTCAATATAACTTTTTACAATGGAATTGAAACAATGGGAGGTAAAATTAAAATGCACAGCATTAAATCTACTCAGCTTGAAACTTTATTTCACCTACAAGGAAGTAGTATTCAGTACTTGGTCTGAATTAGTAGGGCTAGCTAACTTCACACCATTAAGCAGCTCCTGATTTAACTTTAAACAGTTAAACCTGGCTTGGCTGCCTGTGTGGAGTTGTTGGAAGCAACAGTACTCAGAGGTGGACGTTAGAGTAGAACAGGGTTGTGAAGCAGAAGAGCAGGTTCAGCTCTGTGGGAAGGTGTATGCAACTGTACCTTCTCTGGTTATGCAAACTTAACCTTTGGAAGCTTCACCTTGAGAAGGGGACCTTTTATTTTTGGGGAAGTTCTATGGTCTGAGTTATACAGGAGGTCAGACTAGATGATCACAGAGGTCCCTTCTGGCCTTGGAATCTATGAAAAATTCATCCACTGATCACTTATCCCATGAGGACAAGATCAGAGGCTCAAACTGTATAAAGGAGTGACTCTCAGATTCTTGCTCTGAGCAAAAGGTGTTATGGACTTGTAACCACAGAACAAAAACCTTGGAGGTTGAAGTGCTGACACCTACCAGAGCCCTTGTTAGAGTTGGGATAATCTCTGCTTATTGGCATGCATGTAGATTCTTTTATTGCTTTTAATATGTTTTCTCTGTAATGCTTTTGCCTTAAGGATAAATGTGCTTGCTTAGGAAAAGCTGTGTGGCACCTTGTAACTGTGGGCAATTTTGCTGTTTAGAGCCTCTGAGGAGAAAGCAGAGTAGGCTCCAACACCTGGCTCCAAACATGCCCATTGGCCTCTGGTTCCTGAACTCTGCACTGAACACCAAGCCTGGACACCCACTTCCTGCTACTGGTTTTCCACAGATGCTGACCCAGCATGAGGGAGTTACAGCATAGCATTTTGATGCACACACCTCTAGCCTGACCTGTGGGGTAGTGTAGACATGCGCTAAATCTCTCAGATCAGAATGGATGCCAAGTAGTGCCAAATGTCATGCTGTTTGTGATGGTGCACAAGTCTATTAGAAGGAGGTGGGCCAAACTCACCGGTTCACAAATCATTTTGCAAACGAACATCCAGCAGAAGAGAAGGTTTTGTTCACAGCCAGCCTGAACCAGTGACCTAGAAATGAAAATCACCTTTCCTTCTACCCCACTCCCATTACCAGATCTATCCAGATGTCTGGGAAGCGCAGATTTATAAATTCACTGAAATTTTTGACACCTTTCCAAAAACATCCCATGACGGTAATGCCCTGAGTAGATCTAGATGATGACAAGACAACAATCTGTTAACAGTCTCACTGTTACATGTTCTGCTTTGATGTGTTGTAAAAGAGCCCACTGCTTATCTCCTTGGCATGCAGCCACAATAGCAGCAGCAGTTGTTGTTTTTGGATCATTCTTTGCCAATAATGATGATGGTTCCTTCTGGCCTTAAAGTCTGAGTATATAATGCTAGTCGCCCCAGGAGTACCAGATTCCTGACATTAAGGGGTTAAGTTACACCTCTCCCAGTAAGATATAACGAAGAGCTGACTGGCTGTATAACTTTGCCCTTGACCAAAAGCATACAAATATTGTAGAGCATATGTCCTGAGAAACAGACAGATGCTTCATGTCATAAAAATGACAGCTGGAGATGTAAAAACTACAAGTCCATTGACCCATCATCTACCTATACTGGACAACACATCAATCTGCACTTTCTGGTAAGACTTTCTAATGTTATGAGTTAATAATCCATAGACCAACAATCCATGCATTACACTGAGACATTCTGAAACCCGGGCTTCCATTGTATTGTTGGCTAGAAAAATATGTCATTACTGTTGTTATTATTAATGTTGAAAGCGCGAGCTAGAAATTCTAAACATTGACACCTTAAATGTTTGAATGGGAAATAACTGTGGTAACTGTGTGTTGAGCAATGTTGAACATTTGAAGCAAAGGGCCCGATTCAGCATTGCCATGTGACCCCAGCCAGCCACAGACTGGGAGAGGTACAAACTCAGTCCCTCCAACAGTATCTGCAAGAGGATGAGTCTGCTCTGACCTTATTTTTTTTCCTATAAAGAAAACAAAATTTGCAAGTTAAAAGGACACAGGTGTGTATGTGTTACATACACATATACTTTTGTTCTTTAACTTGCCAATTCATCTCTCTTTCTCTCTCACTCACACACTTATCACTGTGGAGCTAGTTGTGGCTTGATAGTTGAAACTGGGTTCTGAAATGGGCTTAAAATGTGGCACAAATCCCTGTTTTCCCCAACACCTGACCTTTTCATGTGAAATTTCACAGTGTTATTTTTTATGCTCTTCAAATTTTCTAAGATGTTTTGTTTAGATACATTTTTAATAGCAAGTGTTTAAACTTGGTTGTGGCTGACATTGGTCTATGTCAATCTGATTATTGTGTTTATAACTATTTTAAAATATTGCTTATCTACACAAAAATTGGTTGAGAAAGAAAACTTGAGTAGATCTGGTCAACATTTTTTAAATGTAGTATTTAGGGATGTTTTAGCCATTGTTTGTTTAGTTGCAACAGACAAATAAAATCTTCTCTGTTATAGACATAAACGGTGATATTTTCAAAAGCACTTGGGGGCAGATTTACAAAGGCACCTAAAGATACAGATGGATACCCACTGAGATTTACAAAAGCATCCAAGCAGGCAAGGGGCCTTACTCCTACTGACTTCAATTAAAATCAATGGAATTTGTAGATATTTTTTTCAAAAGCATGTAAATGATTTAGAAGCTTAAATCGCACTGACTTTCAATGGCACATAGGCTCCTAAGTCACTTGTGGCTTTTGGAAATCCCACCCAAAATCTTCTGTTGGCAGCCACACATTTCTGTCCAGTTTTATTCTCTCACAACTACTGTACACTGCAGACCAAACATTGCAACCTTAATTCTGTCCCTTATGAATGTCAGTCTTCTAGCAACCCCTTAACCGACTAACTCATCCCAATATAATACGCTACCACACACAAATCCACAACTAATTAGGATTAGGGCCTCAGGAGCCTGAATCTCTGAGGTGCTGTGAACTGACAAATCTCACAGGATATGTGGAGACAGCGTCCTCAAAAAATCAGGGGGCTGGATTGAAGGGCCTAACATAGGCATCCAATTGTGAGAAATTTGGCCTGAGTGTTTGTCTCCTCTTGATAATACGTATGTGTGCTCTGAAATGCTCTCCGAATAATCAAGCCAGTTCTGTGTTGTCATTGATGTTTGACCACATATTTGGCTCACTTCAACAGGTGGATGTTTCCCTGAGGAAAATCAAACAACAGATTAAATACCCACTTAAACGAAAAGCTGGCTTTTCCTTGGCCTCCAGGAAAAACCTGAAAGTAGCTACCTCACACTTACTGTTTCTACCATGGGGACAAAGGGATTTAGAACTGAATATCACTCCCTTGATAATCACAGTATGTCCTGTCACAACAGTTATTCATTTGATTATTTTTTATAATAGAAGAAGGCCAGAACATAGAATCAAATATTTCAAGCCTGTTTTTATCTGCTTCCATTACTCCAAAACACATTTTTTAAAAATTAATGGAGACTTGCTTATGCCTAGTGTGGAGCAGACCCTGTAAGTGTTCAAATAAATTACTGCAACTCTTTCCATAATGATTTTTTTTTAGCAATCATAAATATAGTGATAGTTCATCTTTGATACTGAAAATGCAGGTTTGGATGATGGATTATAAGAGAGTGGATTAGCTCCTCCTGTTTATCAGTTTCCTCCTGATTTATTAGGGAATAATGGTTTTTATCATGAGGCCAAACCTAAGGCTTTTATTCAGAGTTCGATCCTTCTCCCACTGAAGCCACTGACTTCAACAGGAGAAGGATCTGGCCTCCTATTTTTTACTCAATGGACCTGATCCTGAAAACATTGAGGACTTTCAACTCCCCTTGCAGAGAAGAAGGTGCCCTGCACCTTGTAGAAGAGATTCAGCACCTCGGAGGATCAGGTCCACAACCAGTAGAACCAGGAAAGCTCCTTCATCCTGTGACTGCTCATGGAAAATATATTAAACAAATGCCAGTCCTTCCTCTAAATTACATTATCTTTCTCCTTTCTCAAATCTGCCTTGAATAGTGAGAAATGTACTGTTACAATATATTACAGTCAGCCCTGTAGCACTCTCTTCCAGTACTAAGTGACCTCTCAGATAATGGAAATGCCCTGCCTTTCAGCTCTGTCATAACTAGGATCACAATAAACTGCCACAGAAAAGCAGTTACACTGCTGAGACCCCTTAAGACCTAGACTCATGGATGTAGAGATTCATATGATTATGTTAAGGAGAACGGATTACCTACAGTAATTCATCTTCCCTGAAAAACTGGCCTCCAGTCCTGCTGACAAAGACCACACAACCACTTCCCTTGATTGCACTTATCTCATTTCCAATCACAGTAGATATGTACTGAAATAATAGCAATCTTCCACTCTAACCGTAAAACCTTTAGTCTGTGGATCTTTATCACTCACAACATCTGTTGAAAATTACTGATTGTGACCAGTATTTCACTCTTTCATTTCTCACTTCACACAATTTCTTTAATCTAAAGCAGCAGCATCAGGCAGTCCTACACTTTTTTCAATAATACATAGTTGATCTGCAAAGTCAGGTCTAGTTAACCATGCCTCTCTGAAATGATATGTTCATCTTAGTTAATTTAATAGATGTCGGGCCCTCCGACTTCTAGCAGCAGTGCTCATAGCAGCCACACTACAGTGATTTGGCAGCTAGAGGGACTTACATGGGTGTGGAGAGGCTGGATTGGCCCAGAGTGTGCAGCAGAGAGTTAATCCTGTCTCAAGCAGCAATAACTCTTCAGCCTGTGGTTGGTTTGGTTTCTGGAGGAGGAGAATGCCATGTAATGCAGCCCCTCCTCCCAAACATTGAGCTCACCCACTTTTCCATTGTCAACAGACTATGTGGCTATTTTGTGGAGGGGGCAAAGTGGCTGGGCTCCATGGATGGGGGCATCCACTTAGCCACTTTTCCTCCCTGTGTGGGATCACTGGCTTTTCAGTGGATTTGCTCCCTTCTGCACCACGCAGTGTGTGTGTGTGGGGGGGGGGGGTGAACATATGGATACACAGATGGGCCTCTGTGCTGCAGTTAAGTAGGTATAATAATACTTCCCTACCTCAGAGGGATGTAGTAAGGCTTAATTAATTATTCCTTATCAAGCCCTTTAAGACTCTTGCATGGAAGGTTAAATGTAATTGCAAAGTAAAAGGATTCCATTAGACTGCAGATGATCAAAGGCAATGTTTACAGGCTGCAAATTACACGACAGTTAAGCAGTAAATCAATCAAATTATTTAAGTGTATATTGACACGTCTCCCTATTAATCTTTTCTTTTTCCAACCTCTTCCAATACACATATCACAGAGAAACAGGGTTAATAAAAGGCATGTGTCATGAATATAAAGGGATGGGTAACAACCTTCCTGTATACAGTACTAGAAAATCCCTCCTGGCCTGAGGCACAAAATCCTTGTACCTGTAAAGGGTTAAGAAGCTCAGGTAACCTGGCTGGCACCTGACCAAAAGGACCAATAAGGGGACAAGATACTTTCAAATCTTGGGGGGGTGGGAAGGTTTTGGTCTGTCTGTTGTGTGTGCTTGCCGGACACTGATCAAGGAAGCAAGCAATCCAACTTCATTAGAATTAGTAAGTACTAGCAAGGGAATGCGTTAGCTTATTTTTGTTTTGGCTTGTGATTTTCTCTGTGCTGAGAGGAAGGTGTATTCCTGGTTTTCTTTTTGTAACTTTAAAGTTTGGCCCAGAGGGAAATCCTCTGTGTTTTTTAATCCGATTGTCCTGTAAGATTATCTTCCATTCTAATTTTACAGAGGTGCTTCTTTTACCTTTTTTCTTTATAATAAAGTTCTGTTTCTTTTAGAATCTGATTGGGTTTTTTTTTAGTGTCCTAAAAACCCCCAAGGTTGGTCTGTGCTCATCTTGTTTATTCTCAAGCCTCCCCAGGAAAGGGGGTGAAGGGGGTGGGGGGATATTAGGGGGGAGTAGGAACTCCAAGTGGTCCTTTCCCTGAGTTTGTCTAAATCACTTGGTGGTGACAGTGCTACCTAATCCAAGGTACAAGGGAAAATTTGTGCCTTGGGGTGTTTTTAACCTAAGCTGGTAGAAATAAGCTTGGGGGTCTCTCATGCGGGTCCCCATGTCTGTACCCTAGAGTCCAGAGTGGGGAGGGAACCCTGACATGTGTCTTAATAGCTAACAGTGGTGAAGATAATGGAGTTGGTGCCCCAGCAGGGAGGCTACCTTCAAAAAACACAGAAAAGCTCAACCCTTCAAGCTAGAACTAGACCAATTTCTGTACTCTCTGCTGCTCGGCTGCTCTAATAGCATCTTGAAGAGTCAAAATAATAACTCACAAAGTCTCCACATGTGGTATGAAAAGATTAGACAACTTAAGCGGGCAGGGATTTAAATCTTGACTGATAATACAGTTGTGAAATTATACACCATCAAAAGCAGAGGAAAAGGGGTTGGAGTTTAGTCCAAAGGAAGATTTAATCTGGAGACAAAGACCTTCATATAAATCCATCCCATATATTTTGGATGATTATTTCAAAAGCTGGAACTTGTGCTTGTTGATCTCTTAAACTGATTACTGAGAAACTGTATGCACTTTTAGAAACAGTCATTGACAGACATGCATTTCAGATGTTCTTTTTCATTGGTTTTTATTTCTTAACAAAGCTAGATTGCATAATACTTCTGATATTTTCAAATAACACAGATATCTTGATATTCAATTTGTTGTGCAGCTGTATATTTTATTGTACAATAGCTACCTCATGTTCCAGGAGACAGCAACATAGATACTGACTGAATTCCAGCACAGAAGGGAGTTGTTTCAAAATGATAACATCATTTTGTCAAGGGGGGAAAAATAATGATGGGAAAAGATATTTTCTCCAACCATCAAATTCTGATACTTTGGAGCAACCTTCAAGTTACTGAATAGGAGAGAAATTTTATTAAATACTGTAGGAGTCCCTATGTTATTTGAGCTTCACATACACTAAGAGCAACACTAGGAAGTGTTGGTGCATGTTTATGCAAGGATCTCTTATGAATGTGCTTTCTTGATAGATACATTAATGTAATTTTTTAAATTGAATATATATATATATATATATATATATATATATATATATATATATATATATATATATATATATATATATAAATTAATGGTTAAAAGGAACATAAAAATGGCCATACTGGGTCAGACCAATGGTCCATCTAGCCCAGTATCCTGTCTTCTGACAGTGGCCAGTGCCAGGTGCCCCAGAGGGAATGAACAGAACAGGCAATCATCAAGTGATCCATCCCCTGTTGTCCACTCCTGGCTTCTGGAAAGCAGACTCAGAGCATGGAGTCGCATCCCTACCCATCCTGGCTAATAGCCATTGATGGATCTATCCTCCATGAACTTATGTAGATATTTTTTCAACCTGTTATAGTCTTGGCCTTCACAACATCCCCTGGCAAAGAGTTCCACAGGTTGACTGTGTGAAGAAGTGTTTGTTTTAAATCTGATGCCTATTAATTTCATTGGGTGACCCCTATTTCTTGTGTTAGGTGAAGGAGTAAATAACATGATAATAGCTAATTTAATAGCACCTTGCATCAAAGGATATCAAATTGCTTTTCATATTTATAAAGTGATTTTCAACCTGATTTCTCCTCACTCAGGGCTGAAATGCAGCCACCTCTGGTGGACCACAGCAGGGGAATAACAAGACAAAACAGCACTGCAAAAGAGTTTCACGGCAGGAAATGTAGAATACTTTGCCCAAACAAATCTGCAGTACAGGAGAACTTTAGGGAAGCTGAATGTAATTTCCCAGGTTGGCATTGGTCCTGCACTAACATCCCTACTTGTGCTGTGGTGGTGGGGGGAGAGAGGGGTTGTTTGTTTGTTTGTTTGTAATGATCACAAATGAGAGTATCTTGGTTTTCTCTCCTAATTAACACACCCAGTGTGTACATGTGGTTTCTCCAGTCCATTCCAAAGACCTTCCACACGTGTTGTAGTTGGGCTGAAGGTAGCCCTTTCCTGGATTTGATTTTATTCACAAAAGGAACGCAGAATTAAACAGTATAAAATCCAGCTAAGCCTTCTCAAGAATCTTGGCATCTCAAGAGACTTGTCTCCAAGACCTCAGTCTATTTCCCCCCACCACAGAGAGCCACGCCCATCTCCTTCACTTAGATGGGCAACAAGTCACTTGCAACAGTAAATAAGGAAACCCCATTTAACCCTTTCCACTGAGGCAAAATGTATTACAAACTAAAGAAGATTCCCCTTCTGACAATAAAGTTGACCTACCAATTGGTGGTGCTGTGAAAATCAAAAATTGGTCCAGCCTGGGTCCCTTTCTCTGGGACACTGATTGGCTAAGTGGGACAACCCTGACATATTGCAGAATACTCTGAACTAAAGAAAGTTTATCTTCCTTCTGAGGATGAAACATGTGTGCAAATATTTACAGCTGGAGAAAACAGAGAAGAAAGTGCAAGGCCCTGCAAAGAAGCTCCAAAATATACTGAAGACTAATAAAAATATTTCCAATTAACCATGAATAGATGAAACATCTAGCAACTGGAAAATTTTCCATGCCCTTCAAGGGGACTAGTATTTCACCCTGTATGTAAAGTGTGAGAAATACTGTGTGTGTGAGAGAAAGAGACACACACACACAATACAAAGTCAACACACCAACTAACAATATACCGTAATGTTCAAATCTAATAAACAATTCACTGATCAGATCAAATATTTTGAAAATACATTGTAAGAACATATATTATATTACAATGCAAATAGAGGGAAGTTTATTTTGACCATCCATATGGACTCTGTTACTAATATTGATAATGAAGAATTATTTGTAAACCTTAAAGAAATTCAGCATGACAAATGCAGAGCTGCTGCAGAAGTAGATCATTACTAACTCTATCTAACTTGGAAACACCATTATACCGCATACTTACATTCAGGCTGCGTGGCAACCTTGATGGATTGCGAGCTCTCTCCTGGTCCCCATTCATTGTATGCCACCACTCGGAACGTGTAGGTCTCCTCTGGTTTCAGATTTCCCACTGTAAGCTGAAGTGTCTCAGACTGTGTTGTGTTCTGTGCCCGTTCCCTAAGTAAAGACATTAGCACAGCAAAATAACTTTAAAATTAACATAGCCTTCCAAGCAATACTTATTTAATAATACTTGGCAAGCTAGCAAAGTGTCGCTAATTCTTTTAACTCTGACTTTGGGCTATAGAGTTTCTTTTAGGTGCCTGAAGCATTATATTACAAATTAACTCATGCGATGGGGCCCAAGATAAATGCTGCAAGAACTACAAGGACCTCAGAAATGTTCTATTATAAACACTTAATAAGCAACACAATCTTCTGGTTCCTTCCCTGCCTTAATACAATAGGAAATGGAAACTGATGGGAAACAAATAGCTATTCAATAAACAGAAACATCTGTGATCTTGACGGTGAGATGTGTACTGGATCATAAACACTGGGCTAATGACAGAAAAACAGGTTCTGATGTTCTACAAATTGTTTTGTCAGTGCCGCTAACAGATGTGCCTTCTTGATGACAATGGGGACAAAAGTATACCACCATCCAGCTAGCAGTGCTGTGTTCAGTGGTGTCAGTTACTGTAGCTAATGCAAAGAGATCACACAGAGATGAAGTGTATCCATTTGATTGAGTCCGTCTCCATTACAAAGGTCTGAAAAGAAGGCAAATTTGTAAAGTTTGCCCCACTTAGCTCTTTTAGCGTCTTGGCAAAAATAGCACAGAGATTATTAAGTGGTGTTCTCCTATCCTAGGAAGACAAACAGTCTCTGATACATATGTGCAATTCCCATGGCTGTCAACAGCCGTCGAGCACACAGATTAAGGGCGATATATTGCAAAAAGTATCTGGGAGTGTGGCCTGTTTACGAACTGAATAAGGATTTTAGCCTCAGTCCCATAAGATAAGACTATGGCTGGTCTTGTGCATGTACCCAAAGCTGGGAGAGAGAATAAAAGGAGTCCTTCTTCCTTCGCACATCTTCTCAGATTCTAGTCAGGTTACTGATCCTGGCCTCTAAGTACACAAAGACTAAGGGTGTGTCTGTTGGTGGCACTGGACTCCCTAAATAGGGCAGGAGGAAGCCATTGTTTCATGTCCTTTCCTACTGATCAATAGACAGAAGGCAGCATCAGGAGAGCATGTTACACCTTGAGAAAGGAACTGCTGTGACCACAGCTGTGTGGAAACACCCTGCATTCTTAGAGGCATTGGGAATACTCCAGGCCCAGTGCCTCTGAGGGCAGTGTTCCTCCATACTTCCCTATGCTAGACTGTGGCTTGAAAGCCACAGAGGGATAGACTCTTCTGATTTTGAGAAACAGTGAAGGCTTAGTAGGTTCAGGCTTGGTGTTTGGGCTCCCTAGAACCTCACCTTCACAGATTCCGAGGCCAGAAGGAACCATAGTGATCATCTACGCTGACCCTCTGCATAGGCCAGGCCACAGAACTTCCCCAGAATAATTTCTACAGCAGATCTTTTAGGAAAACATCCAATCTTGACTTAAACAAGGTCATTGATGGAGATTCCACCATGACCTTTGCTACATTGTTCCAATGGTTAATTACCACATTGTCAAAATTTACACCTTATTTACAACCTGAATTTGTCTAACTTCAACTTCCAGCCACTGTATTCTGTTGTACCTTTCTCTGATAGACTGAAGAGTTCTTGTTCCCCATGTAGATACTTACAGACTGTAATCAAGTGATCCCTTAATCTTTTCTTTGTTATGCCAAATAAACGGAGCTCTTTGAGTCTATCACTATAAGGCAGGTTTTCTAATGCTCTAATAATTCTTATGGGTTTTCTCTGAACCCTTTACAATATATGAACATCCTTCCTGAATTGTGAGCACCAGAACCGAACACACTATTGCAGCAACAGTTGCACTAGTGCCAAATACAGACGTAAAATAACTTCTCTACTCCTATTCAAGATTCCTGTTTATGCATCTCAGAATTGCATTAGCTCTTTTGGCCACAGCATTACAGTGGGAGTTCAAGTTCAGCTGATTGTCCACTATGACCCCCAAATCTTTTTCAGACTGACTGCTTCCCAGGATAGAGTTCTCCATCTGAAAGCATGGCCTACATTCTGTGTTCCTAGATGTATACATTTACACTTAGTCGTATTAAAACACATATTATTGCTTGTGCCTGATTTATCAAGCGATCCAGACCCCCTGTCATCTGCAAACTTTATCAGTGATCACTTTTTCTTCTACTTTTGCAGGACTATGTCAACACTACTTTCCTAACCACCAGGCTACAGTATCAGTCTCTCTCTCTAGATTAGAGCACTTGGGGGGGCCCAGGTTCAAGTCCTTGCTCTGCTTCATTCAGACAAAGCACTGGTGGATTAGACAAAGCACTGGTGAATATAGTCTACGGAGCAAACCAGCAAAGTCCTACATAGGAGATAGTGGGGACCATAGGTCTCTTCTAATGGTGCAAGCAGATAAAAAGCAACAGGTCGATTTCCTGTTACATGGGCCAGAGAGTTGTGGAGTAGTGCTGCTCCTCCAAAATGGGAAGAGGAGGGGAGCTCTCCCTTTGCTTTTAGCAGAGGAAGTAGATCTGTGCTTGACCAAACCAAACCCTCTTCACCCCTGGTCTCTTCCATCTCCAATTTCTATTATTATTCTGGTGGAATCCAGAACCAAGCTACTCCCTTCTTTTGGGAAATGGAATCTGTTGAACTCAAAACCAAAATAAGCCATATTGCAGGCTCACTGACCCTGAGTGCAACTCCGCTGAAGTCAGTGAGGTAGCAAGAGATTCATGTCAATGCAGAATCTAGCCCATAACAACCTTTACATTAATTCTTTGCAATGTGGGAATTCACAACAGTAAGAAATGAAGGAAAAAAATAACTTCAGTGAGCTGTGGGATGGTCAGACACGTATTGCTATTGCCTATGAGAACCACTTTTTTGTTGAGATAAATAAGTAACAGAAGAGGCCCTTCAACACACAAAACAGTAGGAAGGAAGTGATAAAAGGAAAACAGAGATGAAGCAAAAATGGGAAATTCTATTCACCTAAATCTCAAAAAATGAAACTTCTCTTAAGTTCAGCAGCTCCTCTAGAACTTTTGATTGTGTATTTGCTTTTATATATCTGTTTATCTTCATCTGTGGCAACGCTACCTGCAGTGATGTCCATCTTATACACATTAGGGACGATACACAGCACATTAGGGATGATACACAGCGTCCAGCACTTCTGCAGCAAATCTATTCCAAGTAATATGCAAAGGAAATACTTGAATTTTCTTTCCCTGTTATGTAGAACTCCAGTCAAGGAACTGAAGAGCCTATTATGCCTGCTGAGTACCATTATTTCCCCTAAGTGTATCAAATCTACACTTTAGGCTTAAAGGGTCTGAATCTCTGCTGCTTTACAACTTGTGTAGTCTGTGCAAATTGGGTGCAAAATGCTACCAATGGCATGCGTGAAAATGCTGACATAGTAGCATTTTGTCCTCTGCAAAACAATGAAGAATCAGGCCCACTGGACACAGACCAGGGTGGGATTTATAACTATTTTGTTTCTCAGACCTACATCTCAGGCTACTGTTCACATCTTAATCCATTCAGAATTAGGCTTGTCAGAACAAGTGATCAATACGCAGATAGTGATTCTGGCTAGGACTTTCAAAGGCACCTCAGAGATTTAGGTACTCATCCTCCATTGAATTTCAGTGGTATTTGGGTGTCTAACTCCCTTAGGCTCTTTGAAAAACCACAGTCTAAGGTGTTCCCGTTCCTGGCTAGCTTGCTCTATACTAACCAATACTTCCCTCTTTATATGCTAGAAAAGATGGACAGTATTATATTATGGCAGGTTCCATTATTTGTCTAATTCCTATTTTGGGGGGTTTCCAGCTGTCGTATTGAGGATGTCTTCCAAATAAAGAATTAGAAACCTGACATCTGAGTCTAGAAATGTTCTTTTTGCAACTGCAACACATAATTTTCCTATATGTCTTATATCCCAGATTAATGACCTGAGACTAGCTGATGTATTGTTTTATAAAATCTAAGGAGTGCTTTTATGCTTCCCCCACTTTCTCCTAACTTCAAAAAATAAGAAATGTACCATAGCAAAAGTAAATTTTCCAAACTTGACTGAGTAAGGACTGAGTAATAACCCAAGCAAGGACCTCAGGATTTAACGTGCGAAAAATAACAAAGAAAGAAGGGCTGAGATTCATGAAATCCATTCGGGACTTTATAATTGCTTTCAAGTTCACATGGGAGGCAACCCAATACTATGGTGATGGGCAGTAGTATAAAGCCATAAGATAGCTAGACAGACAGATAGATAGATCTTCAAAACCCGGTGTTCTAAATTAGAATCATAGAATATCAGGGTTGGAAGGGACCTCAGGAGGTCATCTAGTCCAACCCCCTGCTCACAGCAGGACCAATCCCCAATTAAATCATCCCAGCCAGGGCTTTGTCAAGCCTGACCTTAAAAACTTCCAAGGAAGGAGATTCTACCACCTCCCTGGGTAACGCATTCCAGTGTTTCACCACCCTCCTAGTGAAAAAGTTTTTCCTAATATCCAACCTAAACCTCCCCCACTGCAACTTGAGACCATTACTCCTTGTCCTGTCATCTTCTACCACTGAGAATAGTCTAGAACCATCCTCTTTGGAACCACCTCTCAGGTAGTTGAAAGCAGCTATCAAATCCCCCCTCATTCTTCTCTTCTGCAGACTAAACAATCCCAGTTCCCTCAGCCTCTCCTCATAAGTCATGTGTTCCAGACCCCTAATCATTTTTGTTGCCCTTCGCTGGACTCTCTCCAATTTATCCACATCCTTCTTGTAGTGCGGGGCCCAAAACTGGACACAGTACTCCAGATGAGGCCTCACCAATGTCGAATAGAGGGGAACGATCACGTCCCTCGATCTGCTGGCTATGCCCCTACTTATACATCCCAAAATGCCATTGGCCTTCTTGGCAACAAGGGCACTTTGTTGACTCATATCCAGCTTCTCGTCCACTGTCACCCCTAGGTCCTTTTCTGCAGAACTGCTGCCTAGCCATTCAGTCCCTAGTCTGTAGCGGTGCATTGGGTTCTTCCGTCCTAAGTGCAGGACCCTGCACTTATCCTTATTGAACCTCATCATGTTTTTTTGGCCCAATCCTCCAATCTGTCTAGGTCCCTCTGTATCCTATCCCTGCCCTCCAGCGTATCTACCACTCCTCCTAGTTTAGTATCATCCGCAAATTTGCTGAGAATGCAATCCACACCATCCTCCAGGTCATTTATGAAGATATTGAACAAAACCGGCCCCAGGACCGACCCCTGGGGCACTCCACTTGATACTGGCTGCCAACTAGACATGGAGCCATTGATCACTACCCATTGAGCCCAACAATCTAGCCAACTTTCTACCCACCTTATAGTGCATTCATCCAGCCCATACTTCTTTAACTTGCTGACAAGAATACTGTGCGAGACCGTGTCAAAAGCTTTGCTAAAGTCAAGAAACAATACATCCACTGCTTTCCCTTCATCCGCAGAACCAGTAATCTCATCATAGAAGGCGATTAGATTAGTCAGGCATGACCTTCCCTTGGTGAATCCATGCTGACTGTTCCTGATCTCTTTCTTCTCCTCTAAGTGCTTCAGGATTGATTCCTTGAGGACCTGCTCCACGATTTTTCCGGGGACTGAGGTGAGGCTGACTAGCCAGTAGTTCCCAGGATCCTCCTTCTTCCCTTTTTTAAAGATTGGCACTACATTAGCCTTTTTCCAGTCATCCGGGACTTCCCCCGTTCGCCACGAGTTTTCAAAGGTAATGGCCAATGGCTCTGCAATCACAGCCGCCAACTCCTTTAGCACTCTCGGATGCAACGCGTCCGGCCCTATGGACTTGTGCACGTCCAGCTTTTCTAAATAGTCCCTAACCACCTCTTTCTCCACAGAGGGCTGGCCACCTACTCCCCATGCTGTGATGCCCAGCGCAGCAGTCTGGGAGCTGACCTTGTTCGTGAAGACAGAGGCAAAAAAAGCATTGAGTACATTAGCTTTTTCCACATCCTCTGTCACTAGGTTGCCTCCCTCATTCAGTAAGGGGCCCACACTTTCCTTGGCTTTCTTCTTGTTACCAACATACTTGAAGAAACCCTTCTTGTTACTCTTAACATCTCTTGCTAGCTGCAGCTCCAGGTGTGATTTGGCCCTCCTGATTTCATTCCTACATGCCCGAGCAACATTTTTATACTCTTCCCTGGTCATTTGTCCAATCTTCCACTTCTTGTAAGCTTCTTTTTTATGTTTAAGATCCGCAAGGATTTCACCGTTAAGCCAAGCTTGTCGCCTGCCATATTTACTATTCTTTCGACACATTGGGATGGTTTGTCCCTGTAACCTCAATAGGGATTCCTTGAAATACTGCCAGCTCTCCTGGACTCCTTTCCCCTTCATGTTATTCCCCCAGGGGATCCTACCCATCAGTTCCCTGAGGGAGTCGAAGTCTGCTTTCCTGAAGTCTAGGGTCCATATTCTGCTGCTTACCTTTCTTCCCTGTGTCAGGATCCTGAACTCCTGATTTATGCTTTCAAATCCTATATTCTTACTTAGGCACCTACATAAGTGATTTAATTTTCATATGAGAAGGATGAGCATCCGTTAGGGCACTAGGCTAGGACTTGGGAGACCTCGGTTCAGGTACCTGCTCTGTGACAGCCTTCCTGTATGACCTTGGGCAAGTCACTTAGATTTTCTCTGCCTCAGTTCTCCATATATAAAATGGGGATAATAGCACTACCCTACCTCATAGGTGTGTTGTGAGGATAAATACACTGACAATTGTGAGGTGCTCAGATACTACGGTAATGTGGGCTATAAATTACCACAGATAGTGAGGAGGATCCAGCAGCTCCCATTGAAATCAGGAGCCTTTAACTTTAGACAATCAGTTTTTGAAAATCTAGACCACAACATTCATGTGTAAAATAAACAACAGTTTCTAACGTGATTCACTTGTTTATAAGATGGAGCCTACAATATGTAATTTCCAAAGGTGAATGTAGATCATCTTACATAAGTGTATCAGGGTTAATAATGCAATTACATTGTTCCCATACACCTCTGAGGCGAGCAACAAATGCTTTTACAATGTATCAAACACCTAATTAGTTGTTTCAAGGTGGAAGAGTCATGTTAATGTTCCTTGCTGTGAAATGCATATTATTAATTTAATAAGGTTTTAGCACCTTAAGTTTTTTTGGTACCTCCCACTATCTTCACTCCTGGGAAGTAGCAGAAAGACCTGGATTATAACAGGAAAACAACAAACATGAACAGTGCCTCTAGGAATAATTTTTAAAAACTTTAGGATGAAAATCTTTCTGGGAGATATGTGTTAGTCAGTACAGGGGTAGCTGAGTGAAATTCTATAGCCTGTATTACACAGGTCAGACTAGATGATAATCTGATGGCCTTTCTGGCTTTAAGATTTTGCACCTGTTAATTTGTGACCAAAAAGAAAAACAAATCAATGCCTTGGTCCTTTATAATATTAATGTAGGCCCTGATCTTCCCTACGTGGACCTTTACATCAAGGGGAGTCCTGTTGTCTCCAAAAGTATCAATCTCTTTGCAAAATCAGGGCCTTAATTTCATTTATCAGAGAAAAAACTGAGATTTATTAATAGTAACTAAGAAGAAAGATGGGCACAAACCAAAATACCAGATCCAAACACAATCAGAATTTGAAGGGTTAGAATCTAAACATGGACTTTGCTTCTTGGGCCCATGTCTAGCTGAAAATGTTGGACAGGAATATATATTACAGTATAAATACAGCATTGCTCTTTTTATTCTCCACTGGGAAGACTGAATTCTGTGAATACTGTGCACGGTTAACTAGACATATTCTGAGGTGATATTAGAACTGAATGTAATTTTTTCTCATAATAGCATGCATCAGATCAGTGGTCTCCAAACTTCTTGGATCGCGCACCCCCAGGGCCAGCTCTAGGGAAGCAAAAAAAAAAAAAAAAAAGAAGAGCTGCCGCCGAAGGCGGAGCAGGGAGAGCCGAGCTGCCTCCGGCCTGCCGCCGAAGACTCAGCGATCCAGGAGCGCACCCCACTTTGGAGACCACTGCATTAGATCATGAACAAATTGCCAAAAGCAAACAGTGGGTCTGTCCTTGTGGTGACTAATGTAAAACCACACAAAGATCAAATGCCTGCATGAATCAATGCCCACACTTGTCCAGGGTCAGCCTGACAAAGACAGAGATGGGGTGTGGGTGGTGGATGGAAGATTAAAGATGAAAAGAAGAGGGAATGCAAACAAATGGCCAGCGAGCAAATCCTGCATGTTTAAATTAGATCAGGAAAGAGAACTGAATAAAAGTCCAATCTGGGGGCAGGTTTTAAAAACAGTTCAGCCTGAGCAGGGAGCAGTATGAATGCTCAGAGCTCCGGTACGAAACTGCAGAAAAACCTGAGTGTCTATGGATTAGGTTTAGAAGTGTGAGCAACAAGAGTGATGTAGTGGTGGGAGTCTGCTATAGACCACCGGACCAGGGGGATGAGGTGGATGAGGCTTTCTTCCAGCAACTCGCAGAAGCTACTAGATCACATGCCCTGGTTCTCATGGGTGACTTTAATTTTCCTGATATCTGCTGGGAGAGCAATACAGCGGTGCATAGACAATCCAGGAAGTTTTTGGAAAGCGTAGGGGACAATTTCCTGGTGCAAGTGCTAGAGGAGCCAACTGGGGGGGGGGGAGCTTTTCTTGACCTGCTGCTCACAAACCGGGAAGAATTAGTGGGGGAAGCAAAAGTGGATGGGAATCTGGGGGGCAGTGACCATGAGTTGGTCGAGTTCAGGATCCTGACGCAGGGAAGAAAGGTTCGCACCAGGATACGGACCCTGGACTTCAGGAAAGCAGACTTCGACTCCCTCAGGGAACTGATGGGTAGGATCCCCTGGGGGACTAACATGAAGGGGAAAGGAGTCCAGGAGAGCTGGCTGTATTTCAAGGAATCCCTGTTGAGGTTACAGGGACAAACCATCCCGATGAGTCGAAAGAATTGTAAATATGGCAGGTGACCAGCTTGGCTTAACGGTGAAATCCTAGCGGATCTTAAACATAAAAAAGAAGCTTACAAGAAGTGGAAGGTTGGACATATGACCAGGGATGAGTATAAAAATATTGCTCGGGCATGTAGGAATGAAATCAGGAGGGCCAAATCGCACCTGGAGCTGCAGCTAGCAACAGATGTCAAGAGTAACAAGAAGGGTTTCTTCAGGTATGTTGGCAACAAGAAGAAAGCCAAGGAAAGTGTGGGCCCCTTACTGAATGAGGGAGGCAACCTAGTGACAGAGGATGTGGAAAAAGCTAATGTACTCAATGCTTTTTTTGCCTCTGTCTTCACGAACAAGGTCAGCTCCCAGACTGCTGCACTGGGCATCACAACATGGGGAGTAGATGGCCAGCCCTCAGTGGAGAAAGAGGTGGTTAGGGACTATTTAGAAAAGCTGGACGTGCACAAGTCCATGGGGCCGGACGAGTTGCATCCGAGAGTGCTAAAGGAATTGGCAGATGTGATTGCAGAGCCATTGGCCATTATCTTTGAAAACTCGTGGCGAACGGGGGAAGTCCCGGATGACTGGAAAAAGGCTAATGTAGTGCCAATCTTTAAAAAAGGGAAGAAGGAGTATCCTGGGAACTACAGGCCAGTCAGCCTCACCTCAGTCCCCGGAAAAATCATGGAGCAGGTCCTCAAGGAATCAATCCTGAAGCACTTACACGAGAGGAAAGTGATCAGGAACAGTCAGCATGGATTCACCAAGGGTAGGTCATGCCTGACTAATCTAATCGCCTTCTATGATGAGATTACTGATTCTGTGGATGAAGGGAAAGCAGTGGATGTATTGTTTCTTGACGTTAGCAAAGCTTTTGACATGGTCTCCCACAGTATTCTTGTCAGCAAGTTAAAAAAGTATGGGCTGGATGAATGCACTATAAGGTGGGTAGAAAGTTGGCTAGATTGTCGGGCTCAACGGGTAGTGATCAATGGCTCCATGTCTAGTTGGCAGCCGGTGTCAAGTGGAGTGCCCCAGGGGTCGGTCCTGGGGCCGGTTTTGTTCAATATCTTCATAAATGATCTGGAGGATGGTGTGGATTGCACTCTCAGCAAATTTGCGGATGATACTAAACTGGGAGGAGTGGTAGATACGTTGGAGGGCAGAGATAGGATACAGAGGGACCTAGACAAATTGGAGGATTGGGCCAAAAGAAACCTGATGAGGTTCAATAAGGATAAATGCAGGGTCCTGACTTAGGACGGAAGAACCCAATGCACAGCTACAGACTAGGGACCGAATGGCTAGGCAGCAGTTCTGAGGAAAAGGACCTAGGGGTGACAGTGGACGAGAAGCTGGATATGAGTCAGCAGTGTGCCCTTGTTGCCAAGAAGGCCAATGGCATTTTGGGATGTATAAGTAGGGGCATAGAGAGCAGATCGAGGGACGTGATTGTTCCCCTCTATTCGACATTGGTGAGGCCTCATCTGGAGTACTGTGTCCAGTTTTGGGCCCCACACTACAAGAAGGATTTGGATAAATTGGAGAGAGTCCAGCGAAGGGCAACAAAAATGATTAGGGGTCTGGAACACATGACTTATGAGGAGAGGCTGAGGGAACTGGGAATGTTTAGTCTACGGAAGAGAAGAATGAGGGGGGATTTGATAGCTGCTTTCAACTACCTGAGAGGTGGTTCCAGAGAGGATGGTTCTAGACTATTCTCAGTGGTAGAAGATGACAGGACAAGGAGTAATGGTCTCAAGTTGCAGTGGGGGAGGTTTAGGTTGGATATTAGGAAAAACTTTTTCACTAGGAGGGTGGTGAAACACTGGAATGCGTTACCCAGGGAGGTGGTAGAATCTCCTTCCTTGGAAGTTTTTAAGGTCAGGCTTGACAAAGCCCTGGCTGGAATGATTTGATTGGGGATTGGTCCTGCTTTGAGCAGGGGGTTGGACTAGATGACCTCCTGAGGTCCCTTCCAACCCTGATATTCTATGATTCTATGATTCTATGAATCATGGCAACAGCCCCAGTGTTTGGGGGAATACTTGAAATCTGAACCAGGGTGTGGATCTGAATATTGAATCTAACTCCCTATTATTATGAGTGAATTTTCACAGGGAAAAAATGTGCTACACAGTGCACAGAACAAACAGAGCCCTGCTCAAAAGACCTTGCAATCTATATACTATGCCAGACCTAAAGCCTGTGTTTAAATGCTCCTGAGTTTTGGGGAAATTAAAGAGCTGGATCTAGAGCTAGTTTTTGCATCTTGAGTCCATTACTAATTTTAAAGACTTTGAGTAAATTTTTCGAAAGCACCTAAGTGACTTGGGAGTCTAAGGCATTGTCTACACTACATGGAAAAGTCAATCTAAGCTATGCAATTTGAGTTACGTCGGGGTTCTCAAATTGGGGGTCGGGACCCCTCAGGGGGTCACGAGGTTATTCATGGGGAGTAAGAATAAGCTGTCAGCCTCCACCCCAAACCCCGCTTTGCCTCCAGCATTTATAATCATGTTAAATATATAAAAAAGTGATTTTAATTTATAAGTGGGGGGTCACACTCAGAGGCTTACTATCTGAAAGGGGTCACCAGTACAAAAGTTTGAGAACCACTTAGTTACGTGAATAATGTAATTCAAGTCAACGTAACTTAGATCTACTTACCGTGCGGACCACACTATGCGATGTCGACGGGAAATGCTCTCCCATCGACCCCCTTACTCTTCTCCATCTGGTACAGTACAGGAGTTGACAGCAGAGTGATCTGCGGTCGATTTAGCGGGTCTTCACTAGACCCGCTAAATCGACTGCCGATGCATGGATCGCCACGTGTCGATCCCCGGTAAGTTTCGACAAGCCCACAGTCCCATTGATTTTCAGTAAGACATAGTAGTAATAGTATTTACTATTTGTATTATTGTAGCTCATAGGAGCCCCAGTCACAGAACAGGCACTGTACAAGCTGCTCGCAATCTAGGTAGGCTCCTAAGTGACAAAGTAACTTTTGTAAATGGGTATATATGTGTACATGGAAAAGTTTTACAGGTTACATAGATACAGCTATCTCAGTATCATTACCTTCTTATCCGTCTAAAAGTGTCTCTTTTTGGTAAGCTTATCTCACTTGGGAAGAGGTTTGAACTGCGGCTGTTGATTAATCTCAGTTAACTCATGCGCTTAACTAAAAAAATTAATCATGATTAATCACATTGTTAAACAATAGAATACCAATTGAAATTTATTAAATATTTATGGATGTTTTTCTACATTTTCAAATATATTGATTTCTATTATAACACAGAATAAAAAGTGTACAGTGCTCTCTTTATATTATTACTTTTATTACAAATCTTTGCACTGTAAAAATGATAAACAAAAGAAATAGTATTTTTTCAATTCACCTCATACAAGTACTGTAGTACAATCTCTTTATTGTGAAAGTGTAACCTACAAATGTAGATTTTTTTGTTGCATAACTGCACTCAAAAACAAAACAATGTAAAACTTTAGTGCCTACAAGTCCACTCAGTCCTACTTCTTCTTCAGCCAATCGCTAAGATGAACAAGTTTGTTTACATTTACGGGAGACACTGCTGCCTGCTTCTTATTTACAATGTCACCTGAAAGTGAGAATGGGTGTTTGCATGGCACTTTTGTGGCTGGCATTGCAAGGTATTTACATGCCAGATATGCTACACCATCGTATGCCCCTTCATGCTTGGGCCACCATTCCAGAGGACATCCTTCCATGCTGATGATGCTCGTTAAAAAAAGAATGCATTAATTACATTTGTGACTGAACTACTTGGGGGAGAATTGTATGTCTCCTGTTCTGTTTTTCCCGCATTTTGCCATATATTTCATATTATAGCTCTCTTGGATGATAACCCAGCACATGTTGTTCATTTTAAGAACACTTTCACAGCAGTTTGACAAAACACAAAGAAGGTACCAATGTGAGATTTCTAAAAACCCAAGGTTTAAGAATCTGAAGCGACTTCCAAAATCTGAGAGGGACAAAGTGTGGAGCATGCTTTTAGAAGTCTTAAAAGAGCAACACTCAGATGTAGAAACTACAGAACCCGAACAACCAAAAAAAGAAAATCAACTTTCTGCTGGTGGGGCCTCTGACTCAGATGATGAAAATGAAGATGTCCGTCCATTCTGCTTTGGATTATTATCGAGCAGAACCCATCAACATCATGGATGCATATCCTCTGGAATGGGGGTTCAAGCATGAAGGGACATATGAATCTTTAGTGCATCTGGCAAGTAAATATCTTGCGACACTGGCTACGACAGTGCCATGCAAATGCCTGTTCTCACTTTCAGGTGACATTGTAAACAAGAAGCTGGCAGCATTATCTCCTGCAAATTGTAACCAAACTTGTTTTTCTGAGCGATTGGCCGACGTAGGACTGAGTGGACTTCTAGGCTCTAAAGTTTTACATTGTTTTATTTTTGAAATCAGTTATTTTTTGTACATAATTTGACATGTTCAATGTTCATGATAAAGAGATTGCACTACAGTACTTGTACTAGGAGATTTGAAAAATACTATTACTTTTGTTTTTTAGAGTGCAAATATTTGTAGTAAAAATAATAATATAAAGTGAGCACTGTACACTTTGTATTCTGTGTTATAATTGAAATCAATATATTTGAAAAGGGAGAAAACATCCAAAAATATTTAAATAAACGATATTCTATTATTAACAGCACAATTAATCACGATTAATTTTATCAATCATGTGATTAATCACAATTAATGTTTTTAATTGCTTGAAAGCCCTAGTTTAAACTAAACCATAAAAGCCAGAATATACTTGTATAACGATATCCATTTAAATCTGCAACCTAGTTTACACTGAACAAAGCTTTCCCATGTAGACAACGCTTTAGCCTCCCAAGTGACTCTGGCACTGTTGAAAATTTTACCATTATTTTTAAAAGTGTGACATGATATTTTCATGATATTTTAATGGAGAAGATAAACATTAGCACCCACTAACAGATGTTTATCATTACTTTTCGTCATCTGTTCCTTTGAATCATGTTTATTTTTCCTTTAAATATGTCAGCAGATAGTTTGAAAGCATGATGTCTTTTAAACGAAAGCATTTTCTCATGCAGATATTCTTTTGGATGCAGGTGTGTTCTGTGGTCTTTATTTATTTATTTCCTAATAGATTTAGGTTTGTTTTATCATACTTATAAGAATAAAAAACCCTGCCCTTTACCTGTAAGTGCTTTCCTTATCAGCAAGCAAAACCATTTCAGTGTTTGATCCCCTGAAGCAAGCCTACCCAAGTGCGAAGATTAAAAAGCAGGCCATCAAAAACACACCAAAGGTGAGGGTATATGATAAATGCTTCACTTCCAAAGGGGTTTCTCTTTAGAAGTGTTGAGTCAGGGAGCCCTCTTGTTCAAATTGCAGCCCCATACTACACAAACTTCTCCCTCTCTTTCCCCTTTAGATGTTTTTGGTGTCTGGTAAGGAAAGACATTCTTGAAAAGAGTCCAGCTTGTTTTCAGCAATTCACTGTTCCTATTAGCTCAAGTTCAAAGACTTGCCTGGCTCTTTGGCATCCAATAACAGCATGTAATACAAGAAAGCTGATGGGGAAAATTTAAAATTCACTTATTGGAAAGCTGGATTAGCAATAAGGCAATAGCTTCAACCTAGCAAGTGTACGATCTGAGGAGACTTGGTTCTCAATCTGCTTTTCAAACCTGTGAGATGGATGTCACCCAGTAGTTACTGTACAACTAAAGGTTTCAGAGTAGCAGCCGTGTTAGTCTGTATTCCAAAAAGAAAAGGAGTACTTGTGGCACCTTAGAGACTAACCAAGTTAGTCTCTAAGGTGCCACAAGTACTCCTTTTCTTTGTACAACTAAAGATTGGCTCTAAAGAAGTTTGAGGTATGGACTTATACACATCCCTAGCATTACTGGTACTGTCAATCGTCACACAAAATTACTGTTATTCTCAAACTGGGAAGAGCTTCTTACTCTCGAGTTACAGTAATTTGCCTGACAATTTCTTTGCATGCCTGAGGTTAATGTCAGATCCACTATTTTTGTAAGGAGAAAAATAGCTCTTCTGTAAAAATAACATATAAACAATAAATGACTCAGTAGTCTATGCAAGTGCTTAAAGGAAAACTACCTTCATTTGGTTCAGCCTCACAGGCTGAAAGTTCAGAAGACCAGAGGCAGTTCTCGCCATGGCTAAACTGTGAAATTTATTTTTTAAGAAAGTTTTTAATTACAATTGGCATCTTTAAGCTAAGCGCTGGAGGCTGCCATCTTGCTAAAAAGATTTTTTTTTAAATTTTGGAAGCATGAAAACCCTCTGCAAGGGAGTGTTAACAACTTCCATACCTGGGTTAGGGCTAGAGTCTGACACCCTCACATTGAATAGTGCCTTACCCTCTGTGAGAGTGTTACTGAAATTAAATGGAAGAAAATATTCAACCAGTGTAAGGGAATTGGAGGCCCTTACTACACAGATACAGATATAGATATGGATATATCTTGGAATCTTAAAAAAATAACAGTAGTTTTATATAAATATTTCATATTTAAATACTGAAGTATTCTTTTCAATGTTAAGCTGCTACTGGCCATTGTTGAAAACAGGATACTGGGCTAGATGGACCACTGGTCTGATTCAGTATGGCATTAAAGCAGATGAGAAATAATTGTAATAATGCTTTGCATTGTTACCATCCCTTCCATCCTCAAATCCCAAAGCATTTTATAACATCAGTTCTGAAAGTTCCCATGTGCAGTATGGGTGGTATTATTATCCCTAGTTTATAGTTGAGGAAATTGAAGCACAGATGTTAACATCCATATTTTCAAGAATGTCCATTTATTTGAGAGCATCAATTGTTCGGTGCCCAAACTGAGATAGCTAATGGATAATGCAACGATTTTGTCACAGGTATTTTTAGTAAAAGTCACGGAGAAGTCACGGGCAATAAACAAAAATTCACAGCCATGACCTATCTCATGACTTATATTATAAATACCCCTGACTAAATCGGAGGTGCCTGGGGGCCGCTGCTGTGAGGAGCAGCAGCTGCTCTGGCTGCCCCAGGGACCGCTGCATGCTGCGGGGATGCCAAAGTGGCTGGCTGCAGAGCTGCGCCAGTAACGGATGGTGTGGCAGGCTCTGTGGCCACCAGAGCAGCTGACCCGGAGCCAGCTGCTTGGGCGGTCCTGGGGTCAGCCACACTGGCCACTGCACAAGTCACGGAGTTCGCGGAAAGTCATGGAATCCGTGATAGACACGGGGCCCTACTGATGGATTGATTGTGTAACATGCTGAGCATCCGCTGATCTAAATTGGATTTTAAGAACAGTCAGCTCCTCACACAGTGGTTAGCATGTTCTAGCTATCTTAGTTACTTATATATCCCAAATTTCTGTAGTATCTAAGAATACCTTAGAATCTTTAATTGATAGGCCTGTAAATTAATCTTATTTAACGCAAGCAATTAATGCGAAACAAATTGCGACTATTTTTTTAAATCTAGTGAATCAATCACAGTTTTAATTGCACTGTTAAACAATAATAGAATACCAATTTAAATTTATTATACATATTTTTACCTAACTGCACTCAAAAACAAAGCAATGTAAAACTTAAGAGTCTACAAGTCTACTCAGTCCTACTTCTTGTTCAGCCAATCGCTAAGACAAACAAGTTTGGTTATATTTATGGGAGATACTGCTGCCTGCTTCTTATTTACAATGTCACTGAAAGTGAGAACAAGTGTTTGCATGGCACTGTTGTAGCCAGCATTGCAAGGTATTTACGTGCCAGATATGCTAAACATTTGTATACACATTCATGCTTTCACCTGTACGCTCTAAAGGTTTTACTAATAATAATTCTAAATTTGTAAGTTGCACTTTCACAATAAAGAGATTACACCACAGTTCTTGTATGAGGTAAATTGAAAAATATTATTTTATCTTTTTTACAGTGCAAATATTTGTAATAAAAATAATAATATAAAGTGAGCACTGTACAATTTGTATTCTGTGCTGTAACTGAAATCAATGTATTTGAAAATGTAGAAAAACATCTAAAATATGGCTAATTTAAATTGGTATTCTATTCTTAACAGTGCAATTAAAACTGTGATTAATCACAATTTTTTTAATCGTGCAATTAATTGTGATTATATTTGTAATCGTTTGACAGCCCTATCCATATATTATCTTCACAACACAAGGTCACAGAGAAGTCTGTGGCAGACCCATGAATAAAACCCAACAACCCTGGCTCCTAGGGCTGTATTTTCAACAGAAGCCCATCATTCCTCTTCACCTTTATAGACACTCCACAGGGCTCCCACAAATGACATCATGTTTCAGGAAGTTGTGCTGTGGGCACTGTGTACTTGCAGGGTATTCTGCTGAGCAAAATGGGTGCAGTTTTCCATTAAAGAGAATGGTTTGACTCTTGCTGTAAGAATTTCTGTAATAATTGTAGGTTTCTGTTTGTTCTGAGAAGCGCATAGCACTATTTTTCTTAAAAATCCCAACATTATTGTAGCATCATCAAATAAAACATATAATGCTAGAGATCAAGGGCCAAACCCTGCAGTTTTTTGCACATGCTAATCTCCAAAAGGGGAGTTTCTCCTTTGGTAAGACTGTATTGATTATTAGTAGTATTAAAGTAGCGCCTCTGAGCCCTAGATATGGATCAGGACCACATTGTGCTAAGCACTGCACAAACACAGAACACAAACACAGTCCCTGCTCCAAGGGGTTTACACTATAAGTGTAAGATAAGAGATAACTAACTGATGGTTACAGACAGACAGGAGAATACAAGTAAACAATGAGAGAATGGGACTGGGCCCTTCATAGCTAAGCACATACTTCACTGTGGATAAGGCATAGTTCCCAAAAAAACCCAAGGCTAAACCTAAAAATCTCTCTTTGCAGATGCTACTCCACCTCATAAAATGAGATCAAAATGTGGGAAAAGGTTTTTGGGGAAAATGACTATACAAAATGGTCCTGGGGTGCCAAGTATATTAGTTCTCAATGATTCCATTGCAAATTCATTTACTTCTCAAATCAATATAGGTTTCATTCTAATTCACCCTCAGAATCTGTGTTCTTTCTGGCTCCTACAAGAATACCATTAACCATCACACAGTTGAGGTGTATTACAAGTGCAGTTAAGGTGAAAGTGACGTTTAATAGACAATGATGTGAAGGAAGGGAAAATCCATCTTAACTCTCAGATCTCAGGCTGATTTTGCCCATTAGAAAAACTAAACTAAACTAAAAGCATCTTTTTCACATGTACCCTGAGCACATTAGACAGGGAATCATGTGAGCAACAAACAAGACCCCCACAACATCTTTATTACAGAATAGCTTTTCAATGTACAATTATAAATACTTATGAAACTGAGGCATAGCATAGTGCAATCTCCAAAACACAACTCTGCTATTAACAGCTCAGTTCTCACCTGTAATACCTGTACCACTCTTGCACCCATTCTTGTTACTCCATTTTACACCATTGCTGAATTAGACATTGGTTTTTTGCTGGAGCTATCCTCCTTTATCAATTAAGGAAAGCTCACCAAATTTACTTTCATTTGTGATTTTAACAGAATTTGAACCTGTTTCTCCAGAGGGAAATGAAAAGTAAATGTGCTAATCTACTAGCCATATATTAGACAAGAAATTAGGATGATAAAGTTGTTGCAAGTAAATTGGGATTGCATAAGCTACAATCAATATACTACCCTCCTAGCCAGAAAGGTGCTCTGTTATCAAGGTACTAAGCATGGTATATGAACTTAGATAAATTACAGTAGACAATCTCAGTCTTCATACTGGCTATTATTGTGAAGTATTGTATCCAAAACCATAAGAATAATTTGTGAGACACTAATAAAAACCTTGCGCAGCTTTAGGACCATGAACACCCTGATAACAGTAGTGGGCTGCTTAAGTCATCTTAGTCATTTTCACCTACCTGTTGATGCTTTCCCTGGAGAAGTAGACAGTGTATGCCAGGATATTCCCTTTAGTTTCTGCAGGTGGGCGCCAACTGAGACGGACAAATCGACTGGAGACCAAAACAGGGACCACATCTCGGGGAGCAGAGGGGAGGACACTGGAACTTGGGATAGCTGAAGGGGAAGGAGAGGAATCAATCAGAGAGGTTGGTGGAACAGGGGATTCAGGGCTGGTGGGAAGCAGTGTAGTTGGCATAACTGATGTGTTACAAAACAAAGGGCCAATGTGAAATGGAAGTGTGTGAATAAAATGAATGGGAGGGGAAAAAAAGAGAAAACTGACAGTAAAACCACACTTTAAAATACAACATTCTGTGCAAGCAATAATCCACAAAGTTCAACAGCAACAAACATATATTAGATGAGCTACTGTCCTGCTAATGTTCAGAGCTTCTCTCTTACATGTATGATCACAAAAACTCATAAAAATTGCATTGCTCACACAGAAATCTTTAGTTATCTGACAAACAAAAATTTTTTAGCAACTCTTAAAAATCCATTTTCTACAAGAACCAACCTTATTGGACTGGGAAAGGCAGAAACTAAGAACTCTTCTATGAATTACTTAGTGGATGATTGCATCCAAGTTCAATACAATAAAAAGCAGAATGGAAACTCAGATTTCAGTTTTAATATTGGTACATCTGAGCATCTGTTTTTGAGTTAAAAAAAAAAAAAGTCAAACACACCAGGTGCATAAACAGTAAAACGAGTAAATGGATAGGTCAGGGTTTCAGGTTGTGAAATTTACAAAAGTATTTGTGTGTGTTGAACACTAAATGTTTGTCTTATAAGTTGTGGTTCCAGCTACATATAGTTTTAGCATGCAAACTCCATAACCAGCATCCACAATCATCTTTCTTCCTTTGTGACCTAATGTGAAATCCAATGCTTAATCTCACAGGCCGGTTGCTGTTACCACGGTCACAACTTCCTGAACTGTTGTCATGGAGAACCACAGCCACTCAAAGAATACCAGCATATTCTTATAACTTTTTGAATGATCCGTGTTTCTGGTTGTCATAAATATAAAGGGAAGGGTAAACCCCTTTAAAATCCCTCCTGGCCAGAGGAAAACTCCTCTCACCTGTAAAGGGTTAAGAAGCTAAAGGTAACCTCGCTGGCACCTGACCAAAATGACCAATGAGGAGACAAAATACTTCCAAAAGCTAGAAGGAGGGAGAGAAACAAAGGGTCTGTGGGTCTGTCTAGATGCTGCTTTTGTCGGGGATAGACCAGGAATGGAGTCTTAGAACTTTTAGTAAGTAATCTAGCTAGGTATGTGTTAGATTATGATTTCTTTAAATGGCTGAGAAAAGAATTGTGCTGAATAGAATAACTATTTCTGTCTGTATATCTTTTTTGTAACTTAAGGTTTTGCCTAGAGGGATTCTCTATGTTTTGAATCTAATTACCCTGTAAGGTATCTACCATCCTGATTTTACAGAGGGGATTTCTTTACTTCTATTTACTCCTATTTCTATTAAAAGTCTTCTTGTAAGAAAACTGAATGCTTTTTCATTGTTCTCAGATCCAAGGGTTTGGGTCTGTGGTCACCTATGCAAATTGGTGAGGCTTTTTACCAAACCTTGTCCAGGAAGTGGGGTGCAAGGTTTGGGGAAGTATTTTGGGGGGAAAGACGTTTCCAAACAGCTCTTCCCCAGTAACCAGTATTTGTTTGGTGGTGGTAGCGGCCAATCCAAGGACAAAGGGTGGAATATTTTGTACCTTGGGGAACTTTTTGACCTAAGCTGGTAAAGATAAGCTTAGGAGGTTTTCATGCAGGTCCCCACATCTGTACCCTAGCGTTCAGAGTGGGGAAGGAACCTTGACACTGGTCAAGTGTCCAAAAGGTGTGGGTGGGGCCCAAAGGGAGTGATTGTTTATGGAGGATGCAAGCTTAGTGGGGAAGTCCCCCTGGTGGGATGTGCTAGGGGTGGAGTTTTCCTCTGCGCATTTATTATTGGTTTTGGTTTTGTTGTGTTGTTATTTTAAATACTATCAAATGCCCACAGAGTAGCAGACAGGCACCTTTGATATGTTTTATAAACTTCAATGAGAAAAAAAAAAAGCTGGCTCACCGTAGTATAGTACAAAATAAGCAGACCAGGAGCCTGACATAAGCCACTTAAAGAAACAGAATGCATCATTTAAAACCAGAAATTTGCCACTGATGGTGCACCTAAAGAAATTACTTTTTTCATAACTGTTCAGCTTTATTGGCCATGAAGCAATAAGCCCTATGGCTGTCCGCAACCTTTTTTTATTTTTTGGTGTGTGCTGTGAACAGTGTTATAGACATTAACTTACACTGGGCTGGTTAACAGTTCGTGAACTGTGTTATCTAAATCGCATATAAAGGATGGCTTGATGTGTTCATAAAAATGCAAAAAAAAAAAAAGTAATTTGCATTGAATATTAGATCAACCAATGAACTTATTTGCATGTCCTCATCCTCAAATTCTGGAACCCTTGCTATTAACGAGATGTCCAAAATATGGCCACATCTTTTGACTATTTTCATGAGAAGAAATACTCCTTTCTATTAAATACAATACTCAGTATGGTGGAGTCCATTAAAAAGTAGTAATGCTTGAAGGATAATTGTCCTCAGTGGAAGAATTGTGAGACCCGTGGAATTTCTTTATGATATTCCTCATGCACTATCTGGTGGAAAAGAAAGGCCATAGTCTTGACAGCTCTTGACACCTGGGGCTGATTAACTATTATTATTTTATTATTTGTTCTGTGGTAGTTGTATTTCCTAGAAGTCCCAGTCCTGAACAGGGCTGATTTGTGCTAGGAGCTGTACAAATGCACAACAACAAGTGAAATTCTCCACTCACATCTTACAGCGGTGCAACTCCATTTGTTGCAATGGAATGACAGCTGATTTGCAATACTAAGATAGATTCTGACTTTTGGTCTAATTTGTATATCAACACCAATGCCACACGCCTTAATCAGGCCTATTAATGAATGCTAGACTGCATAAGTACATTATGGAAGCACCAAGAACCTTTGCTATGTTTTTAGTTGAATGATAAGATAGAAATGTTATTAAGTTGACAGATTTTGTAAGATCAACCCCAACTTTGAGTAGGGTAATGAAAGTTCCGAGGGGAAACACATCAAGGTTGGGAGCTGGAGGGTCTACCCACTCCTTATTGCTTTCAGTAAATACTGTAGTGTTTGAAATATGCATTTTCTGCTAACTCCAGTAAAATCTATTTCACTTTTATGTTTGTTAGCAGCGAATAGTAAACATGTATTTATCCTTATAATATAGAAATAACCTGTTAACTTGCCATTTATCTCAACAAGTAATATCCTAAAATCCTTTAAAGTTTCATATGAATATACTGGATGAAGTCACTTGCGTCTGATCAGGGATGAATTTGTCCCATTTGTTCCCACTCTGTAAACAGTGGACATTTCTCTACTGTCTTGGCACCTAGAGTAATCATTTACTCCTATGTAAAGTGAGTGTAAAACACGACAGTTCTGAGTCACTTTGCACAGGCATAAATTACTACACAAGATTCAGTGGAGACCATGGCAGCGGATGAACATAGGGCCACATTGTCAAAAGAGCTCAGTTCCCATTTAGGCACCTAAATAAACAGGCCAGATTATTAATCTGGCTGAGCTCTTTTGAAACTCTGGCCCCAGTTGTGAGAACTGAACTCCTCTGAAAATTCTGGCCATAGGATCCATCCCTGCAGGACAAAAGTCCTGTGGGAAATGGGAGGTGTGTCAGAGTTAGGTGCACAGGCAGCTTTGACACAGGAAGTTCTTATGAATAGGGCATAGGCAGAACCATCTGTATATCACCAAACTATTTTATAGAAATTAAGGGCAACATTTTCTCTGATCTACCCTTTCCATTTGATCGTGCCGCACCTTTAAGCAGGGAAGATGTTGTCCGGCTGGCTGAGGGAAAGGGAACGGGGCTTTATGGGTGTGGAGGGGAGAGAACGTCAGAAGGTGTTGCAAAAGGGGGGAATGGGTCAGCATGGCCATGCTGACTCCTCCCCTGGAACCGGAAGGGTTGAAAGGGGACAAGCCCAGACAGGAAAAGCAAGGACAGGGAGGTGAGGGTGGGGGAGGATTCAAACACTGCGAAGCACAGATGGAGTGGGATTGTGGAGGTCAGTGGTAAGCCAGAGGTAGGATTCTCGCAAGAATGGTGGAAGGCTGGCCCCACAGCCTGGTGCTGGTGGGGTGCTGGTGGGGCTCAGGGTGCCGTGTTTGATTACCAATGGCAGCCCCCTAGGCAATAAGTATCAATTGTGGGGGGCTTGGTGGAGTGTGGGGTCCGTGCACTATTTGTCCCTCTGAGGATTTACATCGGGGAGATGGGGATGGACCTAGTGGGGTATTAAATGGGCCAGGGTAAGAATTGGGAGACTTGTCTGGGGGGCACACCCTTGCAGGGAGGCTCATGGATTGCACAGCTGCTACAAGCTAGCTTGCAGTTGTTGCAACGGCTTCTGGCATCCACAGGTGAGTGGTCTGGCCAGGGTGATAATGGATGCACAGAGAGGGCACGAGTTGGGGAGAGAGGCAATAGGAAGGTGGGGCAGACCCCTGCACTGGTGGGGGAGCCCTCAATGGGGAGGAGGAGGAGAGATCCCCCAAAACCTTTCAGCTCTACCCCTGTCAAGGACGGTAACTACATGGGATGGAGTTGCAGTCCCAGTGCTAGTTGGGAGGTAACAGGGCAATGAGGGACAGTCAGTCCCGATATGGTTATGCTTGGGTGGCTGACCTGATGGGAGTCCACCCTCTCAGTACCACTAGAGAGGGTGGGGGGAATTTGTGGCTATATTATCACTGTTGCACAGGGAGGTGTCGGCGGATTGTAAACAGGGAGTGAACAAGCAGAACAGAGAGATGCCCAAGCAGCTGAGAGTACCTAGACTGTGGGAAAATTGGAGAGGCTCTTCTATGCAGGTGTTACAGCAGAGCTTTACCCAGAGAGAAGCCCAGCTTTGTTTAAATATATGGATATAATCAGGTGGGCATACAATACATTCAAGGGCATGTCGTTTCATTATGATGAGCAGTTTAGATTGAGGGCGGCAACCCAAACATCAGACACTGTGGTTGGAATGGATGATGCCGCGGGGGCCTGATGCCCACACAGATAGTGGCCTGTTCATTCCACAGCAGGACTGGCAGGGGCCAGAGTCACGTAAGGTTATTTCCTGGGTGTTTAATGATAGCGATTGTCAAAGGGCATCCTCAACAGTCTTGAATCGCCTCTCTGCTATTACATTCACCAGTAGGCTAAACGGTTATCCAGATCCTTGTAGCGGTTTCTTAGTTTCATAGAATCATAGAATATCAGGGTTGGAAGGGACCTCTGGAGGTCATCTAGTCCAACCCCCTGCTCAAAGCAGGACCAATCCCCTGCTTTGAAAGTTTGAAAGTTTCTGGCGGGGTGGTTGCATACCAATGACCCCAGGGAGGATTCACATCGTCCCACCACAGTTAACATACTTAGGGATCTTGTGCAGATCCTTGGCACCATATGTCGTAGTGGACCAGAGGCAGCCTTGTTCAGGGCAGCATTCTTGATAGCGTTTTTTTTGTTGGTGCTTTCAGTGAGCTAGTACCTGGGTAATGTAGGGACTCCATGGGAAGGGCGTTGGAACTGCATGATGTACACTGGCAGGGGCAAGCAGTGCTACTAAACTTGTGAAAGAAATACTGGATCAAGGAGGTCAGGGTGAATCTATTATCCTGTGGGAGGGTGGTGAGCCTGG